>NC_044304.2:71334251-71986126 GCF_007474595.2 Lynx canadensis | reverse complement strand
ATAATGCAATATAAATGGCATGACTTATGTTCTTTATTTCAATACGGTAGGAACTAGGCGTGGGTCAGGCCAGCCCCGTCCTTGGATCCCTCAAATATCTTGAACTGCAGCTCATATGTGTTGGGTTTGGCACAACCTGCAAGACCCTGGGCCAGGCACTGTTTCCTCTTTGATTTTTAAGCCCCTGTGTATTTCAAGGGAAACTTAATCCATATGTTTCTGATTCATTTACACTTAACTCATCAAAATGTTGTCTTGAAGGAGCTATTTGATATCCAACAAATCTTTGGAGCCCTTTTCTAGAGGACTTTGAAAATCTTTATTTTGATCCCCATAGAACAGAAAGTTAGAGTTACTCTTTTAGTGTGTGCGTGAGCATGTGTGTGTTTCGACAAGCAAATTCAGTCACCCTAAGGCATGAGTTCAATCTAAAACTAACAAATAAGATGTCAGCCTGGAATTTTAACATGGTCTAATGTCCTATCTACTAATTAGAGCCTCTTGTGGGGGGAGGGAGGGAATCTCACTCTGATCTAAACTAGTCCCAAGTCCATGAAAATGTTCACCATCTGTTAGCAATATAGGACCTAGATGTGGCTGACAGTCATTGCCCTGTTCTTGGTTTCCAATCCACACTGAACTATTTAGAATTATTTTATTGTTATCATGGGCTCTTTTTAAACCTCTGATGTCTTGGGTTAACATTTTATGCCCTAACCTTACAGAAGAATGAAGAAATGAAGCTGCCAGAGTCTGATAGTTATCTTGCCAATATCCTGGGTTAAGGCTGCTTAACTAGCTTAATTTATACCCTCAGAATCGACCAGATTGTTGGTTTTAAATTCTCTTTCACTAAACCCTTTCACTGTTCATGGAAGTGGTTCATTTTCCTTTCTCCAAAAATATGACAAGCTGAGATGGTATTTTCTGCCATTCAAATCAGTGAAAGAGAAGCTGATGTCAGAAAGGAAAAAGCACTTATGTTACTATCTCCTAAGTGACGAGCACTTTATATATTTATTCACTTAACAGGCAACAAGACTTTATTAAGGACCCACTAAATTCCAGTATGTAGGCACTGTGATAGGCTGGAAAAACAGATGAAAGGCCTCAATGTGCCTGGGGCTCATGAGATGGACAGAGACGCTGCTAACTGGATGGAAAGGAAAGTGATAAAGGGAGGTATCCCCTGATGATAATAGCTACCAGGTATTGGATACTAACCATATGTGAGTTACTGTAGCAAGTTCTTTGTAAGCATCATCTCACTGAACCCTTACAATAGCACCGTTGCTTGCCCCTCTTTAAAGATTGGGAAGCTGGCCACACTAGCCGTCGAGGACAGGCCATATGAGTCCGGAGCTGGCAGTCTTATCCTCTGTAATCTGTGACTGCCATTCTCATGTCACTTGTTGAGTTGACTGTATTAAGCCAGCTACAGTACGTGTCCATTTTTACTCTCTCGATACATACATTTTCTCGTTATTGTTAAACTTATCTATGTGTTGAGTATGTTCCTCTCCAGTAGATAAAAAAGGCTGAGATTCAAAGGTTAAGAAACTTGCTCAAGGTCACGTAGCCAGGGGGTGGCAGAGCTAAGATTTTTAACCCTCCTCTGTCTGGCTGTAAAGCTGGGAAACTTTTCACACTATGTCATGTTGTCTTGCATTCTGTACTCAAATTACCTTCAAATGTATTAGTTTTGCTATTGAAAGGCATAAATTCACACCAAATGGGTTAGTAAACACACCCTCCCTTTGGCTAGCCTGTTTCACAATTCGCAAAATAAAAGATGAGCTGTTGGAAACATTTTCATCTTTTGTTTTCATTGAACTCATTTGCCAAGACCTCAAGATGGACTCACACAGACCTTTTAAGGGCCCGTTCTTTCTGTGGCTGTTAGTCATCTGTCTGGTGTCCCTGGTCATCTGTGTTTAGATTGGGAGGTGTCTTTTTTCGGTTCATTTCATTTGCATTCCTATCACCTGAACACAGAAATTTCCAGAGTCCCTTGAAAAACGCACCATTGGTAAAAGTTGAGACTTCATGGAGGTTATTAAATAGCCTGGGTGGAATTCTGCCTTTTTGGTATGGGGTATGTAAAGGGAAGTCTATAGGGGGAAACGGTAACCCGAGGTACCTGAGCAAGGGTGATGACAGGCTCTGGGGAACAGCCCAACATTTCATCCCATCCAATCTTGAGTAATGCTGGAGTGCCTTGACATATTCCTGGCACAGCTCAGGGCGTCTTCTCCCCTACCTTGACATGCTTATGTGCAAATAAATGCAAGCATTGCCCAAGTATAATAATCACAGAGAGTTCTGTGTAATGAGGAAAATTGCCTGTAAATATCTGACAGCTGATTTAGGCTCCATTTGAAGTGGTATGAAAATCAACATGTTCCATGAACTTAGCCTTGCGTCAGAGTCTCCTAGAGTAAAAACTATTCCCAAGTTAGAAGCAGGGCACTTTGGGAAGCTGTGTTAACCACTTCAGGGCCCTCGGATGAATGAAGAAGTTAACTAGATACATGGAGTTCTAGTGGCTACCGCCAAAGCACCCTCTTAAGACAGCACTTTTTCATTTCCCCTTTTACTCTGGGCCACAAATAATCACTAATGAAAATGGAGTCTTCTCAGTAAAACATCTGAGTAGAGGAAGAAGCCAAATGCAGCCTTCTCCTTTTCCTTCACAGACGCTCCTGGGCCTCCTAGCTCCAGGTCTAGGAACAACAAGGAACATTCTTTAAATAGCAATAATTAGCAATAATTGCTGCATATCTTCACTTCATTGTTTCCTTTGAGTCTCTGACCCTAAGCTTTTTCCACAAAGGTTTCAGAAGATTGGAGGAAATTGCTCCTATTCTTGCCCCATCCCCTCTCCCCTCCATCTTGCAGACCTGCATCCTTCCCTGCCTTCTTTCTTCTTGTCTTTATCAAAGGGATGTGCTTTCTGTGCAACCTAATCCTCTACCTGTGTGCTCTTCACTCTAAAACTTAAAGCTTCTTGGGAACACTGCTTTCTTCACCTCCTTTCTTTGAAAAACAACAAAAATCATTGGTCTCAACCCTTCTGTTCCCTCTAGCCGTTCCGCTCTTACCCTATCTCTCCCTTTTCTTTAAGTTGTGCTTCTTGAAATGGTCAGAACACTAAAGGCTTCCCTTCTCTGCTCCCTCACTCCCAGCCCCTCTACTTAGCTGAGTCAGCATGGCCAGCATCTCTGAATTTTCCTCTTGCTGAGTGCAAGGAAAGGTTTTCATTTCTAGCCTGGGTTGCCATCTTTGTGGCACATCATCCTGCCAGCCACTCCCTTGAGAAAGGTCTTATTTTGTGACATACGGTCTCCCAGTTTCCCCCTCATCCTTCTAGCCACCCCTTCCTGATCCCCTCTGTGGATTTAAATCCCCTCTTTAAGGGGCCTCAATCACTGGTGCACTTCAGAATCACCTGGGTACTTGTAAAACATGCAGATTCCTGACATCTCCCTCAGTCTCTTACTGGATATAAATGAATGTAAGCATTATATATACAATCAGATGTATATTTGGAAAGAATAAATACACCCACACAACTTTGGAGGTTTGCCCAGGACCATGCTTTTTAAACAAGTGTTCCAGTTGATTGTGATGCTAGAGACCCAAGGGCCACACTTTGACAAACTGTTTGAAAATGGATGGCCTTGAGTTTTGTCTTTGGTTCACAGTGCTTCTGGGAGTAACTCCTTCGTGCTCACACATGACTTCTACTCCTACCTGCCCACTGTGTCTCCCCAATCTTTATTTCTAACTTAGATCTCTCTCTTTCTCTGTACTATATTTCTCTCTCTCTCTTTCTCTCTTCCTTTTTCTTTTTTTCTTTTTCCAGGCAGTAACTGTGTGTGTGTGTGTGTGTGTGTGTGTGTGTGTATTACTGAAGTATAGTTGACACACAATGTTTTATTAGTTCAGGTCTCTCTCTTCTTTCTGTATTTATAAGTTCAACTTCCCACTTGATATCTCTAAATAGATGTTACACAAGATACTAAAACTTAAAATAACCAAAACTGATCTCATTGCCTCTCAACCCAAACCACCAAAACAAGCAAAATAAAAACCCACACAAACAAGCAAAAGCCCAGCTACCTTCCTGGCTTTTATTAATGTCTTAATCATCAGTCATCAATGACCTTTACCCTATTACCTTATAACCCAAGGTTGGAGTCTTTCATTACCACAGCCAATGGATCTCAAGACCTCTCGATTCTATTTCTGTCACAACTCTGTATCACCCTACTTTGCTAGCATTCATGCCTCCTCACCAGGCGGTCATATGTTTACAACAATTTCCCAATTGTTGCCCTGCCTTTGCTTTCTTTCACCCTTCAGTCCATCCTCTACCATCAAAGTGACCTTTCTAAATGGAAATCTGATCACGCCATTCCCTTGCTAAAGTAGAGGCTCCTGCAGACTGACATTGGAATTCCTTGTGTTCCTGGGGCCCTCACTGGTACCACCTTGTCCTAGTTTGCCATTCTCCCAACCTTATCACACAAACCTTCCAGCTCCTGTAGTGCTATCATGTTTCCTTGCACCCCACAGCCTGATCCATCAAGCTGGAATGGTATTTTCTACTATGTTACCCAGGCTCTCTCCAATAACTAATAATAATAACAATAATAATAATATTTAATGAATGTTTATGGGGTGCAAATCACTGTTCTATATGCATCTCATTTAACTTTCCCAATCTTTGAGGTAAAAAGTTCTACCATCTTGATTTTACTAAAAGGAAATTTAGCACAGAAAACTTAATTTGCCTACAGTGACACAATGAGTAAATGATGGAGCCGGACTTCAAACCCCATGGGTGAATCTAGAACTCGTGACTCAGGGATCATTTCCTCCAGGGAGCTTTTCTCCGGTGCTTCTCCGACCAGTATTGTCTTCCTCTGTGCCTCTGCTCCTCTGACACCCTTCTCTGGGCTCTGTCCTTGAGCTTGTCTCATTCTGCCATTAGCTAACTGAGGCATCTGCCTCCCTCCAGCCAGGACTCAGATTTCCTTAAGAGCACGACCTATGCTATTTATTTTTGTATTCCCAGAGCCTGGCACCAGTTATGTTCATAACGGAGAATTAAATGCCTGTAACTGAACAAATAAGGTGGAGAGAGAAGAGAGAAAGAGAAAGTTGACTTACTCATCTTCGCACCCTCATACAATACTGCGAACAATACTGGCTCAAAAATACATATTAAAGTGAGTTAAAACGTACAGAAGTCTCACCAACTATTGTAAGAGAGTGATGCTGATAATTTGATTATGAAACAATGAGAAGAATAGCTAGACCTTCCCTAAAGAAGCAGGAAAAGGAGAGAAAAGGGAGGAAAGGGGATGGGAGTGAGCGATAGAGACTCATGCCCAATTTATCTTTGTACCCTCCCCGTATTTCTCACAAAATTGCATATGTCATCTCCTCAAACAATTGGAAATAACTGTTCAAAACAGTGTACTTACATTTGAACGTACTGTATTAGCTACACACATATGTTTATTTAGCAAGAATTCATTCATTCACTTATTCATTGAAACATGAATTCTGTTTGGTAGATATCTTTGCTTACAACTACTGACTTAATAGATGGAATCTAAACATATACAGACTATTCTTTTCCACCAAAAGCATAATGTGTTTTATGTTAAAGCTCTAAATATATCTTGATATATTTTTATGTTAAAGCTCTACTCTCTCATCATTCTTTTTTCTCAATTGCTCCTTCCTTTCTTGAACATCTCTTCCATTAGTTAATTAAATTGTTCATTCCTTTCCTCAACAAATCTGCTGCGGGCCTCCTCCATGCCAGGCTTCAAGAATACATTGAAGAGCAAACAAGCTGATCTCTGTCCTCACAGGGTCCTTCATTTTTTTTTTTTTTTTTTTTTACATTTATTTATTTTTGCTAGAGTGAGACACAGTGTGAGCAGGGAAGGAGCAGAGAGAGAGGGAGACACAGAAGCCGAAGCAGGCTCCAGGCTTTGAGCTGTTAGCACAGAGCCCGACATGGGGCTTGAGCCCATGAACTGTGAGATCACGACCTGAGGCAAAGTCGGAAATTTAACCAACTGAGCCACCCAGGTGCCCCCTCACAAGGTCCTTCTGACTCTATGATCTATTGTTTAGAAAATGAAAACAGTCAATAAATAAGTATCTGAATAAACTTCATTTAAAACCAAGAAAGTGCACGATGGAGGCCTCACAGTTGGTACCTAACGTATTATCTGTGCCATTCATTTGCATTCATAAGCAACTATTGCCCTGAATAATTATTTAAACTATTTGGTGAGGACCTTCTTTCTTTTCTCAACCTCATTGCACACATCTTGAGGACAGATGGGGGTTTGGTTTCCCATAGCTGGTGAAGTATACTAATAACACTTGGTGAAGAAAGTGGCCCTTCATTTGTTCCTGGAAAACAGGTAAATTTGGCTAGTGAAAATCAGGGTTAAGAGCATTCTGTGCTGAGAAAATAATGTCAACAAAGACATGGAGACAAACATTTCTAGGTGTGCTTTAATATCGTAGCAAAGGCAATGCCACGTGTTTACCAAACTATTTGCTTTCTCTCCTGACTTCACATGTGGACTTCATTCCTCAGCCCACCTTGCCTCTAAGTGGAACAAAGTGACTGAATTTTGGTCAGTGATGTACAGGCGAGTGATGTACAACAATTCCAAGTCTAGTCATAGGACATTGTGTGTGATCTTCCACATTCTCGTGTCCCTTATTATTTACCAGTCATGTGCAGAGGATCCAGATGAGGATTCTGGGTGCGCTTGGATCATGAGACCATGGGATGGAGGCTACTAGAGCCTCTGAATGGCCATATGGAAGGTCATTCTTTGGACACACAATTGGACTAAGATTAAACACTAAAGCTTTTATTGAGTTAAGAATTAAGGTTGTGAATTTACTATACCAGTCATTCTATTCTGATTAATATGGATAACCACTTTTGGGCACCCTATTCTTTGATGGAAATTATCTGTTAAAAAAACCCCACCAGAATTCACTTAAATAGCAGTTTTAATACTATTAGCTGCCCTGCCAGGACACTGATAAACTAATTTCAATCTCAACGATCAGAGGTGGCTACAAGTTTGCATGACAATGGCTCCATGTGCAGCTTCAAATCTGCACTTCAAAAGAAATAAATAAAATAAAAAAGGAATGTCCATCGACTGATGAATGGATACAGAATATAAAGAATATATATGCAATGGAATATTACTCAGCCACATAAAAGAATGAAATTTTGCCATCTGCAATGATGTGGAGGGAGCTAGAATTTATGCTAAGTGGAATATTGCCTTTCTCAATGAAAGACAAATACCATAGGATTTCATTCTTTCTCTCAATGAGAGAAAGACAAATACCATACAATTTAATTCATATGTGGAATTTAAGAAACAAAACAGATGAACATGGGGGAAGGGCAAACCAGAAAATAGATTCTTAACTCTAAAGAACAAACTGATAGTTACCAGAAGGGAGGTGGGTGGCAGGATGGGTTAAATAGGTGATGGGGATTAAGGGGTGTACTTGTTGTGAGGAACACCAGATATGGTATGAAAGTATAGAATGACTATATTGTACACCTAAAAATAATATTACACTATATATTAATGAAACTGGAATTTAAATAAAAACTTAAAAATATGAGTAATCCTTTTCAAGAATGCAAAAACTTTCCCAGGATCTCAATTAGAGTTTAGCTTACATCTTTATTGGCCAAATCTGTGATATGTGGATATTGTAGCTACAGTGGACTCTGGGAAGTTATGGTTTATCTGGACACATTGCCTACCAAATAAAATTGAGTTTCTGTAACCAAGAAACAAGACAACAATAAATATTGGGTTAGTAACTAAGATAGTCTATGAGAGACCCATTCATCCATTTATTGAGTGTGAGGATATAATGGCAAACCAAAACAGACATGACCCCTGTCTTCAAGAGGCTTATATCTCCTGAGGGAAGACTAAGCACATTAATGAATACAGAATAATATACTGAAATAAGTGTCCCAGAGAAAGAACTTGATCCTATAAGTATGTATAAAAAAGCAAACTCGTATGGAACAGAGCATTAAGAAATATTTCTATGGAAGAACAAATAAGTTGAAATCTAAAAGACTAGTGAAGTTTAGGGGTGCCTGGATGGCTCAGTCTATTGAGCATCTAACTCTTGATTTCAGTTCAGGTCATGATCTCACGGTCATGGGATGGAGCCTCCCATTGGGCTCAGTGCTGAACATGAAGCCTGCTTGGGATTCTCTCTCTCCCTTTCTCTCTCTACCCCTCTCCTCCTTAAAATAAATAAATAAATATTTAAAAAAAATAAAATAAATCAAGTAAAAAGCTAGTAAAGTTTAAATACAAAGCAAAGCATATAGGGTATATATATCTGTATGTGAAGAGAACTTCCAGACAAAGGAGAGGTATGGAGAAAAATCCTTACGTGGAAGACAGAGAATGACAAATCTAAGAAACTGAATAGAAATATATGGCTACAGGTCAGAGGAGGAATAGACGGTGATATGAGAAGGTGCTGGAGAAGTTTACAGGGGAAACTATCTAGGGATTTGAAGCAGGAGGATGAGATGACTATGTTTACACCATGAAAGATCACCCTATCGACAGTGTGAAAGGTCAGTGGAATAAGCCAGTGACTGATAATAAGCAGTTACAAGGGTCTAGGTGAAAAGAAATGATGGTTTGGAGAGGGTGTTGGCCATGGAGATAGATAGCAATTATATAGAGCTTTATAGGCTATCAGAAGGCAAGATGAGTAGAATATATTGATAAATTAAGGAAAAAAACCTTCAAAAAGTAACATTATAGAAGATGTAGAATCCATGGAACAAATAGGGATTTATTTTTTAAAAGAAGGAGAAATGGGGCACCTGGGTGGCTCAGTTTGTTAAGCGTCCAACTTCAACTCAGGTCATGATCTCACGGTTCACAAGTTTGAACCCTGCACCGGGCTCTGTGCTGACAGTTTAGAGCCTGGAGCCTTCCTTGAATTCTGTGCCTCCCTCTCTCTCTGCCCGTCCTCTGCTCATATTCTCTCTCTCTCTCTTTCTCAAAACAAATAAACATTAAAAAAATAAACAAAAATAAAAAGGAGAAAAAAGATTGTGAAAACAAGAAAAAGCTCTTGTGATTTAAAACTATGATGATGATAGACATTAAAACATTTAAAGGAAGTATAGGAGATAAATTGAGAAAATCTTTAAGAAATAAAAACAAAAGAATAGACATGGAGAGTAGGTGAGAAGAAGAAAAAATAGGTGTGATGGTCAATTTTGTGTGTCAGCCTAACTGGGCCACAGAATACCATTTGGTCAAACATTATTCTGGGTGTGTCTGTGAGCACATTTCTGGATGAAATTAACATGTGAATCTGTAAAATAAGTAAAGACTGGTTCCCTCTCAGCCAAAGACCTGAATTGAACAAAAAGGTTGAGGGAAAGGAACTCCTCCTGCATGACTACTTTGAACCAGGACATTGGTATTTCCTTGCCTTTGGATTCCAATGGAAACATTGGCTCTTTTTGGGTCTTGAGTCTTCTGGCTTTCAGACTAGAACTTCCACTATCTGCTTTTCTTGTTCTCAGGCCTCTGGACTCAGACTAGAACTACAGTGTCTTGGGTCTCCAGCTTTCCAACTGCAGGTCTCGAGACTTCTCAGCCTCCACAGTCACATAAACCAATTCTTTAAAAAAAAATACACACACACACACACACACACACACACACATACATAATGTAATTATATATATAATATGTTATATAGTTTTAAAACATATGTGTATGTATACATATATATGAATGTATGTATGTGTGTGTATATGTGTGTGTGTGTATATGTGTGTGTGTGTGTGTGTATGTATACATATACATAGGCACATCCTTTTGTGCTGTTTCTCTGGAGAATGCTGAGGGCATAGCTCACATAGGAGTTCATACAGAGAGTTTCATACAGAGAGAATATAGACAAAGAATATAGAAGAAAATTATCAAAAATAATATAAGAAAAATTCCCAGAAATCAAACATGGGTTTCCGAATTCAAAGTACTGAAAAACGCCCACCAAAATGAATGAAAACAGAACCACACTACAATCTTTTGGGAAAACTCAGAACAACAGGGATTAAAAGAAGATCTTAAAGCTTCCAGAGAGAAGGGAAAAAAGAAAACAGTAAGAAAAAATAGGTCACAGTCAAAGTACCAGGGATCAAAGTGATGCCCGTACCAATCAGAAGTCACAGCAAAAACTAGAAGGTATCGAATCCATGTCTTATAAATTCTGAAGACATGGGTGGTAGTGCTTTGTAATACAGCCTGACATTTAAAGTAGACACAGGAATTGCTTTAAGAGAATATTTCTTCAATAAATTGAAATAATTATACCTTTATCAGAATTAGGAACATGGATATCATAGATGTCCTCAGCAAGAGCTTTTTCACCAGTGATGGTGTTAAAGCTAAATTAGAATGAATTGAGGAGTGAGTGGGGTGAAGAAATGTAACCCATTATTATAGACAAGGGAGAGTTAACTAATTAGCTAATTAATATCGGGAAATTCCAAGCATGTTTCATGTCAATAGAAACAATCCATTCAAGAAGGACAGCTGGATATACAACACAAGGCAGAAGTTACAGATAGCATCTAGATAGAGTAAGTGGCCTTGGCTAGGACAAAGGATAGCCACATCTAATGGAGAAGGGGAAAAATGGAGCCTGGGGCAGACCTTGGTGGATTTCATTTTGGGCAATATGTTAAAGGAGTTCTATCAGAGTAAGGAAAATTTGAAATACCCGTGTAGAAAGTGGGGAACATGATCTGAGTGATGTGGAATGGTTGAATCACTATACCACACATCTGAAACTAAGATGACACTGTATGTTAACTAATAAAACAGTTAATCAAAGAAAAACCTTAAAAAAAACCTAGAACATGAGGACCAAGAAGCCATGGACTCACAGAGCAGATGAGCATCTTTCCAAGGCCTCTGCTTCACTCTTGAACTTGCCCTATTACCATAAAGCTGTAATTCTCACACTGACCTTTTGTGAACAGGGTTTGAAGCCAGGGATTCCTCTTACTAAAGGGAAAAAGAACAATTTTTAAAAAGTGGGTCTTTCCCTGCTTTGGTTCATAAGAGAAAATTTGAGCATATACAGCAAAATTTGAATGATGGTGAGCTTTTTCGGGACAAGGACCATGTCTTGAATTTCTGTGTATTGAGAACTGTTCCAGGAAAGAGAAATACCTAAAAAGCATCTCCAAAAGATCTGTAAGACCAAAGAAAAAGGCTGACAAGCCCACCTTGACAAGAAATGGTTTATTATTGGGACTTTCTGACATAAACCTGTCTTAGGTTGCCTCAGGAGGACCAGACCTTCACAACCCTACCTCCCATAAGACTTTGAGGCTGGAGTCACATGCTGAAGGACCACCTGGGTGGAGAAGTTCAAGAAAGGTATGTGTCAGAGTCCTATCTCCAGAGCAAGTCAAGGACATTATGCTTCGAAGGTATACTTAAGGGTATGGTGAAACAGAAAGAAAGAATGTGTGTGGGGGGGTACTGTGCTCAAGAAGGCTTCAGGTCACAGAGCTGTCATCATGGCGGATTTGTCCAAGATGATGTTAGTATGGTTCACACAGGCACTAACATTCTGGAACATAGAAACTGCTCAATAAATTTATCTTGAATGAATAAGAAGATGAATGGTTAGATGACTAGTTTCTTTTGTCTCTCTTTTGGCAAAGTCATAGAATCTTCCGTACTTTGGATAACTGAAAATTTGTCCGGGTATTGCTAAAAGGAATAGTCAAAATGGAGAGTCAGAGATAAGTACCTCTAAGAATTTAAGACAGAGATTTCCAGGATGCAGACTCTGCAAAGAAAGATTCCTCGTCCTTACTAAACACATATCAGATGCCCTAACCATGTTGCTGAATGTCCCAGGGTCACAACTGCTTATGTTTAGTCCCATTCATTTGGTTTCCAGTTAAACAGGGTAAAAATATTTATTATAGTGGCTAAAGATTTATCAAGCAGAAACAATTCTGGGTTTTTAGGCAACAGAAAAAACAAATGGTGCAAGTATTTAAGTAGATATTTTACTTTTGAAAAATCAGCTTTATCTTGATTTAGAATGCATTATTAATATTCTATTGATTTGCTCCTATGTTGAAATTAGCGGGTATTTCCTGACCCACTGCAAGTATATTGGATATCAAGAAGAAGCCAGGCCAGAAGTAGATATAACTTTTGAAATATATATATCGTAATATTCCAAACTACTATCCTTTGTTAAGTAATTCCAAACATCTAAAGAATTCAGTTCACTTTTTCACTCATAACCTAATATTCTATAATAAATTGTGTCAAACATCCGAGCTGAAATGAGTCAGTGTTTAGATTCCTTGGTCACAAAAAGGAGGTGAAGTATCTTTCAGGAGTTGTGAGTAAAATTATGAAGGTGATAAGTGGGGCATAGTAGGATGGGAGGGGGACTAATGGATAGGAAAAAAACGAAACTCAGGTCCCTCCAAGGTCTACCACATGAATGGGGAAAAGTTGCCCAGAGGTGGCCATGAAAAGCAGTAGACATGACGGCTTTTTTCATGATACAGAAATACCAGTCATATCTGACATAAAGCTCTCATATGATATTTCAGTTGGGGATGCCAAGGTGGAATGAGTGGGATACTGGCATTCCAAGGCTGGATGTTGAAGTGAGGCTGGTGTTGGGATAATATGATGTGAGTGGGTGAAGCTGAAATGGGAGGGCCAGCATATGGGGACATGATTGTCCAATTACTGACTTTGGGGACTAGACCATGGAATGCAAGACAGGTGGTCACAATAAACCCAAGCTAAAGAGATTCCAGAGACATGGAAAGGAAGGAGAGAACCTGGCAAGCCTGAATCCCACATTCACCCGCTGGCATTAATTTCTCTCAGAGGAGCATGTCTGCAAGCGTGGTACCAGTTTCACACTTGTCATATTTATGAGTGGTGGGACCGAGGCTCCGAACGAGATTCTTCTCTAAGCCTCTGAGCTTTCATGTTCTTTGCTTTATTTTTTGCCAGCCTAGGACGGAAGATGTGTTGAAGATGACTGTCTTGCTAGGAAAAGTGACTCTGTGAAGAGGAATTCACTGGTCTCGGCCAAACCAAGAAGGCCATTAATTTATACCATAAAACGGACAGCCAGAGAATGCAAGAAGTGGCATTGCTGTGCTCAGAAGCTCCTTGCAAGTGTAAACAAAACCCTCGGTTGTTGCTGGTGACTGGCTGTTTTTCAGAGTCTGACCAACTTTTAGAATGGAAACAATCAAGCAGTGATGTCAATGTCCCCATGGGGTCTAAACATCTTTTCTAACCTTATTTCCATCCATCCTGAGGCTCTATCCATATAATGGAGTATAGCTTGATCCCTGAGAAAACAAGGAAGACACAGTTCAAAGGGATTTGCACGCTGATCGATAAAGAATGGATTAAATATTTAGTGTATGTCTGGGTCTCTACTCTCTACTGTGTTACAAAGGCCCATAAAGTGTTAAGTTTGTAAATTCCCAGAGTTCCCTGCCCTGGGCTTGCTATCACTCGTGGTGGAGACTATGTTATAGAAGCCTAAGACTGTAGCTAATTCTCAGATATTCATTAGAAAGAAGATAGAAAAATAGTCCTTGACCTTCAAGTAGAAAGTTATACACACAAACATAAAAAAAGATGACAATAATGGAAATACATTAAAGTAGTGCTATGCTAGCAACGACTAACCACTTTAAGAGCCACCAATAAGGGTGAATTATTGTAATTGAATGTATTTAATGTTCGGAGATTGCCACTGGCTAATTTTTCCATTTTTGATTGGCTTTCTGTAGCCACCCACATGCAGCTTCTAGAAGCAGGAAATACGTTAGACACATCAGCAGATGTATATTTGTACATTCCTTACGGAGCAAATAAACTTGTCATAGGGTGCCCAGACATCTCAGTTTGCCTGGGTCGGTCCCACTTCCTATCTGTTGTCCCACTTCAAATGATAAATAATACGGTCACTGTCCTTAGTCACCACACTGATTTTCCTCAAGGTCCTCAAATCTCTGTGTTCTGGATAAGGTTATCACAGGAGGAAGACAACATGGCCTGACCATGATAGCTGTCTCAGACCCCTGAACACTCTAGTATCACGTCAGTGGGTCATACGAAATAGATTCCAGCTCATTATCAGGAGAAAAAAATAAATCTCTCAGTAGGACCTGATCCAAAAGGAAAAGGGCTACTCTGGTAGGTAGTGAGTGCCTCGCTTCTGAAAGCATTCAAGAAGAAGACTGGAAGACCATCTGTGAGGATGGCCGGTGAGGGCTGCTCTGTAGCTGCTGAGAGTTTGGGTTGGATCACTGGCTATCAAACTATTTTAATGTACATGAGAATCCATTGGCGGGGGCGGGGGGGCTTGAATAACCAGGCCTCACCTTGAAAGACTCTGCCTCATTGGGCTGGTGTGGGGTTCAGGCATGTGCATCCTTCCCATGATAATTATAAAAATAAAATAAAGATGCTCCTGGGTGGCTCATTGGTTGAACTTCCAACTCTTGACTTCGGCTCAGGTCATGGTCTCACAGTTTGTGGGTTCAAGCCCCACGTCGGGCTCTGCACTGACAGAGCAGTGCAGAGCCTGCTTGGGATTCTCTCTCTCTGCCTCTTTCTCTCTCTCTCTAACAATAAAATCGTTTTACATAAAATAAATCATACCAGGAAAGCAGTTTTACTGTCATTGATATTATTTGAGGGTTTTTTTCCCTCTGACTTCTCCTTATTCCTCCTCAGTGTACTCAGTGTTATCAACCTGATATATACTCTTATAAATCTCTCTATATACCCATGCAATCATGCATAAAAGTACATACATTATACATATAGGTATAAATGATCCTTTATTCTTCAAGATGGGATTGTATGGTGCCCATGTCCTGGCTCCTTGCTTTTTTCTTAATGCATAAAAAGCTACCAAAGAAACTGGTAGAATCTCATTCATTTTACCTTAATGTCTTGAATACATCCTATGCTATGAACATCCCCCAACTTATTTATTTATTCTCCTGTCTTTAAGCCTTCACTCTGCAGTTCTTTGGGCACTACCCATGATCCTGCAATTAACATCTTTGTACTCATATTTGTAACATCTGCTCTAGTTTCTATGGAATACATTCCCAAGGTTGGTATTATCGGGTGAAAGATTTCATGTGCTTTTACTCTTAATAGGCATTTCCAGATTGCTAGCCTATTCACTAGCAAACGTATGAATGGACTCATTTCTCTATTTATTGTTTCATCCTAGCTGATAGAATGGGTTCCCATGCTTTTTCATATTTGCCATATTTGCGAGTGAGAAATATTTTATTGTTACTCTGAATTTCTGCTTTTTAGACCTGCAGTGAACTTGAGCATCTTTTCATATGTTTATTGACCTTCAGATTTGCTATTTGGAAAGAGTCTATTCATATTCTTTGCTCACTTTTGGGTTGTTTGTAAGAGTTCTTTGTATATTATAGACATAAATCCTTTATCTGCCATATGTGTTGAAAATATTTTTCTCAGTTTATGGTTTGTATTTTAGTTTTGTTTATGGTTTCTTTTGCACCATTTAAAATATATTTATATTTCACTCTGTTTATCTTTTTTGCTGTTTTAGTCATGACTCAACAGTGAGCCTTGTCAGTGTGATGGAGAACCATTAGTCTAGGAGATCTCAAAGTTTCCTTCAGGCACTTAATTTTATGACTGTAAGTCTGAGGCACCACAGAGTTTTTCTATCTCCCAAATTCAAATGCCGTGGATGAGATTTTATGTCAGATTTTAAGGCACATAACAAGAAAGTCTAATAAAGAGGTATGTAACTCATGAATAAGCAGAATATCTGTTAAACTTCAAGAAATATAGTCACATGCCATATTTCAGAATCATAGAGGAGATTTAAGAAAACAAAAACAAAAACAAAAACCAGCCACTACTGACCACTGACTTGGCCCTGCGGTCTTGGGGGTATTCATTATCAGGAACTCCATTCTAGCACTTTCTTCAGGCTTGCTGGGCCATGTTGGCAAGAAAACACTTTTTTTTTTTTTTTTTTTTTGGCTCATAATGCCCAATACCCAGCATGGAAGGTGTTTACCTCAGAAGGAAAGTCTGATGTGAATGAACACCAGCAAATGGAATCCTAGCTCTGGGTATTTTCTTTCTTTCTTTCTTTTTTTTTTTTTTTTTTTATTCTTAAAGAAGCCTAGAAGGTATTACTTGCCAGATTTTCATCTCTGGCGGAAAACATGCAAGACTTAATTGATTCCTGCAGAATCTCTTAAGTCGATGAAAGGGATAGGTCTCAGAGAAACTTACTTGTTGGCTGTTTTACATGCGTGTGCACGCACACACACAGAGACACATCACTGCCCTGAGACTTCACAGCCAGGCTTCTGAGCTCGCTGATTTACTAAACCAAGTATGAGTCATCAGTTTTCCAGACCCCTGTCCCTCAGGATAATTGAGGCAACACTTGGCCACCTCCTCAGCTATCTATCTAGCCTATCCTTAAAGTGATCTGTTTACTTTAACAAGTGCAATGAAATATAAAAGTAGGACCCTTCTGCTAAAGTTATTTAGTGGTTTGCTTTTGGAACCTGATCTCTTTCTCTGTCTCTCTGTCTCTCTGCGTCTCTCTTCCTCTCTACCTTTTGACTTATATAGGGTGGCTATGGGCACTTGTATAGAGTGAAGGCATTCTAAACTTGTATAGGGTCAAGACATCAATGCATACTTCTTCTGGTTTACACACTTTACCTAATGTTGTCTCCATGTATTTAAATCTATGGGCCCTACAAATGGGTAATGAGAGCCCACTATGTTTGTTTAAGTGACTGTGCCTGGTGCCCCAATTTCAGAGTTCCCGGAGACAAAAGGATTTTCACCCAAGCTGGAATAGTCAAAATCTCTGCCTTCCTGACCCTCACAGGGAAGCAGCTAAGTGTTGCCTTAGGAATTCATAAGCCTAGGCAGATGATGCCATTACCACATCCAGACTCCCAGCCTCAGTTGGCTCGGCAGTCTTCAGCTGTCCTCTTCCGTGATCACCTTCCTGTGTCATCCCAAGTCACCCTTCCCAAGTGTCCAGCACTGTCCTCCCACATCTCAGACGTGGGCACCCTCAGT
The DNA here is from genome assembly GCF_007474595.2 of Lynx canadensis. Taxonomy (NCBI): domain Eukaryota; kingdom Metazoa; phylum Chordata; class Mammalia; order Carnivora; family Felidae; genus Lynx; species Lynx canadensis. The sequence goes on along the minus strand of NC_044304.2, from coordinate 71,968,862 downwards.
GTTGTGACCCCCACAGATCAATACCCCCATTTAACAATTTCTGTGCTGCCTGAAGAAAGAAAACGCTGCCTCTCAACCAAAACTCTGCCCTCTATCTGTGCCACGGACTTCCTCCTCTGCTGCCTTAACCTGTTAATTACTGTACTCTCTTTCCCTTCCTTAAATCTTGCATCTGGCCGGTCCTCTGTCATCCCTTTGACATCGGCTAACAAACAAGGGCTGGTCTCTCCTAAGTGTGAAAACTGCACTTGGTCTTTCTTTTGCAGGCACTCTCTGTTTTCCTTGAAAGAACAGATTGCTCTTGCTATCTATCTGCCTTTTATCTCCCCACTAACAGCCCTCTCCCATTTCTTTCTGTCCTTAGCAGAGTAATTTGTGTTAACTAAAGAACTTCTGTCACAGCTGAAGGATATTTTCCTGGTTCTTATCTTGACCTCTCCACAGCAACTGACCCATCATTGCATTCATGGATGTTTTCTTATTTTGGGTCTGGGATCCCTTTCTCTCTCCTTGGGCTCCCTTGCTGGCTCTCTTGACTTTTTTTTTTTCTTTCTAGGATCCAGCATAGACCCTTATTTCCTTAATGACCCTCAGGCACAGCATCTCATACGATTCTGCCTTCAGTCTTGAATCTTCACAGGCTCTCTCTGGGTGACGTGAAGCAATACACGAGATTTCAACTGTATATGTTTGGTGGCCAAACACATGCCACTGAAGAGACATAGGATGCTTCCAAAGTTCCTGTCCAGAAAGTAAGTTATCATCTCTCTCCTGCCAAATCGACACCCCGCTAAATTTTTCCCATTTGATAACTGGTGGTGTAGGTTGCCCAGGTATCTTGGGACGCATCTTGAACAACTGCTTTCTCAGCCTCCACCCTCCCATGAACTGGATTCTCCACAGTGACCTCTGTTTGGTCACTACCTCCAGATCTGCTCCACTGTTGCCACTCCAGTTAAGGCTGAGTTATCCGTCTCTGATTCTTCCAATACCTTCTGTAAATGACCAGCATATCTATTCATGATCTACTCCCTCCACACATGCTCCGCCTCCTTGATGGGATGATCATCTTAAAATAGAGATCTGATCATGGGACCCAGCTGCTTAAATCCCTTCAGGAGGACCCTGACCCCGTAGGATTTTCCTTCCGAGGACTGGCCTTGAGACAGTAGTCCACTCCATGCCACTCTCTGGCCCGTCCTTTATGCTTTAGCCATGAAGATCTGCTGGTACTTAGCAACCTTTCATGGTCTTTTACCCCTCTGTCACTTTGTGATATTCTGAAGTCTGGAATATCCTTTAATATAGATAGATAGATAGATAGATAGGATTAATGCATATATATACAAATGTATATTTATTTATGCAAAGTAGATTTATTTTTCCTTAAAGGCTTTGTTGTTGGCCTTTCCATAGGTAGAAAAAGGTTTCCTAGACCTCTGGACTCTCTATAGTCTGACCGTGCCTATGGGTTACTGACAGCACCACCATAGCTGTTTTTTAAAGAAGATTGAAGGAGATGCCCAAGATGGTGAGTTATAGTGAGTCACTTAGAGGAGTTTTAAATATTGATCATCCAGTAAACTCACACCTCTTCTCCTACTCCCTGTGTCACCCTCTCTCCCCTTTCGGTTTCTTTCTTTCTCCCTGCTTCCTCCTATAACCACACAGTCTTAGCTGGAGGATGTACTAGGTTTGTAAGTAAATTTAGCTGTTTCACATTTTCCAAATAAACTTCAGAGATTTTCTTCCTGCATTGTCATGAAGAGACGCCCTTTAAAAATAGTTTGTTCGCTTGCACAATATCCCCATCTTCAGCCAATGACTATGTACCTTCCCTGCCTCTGCTGAATTTTCTTCTCTTCCTTTGCCCACTCAGCCACCCTCACCACACACCTCCTCACCCATCCTCCCAACATACAAAAGGAAAAGTTTCCAACTCTTGACAATAAGATCAATGGCTTGCAAGGCTGTAACGTCTCCCGTGAATGCAGGGTATGTGAAAGACGCCAGCGACAACTTGGGGGCTGATATTCTCATCAGCTCCCCATGAAGCTGAGCCAAGGGAAGTCCTATAGGATAGATGCATGGGCTCAAGCATGGCCTAGAGCCAGAACAAACACCAGTAAGAGGGACACAGCTTTGGCCTTTCTACAAAGGCAAATAAGCTACAAGAAAACCTGGAAAAGCTCTGCAACTCATGTGTCCTTTTTATAAGTAATAAAAGAGCTACTGAATGTGGCATGTTCCTGATACACTTTAAGATTCAACATTTTAGCTTTCTTAAAAAAAGAATATCTGAGTAAGAAAGATGTTGGAAGTAAGTACTAAAATCCTCCAATGGGTCCCCAACATCTCTGAGATAAAAGCCAAATTCTCATCTCCTACCCCTCACCCCTGCCAGATAGACACATGTACTTACCTCATACCTCTGAGTCTTTGCACATACCTTTCCAATGCCTGGATTTTCCACTGATTCACATTCATCCTGCAAGATAAAGCAGTAGTCCCTTATTTTGAAGCATAGATTGACTGTCCAGGGGAACATTGGTCCTATTTCCCTGCAAAATTTACTTTATTCCTAGCTCCTGTACATCAATTACCCTACTGTATGTTACTCATTTGACTGCCTTCAAATTTTCCTTGCCAGGTCACATACTCATTAAGTCTAGGAATGTGTCTCTTTACCTAGTAGGCAAGTGTCCAATAAATATTTATTGAGAGAATGAACAAACAAGTGAATAAACAGATGTTTCTGGGGGCGGAGGGAAGCCCTCCCCTCCCCCCCCCCTTGTAAATAGTTCTTCTCTTTCCCATATCGCACAGTGGATGTTCCATTGTGATCCTGCCTTGTGAGGGGTATTCAGCAGGGCCTGCCTTGAGCAAACGTGGGGTGTCATGACCACCTTGGCATTAAACTTGCTGTTGACACATAGGGCTGTGGCAGCTTGCTCCATTTCAAAGAGCAAGTGGTAGCAGGATTGATTTATGCCTTCTTAATGGGAAGCTGCTGAAGGTCAAAGGCTTGGCTAGTGTGAACATGTCCCTAGATCACACACTCAGCTGTATTTCTCTCACTGGAGAGAGTGAAGTTCAATGGATCCCAAGGGGAAATGAGAATATATGCTGCCTTTTTCTACAGAAAATACTTATAGATGGCGAATCCCCGATTCTTAGATTCATGGGAAAGCTGAAACTCTGGAAAAGTGAAGAGTAAATTTTACTGAAAAGATACGATGTAGCTGACAGAAACACTGGAAAAACAGAAGAATAGACTCAAAAACTGGACAGTAAGAAAGGACAGCTGAGTCCTGGGATCAGATCAGGCCACTGAGCCAGTCCAACACAGGAAGCTGCAGCTTGCATTGTCGTCAGCCCTGACAATTGACCCCATGCATCTCTAGTGCTCCTGGAAATTGGAAGTGGCTGAGGCCACCATAACAGTTTCTACCTGTTGTTCCCTCATTGTGTCAGTGGCTCCATATGCAAAAGAGCATGGTTGTGTCCAATTTGACACCCATGTCCTAAGTGCATGTTGGCATCAGAAAGGGTCATGCTGCCTTTGCAGCTACTACAGTGGAAGGTGAGTTTGGCTTCATCAAATTGGGAATCTCTCACACTTAAAATGGAGAGTCAAAATAATGACAAATATCCACCGCGTGCCCAAGCCTGTCTTCCCATGTTAATGGCTTCATGAAGGAAGTAGGATTATTTCCTATCTACATTTTTAATGTCACCTCACATAAAAATAAGAAAACAAACCTTAAAAAAAAAAAATCAAGAAATCTTCTACTGAGCATGTGTTTCTATGAAGCAAAGGGATGGGTTAGGCTTACTTTTGTCTACTAAAAGCTTACCTAAAAATGGAAATCAAATGTTTATACAAAAGATTAGAAAATAAATTGTAAATTCCATTTGAGTGGAACAGCTCATAGCAAAAGCTGTCTTCCTGGACTGGGACTGTCTGGAAAGAGGTCACAAAAGGAAGTAACTATGTGGAGTTTTTTAATGTTTATTTATTTTAGAGATAGAGAGACAGAGCACATGTAGGGGAAGGGCAGAGAGAGCCAGAGACAGAATCTGAAGCAGGCTGCAGGCTCTGAATCGTCAGCACAGAGCCTGACGCGGGGCTCGAACCGACGAACCAGGAGATCATGACCTGAGCCAAAGTCAGACACTTAACCGACTGAGCCACCCAGGCACCCCTGTGGAGCTGGCTTTATAATCCTGCTTCACTCTTATGCTATATCATCCTCCTTATTTTGTGACTTTCAGATCTTTGTTAATGTCAACCACCATGCTCGGAGTATCCTTTGCTGTCTTCTCTACTTACTGAACTCTAATGTATTTTTTTAAAGCTCAACTCCAGAGAAATGTGTGTGTGTACTTGTGTTTGTGTGTGTGTTAGAAAACAGACAGAGGAAGAGCTTTATACAAAATAAAGGGATCTGAATTGCAAGGGAAGAATTCTCTTTCTTTGTCTACATTTGGAAGGAAGTAATGGCAAATCTGAACCGCTTTGAACCGTTACCCAAACCGTCATTCCACATCTCCAATGACTTACTGTGTCTTTTCTTTTTTTAAAGAATGTTTATTTACTTTGAGAGAAAGAGTGGGGAGGGGGCAGAGAGAGCTAGAGAGAATCACAAAAAGGCTCTGCACTGAGAATGAACGGTGAGATCATGACCTGAGCCGAGATCAAGAGTTGGACGCTCAACTTACTGAGCCACTCAAGCGCCTCATACTCCGTCTTTTAAATTGAATTTCCTTAAACTTGTGATGCCATATTCATCATCTTCTCTGCCCTCCAGCTTCTTGTTAACAAAAGCTCCTGTCCTCGGCTTTGAAGACGTTAAATTAGCCTTGACTTATGCTTCCCCTGAGACCAGTAAGAGACCACATTCTGCTTCAAAGACTCATGTCCTACACCTCTCCTTCCCTCCCTGTTATACCTTCACTGTCCACACAGATTTCCAGTGGCTTCCTTGACCCCAGCCTCCGTTTCCTGATACACACTCCACAGGATTGCACAGGTTAACCTTCCCTAAATATTTATTTGAAAGCTTGTTCTTCTGCTTGAGGAATCTATTGGCTTGCTACTTCCTGCCTAATTAGACCGAATTCCTTTGCCATGCTTGAAGAAATTCTTTGTTGTGAAAGCACGCAAGCACTTCAGTGCCATGTCAGAGAACTCTCCAAATGCAGATTCTGATAGCGTTCTGATGATCTCACCATGCTCTTGATTAATTTTCATTTTAGGATTAAAAGTATTTGAGAACCAAAACTCCAGCCTGTGTCTCATTTCTACTCATCTTGGTCACCCTCATTCTCCAAGCTTCTTCACAGTGCACTTTCTCCACTTGGAATATTTTCCAGTCTCTGGGCACTCTGAAGTATACCCATCCTGAAATGCCCTGCATCAGGACCTCCTCATTTATCAGCCCCTCCTCTGAATGTCTATAATACTGACAATTTATACTACACAATTAAATATTTAAATATTATTCTACCGTATTGACGTCATTGACTCGAAGTGTTAGTCTTGGCTCCCTACCTACAGTTTATGCCACCTGAGTTTAGAAATCATAACTTCTATCCGAATATTACTTCCAATGCCCAATTTAGCCTTGGCTGAGAACATTATGGATGATCGGTAAATGTTTATTGATTTATTGGTTCCAGATCCTCTACAGAGCTCAGTGTTTCTCATGGGTGTCTTAGTTCTAAAGTACAAAACAATTCACCTTTCTGTTATCATCATGATTTCAGGGTTCTTGAATATAATCTTGTACATACCTGGCTTTTGCATGTAACATTTTAAAAACTCACCTTTCAGATCAAAGAAAAGGACAGCCTTCTGATCTCAGCAACCTCAAGTGCTGGGTCCTGCGATTCAAGGAGTGTTAATTCCTGGCTCTCTGACAATTCCATCAACTTGGCAATTACTCAAAATATCTTCAGTCATGAACTCATTCCTGATACACAGGCAGTCACATCATAGAATGTTTAAAGTACCCAGATGCCCCCAGCATTCCAAATATCTGTTCTGGAATGTCTCTCAGAGACTCCATCTTATAATTGCTCTAGCCCTTTTACTGGAGCAGACCTGTCAACAAATATGGACTTGATTCACTGGCCAAATTTCATGCTGCTTATGTCACTCACATAATCAACTGGGTCCCTCTCTCTTGGAAATCCTCTGTCTCTAAGAAAATGCACATATTTCCTCAACTACTCTTTCTGTATCTCCTAGAAAATGACATGGTTTTCCTCGACTCAGTGTGACTCTGCTGGTCTCTGCTTCCTCAGAGAAGAAGGCCAGGGCGCTGGAAACTAAAGAGTGAGTAATTTTGGTCCAAGTTTACCTCTTTCTCTGAGTGATGACAGAGCAACTGGGATGGTAGCAAATGATGAAATGAATGAGCAATCACTGGCATTTGAAGGGGACTCTTTCCTTGTCAAAGTGAGTTTTCATGTTTTTTCAAAGAATTACATCATGTGAGAAAACATCTGTGTGGAATCTCAAAATCCTATCTAATGCAATTATTTATTTCTACAGAATTTTAAAAGCTGGTTCAAGGCTAAGGTCTCTTAGTTTTATATCGGGGGGGGGGTTGTCATTTTAGTTGTTTTCACTAGTTACCTCAAATTTAGGCACCCCTAACTTTTTGGTGATAGCCATTGGCATTGTTTGAATTGTGTCAAGGAAAAGTCAACTGATACTGTTTCTTAGCAGTTCCCTGATAGTTTCTATCCATTGGACTCTGCACCATCAGGTCTAGAATTCTAATCCATTAATCCTAGGAATGGTCACAAAATGGAAGAGCAGGATCACAGAACTGTTGAACTATTGGATGAGGTACAAGGGAGGGACCATTTAAGGGGAGAGATGGAATATGGCTAAAGGTAACTTTCTACCAAAAGATGATTTTAAGTCTTCCATTGGGAAAAGGGACTAGACATTCTCTATGTGGGTCCAGAGCTGGGCCAAATTTCTGGAATGGACTATGTGAACCAAAGAGGTTTCCATGACCAGAGAGATTCAAATTTCTGGAATGGACTATGTGAACCAAAGAGGTTTCCATGACCAGAGAGATTCAAGGGGACAATGAATCAGTATCCACAAACAACATTGGAAGGGATTCTAGTGCTGGCTCTGTGGTAGGCTAAGTGGCCACCAGGTTACACTCAATCAAATTCTTCTGTAAGTGGTTGAAAAGGGTTAATCTTCTCACGGCAAGTAGCCTTTACAAATGCTGCCTTTACGCTGAACTCCAGGTGATAATGCTGCAAGGTCTCTAGGCAATCTTCCCCAGAGAAAATCTTATTTCAGGAGAGCAGTATAGAAAATCAAGGAGAGTCATTTTAGCCAAGATCTAGCTAAGGTAGGCTGGCCAGAAAAGAGAACAAATTTTTCAGTAAATCAGTGAAGCATCCATTTTCCTTATATGTTAGAATAATGTTGATTTCATTTCCTAGCCACTTATACATTTTCATAATATTTCATAAAGGCACAACTGTTTCTGCTTCTACGTGAGGGTCCTGTTCTATTTGATTACCAGGTAAATAAGAGACTCCTAGTCTAATGCTTGCCATAGCAATATAGCATGAAGACTCTTCCAGATTCTTGGCATGCATTTTTAAATTTAACCAGGAGCCCTCAGAGGTTTGTTTGTTTACAACAGACAGGAAAACCAAAGCAAGACAATTATTGATTAAGATCATTCAATGCAGCCACATTAAAATAGCTATATTTAAGTATAAACCCATTGTATATTTCTTTTATACTGATAAATGCCCCTCTGTGGTGCATGTTCGTTGGTAATATAAATAACATTTTAATGACTTGTTTTTGTCAGCTTGGTCACGGTGCCATATATCTGAGAAACTGGGGTCAGAGGGTCAGAGAGGTTAAAGAGTTCTAGTGATGTCACATGATTCTGTATGGCAGGCTGGGACTCTACCTCCATGTCTGTCTACTGTTCTCCTGCCCCAATATTGCCAACCGCCATATTGCTTTTCAGGGCAGCTCTGTACATGAGCTGTCATGCAGCATGATGATACATGGAGGAATCCCTTGGCATTGCTGAATATGTTGTTAAGGTTAGGGCCATTTTCCTTATCATGAGATGGTTTCCAGAGGTGCCCAAATCAGTCAGTGCTCAAGGTATATGTGTACTACGCATGTGTTGGAGATAGAGTTCTGTTACTTCCATCCACCAGGAAGGAATGCCATGCTGAGTTTTTGTATTTCACTGGTAGAGTGACAATAGAATTTATTGTCCAAACCATCACACTTTTGAAAGTGCAAGAATAACAGATGTAAACATAGAACCATCTCAGATAAATGGGACTGGATAGCCATTATATCCACTGGCTTTGGAATATCCTTATGCTGTTGGGGTCATTTTTTCTCCAGAGCTTTGCTCAGCAATAACCATAGAAGAGCTGCGTGCTCCCACAACAGCCAATTTTGATTATCCAGATTTATTAAAAAGAAAAAAAAAAGATTGCTCTTTTTCCATCTGGGTAATTTCCTTTAAAATATTCTGTTTCTATAGTAATTATTCACATTTTCCCCTTGAGTTTAATAGATGCTGTTGATATATTGATTTATCAGGGATTTAAGCATTGTGGTTCTGCATCCTTTTTTATTGCAAGTGATCTTTTATATTTGGGGGAAATCTGTGTCATTAAAGGAAAAAAAAAAAACATTTTGTATCTGCTTTCAGTGTGCAGGCGGTTTCTCAGATTCTCAACCTGATCCAAACTCCCGTGGTTTGATTTTCTTAAAGGGTTGTCATTCTCCTCCCACTCTAACCCCATCATTGGATTCTGGGTTTCACTTGAGACATCAGAGCACGGCAATGTGGTGAATATGAAAATAAGGTATGGGGAGAAATAGTTGTGAGAGCAGTAGCATCAGGATGGACACCGGAGAGCAGGTCAGAGGACAGTGCAATGGGCACCAGGGTAGTGGACACAGTTGGTTACACCCCAGCACCCATATCTCCTTCATCCTTCAAACCCTGTGCTTCCTTCAGTTTAAGTGAATTAAAATTAAATGAAATGGAAAATGTAATTCCCCAGCTGTACATTTCAACTACTCAATACACATATCGGCTCATGGCTACCAGATTGGGTGGTGTGGATATTGGATGGGTGATAGTAATCCCATTTTTTTTTGCCAGAGACTAGTTAAGGAACACAGGGTAAGGTAACCAATGCATGCTACCCACCCCCCCCCCACCACCCCTCTGTGTATATCTGATTATCCTAAGGGGGTTAGGAACCTATGCTTGCCCAAATGTACTAAAGAAAAAGACTTTTACTTCTGATTGAGGTAACAATTTTCCTCCCTCTGGATGGATAGGAATAGGAAAGAATTTCATCCCTGTCCCTGCTGGCAACCAACTCGTGACCAGGAAGAAAGCTAGCCTAAGGACAATGCTGACATGTAAAAGAGGGCAAGCAAGAGCGAGACAGGAGTGAAGTCAGATCCCTGATAGCACCAGGCCAGGAGCCAGTGGTACTTCTGGATCTCTCCTTCAATGAGACAATAATACTTTTGTTGTTTAAGTCCATTTTAAGCCAGCTCTTTCTTACTTGCAACTCAAAGCCCTTGAACTATTTCATCTAGATCCTTGTCCTGTCTCTGTCACAAAATCATTACAGGACCTTGAGTGAGTCCTGCAACCTCTCTGGGCTTTGATGTCTGCAAGTTCCCTTAATAAGATCATTAAAACCTTGAAGACATGCTCAAGATAAGAATCAGCAACAGGAAGCTGTAACAGCAGTGTTACTCGCCAGGAATCCTTAATGGCCCTGGCAGAGTGGAGTCCTGGGCAGAGGCATGACCACCCCATGCCACTCGACATGGATCTTTGGGGCCCTCTTGTTCACCTACATGGATGCTGAATAATACATTTTGCCTTAGGGAGTGTTGATTTAAATGCTGGTAATTCACGATCTCCTGTTGTCTCTCCGAGCTGTGCATACCATTAACACATTTCAGCGTAATGCTCTTGAATATGCCCCATCCAGTGTCCTCCTTCCTTTTTTTTTTTTTTTGTTATCACATCAAATACATATTCTCAACTTACTTGTACAAATTTAGTTCTCTTGATCGTCCTCTCCAGAAAGTGGAGTTCACTGTAATCTGGCACTTCCAAGACTCATTATTTTTCCACTTTCCTACCCTCCTCCCAATGTGTTCGTCCTCTGGTCCACATATCCCAATTTATTGTCCATTGGTCATCAAGGCCAAGTGCCTGGAAATCATCCTTTCTTCCTCTGTGCTGGTCACCCCTGCATTCAATGGGTGATTAATATTGTCCAGTTTACTTCCCAAATCTTTCTTGAATCCATTGACTGTCTCCAGCCTCTCTGCTATTGTTTTGGTTCATCTGGATTATTACTTCCCTCCGAGAAGATCTCAATGTCAGACACACAGATCCCCCACATATGACTTCTAAGTCATACATATGATTATACTATTCCTTCGCTCAGACTCTTTAATAACTTCTGTTGCCTGAATGATCCATTCTCGACCTTTAGGCTTACCCAAGCCCCTCTTGCCTCCTCTTCCTGCACTGCCAACCTTCTTGCCCACCATCCTGGCCACTTGTAGTGCTATAGGCATGGGTGATCTTTTATTGTCATGCTACTGAACGTGCTATTCGTTCTACCTGGAATCCCCTTCCTGACCCGTCCATCAACACGGCGCTTCCCATCTGTCCATCAGGAACCAGCTCTTCAAAGCTGCCTTCACCTTTCCCAGGCAAGCCAGTCACACCCTTGCTGTGATCCCAGTCCATTTCGTGCGTGCTCTGGTCAGTTGTCTACCAGGACAACATTCCACAAAACCGAAGCTCATGTTTTGCAATCCTGCACTGACTCTCCTATTTAACACTGCAACCAGCCCCCTTGTCCTTCTTTTCCTTTCCTTATGATACTTAGCACCTTCTCACATCCTATGTCATTTTATTGTGTCTTGTGTTTGGTGTTCATGGATTTTCTTCTTCCCAAGGATAGGACGCTTTGTTTATTTCATTCACTGATATGTCTCAAGTGCCTAGAATGGTGCCTGTCTCACCATAAGTGCTCAATAAACATCTGTTGGATAAATGAACACTTCTTTGTATCTCTGGAACATGGCATAGTGACTGGAAAACACTGAGTGCCCAAATAAATATTTGATGTTATCCAATTTTTATAACATCCATAATAATAATAACTAATATTTACTGAGCTCTTGTAATGTGTTAAATGATTTACACACATCGTCTCATTGCATCCTCAAAACAACCCTATGAGGTAGGTTACCATCTTCACTTACAAGAAATTTGAGGCTTTGCAAAATTAAGTAAATTGTCCAAGGTAAATAAGCAGTGGGACTGAAATTCAAATATAAAGTGTGACACCAATGCCCACAGTTTTAAAAGGCATATTGTCCCATCTCAAATTACAAAAACTCACAGGTTTATTTTTCCTGTCATTACATACTCTTCTAGTCTAGTATATTTTTTACTTCAAATAGAAGGTGATAGGAGCCGTTGACCTCTGGGCGTAAAAGACAAAGATAGGGCATTGTGTTGGAACTGTGTAGTTAGATACATTTCACAGTTAAATGTTTTGGATGAAAATAAAAATAATGCTTATGGATCTCCTGTGTATTGCTCTAGAAGGAATAAAGCTCTTAGGCATAGCTTTCGGGTTCAGCACCTGTCTCTAGCCCCTAGCCACCCCCCCAAGAGAATACGGTCCCCCTACTTCAGCATCAACAGCTGACAGTGTCTTACAACTCCAGACGCCCTACACACACACACACACACACACACACACACAAGGCCTAACCAGGCACTTATGAGGGCTTCAGAATCTACACCAGAAAATCCCACAGGAGTAAATTCCATGTGCCAGGATTAGTAGTAGCAGTGATCGTGGTGACAGGGCAAGCATCTTAGTGCCATCATTTGCATTCTTCTTGGGTCTGTTGGGTCACTACAGAGGGTGAGTTCCCAAATCCAGAGTAATGAATGCAACCATATGTTTTGCAAATCGAGTCATGTTTTACCTCACGAAATGTCTTTGAAAAAAAAATATGGACTGTGTATCTTCAATTAAAAATAAAATGAATCACGTCTATTTTCTATTAACACATTATATTTTCTCTTAACACATCATGAGGATTTTTTTTTCCTTGTTAGTCAACGTTCTTCAAAAATTCCATCTTTGATGGGTTGCTCTATGTGTCATCTTAAAGATGCACCGGTATTTATTTAACCTTTCTCTGTATATGGCACTTGCAAGCTATTTCAAAATTTTCTATTATAGATAATTTTTGCATATAATATCTTCGCATATAAAATTTACCTGTGTTAATTTTCTAAGTTTATTTATTTTGAGAGAGAGAGAGAGCACAAGTGAGGGAGGGGCAGAGAGACAGAGCGAGAGAAAGAACCCCAAGCAGGCTCTGCACTTTTAGCGCAGAGTTTGACACAGGGCTTGAACCCAAGAACCATGAGATCATGACCTGAGCCGAAATCTAGAGTCAGGCATTCAACTGACGGAGCCACCCAGATGCCCCACCTGTGTTAATTCTTAAAAGAGATCTCCAGGAAAAAAATGACTGATTCTAAGGGTAACTTTTTAAAAGATATATATTGCATATTGCCAAAATGCTTTCCATAAAATCTACACTAATCTAAATTCCCACCAACTGGTATGAGAATGATCATTGCAAGACCCTCTTGCTAGCACTGAATGGTATCATTAAAAGAAAATTCCAGATAATTATACAGGGAAGTCTCATTGTAGCTTTATTTGCATTTTTGTCATTAATGATGCACTTGAAGTCGTTGCTTATTTGTAAAAAGTTCATATTGTTTGTTTGGTATTTTTTTCGTTCATGCCCTTTCTTCAGTTTTGCCAGAAACTGTATAAACACTTTCTTTATTAAAGATATTTTTGGGTAAGTGAAATATCAACTCTTGCCATCTTTGCTGCCAATAGTTTTTCTCAGTTCGCATTTAATATATAACTGTATTTATGGGTATTTTTGTCATAAAATGATTTTAATTTCATGCAGTTAAACATATTGGTTTTCTGCTTCTTTCTATGTTATTAAGCATCTAAATTCCTTCCCTTTTCCAAAATCAGTATTTGGATTTTTCAAGAACATCAAGCTATAGTGAATCATTTTGGAGTAGTTTCCAAATTACTGACCATCTAAAACTCAGGCTCATATTTTTCCATAATTGTACTTTGTATTTATTTATTTATTTTGCAGTCATTAAGAGCAGATTTAGTACATCTCTTAGGCCTGCTAGTGACCTTACTCTTGGTGGGGATGAGAAAGGAGGGCACCAGGGGATCTGGATCTGGGGGGAGGGGGTGGGGCCTTCCCTGGAGCAGGTGAAGAACCCTGTTACCCACCCGCCCCACCCCACCACCTTCTCTTTCACCTTTAAGGTTTATTTATTTTTCAGAGACAGAGAGAGACAGAGCATGAGTGGGGGAGGAAAAGAGAGAGAGGGAAACACAGAATCCGAAGCAGGCTCTGGGCTCTGAGCTGTCAGCCCAGAGCCGGAACTGGGGCTTGAACTCACGAATGACAAGATCATGACCTGAGCCAAAGTCTGACGCTCAACCAACTGAGCGACCGAGGCATCCTCTCTTTCACCTTTAAAGATGTTACGTGTGGAGCAGCCTCTGAGGCTCTGCCTTCCATCCCCACCAGAGCCTTTAATCCTTTTTTAATAACACACATCACAATGTCTCAGACTCTTGAGAGCTGGAGCTCTCTTGCCATTGGACTGTATCATTTTCAGTGTTATCAGAATGAAAAGGTCTAATTAGATGGCAGAGCTTGCAGAGAAGCTCCTGCTTATCAGCTGTTAAATTCTGCACAGGCTGTGTCAGAGCCATAAAAGCGGAGCTGGCGTTCCCGGTGGGGTCCCGGAATGGCATGCCAGTCCCTAGAGGGGCCAGCCAAGCTGCAGGTCAGTTAGAATGGGTGTCCGTGGGAAATTCCCAGATCAGGCTCATTTGTACCTTATGACTGTGAGTGTGCAGGAGGGTGTGACCGTATAAATGTGCGCACACACACACACACCCAGACACACAGAGGAGGGGTGGGGGAATAAATGGAGAACAACGACTTGGTAAAAGGCAGATCTCTGTCTCATAACAATTTTGTTACAACATATAAAGACAGCTGCTCATTTGAAACATCTACCCCTCTCTGCCTCTTTGAAATAGGGATGATCGGGGCTCAGCCTTCACAGGCAGGAGTAACTTAAGAGCCCAGGAATCAGACATTTCTGTACCTTGCCAACCATAGCTTTAAGGCACTCACCTACGGAACCTTGGACAAGACGGTGCCTGATGGTGGAGAAGGGCAGGGCAGTGCAGAAGCCTTCAGATCTCCGCCTAGACCTTACTAGCATGCTCTCCTTGATGAGCATGTATTCCCTCAGTCCAAAAGCGTCCTCATCTGTTTAAAATAAGATAATACCCGCATCTAAATCTTATGAAGATGAATTTAGATTAGTAAAATGTCTCCCCTTTATTAAATATGAGTTTATTGGTTCTTGATAAATATCAGTTTCCCCAATATTCTTAGCCCTTTTCAAACACTGGGTCTTCTGCTTTGTTTTGCTCTTATCTTGCAAGCAGCTCCTGGAAATGGAGGGTAACAAGGACTTTGGGACTTTTGTCCAGTTGGGTTCCTCTAAAAGAAGGGAGCTGAACCCTGTGGTGGCATCTGGCCAAGTTCACCTTCTGATCAAGGGCACAGCTGCTGCTCGTGGTCAGGGTTTGGGCTTTGTGCAATCTAAGCCTGGAGCCCACTGGCCAACAAACCCCTTTACAATCCCTTAAACAGATGGATAAAAGTCCTCCCTTGAGAGCCATAGAAAATGGTGTGTTCCCTTTGAGATTAACAGGAAAAATTTGTTGCTGGATTTCTGGGGAACACTTCCCCTCCAGAAGCCTTCTTCCCAAAAAGCGTCCTTAAGTTTACGAGGTGAGCGTGGCAAAGGAGAAATCCAAGAGCTTTTGAAGTCTTAACTGGGTACTTCTTCCTGAAGCCCCGGGGTCCCAAGGGCTTTCTCACGTCTGTGTTATGCTCAGAGCATAGCAGAATGCCAGCCTCATCATACCAGCTCAATAAAGTGTGAAGAAGGAATGAAGTAAAGAAAGAATCAAGGTGAAAAAGAAGAGAGAATGGTAAAGAGGGATGAGGATTCGGAGAAGGAGGAAGAGGTGGGGAGGGGGGCAGAGGGAGAGTGGGTCTGCTTCCCCAAACGAGAATGCATTATCTCCAGAACAGGCTGGTAGTGAAACGGAGCTGGAGAAGCGACTAAATAAACCAAGTTCTATAGTAGAGCCTCTTGAACGTCCCTTCAAAATAATATTTAGCCTTGAGTGTCTCAAGGGAAAGGAACAAGTATGCCCGCTAGACTGCAGGACAGAGATGGGCTCTTAGAAGGTATTTGAACTCAGTGAGTGCAAGACTAATTCTTTCCTACCAAAACCCATCATCCTTATCACGTTTCCCACCTCAGCAAATGATTATTTCAATACATCATTACTCATCTCTAGGTTCCTTGGTTTGTCTGTATGCCTTTGATGTCTCGTCTGAGTGTGTTACAAGCACTCTTTGTCCCTTCAGTGCCACAGAAGCAGAGGATGCTGGCCAGGGAAGGCTATGCAGGCTCAAGGAAGGAGAAAGGGAGGCAAGAAAGGGCAGAAAGGCTTCCCTAGGGGGGCCTGGGTGTCTCAGTCGGTCAAGCGTCAGACTTCGACTCAGGTCATGATCTCGGGTTTTGTGGGTTTGAGCTCCAAGTCAGGTTCTGTGCTGACAGCTCAGAGCCTGGAGCCTGCTTCGGAGTCTGTGTCTCCCTCTCTCTGTCTCTCTGGCCCTCCCCCTGCTCGCACTCCGTCTCCCTCTCAAATATAAATAAACATTAAAAAAAAATTTTTTTTTGGAAGACAGTGCTCTGGGAGGGGCGGGCTTCTGTCACCTGGGCAGCCCCCGCCAAGCGTTGTCGCTGCGGGACGCTCTGCAGGGCCATCGCCTGTGGGACCTTTCTAGACCTCCTCTCCATAGGTACGGCACATGGATCACAATGACTGAAGGGAAGCTTCTGCCATCCTCCTCCCCGGGAACTCTCCAGCCAGAAGTTCAGGAGCATCCCAGCCGAGGTTGTGGGCTAGCGGCTCAGTCTCAAATTGGCCTCTGCAATTTCCTGGCTTCACGATCTCTGGCAAATGACTTACTCTCCTGAAACCTCCTGCCCTCCTATCAAATGGCGGTGGCAGGGAGGTGCTAACTGTACCCCCCTCGTGGAGCTGGGAGTGCTATCCGAAGCCAGATGAGCAAGGCCCACCCCCTGGAGCCTGCTCCACCCACCGCCCCCCTGCCCCAGCCACTGCAGAATTGCTAGCTCTGTCACCCACCCTCCGGCACCATGCAAATCCCTCCCTCCCAGGAACTGCCCGCTGCCCCACAGCCCTGCTCCTGGCACCACAGTCTGAGTTGATGCTGCCCTTCCATTTGCTTTGTCCTGACCTGGGTCCCCCTGGGGTGAGTCACCACCTGTCACGCTCCCTGTCGAGCCCACAGCTTATGGGGTGGACTCCTGCCCTGGACTCGAAGCCTTCATGTGGCCCCTGCCCTCCTTCCCACCTCTGCGCTCTGACTCCATGTACATCCTCTCCCACAGATGCGGCTTTAACCAAAACCAACATTTTTCCTAGGAGGATTTTTGTGACAATCTTGGCTTCCACTCCCACACTTTTTTTTTTTTTTCGGTTATTGTCAAAATTGTGCAAGATAGAATGGGCCACCCTGCTCTCTCCATTGTATTGTTTTAACTATGGCGTGATTTGAGGGTGGACCAATTTAAGAAAATTATTCCTTTTTCTACCCCAAAGCCTCTGAAACAGTAATGTAAACAAGGGGTTTTATTTATATACAAAAATAACAACGTCAAAAGAACAAAGGGCAGTATAGAAAAGCCGAGAACACTGCCTTCAGAGCAATTTGTATACAGGAAACATGACGCAAATATTATTTTTGCTCTAGCAAAAAATTAACCCTACACCTACTTTGTGGTGGTAATACATAATGAAGGTTTTCTTATAAGGTTGTCTCAACTAATTTTTACTTTTTCTACGTAAGGTTTCTGACACTCCATACTTAAGCCTGGGTGTGGGTATCTGTTCTTAATTCCTGTCTTTACAGACATTTAGAAGCAGCAGGAACAAGATTATTTGCCTTGATAACCTAGCTTAGTGTCTTGAAAAATTAGGATAAAATTTTGTCACGACATCCTGAAGGAAAAAACAACAGATTCTACTATCACGTCCTGTTGTGTGGGTTTTGGCAATATTTAAAGTGGACCTGAGGTCAAACCCCAAATTTTTCATTCCCCAACTAAGGGACCCCTATGAAGGATGTGTTTCTCTGAATTTCGGTTTCTCCATCAAAACATGGAGTATAATAATGCCTACCTTGAAGAGTTTTTTAGAAATTAAATAACATAAGGTATATAAAACATTTATCTTATACCCTAGCACATAATAAGCATATAAAATTACTGTTAGCTATTATTTTTAAGCTTGGCCAGTGTAATTTTATCCAGAGCTTTCCACGAAGGCCTTGCTCAATAACATAATGGGTGTAATTTGTCCAAGTTTGATGAGCCTCACTTCATATGGTAATATTCATCACCACCTCCGATAGATTTACTCAGTTTGCCTTTTTTTGGTGGGGGGAGGGGGAGGAGAAGGAGCACTCAGGGGAAGGGGAGGGGAGAAAGAGAATCCTAAGAAGGCTCCAAGCTTAGTGCAGAGCCTGATGCAAGGGCTCCATCCCATTACCCTAAGCTCGTGACCTGAGGAGAAATCAAGAGTCAGTTGCTTAACCGACTGAGCCACCCAGGCACCCCTACCCAATTTGTCTTTGAAGTTGGAGTGCACATTCCACAGGAGAGAAGGTCTTTACCTTTATTTACATGTATGTGCCCAGGAAACCCTAGGCTATGCTAACACGGAGTATGCCTGATAGCTCCGTCCTATTGGAACACTCTACCATCTTCCTCACTCAGTCCTGGGTCACCTGTTACCAGGGAAGCCTCCCGGCATCTCTAAAGCTTTGCTGATGTCACCCTTTTGCAGTTTTACAATGGTGTTCCTCTCTAGGTGATGCCACCACCCACCTGACCCTGTCTCACAACTTGCCTGGTTAAGTAGAGTAGACAGAGCAGGCCAGGGTGGGTCAGGACACAGTCCCTGCATCAGGTGGGTCCCGCAGGTGCAGCTACAGCAGAGATTCTGGAAGGAAGACCTCTCTAGCAGGCAGAAGAGAGTATCTAATGGGGATGGCCAGAGCAGGCAGTGAACAGTGCTATCAAGCTTGTTGGAGGGCAGGGGTGTCCTCGCAAGTGAGGCATCCTTGCAGGTGGGGTCAACACAGGATCGAGAGTCCCGGAGGAGGTGATACCCAGAAAATGGGCAGCTTCGGGATGTTCAATGATGGGGACTCAGACAGGCCTCCACTCTTAGGGAGAGCTCCAGCGAGGACTCTGGTTTTCCCCCTCAGGAAGGACTAGGACCATCATCGGGACCCAAGTTCACGATGGCCTTGTACAGGGCCTGAGGAAGATACTTACCACCAGGACCAGGAAAGTATGTGGTAACCGGGTCTCAGGATCAAAGCAAAAGACCAGATACCAGTACAGAGACTAAATGTCCAAGATGGGCTGTTTCCCCAAATCCATCTCACTGAGGTTAAGGTTTTGTCTTAAAGATGTGAATGAGGTCTAGCTTCCAGGTTGCAGATCCTGGTTAAGAAGAGAAAGATGGTAGACTGGGAGGAAAGCAGGATCTGATATGTAGAAATGGAACCTTTGGGCACCCAGTCATGCTATATTGTAAAATCAATGTCAATATCATTATTAAATAATGAATCCTTCCACATGTTCTGTCTCTCTGAATATACAAAGATACTTATTAGGTCAACTGTTGTCTAAACTCTTTTCCTTGCTTTTGGCTGATGCAGGGCAATTAAGCCAAAGAACCTATTTCAGTTAGGAATTGTGTTCTGCCTACTCCCTAACCCCAAATGTTATTTTATCATTCTATAGACCGATGTTAAGGTTAGAAGCAGAACACCTGTCCATGCTGGGCAGGTGGTAGGAACCACCTAGTTTGGTAACTAGGGATTTGCGCCTCAGGGGAAACCCCGCTCCCTCCTCCCCCCCCCCCCCCCCCCCCCCCCCGCCCAGTGGTAGAGCTTCCTGGGGTTCCCCAGCTACACAGAGGGACAGCAGAGAGCCCACCAACACATAGCCTCTGAGACTCACAGAAACCCTCAGCCCTCCTACAAGGAATAGAATCTTCCTGCTAAGGGCATTTCTGCCTGGCATTGTTTCATGAGTCTTTTTTTTTTTTTTTTTTTTTTCTGGCCACATTATGAAATTTAACCCATTTTGCTTGTAGAATCTTTCACAGAGGATGAAAAGACCATGAATACAACCACCAACTGTGATAATTAAATCCTTCCCTATGAAATTTTGTTGTCTCACACATTTTGCTGACCACAAGACCTTTTTGACGAATGGGTAGAGAAAACCTCTTCTGGGTGAGTGGCTGGCAGAACAATGCCTCCTATCCATAGACGGTGTATCTGTGTGCTCATCTTTAGGGTGTTTTAAAGTTCTCCTCTGGGATCAGGGACGGAAAAGGACAGGATGAGGCCTTTGGGGGCTAACTGCTGGGGCATCGGGGTGAATTCCATTTCAAAACATATACAGATGGCAGAACTGAGGGCTTGCTGGCATCTGATTTTGCACTTTTTCAGAAAAAGTGAATGCTGTACAGAAAAAAAGGAGAAAAGAAGCAACGGCAGAAGAAACCAAGAACTGGTGGGAAATGAGGTAACTCTCGCATTTATGACGAGTGAATTGAGTAAGACACGCACAATTGCTAAGTTGTGATCAGCAAAAACGTTGCTGAAAAGTTCCAGCAAAACTGTATGTGAAAGAAAGCAACGAACACGACTCAGCTAAACATGCCCACGTGAACTATAATTGGGCAATAAACGGAGTCACACAACATGCTATTATGTTCAGTTTATAAGACACAGTCTCCACAAAAAGTAGCACAAATTACCATGATTTCTATTCTACCAGGCCCTTGGGTGGGTAAGTTATGAGCAGAGCTTAATATATAGCACTACTAAGCAAAGTACTGAAAAAGGCTGATTGAACTGGACTCAGAGCTCCCAAGTTTGGGAGAATTCTTTCCTTTAAGAGAAAATGAATGGGTATGGCTGCTTCTTTTGCCTGGAGCTGGAAAAGAGGACATTATTTGGAGCTTTTACCAACCCTTTGGTCCCTGGTCCTCATGCATCTGCCTTCTGCCGTCAGTCCCAGACCACAAGCTTTTAATTTTCCCTGAAGATTAAACCAATATTTACTAGTAAGCCTGCATTTATCCTAAAGACCCTTTACTGGAAACTATTGGTTTCAAGTAAATGTTAGATCTTGTTTAAGAATAGTTGCCCCTCCTTGGCGAGGCAGGCAGGAGGCAAAGGACACTGTATCTCTGATAGGTGAACTGGGAAGAAAACTTTCTTTCGTTCTGTCCAATGGAGCAGACCTTTCCAGTGTGCCCATTTATTATTTGTTTTCGGGGTTTTCTCATTAGCTAGCCAATCCTGCGATTCCTAAATGTTGGCAAAGTTGGCACCTCCAGTGGAGGTCTTCAGTAGGGTCAGTGATGTTGGGAGTTCAATAAAAGTCTAAAAAGAAACCTGACTCTGCTATAGATCTGCTAATAAATAAGGGATTTCATAGAAAGTATTCTCAGAATCAGAAAGCCTACTGTTTCTGAGAGGCCTCGGTAAACTCGCCTTCCCACTGCTTGTCATTGGAGTAAACAGATGTTCCTTATCTCTTTACAGCCAACGTGCTGCAGCTACCAATAACAGAAATAGTGCGGAATATCGTCATAAATTTCTATATGAGGTTCTAGCTCTTACTCAGTTCGAAATTTTGATAATCGGTGGAGTCTTTCGCTGGCAGAATCCAAATCATTTCAACAAGAGTCTGGGCATACTTCACCCCAGATCTATGGGAAACGACCACATGGCATGCATCATTAATACACATTGCTACAAGGATGTCCAAATGAGCCCATATGAACTCATTAAAGGCCTTCTAACATTTCTCAGAAGAGATGGAGCATATGAGCCAAATTCCAAGTGAGCAGAGTACAAGTGGCCTACCTAAATTATTCTCAGAACTGAGGGAGACAAGCTATGGTCTTCTCTCAGCCGCCATGCTCTATCTTTCCTCCGAGGTAGCTGCCAAACTGTCATTCAGAACAAGGAAGCAGGGAGAAGAGTCCCCTCTCTTCCCTGATCTCTTGGTCTATGCCCCAAACTCGCTGGCATTAGAGATAAACCACGGGGCACAGAGATGCCCAGGTTGAAGTATTCTTGACTGTAAGGCTGCCCCACTAATGAAATGGGTTTCACCCTATACTTCAAAAGAAAAGCCTGGCTTAGGATAATGGAAGGATAATGCAGATCCTTCCCGAGGCCTAACTGCCTACTTCCCTGGGGAAGACGCAGATAAACATGAAATCACGGACTTCAGCTTCTACTATGACACGGTCTCTCCCAGCCGGGTTTAATGCTTCTAGACTGTGGGGTGGGATTAGCAAGAGGCAGTTGCCCTTTGACCATGGGAACCCATTCCGTGAGAGCAAAAGGGAGAGAATAAGTCTGGTAGACCATGTGGTGAGGTCTAGGAGTGCCCACACTGAGCAATCGACCTGGCTGTGGACGGGTGCAGTGCGCCTTCACCTTTGAAATTAGGGGGTGGATATGTGGTATTCAGATCATGTGGTTGTGTTTTCTTTTGGGGTGATTTTGTGCGTGTCTTTTTAGGGGTTGGAACTTTGTGTCCTTTAGGGGTTGGACCTTTTCTGGAAATAAGATTTTAGGGTGATCCATGATAAAAAAAATGCAACTTTGGATGAAATTGGGAAGAGGGACTGAGTCCCATCCTCTCTAATGGCTTCAGTGTTCCTTTGAAACCACCAGAAATGATTTCACATAAGCCTAAACCCAGGACGAGTTGATCTTAAAGACCCATCACACTCCGTAATCTGTTTTTCTGGCTTTCTTACCCTCTGAATTTCCATGCCATGAATGGTCTCCCTCAGTTTATTTCTTCATGTGCAAAATGGAGTTACAAATGCCACTAGGAACAAACGAGAAGAAAACTAAGCATGGAATTGGAAGAATCGTTCTAATCCTGAGACTGTTGCTTGATGGATGTGTGACCTGGAGAGAGTCACTTGTTGTCTTTCAGCCTGAACTGATCACCCTACAGCATGAACTTGGAAAGGTGCTAGTGAAAACCAGAGGGGTAACACAGTTATCTCTCATTGTCCACACTCTCACTCACTAAACTCAGGATCCAAATCAATTTGGAGAGATATTTGTAATATAAAATTTCCTTGTACATTTGGATCAGATAATTTTAATTTTTTATCTCGAAGAATTATATTATCTCAAATAGTTTTTGTAATAGCTTAATAAATAGATACAAAAGTGCTTAATAAGGTGAATTCCACATACTAACTACGCTGTATGCCAATTATTGAAGGAAGGTGATACTAAGTTCTGTCATAGGGCAACCTCTAGGTTACTCTGTTGTCACAGAGGTCAATCTCTTGTATAAATCCACACAAACTTATGAAGTAGTCTGACTCCAAGTATCGGTAATTTTTTTTATGACCTATCACACTAACCATGGCTTCTCACAGAACTTGACTTTAATTTCCGAAAGCAAGTCATGAAAGTCAATTGTCCACAATCAAACATTTAATTATCAAGAAAAAACAAAAGTCTTTGAGCTGACCAAGGAAATACAGAGAAGAATAAAACCTGACTCTCTAGAGTCAAGGAGCTTACATTACAGGTGAGAAATGACATTAATGTAGCATAAAACTGTGAGGTGTCATAACGAAAGGCCAGTACCAGCTGCTTTGAGATGTGGTGCCGTGACTCTTCCTTCAAGCTGGCACGTTTGGAGGGCCATCTCTCCAGTTCACATACCTTACCCTTGACCTCAGGTGTGTCTGCATGTAGCTGAGGATCAGCCATCTGATTGGCTCATCGCTCACAAGCGGCCTGTTATGTGGCAGGCTCAGCAGTGAGCAGGCATAGCTCTTGCCTCTCGGTGCCTACAGTCTCACAGGGAAGAAATATCTTCCTTGAAGTATCAGGGCCAGTGTAATAAATTACCACACCCAGTGGCTTAAAACAATAGAAATGTATTTTCTTGTAGTTTTGGAGACAGAAGTCCAAAAATCAGGAGGTCAGTAGGGCTGCAGTCTCCCTGAAGACTCCAAAGAATCCCTCCCTGCCTCTTCCAGGTTCCAGGGACTCCAGGGGCTCCTTGGGTTAGGGCTGTATAACTCCAGTCTCTGACTCTGTCTTCACATGACCTTCATCTCTGTGTCTATGGCTCAAATCTCTGTCTGCCTTTCTCTTATAAGGACAACTGTTATCCATATATATGTTATCCATATATATCCAGGGGATATATATCCATTCCAGGATGATATCATCTCGAGATTTTTAATGCAGTCATATCTGCAAAGACTCTGTTTCAGATAAGGTCACATTCACAAGTTCTGGTGATTAGACATGGCCATAGTTCTTGGTGGACAATCATACATCCCATAGCATTAGTCTTGGAAGAAATAACTACAATGTGGTATAGGTATTGAAATGAATACAGAATATGGAAGAATCTCAGATGATGGCTGGCCTGGAAGGGACTCACACTTTCCTGAGGTCAGTTTTTTAAGAGCTGCAGGATGGCAGGAGCACTCTAGGCTTAAGGCAGATAATAGGCTCAGGCTAGAGGAGGGAGATGGGGAGGGAGAAAGGAATTTAGAAGAATCCAGGATGAATGAAACAGAAAGAGCAGAGTGGGTAGATACTAAAAGTTTTCCTAAGAGTAATGTGAGTTCAATAAAACATTTTAATAAGAGAAGTGAAAAATTATAATTTCTGCTTTTAAAGTATCATTCCAGCTGCAGTGTGGGGAGAATGGTTTGGCAGGAAGCAAGAGAAGGTTTGGGGAGACGCATTGCAAATGATTGCAGTATTCCAGGGGAGAAATCACAGTGGCCAAGATTACTGTGGAATCAATGGAAACAGATTTATGTGGACTTCTGTGATAGCCGTAGAAGCAATTAAACCATCAAGATTGTATCCTATTGAATTGGGGAGGTTGAGGAAAGAACTCAAGAACGGCAACCAAGTTCTAACTTGAACAATGAGGTACAAGTATTGTTTTGCTGATTCAAGAAACACTAAAGGAATGGTCATTTGTTTCTTTGTTTGGGCCAGGGAAGAGAACATCTAGTTTTTGTTTTTTTTTTTTCTTTTACAATGAAGAAATCCTGGTGCTCCAAGGTCATATGATTTAACCAGGATAAACAGAAAGTAGGAGCAGGGCCCAGACAAGACCCGAGGCTCCTAACCCCTAACACATTTTTTCCCCCTGTGCATGGACCTGCCCACTTTTCTTTTCCCAAATCCACTCCCTTCTGGGTTTTTGAGTTTCAAGGATTTCTCTAAGTACATAAAGCAATGTTTATTCTGTATGAAGGATGTATTTGTTACATTCAGGATCTCAATCTTCCTTCTTTTCTTGCCACCCGTACTCAGAAAGATTTCTACCTTCGCATAAGACTGAACAAGGGAACCTATAGGGGCAATTCGGTGTTATCGTGACCTGACAGAGCTAAAGCTGAGCATAACCTGTGGATATCTGTTCCTCAGGAATATTCTTTCGCTAGGTTGTTTCTACATGTAATGCCATTTCTCATATCTGTTTGTCCAGCTCAACCCGTTTCCCACTCTACCTCCTCAATTCATTTTAAGAACTGCTACTTGGTTCTTCACTTATGAAACCTCACCTGATATTTTACTGATTCTTCTCATGAGATAAAAAAAATTGCAAGAGAAAGAATCATCCTTACTTGTTAAAAGGGCAATAATAACTATGCTTGATCCTCAAAAGATATGGGGCTTTGGGTCAATGAAGCCTCCTGTTTGGCTTGATTCTTATTTAGTGATCTATTTCTTTCTTTTTTTTTTTTTTTAATGTTTATTTAACAAGGGGAAGGGCAGAGAGAGAGGGAGACACAGAATCCGAAGCAGGCTCCAGGCTCTGAATTGTCAACACAGAGCCTGACACGGGGCTCGAGCTCACAAACCCTGAAATTGTGACCTGAGCCAAAGTCTGACGCTCAATTGATGGAGCCACCCAGGCGCCCCCAAAACTGATCTATTTCTAATTACTCTCTCCTGATAGTGCCAATCATCATCTCATCCTGAAGTGACTAGATATCTGCATTCTTTTCTCAGGGGTCTGCAGGGTTTCTTACATTCCAGTGAGCATTAGGACAAAACATGCATTTATCATCCAAGATTGAGTCATAAATAGTATTCTATTTGCAAATCCTACTGGAATTAGGAAAAGGGTAAATTGAGGAAGTATTACTTTATCTTCGGAGAAAGATAATTACTTAGCTAATTATCGTCAACATGCTTTAAAATCATCCACCTTGCTATTTGGTCGCATCAGGTGTTACACTTTATTTTAAGAGGGATCCACTAAGAATAAGGTAGTGACTCTGCCCAGAACATCAAGTCTTCCAATTTTGTGCATTCCTGAAGCCACCGCTCTATGAAAATAGATGTCACGTATTTACATTCGTATCTTGGTGGCCTTTATAACAGTGAGGCAGTTTCGTGGTTGCCATGACATAATGCAGACAGGGTAAGATGCCCTAGAACAGCTTTTAAACCAAATTGTGTGGATTGCCAGATCATTACCAAAAACACAGGAAGATTTGAAAATTACCTAAGACCTTGCAAAGCCATGGAGCATGATCTCTGCCTTCCCTTGCCCGTGCAGTCAGAGAGCATTAGTAATACATAAACCAGACGTGGGACTGCCGTAGGCTGTACATTTCTCCAGTTCCAGTCAGCCAGAGCAGTGGGAGAGAACACCAGGATGAATGAAAGAGAATTACTGTTCAACCCGCGTGTTTTGAAATCCGCTCACTTGTGCCAACATTATTTGTCCCTATGCAAAATAAAACAAACAAACAAAAAGTCTTGAGAGAATGAAGTGGAATCTTCTGTTTTGGTTTACTACAGTAAGAGCAGGATTCCCATAAGGTGCATATGACGCAGGAATAAATGTGATCTTTGGTGTAACGAGACAGAATAATATCAAAGCTTATAACCAGAAATATTCTCTTACCTAATGCCAATTATAGCTGTGTCCTCAGTTTACCTATTGACTGAGCTAGCGTTCAAAAGTGCTACAGCTCCTTCAAATATGACCATTCCAGAAGATGGCACCACCTGTCTCATGATCCTCCAGTTTCTTTGATCCTTTCAATGTTTATGACACTTTGTCAAATTCCCTTTTGTACTATTATGTGGATTCATTGATTTATGTCTTATTCATGTAGTGTCCACTCTGCACAAGGCAT
The DNA here is from genome assembly GCF_007474595.2 of Lynx canadensis. Taxonomy (NCBI): domain Eukaryota; kingdom Metazoa; phylum Chordata; class Mammalia; order Carnivora; family Felidae; genus Lynx; species Lynx canadensis. The sequence goes on along the minus strand of NC_044304.2, from coordinate 71,942,255 downwards.
CCTGGTAGCTGCAAGGAAAGCGGAAATCATTAAGACACCACCCTGGCTCTTGAGAAACTTACGATCTTAAAGAGCAGCCGTCACGAGAACACAAGGGAACTACGGCATAAAACTGAAAACTACAAGTGTCATAGGGTTCACAGAAAGAAGAAGACTCCCATGTCACAGACAGCAGGGAAATCTTTATGGAGAGAGTCAGATTTGAAGTGGATCGAAAAAAGTAGAAACGGTTTGTATAAGTGGACACTGCGGCAGGTGGGGGGCGGGTGCAGGAAATGGGAATTCTATGCTCAGGAACCATGATGAGGTAAGGGTGTGGAGGCATGAGTGAGGCATAGGTAGTGGTCAGGCTTCGGTGCAGTAGAGGAAAAAAGCAGGAGACTTGTGTCTTTTGAAAAGGTTGCCCTGGGATCACACATTGTGGGAGCATTCTGGGGTGGAACAGGGTTATGATGAGTAGCAGTGTCAATCAAGAGAGGACTGGGGCACCTGGGTAGCTCAGTCAATTAAGCGTCTGACTCTTGGTTTGGGCTCAGGTCATGATCTCACAGTTTGTCAATTTGAGCCCCACATCGGGTGCCATGCTGACAGTGTGGAGCCTGCTTGGGATTCTCTCTCTCTCTCTCTCTCTCTCTGCCCCCTCATACTCCCTCTCTCTGTCTCTCTCTCAAAAAGAAATAAATAAACTTAAAAAATTATATTAAAAAAAGGACCAAAGGTGAACTAGAGCACTGCATAGATAGAAAAGTGGGGGAAGAAGCTAGCAAAAATGGCTCATGAGCACAAAGGAAAAGAAGCCAAGTAATTTTGCCTCTATGGCCTAAGAGCCAAGAAGAGGGAAGTCACTGGATGGGGCTCTGAGATTTTGAGTCTTTGTAGCTAAGTAGATCTTTTTTCCATTATCAAAAGGAAGAAAATCCAAGGGGAGACATGTTTGGATGTAGGCAATGATGTGGAATGTTCTAGGCATTAATTTTGAAGTGCTAGTGATATGCTCAAGTGGGAATGTTCAAGAGGCAGTTGGAAATATGGGAAAGGATAGATGGATGGACACTGGAATGGAGACATGAATTTGGGGTAAATGTGGGGTGCCTGGGTGGCTCAGTTGGTTAAGTGTCCGACTTCAGCTGAGGTCATGATCTCACAGTTCATGAGTTTGAGCCCCATGTCGGGCTTTGTGCTGACAGCTCAGAGCCTGAAGCCTGCTTTGGATTCTATGTCTCCCTCTCTCTCTGCCCCTCCCCTACTCACACTCTGTCTCTCTCCCTCTCAAAAAATGAATAAACACTTAAAAAAATTTTTTTTGAATTTGGGATAAATGTTTAGGCATTATAGCTGAAGGCAAGAGAATGGGGGACAAGAAAGAAGACCAGTAAAGAATCATGGGGAACACCTAGATTAGTTGTGAGTCAAAGAAAAGGAGCTGGCAGAGGAGGTGACAGAAGAGATGGGAAGAGAAGCAGAAGCTGACACGTCACAGAGGCCAAGAGTCAAAGGAAGAGCGAGTCCTTAGATGTGACATGCTGCAGACAGCAGAAGGTTCTCCCCTTCCTCTCCTCTCTTCCTGCAAGCCCTGGTGCTGAGCTCCTTCTTGTCCCCAAGGAGTGGATTGGATGGCAGTAGCTTGTCTGACTCCAGTCTCTTCATCTTCAGCCTACCCTGACTACCACTTCTAAAACCCTCTTTTCGTCTTGTCATCCCATAGCTCCCTCTTGCCTCTGGAAATTCAAATGTTGAAACTGCTCTTCAGCCTCGATTACTCAGGCTCCATTAATTAACACCATCTTATCTGCCTGGCTTTCTTTTTTATTCCTCTTCAACACATTTTGTTAGAGCCTGCCCGGGGCTTACCCTGTCACCACACAAGACTACCATACCTACAGTTTTTTTCTTGTTCCCCTGCTTTCATTTCCTATTTGTCTCCTCTGTGCTAAGACAGTATGCCAACATGGAAATTGAAATAAACCCTTTCTGTTCCACTCTCTTCTGTTATAGCTTGGGACTTATTTTAGTCTTAGACTGGGAATGTTTTGGCTTATCTGTCTGCCATGAAGATCTGGTCTTATGGGTTGGTAACTGCGTAAGGTATGGTCTGAGGTTCTGTCATTGAAAACACCAGTCCCACCATCTGCTATGCCACTTTTCTAGATTCATTCCTCTAGGTCATGAAGGCTTTTCTGCTGTGCTATCCAATATGGTAGCCACTACCTATCCTTGAACATAAAACACTGTATTTTCATACAACGCTCTACGGGACAGTGTTATTTTACTGTGTTCAAAAGTTCCATGTAGAATGCTAAAGCCTTTGTAAGAAGTTAAGCCTTATTAACAACCCCTTGAAGGGAGTCAGTAAGAACCTGTAAATGATAATAATAATAATAAAGAGAGAGAGAGAAAGAGAGAGAGAGACTCAAAATAATAGCGAAAACTAGAGAGGCAGAGAGTGGAGAGGGGCAACTCGAAACAGGTGCCAGAGGATACCTGAAGACCAACCTTATGTACTTTGCAATCGGGCCTTCCACTCTCCTGGAGCCCTTCTGCTACAAGAGAAAGTAGCTATTTTGCAGACTTGAAGTGTTCAGTTTTGTCTTTCATCCATCACCACCATCATCACCACCACCACCACCACGAGCATCAATGTTCTTGGGAAGCAATATATCCCCTGACTTTCTTAGCAAGAATGGCTTCCACAGCTTAAGATCTGGGTAAGCTGACAGGTCCATCCTTAGGGGAAATTCAGAACCAAGACGGGATAGAAGGGAGTGATCGCTCCTGGACACTCTAGGCTTCCAGCTGTAATCAGCATCTGATCCCAGTACATGGCCCAGGTAGACAGTGGTGAAGCCTCTGTGGGGGACATTTGCCAAAAAACAAAGATCCCATTACTGGTTTCCTAATGTCTAGAAGGAATTCAACGTGGTTAATTTCTTGTTAACACCAGAAATTAACTAGCCAGTAAGCGTTGACTTTGTCCTTTGCAGGGGCCAGTCTTAATGTGTGAGATAAGGGAAGGGAGACTTAAACACACACTCTCTGAATGGTCCCGTTCTCCCCTCCCCTCAATTTCATTCTTTCTACAACAGTCTACATGGGAATCATGGGGAGAAAAATAATAATAAAAACATTGAAAAGATTTTCGTCAGTATTTGTTAAGCCTTAAGATACATAAAACAAGGGAGCAAACTTGTAAGACTCTCACTCGTGGTGGCTCAGTACAAAATATGCAAAAAGACCTGAAATTCCTGAAAAGGCCAAAAGAGAAACAGTAACTTCTGGAAGGGCACCTGCCCAGAACTTTTTCCCATGGCCTACTTGGTCTCATATAAGAGCACCAACTCAAGTAACTTCCTGGACCAGTGGTTCTCCAAGTGTGACCCTAGACCAGCAGCATCAGTATCACTTGAGTACTTCTTAGAAATAAAAATTCTCAGGTACCACCCCAGGTCTAGTGAAGGAGCACCTCAGGGGAGGTCAACTATCTGTGTTGTAACCAGCCCTCCAGGTCGTTCTGATGCTCACTCAGTTTTGGGACCTCTGACTAGACAGTTAAAGTAGGACTCCTGTCTTTTACTCTTTCTCTCTCCCCCTTTCTGCCTTCACTCACCACCTTCCAAATCCCAGTGACTAGAGCTTTCACAGCCTAACTGGGAGTAGCAATGGCAAAATGAAAAGGGTTCTTAGATTTGTCAGAGAATCAAGAAATAATATTGGCTGAAAAAGCTTTCCTTCCAACCAATCAATGGGTTCTAGTTGTGTCACACTATAGGACAGTGGTTACAAGCACAGCCTCTGGGGCAGAAGCCTTGGGTTCAAACTCAGCTCTGTCACCTGCTAGTTGTGTGACAGACACCAAGCAAGGCATTTAACTTCTCTCCCTCACAGATGAGGAAAATACATGACCTCATAGGGTCACTATAAAGATTAAATGTCTAAATAGATACAAAGATCTTAGGACAGTGCCTGACACAAAAACACATCTAATTGTTAGTACTAAGATCTAAGACCTTTGCCATTTAAAATCAGGCAATGTCTGGGGCGCCTGGGTGGTGCAGTCGGTTAAGCGTCCGACTTCAGCCAGGTCACGATCTCACGGTTCGTGAGTTCGAGCCCCGCGTCAGGCTCTGGGCTGATGGCTCGGAGCCTGGAGCCTGTTTCCGATTCTGTGTCTCCCTCTCTCTCTGCCCCTCCCCTGTTCATGCTCTGTCTCTCTCTGTCCCAAAAATAAATAAAAAAACGTTGAAAAAAAAATAAAATCAGGCAATGTCGTTAACCTCACCTGACTATATCCACTCAACAAACCTTTGTTTAGAAATTGAAGATTGTGAGATAGCTCGGTGGTAGTGGTAAAGAAAGAAAGAACCAGAATATTACTGGGTATGTAAGACCCTTCTTAGAAATGAAGGCCCCTCCTTCTGCCCTGTGGTTCACACCCTCCCCAGAAGGCACAAAAAGGCAAACAGAAATCTCAAGGGTGGGGACAGCCAAGTCCGCTTGGCCCCAGGAAGTCCACCTCAGGGCTGACTGGTTTCTAAATGTTTTACTCCAGAAACCCAGAAGGGGCGGGCTGAAGGAAGAAACAGGAGGAGGCTGGGGTTGGGGAAGACAGCCCAGAGTGGCCGTGCTCCAGGCAGTCTTTTGAAGGGAGCCACTGCTCCTTTGTCTGGACAATGCAGACTGTGGGCTGTAATCTGAGTGGGGCCAGGGCAGGGGCTGGGCCACACAATCAAAGGGCTCGGGCTCTACAAGGCCGGTTCCCTTCAGCGTCATCTTACTGTGGGGCTCCCTTGGGTCCTTCCAGGGGAATCAGATGGAAGTAAAAGAGGGAATGGAGACAGAATTTTGGAGACTTTGATTTCTAATCAATGGTTCTGAAAACTACCTGACTGTGACCATGAATGTGCTCCTGACAGCCTACATTTTCTTAAAAATGCAAGGCCAGAGTCTCAGTGGAGCTTTCCCCTTCCTCCTGTTCTTCTTCATGGTTCCATCATCCAGTGGGTCTGGCATTTGGGCTTTGGGACGCAGCCCCATTTTAGACAAACTTCCAGCAAATGCTCTTGGATTCTTCTCCATTAAAGATAGACATTGGAGAAATATGTCATGTTGTTCTTTCTTGGATCTCAGACCTCTTAGGATAGAGTCTCTTTCAAACCTTTTTGAAAGACATCCTAATTACATGAGAGTAAATAGTTGAACTTGGAATAAAAAGCTCGTGAAAAGGCTACAAACATTAATTCTGGCTTCACAGAAGTTTGGAGCAAACCGTGTATATGCCCTCTGGCTGGCAAACACACCGTTAATATTTCATTTGGGATTTTTCTGTATCAGGTTTTCTTTGTGTGTATACCAAGCTACGTTTTTTTTTTTCAGCTAAACCACTTCAAGAAATAGAAAGGAAGTTAGCTCCCCTTTTTCCAATCCCCTACTAAATATACACTTTTATAGCCTGTCTAATTTCATTCATTTTGTTATGGTTCTGGCAGAGATATTAGTGTCTGGAAAAATAAATTATTTGAAAACCAGTCTGAGACTGAGTCAATGCAACATCAAAACCACCCATAAAATATGTCACTATATTGCATAGTTTAAACCATTTGCTTAGAATTTTATATGTCAAACAACTTAATTTCCCCCTCACTTCTATACATAGATGGGTGGATCAATTAAACTCAATACCTCAGTTCTGACAATTAATGTCATGAGAAATTTTGAGCCCATTAGAAGTCCCTAGGATACCACCGATTTGGTGCAGTTACTTCCGCAAAGAGGAAAACACTTCAGAAGTGTAGGGCCATGCCATGGACACTATACCCACGCTGAAATTGTCCTCTCATGATCGAGTCTTTTATCTGCCTCCTCCCCAGAGCCACTTACAACGTAAATTAGCTTTACTGCATAAATTTCTCCACAAGGCACTGGTTTCTTATCTTACCCTATAGACCCCCATCTTCTCTCTCTTGAATTGTTGTTCTCCCCACAACTAGCCTTGAGTCTTTCTTTACCCTCCATTGCATCAGCTACAGGTCAGGCTGTGATCCCATGAGAGGAAATCTGATCACGTCCTTCCCCCTCCTCAGGACCATCCCTTCACCCTCAAGACAAGTCTAAGCTTCTAAGCCTGTGGGATAAGTACTTCTTCTCTTGCCTTTCTGATCTCATCTCTCACTACTAGCTGCCTCCCATTCTGAAAATCAACCACACTTCCTCCAGGGTGTAACTGGGTCATAGGCTCTCCTCTGAATATACCTGCATGTTCTACTTCCTACCCGAAACAATCCTCCTTATACCAACCTCCTCCTTCAGTTGACAAACCCTTAGTCACCTTCAGCTTAAACGCCATGACTGTCAATTGTAGCACGGGTGCCAGGCTCCAACCTGGACATCACGGCCTCACTCATCCTACCCGTTTTCACACGCGATGGGGTGTTTTCTAGCTCAACTACTTACATCTCCAGTTAGCCCTTGAGCTCTGTAGAAGTTGGGGTCATATTTCTCTTATTTAGTGTTCTTTCCCTACCCTAACTCCCCCTGAGGGTCCTTTAGAACTTGTTACACCTCAGAACGAATCAAGTGCACAGTATTTCATTGATGGCATTGTTTGTAATTTTTCAGCCCAGTGTGTCCACGTTACTGACTTTGCCTTCGGGCTCCAGAATAGTCTGATTTCACCATGGCCTCAGTGGGCTCAAACAGAGGGAAGCACCTAGCTAGAGTGAGCGTGTGTCTCCATTTGCCCATGACAACAGTTTGTATTCTGTAGAACTGTTACTACCGCCCTCTTGAATTCCCAAATGGGCCTCAGCTTGAAGGATATACTTTAAGGTGGTCTTATGCAGGGTCCAGGTATTCTTCAACCATTCAAACAAGTTTCAACCTTCCCACAAAGCGGTGCTATGGGGGAGATTGATTGAGCTAATTAATATCTTTTGAATTAATTCATTCTCTAGGGCACCAGAGTAGCCTTCTGAGAAGGCTTGTCTTTTGGTATAATGGGCCATAGCTCATTCTAAGTATAAATGCACATTTCAAACTCTCTTTCAAATGCCTTGGATCTTTGCAAGAACGTAGCATAAAACAGAAAAACAGGTATCGGGGCAAGAGATAGTGACCAAATCCATATATATGTGCAGAATTGTTTTAACACTCAAGTCCTCTTATGTACTTTTGAGGCAGAGCCTGGGAGACATTTGGTTTTATGTTTTGTGTATGTGAGTTTTGTTGTTAGTGTTGATTTAGAGGATTTTCCCTTTGTTTTAGCTCCCCTGACGCCACCACCTTTGTCCCAGGAAACCCACCCCACCCCCATAGGCTGCAATTGAGGAAAAATCTTTTAAAACAATTATCAAGATTGGCTGCCTACTGTGATCAAATTCATTAGATAATAGCTAAACTCTACATTTCACTTGGTGCACAATGTTTTACTTTTCTCTCTCTCTTTTTCTTTCTCCAGTATTCACATGGAAATAATGCCATAGTTGTCTAGGGGTAAATTTGAGGTGCTCTCTGAGGACCTGGCATATTTCAGTAAGCACAGGCAGAGAGATGGGAAAGGAGAGGACAGTCACTCTTTAAAAAAAAAAAAAAAAAAAAAAAAAACCACAACCTTTTTTTTTTTTTTTTAACCAATAGCACTATTAGTGATTATCCTAATGAATGTTCATAAAGAACACTTGGAAATATTGAAAACGTGTAAAGAGCGTTCTGTAAAAATAAATAAATAAATGCACACATAACACTGTACGTCCTCTAAAACTAGGGTCATAGAAAGTCAACACATCGGTGTTTTAAATTTCACATTATTATTGAGAGTAATTCCCTATGGTATTGAATATTATTTGGAACAGTGTTTAGCAATGGAGGGCTTGCATCAGATTTCACTGGAGATGTATGCAAAAACCCCAGCTCCGAGTCCTGCACCTGAAGCAGAAAATCAGAAGGAAGTGGGGGGTGGGGAGGGACAGGAGTTGAAAGGCCCAAAGAGGTGAGTATTTTCAAAGACCATCTTGGTTAATTCTTTTTTTTTTTTTAATGTTTATTTACTTTTTGAGTGGGGGAAGGAGCAGGGAAGGGGCAGAGAGAGGGAGACGGAGGAAGTGAAGCAGACTCTGCACTGACAGCAGAGAGCCTGATGCAGGTGCAACTCACAAACCTTCAGATCATGGCCTGAGCCAAAGTTGGACGCTTAACAGACTGAGCCATTCAGGAGCCCCTGTCTTGGTTAATTCTGATGTACAACCCGTTTTCTCAGTTTTAGTACTGTTAGAAGCCATGACTAACACAGACAGAATATTCCGTGGATTATCAGTATGGAGAATGTATCCAATTCCCTACTGCGAGACAGTTGGGTCAGTGGATTTACTAGGCCCCGGGATGTAAGCACGTCTAAAGCCACAGATTTACTGTACTCCAGAAGGTTGCAATAAGTTAAATGCTAGAGGGGAATGCCCACCTCATAACTTCTTTAGACTTTTAAAATAGGAAAAGTTTGCCAATCCAATGGGTGAATAATAGTTCTTCTCTACACGTTTCAAGGTACATTGCTTTGTTTTCATGGAGGTTGTCTGACTTCCATGTGTTCATGCACCATTTATATTGTGTATCGTCTCCTATGCAGGAGTTTATACTCATTCTTTTGAATTTATAAGACCTCTTCATTTGTTGAAGATATTAATATTCATTTTTCTCACATTTTTGTGACACGTGTTGCTCTTCCTTTTTACCCTTTAATTTTGTCAGCCTTTTTTAAAAAAATTTTATTTAGTTTGAGAGAGGGAGAGAGAGAGAGAGAGAGAGAGAGAGAGAATCCCAAGCAGGCTCCACATTGTCAGTGCAGAGTCTGACACGAGGCTCGAAGTGAGATCATGGCCTGAGCTGAAATCAAGAGTCTGACGCTTAACCCAGGTGCCCCCTCACTTGTTTTTATGTGAACAAATGTAGATTCCATGTAATCAGATATGACACAGCTGTCTTACTACTTCTTCCATATAAACATCCTCCTCTGAGAAAAGAGTCCGTTAAATACTCCTTTTTTTTTTTTTTGGTCTCATTTCTTCTATCGATCAATTCTATAATCCATCTGGGATCTATTTTCATGTATAACTTGAAGAGATTCTTGCTTATTCTTTTTCCAAAGTGTTTATCAAGTTTTCCAGAAGCACTTTAATAAATAATTAATTTTCCCCCCACTAATTTAAAATGCCACAATGACCGTAATAGGATGTTTATATACAGGTGACTGTTTTTCATTGTTTTTTGTTTTATGGTCACTTCATGCTACATTTCAGTACTAAAAAAATATACCTCCTCCCTTATTAGTTTTGTTACTCCAAATCTTCTGAGCTATAATCACTTTTTCAAGTTGCAGATATATTTTGATTCAAATTTCAATTGGAATTGCATTCAGTTTATAAGGAATTAAAAGACAGGGCTACCTAGCTGGTTCAGTCGGTTGAGCGACCAACTCTTAATCTCAGGTCCGGTCTTGATCTCAGGGTCATGAGTTCCAACCTCATGTTGGACTCCATGCTGGGAGTGAAGCCTTCTTAAAAAAAAAAAAAAATTAAAAGAGAAATTATATTTTTCAATAACTGGTAACCCTATGAAAGAATATATTGTATGTTTTTATTTAATCAAATCTTGTTGTGTGCTACTAAGTGGAGTTTTTAATTTTCCTCATTTAAGTGTACTAAATAACTTTCTTAATTGTATTGGTATATGGTTTATATTTTGTCTGATATCACTGAGTTTATTTCATTCAATGCAATTTTGAACTGGGGAATAGAAAAACAATTGATTTTTGTATGTTTATTTGTAGCTCGCCATCTTTCTAAATCATTACTCATACTTTTCAGTTGACTTATTTATGTTTTATATATTTCAAACTATATCACCTATAAATAACATCAATGTATCTTCTCCTTCTCAAATTTATATTTCTCATGACGTGTTTTTGTCTTTTTGCAATGACTAGACCTTTCATAAACATCATGAGTAATAATGGTAATGGGAGGCATACTTTTCTAGATTTTAATGTCTCTGGTATTTCACCATGAGCATGAGATTGGCCTGTGGTTTGTGACGGCTATAGTATTTTAAAAATCAGGTTAAGGAAATCTTCTTTATCATACTAAAGGAATCACATAGATGATCCTGGCACGGCATTGATTTTGTACCTTTAATTTAAGCTGCCTTTAGACTTACAGAAAAGTTGAAAAAAGGTGTAAATAATTTCCATATGTCCCTCTCCCAGCCCCCTTCAGTGTTCACATGTTACATAAGCACAGTACATTTAACAGAACCAGGAAACTAACATTGGCACCACTCCATTAACTAAAGGCCTAATCAAATTTCACCTAGCTTTGTTTTTTGTCTTTTTTTAAATTGATATCTTTGTTGTTGCTGTTCCTTGATGCTATTCAGGATCTTACATCACGTTAGTCTCAGACAGTCTATAACAGTTTCCCAATCTTTCTTTGTTTTTCTTGACCATGACATCACTGAAGAATGTTGATCGGTTATTTTGCCAAATGTTGCCCGACTTGAGCTTGACTAGTATCTTCACATGACTGAGATTACCCATATTTGGTAAGATTACCACAGTAATGACCATCTCCATGCATCATATCGCATCACGTCGCAGGGCTCATGGGCATTAGGTGGTTTCTGCCAGGTTTTCTACACTGTAAACTAGCTTTCCCTCCAGCTAACAAATAACTCAGGGCAGGTATATGAGAACGCACATCCTGTTTTCCTCAGAACTTCACCCATTGATTTTAGCAGCCACTAGTGAATCTTGACTGAGAATATTTTTAATAGAAATGGATTTTGAGGAGCGCCTGGGTGGCTCAGTAGGTTAAGTGTCCAACTCTTGATATCTGCTCAGGCCATGATCTCACAGTTTCATGAGTTTAAGCCAAGTTGAGCTCTGTGCTGGCAGCATGCAAAGCCTTCTTCGAATTCTCCCTCTGTCTCTGCCCCTCACCCACTAGTGCTCTCTCTGTTTCTCTCAAAATAAATAAATAAACTTAAAAAATGGATTTTGAGCTTTTCCAAATGCCTTTTGGATATTGATCAGGATAATCATATGATTTGTCAAGTTTAAAATATGTTGCCATTGAAATTTGTGTTAGAATTGCATTACATTTATAAGATGCCATCCTACTGATTTGTGGTTTTGATTTGAGTGATAAATTTCTCCATCTTAACTTATTCTTTGAATAAACTCTACTGGTTATTTTTCCTTTAACATATCATTGGATCTAATTTGCTAGCATTCAATATAGCGTTTTAATTGGAATTATTAGATTGATCTATGGAATTCTGGTTCTGTTTCCTTCCTTCCCTCCTTCCTTCTTTCTTTTCTTTTCTTTTCTTTTTTTCTTTTCTTTTCTTTTCTTTTTTTTTTTTCCTTTCTTAACTACAAAATGCTTCTTTGTCAGTTAGCCCAAACCTAGCAAACTGGCAGAGACTTTGATATTTACTACAGGGGTTGTGAGGATTTTCCAAGGGCTGCCTAGATATGGATATTTTCTAGTGAAATCAACTGCCACATTCTTAACTTCTGTATGACATCTTTCCTAAAACCTATGTACCTTGAATGGGCCTGGGGTAAAGGCCATATTTCTGCCCAACTCCTGGTCCATCTCCCTTTCCCAATGCCTCTCTCTCTCACACTGCATAAGAAAGGCAGAGCTCTGGGGCACCTGGGTGGCTCAGCTGGTTAGGCCTCCGACTTCGGCTCAGGTCATGATCTTGTGATTTGTGAGTTCAAGCCCCACGTCGGGCTCTGTGCTGACAGCTCAGAACCTGGAGCCTACTTAGGATTCTGTGTCTCCCTCTATCTCTGCCCCTCCCCTGCTTGTGCTCTCTCTCTCTCTCTCTCTCTCTCAAAAAGTAAATAAACATTAAAAAAAATTAAAGGCAGAACTCCGACCAACCTGGAATCTGACAGTTGCATTGCCTTAAAGAATACAAGTCTCTAAAGAGATTCAAATCTCCAATCTTGAAGTAACATTCAAATTGTGCTGTAGGTGTTGAGAAAATTAATAATGCTGATGACTGAGTAACAGATTCCTTTGTGGCTTCCAAATATCCCTTTTCAACAAAATTGACGGAGGACATAATGTAATTATTGATGTTAGATCATTAAAAACATAATTTGGAAAGAGTTCAAAGAATTAAGTGACATTTCCACAACCAAACTCTTTATATTCCCAATTACTATTTATGCAAACCAAGTTTCTCAGAGATTACAATTATCATAAAAGAAAATCAGGGCTAGAAATGATAGTGAACCCTTGTCCCATTCCAGCGATAAGTATTACTCATCCACACATACATGAACTCCTAATGCCACCCATCTGCTTAAGAGAGGCCGTCTTAATAAGATTTTGCCTCTTATATGTCATAATTAGCAAGATGTATAATATTTATCTCTATGATCATGTGTCTACAATTATGAGATTTTTTTTAATTTAAAATAACACTTTTAAAATTTAAAATAATGGGCACTTTGTGCAATGATGAATAAAGACTTTCAAACATTAAAAAGTAGGGGCACCTGGGTGGCTCAGATGGTTAGTGTCAGACTCTTGATTTTGGCTTAGGTCATGCTCTCCTGGTTCATGAGTTCAAGCCCCACATTGGGCTCTGTGTTGACAGTATGGAGCCTGCTTGGGATCCTGTCTCCCTGCCCCTACCCCCACTCACATTGACTCTCTCTCTCTCTTTCTCTCTCTCTATCTTCCAAAATAAATAAACTTTTAAAAAAACGTTAAAAAGTAGTATATTAGAATAAAAACGTGTGAGGAAAGTGGAACACAAATACATAATTAGAGAGCAAAAGGAATTTCAAATTTTAAAATGAGAGCTATTTTCCTTTATTCTAAATGATTGTTAATAGCTATCAAATTGCTATGACATTTTATTGGATAATTGTATAGGTAATTTTGTTTTAAAATTATAATATTAACAACATTCCAGAAATTACATGCTTTCCTTGATTTAAAACTTGATGAAAATCATCTAATTTGAAATTGGGTTCAACTTTGAACTGTAAGTGCATGTATATGCACTTACGTGGGTGTATATATATTCAATTCTGGGTACACAAGCCAAAAAAATTTTTTTTAATTCTTTTTTTAACATTTATTTATTTTTGAAAGACAGAGAGAGACAGAGTGCAAACGGAGGAGGGGCAGAGAGAGAGGGAGACACAGAATGTGAGCAGGCTCCAGGCTCTGAGCTGTCAGCACAGAGCCCAATGCGGGGCTCGAACTCACCAACCAAGAGATCATGACCTGAGCTGAAGTCAGCTGCTTAATCGACTGAGCCACCCAGACGCCCCTACAAGAAAAATTTGATAGCCACTGAAAACCACCTCCACTGTGAAGATTGAAATTTATTTGAATGTTTACTAAAAATACTGATCAAATGGACTGTTTGCAAAGATTATCTATTTGAATAAAGCAATCCATCTATTCAGGGAAAATTATTTATCTCTAGCCCACACAAGAGCTTGTGTTCACTCTAGCAGAGGCTGCCTCTGTATAAACCATGGCCCCAGTAGTGTAAGCTATATTAACGCATGTTATTATGTGCCCTACCAACTCTGATCTCTGTACAAAAATAATACATGTTTCTCAGTTACAAGATACTGTGTAACCTCTGCTAATGAACAGAAGCTTGAGATGGAGAATTAGCATTTTATAGTGAAAGGTACTATTTATGGCTTAAAATACTGATTCGTATTATGAATTTTAAACCACTAATAAGAAATCTAGGCTCAGGGGCACTTGGGCGGCTTAGTCGGTTAAGCACCCGACTTCAGCTCAGGTCGTGATCTCATGGTTCGTGAGTTCGAGCCCTGCATTGGGCTCTGTGCTGACAGCTTGGAGCCTGAGGCCTGCTTCGGATTCTGTGTCTCCATCTCTCTCTGCCCCTCCCTCGCTCGCACTCTGTCTCTCTCTCTCTCAAAAGTAAATAAACATTAATTTTTTTTTTAATCTAGGCTCTATTTTTGCCTCGATAGAGAGAAAAGATATTGGCACTTATAACAATATTTTTGCAAAAAACAAAATAATAATATTAGAAATGCACAGGAGATTTCTGGTTTAGGGTCCAGCATGTAAGGAGCTTGGAAGCCATCACTCCATCCTCACAAGAAGACAAAAGGTGAACAAAATGAAAACAGCAGGCCTGCTTAGAGCCAACAAAAGACTGAGATCACAAGACAAACTGCCTCCTGAAATTTGGAGAAAGTACAGATGAATACAGAAGAGGCCTGGGAGCTACTGTAGACATCACAGGACTAGAAAAACTGCAGTTGACGAATTGCTAGGGGCTCGGGTATAGACATGGTAAAAGAGTGAAAATCTTCAGAAAGGGGGTGAGTCTTAAAGGGATTCCCACACTATCATGACTTTTACCTCCAGGAGTTCTATCGGGTCCTAACAGTGAAAATCAGAGAAAAATCCCCTCCGGGACTTAACTATTTTACCAGACTCTAACCCACTGAGGTGTCACCAGAGATTAACTGACCTGCGGGAAGAGAAATACCCAACTCTATCCCCTTCTAGATCCTGTCTCGCCTAAGGGAGACGAAAAACTGTGAAGGTCACAGTCCAGAGGCTCGGGTTCAATCAAATTCTGAGACCAACTCACAGGACTATAGAATTTTTCCCCACACACCTCGCCAACACATCAATAGGGCTCCTGTATAGTAACAAGGGATTACAAGGGAAAGAACAGCACTTCCAGACCTTACCTAAGAAGTCTCTATGGAAACCCAAAAACAATAGGGGAGAGAAAACAGTGGACAACAATGGAGATTTTTGTCTCTGGCACATGCTGCTACAGCAAATAATAAACACAGCCTGACTTACACCCAGGTAAACATAAAACCTCACACTACAGTTCAGTTCTTGTTACTCGGTACGCCCAGCTTTAACAAAAAGAATCACAAGGCATACTAAAACATAAAGAGTAAAATATGAAGAGACAGAACAGGTGTCAGAACCAGACTCGGATACAGCAGACGTGCTGGAAATGCCAGACCATGAATTTAAAATAACTACGATTAATATGCTAAGGACTTCAGGGGCACCTGGGTGGCTCAGGTGGTTAAGTGTTGGACTCTTGCTCTCAGCTCAGGTCTTAATCTCAGGGCTGTGAGTTCAAGCCCCACCCTGGGCTCCATCCTGAGCATAAAACCTACTTTAAAAAAAAATGCTGGGCGCCTGGGCAGCTCAGTCAGGTAAGTGTCTGACTTCAGCCCACGTCATGATCTCATGTGTTTGTGAGTTCAAGCTCAAAGCCTGGAGCCTGCTTCGCATTCTGGGTCTCCCTGGCTTTCTCTGCCCCTCCCCCTCTCTCTCTCTCAAAAATAAATAAACATTTACATTAAAAAAATTTTTTTAGACTTTAATGGAAAAAGTGAACAGCATACAAGAATAGATGGACAGAGACATTGAAACTCTAAATATGAATGATAAGGAAATTCAATAGAAATGAAGAATGACTTTGATGGGTGCATCATAGACTGGACACAACCAAGGAAAGAATCAGTGAGATTAAAGAGAGGTCAACAAAATGTTCCAAATATGACATGCAAAGAAGACAGAAGAGAATATCCAAGGATTGCAGGACCATTATGAAAGTATAATATATGCATACCAGGAATAGCAAAAGGAGAAGAAAGGTCCAAGAACTCAAGCAAGACAAATGCCAAAAACTCTACACCTAGATATATCACATTTAAACTGCCAATAATCAAAGATAAAGAGAAAATCTTGAGAGAAGCCTGAGGAAAAAAATACCTTACCTACAGAGAAGCAAAGGTAAGAATTACATTGGACTTCTCTTCACACACCACGCAAGCAAGAAGAGGGTGGAGTGAAATATTTAAAGTGTCCAAAGGGGGGAAAAAACCACCAACCTGGAATTCTGTATCAGATTAAATTATGCTGAGAGGAGCCCAGACAGATTATGGAGTCACGTGTGTTAGGAATGAGGTCTCTCTGCTAAGGACGAGGAGTGGGGAGGTGAGGCGGGAAAGGTGATCTGAGGTAAGTCTGTGGTGGGCGATAAGAGTGACAAGCCTGTCCCTGAAGGCCGAGGCTGGGGCCTGGCGGTGGACACCGAGGCCCCTTGCAAGGTGACCAGAGCCCCTCCTCAGGGGTGAATGAAAGTTCATTTCTATGGACATGCCTGGTGGCAATTCCCTAGAGGTCTGAGCCCCAGCTATTACTATAACTCTAAGAAATCACCTCTCAGCCTGCACACGCCATTCTCTGGGGATGGGTACAACCTTAGAGGTCCAGCAGGACCCACTCCTGTGTCCTCAGAGGCCCAGAAACTCCGTCCCACCTCTCAGCAACTTCTCACTTTGATTTCTTTTTCAAATGGGGTAAATTGTCTTTCTTATTAATCTCTCTGAATCTTGAAGGACACTGCTGATGCTGCCTTTCCATAACTCAAGATGGCTACTTACCTAACTGTTACCCAAAGATTTTCTGTCAGAGCCTACAATAAGGAGAAGCCAGAACCTTCTTTGGGTTCAGAAAGGGCAGGGGAGTTTTAATCTTCCTCTGTAATAAAGAATCTAACTCCATTTTTGATGTGTGACTTTTCGCCCTCCACTCCAGCTTTATTGAAGTATAATTGGTATAAAACTTGCATATAATTAATGAGTACAATTAGGTGATTTTGTATATACGTATACACTCATGTTACCATCACCACAATCTAGGTTATAAACGTATCTATTATCTCCAAAACAAGGGAAGGAAAAATAAAGACTTTCCCAGACAAACAAAAATGGAGGGAATTTATTGTCAGTAGACCTGCCCTGTAAGAAATGTTAAAAGTTCTTCAGAGAGAAGGAAAATGATATAGGTCAGAAACTTAGATCTACAGAAAAGAAGAGCATTTTACAAAGAATAAGTGAACATTTATTAAAAAGATAAAATATTTATTGTTCTCTTAAATTATCTAACAGATAGAAGTTTATTCTAAATGATAATGGCAACGATGTATTCCATGATTGTAACTCAGAAATTAAATGAGTGACAGCAGTATTTTAAAGCATGGATGGGCGGAATTTGACATACTCCATTAGAACGTCCTTGTAGTATCTGTGAAGCCATTATTTGAAAGTGGTTTTGGAATGGTTGTAAATGTACATTGTAAATTCTAGGGTGATCACTAAAAAAAAAAAAAAAAAAAAAAAAAAAAAAAAAAATTTTAATGTTTATTTTTGGCAGAGACAGAGCATGAGTGGGGGAGGGGCAGGGAGAGAGGGAGACACAGAATCTGAAGCAGGCTCCAGGCTCTGAGCTTTCAGCACAGAGCCCGACGCGGGGCTCGAACTCACAATGAGATCATGACCTGAGCCGAAGTCAGTCGCTCAACCGACCGAGCCACCCAGGCACCCCAAGAAAAGAAAAATTTTATACAAGAATAAATGGTATGCAAACAGGAAAGAAAATAAATCATATAAAACACTCCAAAGCAGAAAAGGCAAAACAAGAGTGGAAGACCAAAAAGAAAAAGAAAATAAGACAGAGCAATAAACAAAAAACAATAATGAATGTGGTAGATATAAACCCAGCTATATCAATAATCACTTTAAGCGTCAATGATCTAAGTAGATCAGTTGAAAGACTGTCAGAGGCCCCCAGGTGGCTCAGTCGGTTAAGCGTCCA
Organism: Lynx canadensis; assembly: GCF_007474595.2. NCBI lineage: Eukaryota > Metazoa > Chordata > Mammalia > Carnivora > Felidae > Lynx > Lynx canadensis. The sequence goes on along the minus strand of NC_044304.2, from coordinate 71,924,553 downwards.
ACTTCGGCTCAGGTCATGATCTCAAGGTTTGAGAGTTTGAGCCATGTGCCGGGCTCTGCGCTGACTGCTCAGAGCCTGAAGCCTGATGCCTGCCTGGGTTTTGTGTCTCCCTCTCTCTCTGCCCCTCCCCCCACTCACACTCTGCCTCTCTCATTCAAAAATAAATATACATTAAAGAAAAAAAAAAAAAGACTGTCAGAGCAGACCAAAATCCAAACTGCAACTATATGTTGTCTATATGAAGCCCAATTTAAATATAAAGACACAAATAGATTAAAAGTAAAGGTATAAAGAAAGATATACCATGCTAGCACTAATCAAACAAAAAGTGGAGTAGACATGATTATTGTGTGTGTATATATATACACACACACACATATACATATACACACATACATATATGTATAGTAAGATATATATACATACACACACACACATATATATATAACAAGACAAATAAAAGGTGGAGTAAACATTTTTATTTCAGACAATACACTTCAGAGCAAGAGGAATGTAATGAGATAAGGGATATACTTATATATATATATATAGTATATATGACATATTATGTATATATAAAAACATATATATCTATATACATATATATATGTATTATACACACACACACACACACACACACACACCATATATATGTAATTTTAAAGGGGTCAATTCTCCAAGAAGACACAACAATTTTCATATGTATGGCCGTAAGAACAGTGTCAAAACACGTAAGATCAAAGTGATGGATCTGCAAGGAGAATTAGATGAATGCAAAATTTTGGTGGAGTCTTCCCTCCTGCCCATCAGAAGTGGACAGGTCCAGCAGTCAGGAAGTCAGTAAGGACATGGTCAAGCTCAACAACACCCTTAGTCAACTGGACACAGTTGAGATCTATAGACCACTTCCCACCCAATAACACATGCCTCTTAAGCTTACATATGACATTCACCAAGACAGACCATATTCGGCATCATAAAGCACATCTCAACAAATTTAACAAAATAAAAATTTTACTAACCATACCCTCAGACTTTAACGGAATTAAGCGAAAAATCCATCACAGAATGAGAGCTGGAAAATCCTCAAATATTTGGAAATTAAATTATTACAATTTATTGCTGCCTTTCCACAGTCGGTCTTTTCTGTTTTTTTCTCTCATCAATTTGTGCTCTTTGATTTTATTTGTGGGGTGCCTGGGTGGCTCAGTCAGTTAAGTGTCCGACTTTGGCTCGGGTCATGGTCTCGTAGTTCATGAGTTCAAGCCCCACATCTGGCTCTGTGTTGACAGCTCGGAGCCTAGAGCCGGCTTTGGATTCTGTCGCCCTCTCTCTCTTCCCCTCCCATGCTCATGCTCTGTCTCTCTCTATCTCAAAACTAAATAAATAAACATTAAAAAAATTAAATAAAAAGTAAAAAAAGATTTTGTGTCTCGTCTATCAGTATTTGTGATATAGTGTTTAGAATGTTCTAGAATGCTATAACTCCATGGTGTACATTAGAAAAGTGTCTGATAGGAAGGTAACCAAGATCAGGGGGCAGAAGGTCAGGTAAATTAAGTGAAACCTGCCCAGCGGATGCTGCAGTTTTCTGCTTAATTTTCATGTGCCAGGCAATATATCAACCAGAAGCCTTCTAAAAACAATTACGTTAAGATTTTGCCAATCCCATGTAAAAAATTGCAGCTTTTAATTTTGAGGAATATTTTTATTTACTGAGGGTTTGGGGTGATGAGAAAATAGTTTTTTTTCTCTTCAGCCTCCTTTAGCTAGCTTACGAGAAGCCATTTTCTACCAAATGGAGGGAATTAAGGCTCCTGGTAAATCATCCAGTGCTTCTGGGCTCCCTCCTCAGTGTGTGCATGGTTTCCCTCTGAAAGATGCACAAGAGGGTCTAGATGATCCTTAGCGTTGGGAAACCAGCCCACGAGACTCAAGCTCCACTTACCGTTTCGACTATTTAGGATGGATGCCCACGACTTTGGTTGGGGAACATGTCTCTCAAAGTCATACCTAAATACTCTGAGCTTGGCAAAATCAAATACCAAACTAATTTTCTTTTGATTTTGATACATGAGAATTTTGATAGACATAAAATAATCATATGCTATGTGCTTTTGATTAATTTAAAAATAATTCATTTAAATGCTGTATGCAAAACAAACTTTAGGTCCAAGAAGCCTTGGTCTCTTATTAAACTTTTCAACTTATTGTCTTCCTCTTCTTCTTCTTTTTTTTAAATTTTGGTTGTTGGACCAAAAATTTGGCCCAGGCTAAAAGGCGAAATGTAACCCAGACTTCAAAGGGTTGGCATTGTGTTTAAAACCCAGACACTTGGAAACATTTTCTCTCTCGTCTGAGTTGTAGTGTCCATCCTACTTTACGTTACAATGTCAGATCCCAGTCAGCATGGTGGTCAGGGAGTCTGATCAGTTCCTTCATTGGGACTGGAGGCTGGGTGCAGCTTCCAGGTTTCACTCGTGCATGGTTTCTGAGCAAAGAACTAAGCCTAAGAATGTCATCAAGAGGCCTAGGGTTGGTACAATTGTTTCTCTCCCTAAAAATTGGTGATAGTAATTTTCTTTTGCACCCCGAACCTCAGTTAGCAGTGGTTGACTTTTAATAAAAATGCATAACTATTTGCATCAGAGAAGTGATTGCCAATCCCAGTCAACATTTGTCTACGGGCTGTCTTTATGGTCCTTTGCCATGAGAATCCCTCAAGCTTATGCATTTGCCTTGCGCCCTCCCAGTCTGTAGTCTGTTGAATCTGCTCCAGCAGGTGTATCTCAGTGCAAATGCTATTTCCACCCCGGAACAGCCTTGTGCCTGCTCCCTTCCAGCTGTACTCGCTCAATACCCCATGTAATACTTCTATTTTCTTATTGTAGTTGTTTGTTTGTGTCTCTCTCCTCTGAAGTGGAAGGTCCTTGAGGTAGGCATTTACTTTTCCCTCTTATGTCCTCAAGGGTTCTTTCAGCATGTTTAGCATAAGGACATGAGCGATCTGTCATCTATAGTAACAAATGAAAAAAATGAAATGAACACCTTACGCAGCTCATTGTTTTCTCCACAGAAAGTCTCAGGTTTGACCACCAAAATCTCCTAGTACATTTCTCCTAAACTGTACCCAGGAATGAACCACTTTTCCACTGCACGGTATTTAAGCCCTTCCGTGGTGCCCAGCCTCCTGCCAGGCGCTGATGATGCTGTGCTATAGAAGGCAGCTGTGACGCAGTGACAAGGACCACACAGTCTTGGCCGTATCTTCCTGGGAAACTCTATGGCGTCTGGAATTCCTAAGATAAAAACATCTCCTGTAACTTTCTTTCATTTTATGACAGTGCAATTATGAGTTTTATTGTTATTCCTGACATAACTTTAGCATTCTCTCGATTTCCCTGGCAACCACCTGGCCTTGATATTTTAATGGCAAGAGTGAGCACTCACCATCTGAGGAAAAGTGGAAGACTTTTTAGCTGGCCATCAGCTGTGGAATCTCTGCCAGTGGCTTTTTACTTGGCCGGCTCGGAATCACCTCTTCCTTCCTTGAAACCACGGATCATCCCCTTGCAGTGCTGCTCCGAGCCATTTGGAGAAGGAAAGAAGAGTCTGTGAAAGCAAATACAACCCCTCAAATGATGCCTAATCCCATTTCAATCAGCTAGTGAGGCTGGTGGGTCACAAAACAGTGGTGCAGAGGGAGCCAAGTAGGAGGCGTCTGGCTCTTGGATATTGCAACAGGTTATGGATGGACCGTTTCCTCTTGTCTGGGAATTTCAACTAAAGCCTCAAGCTTAGCCTAATGGCTTTTTAAGTACCTCTGCATTCCAAGCGGAGGCACTAGATCAGCTACCCCCACCCCCACAGGACCTGCTAAACAGTATCTAAACCATCCTAAATCACCCCATCGTCTATAAAAGAGAACACTGGGGTTTCAGTAGAAAGGAGAAGAGCCATTTCTTTGAAAAGAATCCAGAAGGATGCAGAGCACTGTGACATTTGCTTCTCTGCCTGCAGACACCATGATTTCATCCAAGCAGTCTCTGGGGGCTGGATACTAGCTGGGCACTGAGGTCTGCAGGTCTCCTGCCACGGTAGAGTGAGAGGTCAGAGAAAGGGGCTCATGCCCCATAGCATTAGGGTTACATGTGTGGATAGAGACTGGACTCACCCCCAGTTTACAGAAGCTGAGTCAGAGGTGGGCTATGCCATTCACAGGAGCAGAGGACAGCAGAGTCTGGTGTGGTGAGAATAGTGAGATTTCCCTTGGACGGAGCAGGTGTGGGCTCAAACATGCTCCAGAGGGCTTTCTGGGCAACAAGGGGAGTGAACCCAGGGACATCCTGAAGAGGGAATGACTTCAGAAGTCACTGGCCACTGAGTGTGTGGGGGGTGGGAGAAACCGCAGCTCAGAGGAACCTATTAAAGATGGCACCACCAACACCAGGGCATGCAAAGGCCAAGGGAGGAGTGTAGTTGGCACCAGCTAGGAATAAAGTCCTTTGCCCCGTTCATTCTAACATACCCACCTTTCTCTCTCTTCCTCTACCTCCGAAGAGTCAGAGGGTAGTGATGGAAATTAGGAAAGAGTCTGTGTCTCCCCTCCCTACGGTGGGTGAAGAGAATCTCAAATCGAGCCTAAATTATGGAGAAGGATGAAGTTTTAAATCAAATGCAAGATTGATTTATAAAAAATTCAGTTTGCACTGGATTTTCTAAAACCCAAAGGTAACAGGAGAGTGTCTGTATCTTCTTTCAGTGCTGACAAATCAATATGAAAGGGGTGTTGACAAGATGGATTTGAAGGCAGTGATGGGAAACAGCCATTTCTGGATTTTACACTACTGTGTTCAGCCTTTTCAATACGCCAGTGATGGGGCGCCTGGGTGGCTCAGTCGGTTAAGCGGCCGACTTCGGCTCAGGTCATGATCTCGAGGTCCGTGAGTTTGAGCCCCACATTGGGCTCTGTGCTGATGGCTCAGAGCCTGGAGCCTGTTTCAGATTCTGTGTCTCCCTCTCTCTCTGACCCTCCCCCGTTCATGCTCTGTCTCTCTCTGTCTCAAAAATAAATAAAACGTTAAAAAAAAAATATGCCAGTGATAACCATGTAAATGGCTCCAACCAGGACTGTGAGCTTGATTATGGGTCATCCTCAGACAGTCAATGGTTAAGAGGAGCCCATGCAGTGTCCAGTCTACTAGGTAAAACGTGTGGCATTGCAGTCACTGTGGGTGACTTGCCCGTGTCCCCCTGTCACTTACCTTTCTACCCAACCAAGACTACTCACCTCCATGCCCAAAAGGCATTTCTTTTTCTACAGAACATGAGTCTCATTGATATCAGTAGATGTTCCAGAGAAAACAAAAGTAGCATAGAAGATTCATGGTCAAAATGTAGGGAGATCCCTCGTTCAACCTTCAGGTTTTTTGAAGATTCTTTGAGAATCTTTTTGAAGATTTTTTGAGATGTCTTAGAACTGTTCCACCATTTACTTGTGAATCTGTAAAAGAAGGATAAGTACACAGAGTTTCCCAAACTTATTGGGACCAGAAAACCTTTTCTTCCAGACAAAATCCAATGTGACCAGAATACCATACTGCATACTTTGGGAAATTCTGGATTAGGGAATGTGAGTAGGGAAGAAAGATCCTTGCCCAGAAGGCTGTTGGGTTCTCCTTTCCCTCCTTTCTGGGGCCTGTCTCATGATTTTACCTGGTAGATCTGTAGTCACTTTAAAGAAGAATAAGCTGGAAGGCACTCAATGAAGTCCCCTGAGTCACAGAGCTGGTTAGTTGCAGAACAAGGAGTCTAACCCTACACGTAGGTTCTTTTCCCCTCGTATCTTGCCGCCTGGTTAATGCTTGCCAGTTTTCAGAAACACATATTCCACACCCTCAATTCTGTAAGAGTACTGAACAAAAAACCACAGGTACGTAGCCAGGTGAGGGTTTGTAGGTGTGAGACGAGGCCCCACATTAAAGTCCAATATTATGTGCTGCCTTAATATCTCATGAGACCAGGAAGGTTCATGTAGCCTAAGTGCAAATTCCCTCACCGCTTCTGCTCCAGCAGATAAGGTCCTCTAGCCAAACATGTTCCTTATCAAGGGGACCAGGCGTAGTTCCTATTTTACCCTAAGGAGTGGGTTTCAGTTCCCTGCCAATCTGCAGAATTCTTCAAACAGGCCAATCACATCCTCCCCTGGGATCAAGGGGGCACCTCACCCTCCTGATACCACAAAGCCTGCTTCCCACAGCCCCTGGCTATTCACTCTGTTCCTGACGTAACCCTCATGTGGCTCTGTGTGGCCAGCAGTGTCCCCCTCCGTGGGCTGTGGGTAGATGTGACCAGTAAACTGCAGTCAAGTGCATCTGCAAGAGTGCCGGGTGTCAGGGGTCTGTCCATCCCCACAGCTGTAGGGTGAGGATCACTCCCTCACCAATGGGGTAAAGAGGAGGTGATTAAAACAGTGGGTTCTTCAATGTACAGCCAATGTTTGAAATTGTGAACAAAAAGGCACTCCTGTTATACACAGAATTTTAGAAAGAAAATGTGTTTTGAGAACTTAGAATAATCCACGCCTGGTCACCTTCCTAGAATGATTTTCATATGTAAACAAGAGAGTCCTGGGCAGCTCCCTCCCAAATAGCTGATGTTAGTGGATGAAGTGATTTAAAATACACATTTTGGAGTCAGACTGAATGGGATTGAAATCTGAGCTCTGTCACTTAGTAGGTATACGGACTCGGACGAGTTAGATGCTCGGTCTCACTTTTGCCATCTGCCCAGTGAGAAAACAGTAATGGGCACATCACAGCATCATTATGAAGAATAAGTAATTAATGCCAGTAATGATAAAAGCTTACTAGCTGCTAGCTGGCTGCTATTTGTACTTCTAAATGAAAAAAAAAAAAATAGGGTCTTATAGACAAGTAAGTATCTCTATAAGAAGTAAACATGAAATCATTTCTTTTAAATGAACATGTGAATGAATTCACTGAAACATGCCCTTATAGTTGGAGCACCTAATAAATATGAATTATTTCATACAGGGAAGGGAACGATGGAGAAGGAGGAACATTACGTCTATACATGAAAACATGGCCCATCTAGAGATGTAAATAGATACAGGTATAGATTCTGAGATCAGTAGGTTGTTCCAAGCAGGACCTTGATAAACTCTTGTGTTTGGAGTTGTTGGGGATGATGATTTTGTCGGAGTCTTTAGGGCAAAGAGGCTAGAAGAGTCGGTATTGTTTCATTGTGTGAAAGACAGCAAAGATGTAAATTACTCTCAAGTACTATAGCGAAAAGTCTTCAGAAGCCATGTTAATAAAGAATGGGGGTGGGAATAAGACTAACTAGAGAGACATCCACCTTAAGCTACCTCTCAGGAAGTTTCTAGAACCAGAATACAGGCTCCAGAAGCAGCAAGTTGTGAGGTAAAAAGGGGCAGGCATGGCAAGAGCAGCTATATTCATGGTGGATACTATAGAATGGAAACCACTGGGATACTGGACCATTTCAACGTTGAGGTGAAGACTTCAAAACAGTGAGACATTAAATACAAGACTGATAAAGGATATAACATAAAGAGTAGCCAAAGTAGGGAAAAAAGTTTTTCTTTCTTTTTTTTTTTTTTAACGTTTATTTATTTTTGAGACAGAGAGAGACAGAGCATGAACAGGGGAGGGGCAGAGAGAGAGGGAGACATAATCTGAAACAGGCTCCAGGCTCTGAGCCATCAGCACAGAGCCCGACGCGGGGCTCGAATTCACGGACCGTGAGATCATGACCCGAGCCGAAGTCGGACGCTCAACAGATCGAGTCACCCAGGCGCCCCAAGAGTTTTTCTTTCTACCAAGAATCACCGTTTGATGCAAAGGAGCAGAATCTGTTTTTAAGAGAACACTACTACCACTTCTGAGAGAGATATCGAAAAAGTGAAACTGAAATGCTATGAGGGAATACTAAAAGTATTGTGATATAATGAAAAGAATCCATGAATGTATTTCCAATGTCCAAACATACTTTCTATCTGACGGAGCTCAGACTTGTTCACCTCAGAGTTCTCTTCTCTAAAATAGAGGACACCGGGACTGGTCATGCTGCACTCCATGAAATGGCTGTTATTATTAGAGACACAGAGCTGAGGTTAAGATGGTCACGAGAACTTTCTTTCTGTCTCTCTAATACAAAATAGCCGTGTGGAAATGCCATTCAACTCACACACAGTCACCTGTGCGAAGACCAAACCTTGAACTATTGGTCTGCTCTGTTCTGATATTGGCAGCCTTCTCGACAAAGCCAAGGCAATTTCATTGTGGAACCCACTCACCAGCTGTTTTTCCTACAGTGTATTTAGACTAAGACAGTGGACTCTAGCATGTTTTTAGATCACTGGTATACCGATTATAATAAATATCAAAGGGTTTTGCAATTCCTTCTGTTTCATTATTAGATCAGCTTTTAGGTATTCATTTCTGCTTTTTTTGTAAATTATGACACCCATAAAAAGAAAGTATTTCTCTTAGCAAGTGGAAATAAATCTAAATAAGTGAAAAAATAGTTTTGTAATGTTTTTCTAAAAATTTTTGTCATTCCTTTTATAGAGATTAATTCATACCAGCTTTTATCTTATTATTAAGTACATATCTTGTACAATACCACAGAGCCCAAACACATTACAAATGGGAAGAATTTTGGAATCCCCAAAGTCTTCAAAATCTGGTATATTAAATATAGATTGATCATTGAATTATACTACTTCTTGAAAATTATATGCTGTGAATTTCAAATCATGACATGAGGCTTTCAACTCCAGGCCTGGGTAATGATGTATTTTGTTAGTAAAATACCCATCAGGCCTGGGTAATGATGTATTTTGTTAGTAATTCACAAAATGGTGACTTGGAGTCTTGGAGAAATTAATCTATCTTTCTGAACACAAAACACAATCTCGACAGTAACTTGGCTATGACTGTTCCCTAATCTGAAAAAAAATATATATTTATAATACATTATATCCTCCCTCACCTCCTTTATCATCTCAAGGATCCAGAGAGGCTAAGAGGCCAACTACTCGATCATTCCCTCACTCAACAGACATCTGTCAAACACCTGCTGAGTGCCAGGCACTGGGACAGGCATTAGTAATACTCCTTTCACCCCAAATGAGTGTGCTCATTGACCTGAAGTGGTCACCATTCAGTTAGGAAAGACAATTCAGTGCAACGGGCTCACCATTAGGAACCCAGGAGAAGGTGTGGTTAACTCTATGTAGAGGAGCCTAGGAAGAGGACACAGAGGGGACAGCATTTAAATTGGCAGAGGAGAAACTCACCAGTCAGAAAACAAGGGAAAAAGGACTCATTCCAAGCAGAGAAATCCACATGTGTGATGACCGGAAATGTGAAGAGCCAAGCATTTCAGAGTGGATCTTAGAGCATAGGGTGCTTGTGGGGGAAGATGGTGGCACTAGAAAAGAAGGTGGTGGATAGATTGTAAATAATTTGCAATAGATTTCCACCCGAGGATTTTAAATAAGGAAGTGACGAGATTAGATTGGTCCTTTGCAAAGATAATTATTTGAAAGAGTTTGAAGTACAAACTAATATAGTGGCGAGTAGAATCCGGAAGGGAAAGAGGCCATTGCAATATTCTGGACAAAAGAAAGTATCATTGAACTCAGGCGCTGGCAGGGGATGGAGAGGAGGGAATGTACGTGATAGTTTCTGGAGGTGGACTTAATGGGCTTGATGCACTATTGGACGTGAGGGCTGATGGAAGGGTTGTAATTCTGGCAGCTGTGCATACGAATGTCCTCAACTGCATAAATACCACAAGAAGAGCAGAGGAGGGGAGAGCCAAAAGGGCAGAGTAGGGAGAGGTTTATTGGATTTGCTGGGATTCAGGTGATGTGCTGATCTCCAGATGATAAACACTTGTGTCCAGCAGATATGCACCATGAAAAAGATAAGCCAGAAACAGAAGGAATTATGGCTGCAGAATCATGGGCCGCTGGTGTATACAGACCAGTCGAGGCTAACATAGCAAATGAAGTCACCCATAAAGAATATATCACGCTTGAAGAAGATAGAGCCAAGGATGGAACTCTAGTGAATTCCAAAATTTAGACCATCTGGTTTGCTATCATGAATTAGACTTTTATAACAAATAAAGTTCAATGGTCTATGGTCATTGTTCAGGTGCCATGATTTAGGTAATGGCTGATAGGTGATACTCTTATTAATAAAATTGATATCACTGATACTAATGACATATGATCTTAATAGACTCATTAAAGATAACAGCTAGGTTTCTAACGTCTGTCAAATTTCTGAATCATGTCTTAACGGGCCACAGAGATACAGATAGACAGGCAGAGGTATTAAGTATCTTAAATGTCTGTATCACCAGGAATTGTCTCTCCTCAGGCCTTAGTTTCCATCTTTCAACCTCTGTGTTTGCAAGCCACAGAGAATTGGTTTGGCACATCAGGTAACTTCCAGTTCGTATTTGCCTCAATATTTCTGGCTTTGTTTATCCAGCAAGAGTGACTCACGCTATTGACAGGATCTGTTAATTGCAAATGTGTGTAGGGACTGTAGCCATGTCATTCTGACATGAGGTGCCGAGAATGACCCACAGAAGAATTTCTAAGTGTATCTGAGGATGGAACGGGAAAAGCTTTTCAGCACACTGTTCTTTGGTCAGACACCCACGAAATAAAGAGGTAACTCAGGTCTCCACACTCAGTTGCCCTGCAATTTCCATGAACTGTGCCACTTCGGATGATTTTATTGCTGTGACCCTGAACTGAAAATGGAACAGATTTTATGCTCCTCCTCTTCCCTCTTTGCCCCACAGTGTAGTACAAGTTCATGCACTCTCGTCCCCAAGCACACGGCCTAGGCAGATGTATATATAAGCCGTCACATAAAATCCCTGCACATTTACACAGTGTATTTGGATAACATACACACATAATAAAGCTTTCCATAGATACTTCTTCATTCTATGTTCTCACTTCTGAGTGAAATGAAAATCAATGTGAGAGATCACTAGAATGTTTCACCCAGATGACATTATTGTCATATGTACCATACCATAATTCATACATTAATATGTAAAAATGACATTTTTTTAATAAAATGTGTCACTTTAATTTAGAGCTGAAGGAGAAGACATAGGAAAATATTTTCCAATTCATTAGGCCACAGGCCCAAAGAAATAAATCCTTCTGATGAATCCTGTCATCACATTGTAATTCCAACACTTCAATATTCTGAAATTAACCAGACCCATGCCACCCTCTACTTCACTATTTCAACCTAAAATGCTTCCAGAAAGTTCCCCAAGCGCTAGCTGTGAAATTACATTGTGCACTAATGGGAGTCACTAGGCAGGGGGTAAAAGAGGGTGTTTCGTAGCGTGTAACTGATTTTAGAGAAGCAGTGAGCTCATGCATCAGCAAAATGACTTGTTTCCTTTTCACATTTTACACAGCGAAGCGCCCGAGGTGATTTTACAGGCAAGGATTCTGCCCTGGCTGTTGCAGTTGTGGCTGCGCCTCAGCAAAGGTCCGCCGCCGCGGCCCCCAAGTGTTTTCTCCTGGCCTTTATTTATTGTCTTGGGAAGGGTTCTCTTCCTTCATGGTGCCATCTGGCAGAGCTTTTTAAGGAAGCGGTTGATCAGTCTCCATTGCGGGGAAAACAAACAAACAAACACGAATTGTTCAGTTGGCTGCCATCGTTCTTCTATTTTGATTCCTCCGGACTTCAGATTACACCCATGTCTGGCACACAGAACGCCCTAAGAGACGTTGGGGATTTTTCTTACAGGCATTGGTCTTTTAGAACGTGCCTGCTAACTATCTTCAAAAGACAGCGTCAGCGCCTTACAACCAAAGGGCGCCCCATCCTGGCATGTGTCACAGAGTGTGCACTTGACCGTGAATATGGTCTTCCAAACATCTTGTGAATATGGGACCTGGCGAAAAAATTCATTTGTAAAGCTCTGGTTTCTAGAGGAAACCAAAGTCAGTACATCCACACTTAACATTTCCTAAGCACTCCCCTGGCGTATTCATCCTGAGTGCGGTCATCGGTATTCACTGAGCACCTACTGATGCTAGTGACTGGGGTACATCTGCGAACAAAGAGATATGCTTGTCCTCAAATTCCATCGTGAAGTAATTGGAGAAACACCCAGAAATATGTCTTCCCTGCGGAGACTTATCAGATCTGTTAATATGCTAAGAGGAGAAGAAAAATCTGCGGCTTTTCCCACATTTATTTAATCGAGGGCATTTTTTTTTTTTTTTTAATGGGGACCATCCATCAGATCTAGTTTTTTGGAACATATTGCTCTGGGCTGATATGGATTTCATTCCTGTATACTGCTAGGTCTTTACCACGTTCATTTATTGATTATTCTTCATTTAAGTCCATCAACCAGGAGGTCAGAATGCAAACACTGTTATTCGGAAGGCCTCGTTTGCTATGGGCACTGCCTAAATTTCAAATAGCATTGTATTGGCCATATCTGTCATGTACATTTTCAATACTTCAGTATTTAAATATAAAAGTATGATATTGAGGGCCATCTTCATACATGTGCTAGGCCCTGTGCTGGGAACTTTTTGTGAATGGCCCGATTCAAATCTTAAAACACCCATATGAGGCAGCAACTATTATTATCTTCATTTTTCAGATAAGACAGTACAACACTGATGAGTAGCTTACCCAAGGCCACACAGCCACTGGAAAGTTCACCTGAAACTTGCCCACAGCCCAGCTGTCTCCAGATCTGGACTCTGGCTCATCCCATGTGGAAAAGTCACCTTTCAAGTCCTATCATTGTATTTTCTGTTTACTTGGTATCCCTGTAGAGTTCTAACCACCCGTTCGGTCAATAAAATTGCTCTCCTTTGCTCTATAAACAACAGTTGTCTTTTAGGAAAGACCTTGGTTATGTTTGCTTTTCCAGTACTACTGAAGGAAACAAAGGAATGGATAGCTACATTAGTGACTGGGACAAGGTTGGAGAAGGAGGACCCATGGGAGGCAAGAGGGGTAGAAGAGGAAATGATCCTGTGATGTGTCCCCAGACTTACAGATAAGCAATGTGCCGACCATGAGAAAACATAATCACTGTAGTACTAAACACTTAAAGCATGAAATTTGGCTGATAGAATGATGTGTGCATATGTACAACTATCAGTAATTTCACATAGATTGTTGAATATATGGGGACAATTAAAAATTCACAGTGAACAGTAACTACTTTGATGTATTACATGAAGTGATAGGTTTCAGTAAGTCTTTACCATGTGATTTTGAGTCACCATTCTTCAAATGTAAGAGGCTATTCAAACATTCTGTATCGTGGGGTACCAGTCCCATGAGCACTTACCCCTTGCCCCTCCCCTCCTGAACTAAATGGCTGTTGAACATCTACTTGCTGTTGATTCAATGGATGTTCCTGAAAGCCTCCCTCTATGCTGGGCATACTGGTGAGTGCTATGACCTATACAGACCTGAATGCATTACAGAGAGCAACACAGGAGGGATGTGGGGTACTGGTCAGGAAATAGTAAGAACTTTGGTTCACTCTACAGCATAGAGAAAAATAATCACAGGGTTTGAATATTTATTTAACGTGCAAAAGGCCCAGGGGACGTGGAAGGTTTTTGACCATGGGCGTAACCTCATGATCGCAACGTTGAACAAAGGTTGATCTGGCCATGTGCGCAGGACAGACTGGAGCTGAACTCTGTAAGGCTTCTGGAATCATCTGTAACCAAGAGGATGAGGGTCAGGGCTAAGGTGATGTTAGAGAGAGTAAAGACAAGGGACACATTCAGGACTTATCCCGTTTTTAAAACTCAACACCCGAATAAACCGAGAACAAAAATACAACTTGGAGAATAACTCCTGAGAGGGGAAGATGAGCAAATTAGTCCAAGGGCTGTCTGAGCACCAAACCTAAATGAATAGGGCGTGATGTCACTGGCAACCAAGACAGTTGGGAGAGTCACTTTGGAGACTGGAGCCCGAGTTATGTTTTATTCATGTTAGTTTAAGGAGACAATGACAATGAAAGCAAACAAGTACATCAGGCAAGAGAGGATGAACCTGCATGGCCCAGACGGGGAGAAAAAGATGACAACTCTTAAACCTTATACCCACAGATGAGTCTGGGCTGCAGGAGAGGCCAAGCGTAACCCGGGTGTTTTTCACCCCAATCTGAAAGCTGTGTCTTTGAATCCAAATGCCCACACTTCGTGTCCCCTTTGCTCTTTTGGCTGTAAGAGCAGGTACTTCTCTGTTTATCTTGCTCTAAGATTCTGACCCCCAATATCCTATCCTCCTCCTCACTTTTCCTTCAGCTGCCATCCTAGCTGACCTTGGCCAGTGACTGGGCGCTCACCGCTTTATGCTCTGGAACCTTCGACAAAGCCAGGGTATTAGGCCACAGACATGGTAGGCCCGATATCCCTGCGCTCACCTCCCCTTCCCAGCCTCTCCTGTGGTGTATCTACTCCAGGTTGCTGTTTCCCTCTTGTGACAACCTCAGGGGCCAGGTGCTCCAGAGAGTGTCACTACAAGATGGAGACAGACCCACACGGCCCACACTGCCATTTGTGTAAGCAAGTGAATAAACCATGGTTGGGCTAAGCCATTGAAATTTAGGGAGTGATCTGTTGTGGCCACTAGTATTTTTTTTTTTTAATTTTTTAAATATTTACTTAATTTTGGGGCGCCTGGGTGGCTCAGTCGGTTGAGCGTCCGACTTCAGCTCAGGTCACGATCTCACGGTTCGTGAGTTCGAGCCCCGCGTCGGGCTCTGGGCTGATGGCTCAGAGCCTGGAGCCTGCTTCCGATTCTGTGTCTCCCTCTCTCTCTGCCCCTCCCCCATTCATGCTCTGTCTCTCTCTGTCTCAAAAATAAACATTAAAAAAAATTAAAAAAAAATAAACATTTACTTATTTTTGAGAGACAGAGAGACTGCCTGCAAGCAGGGGAGGGGCAGAAAGAGAGGGAGACATAGAATCTGAAGCAGGCTCCAGGCTCTGAACTGTCAGCACAGAGTCTGACGTGGGGCTTGAACTCATGAACCGCAAAATCATGACCGGAGCGGAAGAAGGGCGCTTAACCAACTGAGCCACCCACGTGCCCCACGGCCATTAGTATTTTTAATGGCAGGTCACATAGCAGCCTGGTGTTTGAGATGCACACCTATTTCTGAAAGGCCTTCTGTAAAAGAGGGCCGAAGAACAGAGCCAAGTTTCCATCCGGGGGACCCCTGGTACCACCCGTATTTAAATTTGCCCCCTCAAAATTATATCTTGTTTGTCTCCCAATCCTCAAGTCATGAAGCTGTGAGACACTTTATTAATAAGATGTTTTCTTGAGTAATGTTCTGTTTGGTACACGATGTGGGGCAATTTACGCAGGAAGCGCAGACCCTCTCCCGGCTCGTGCAGCTACCCCCGACCTTGCAGTAAGAAGCCACCCACCATCTATTATGACATATTCTGCTGTGCTCAAATGCTGTAGGAAGAACACGTGACCACGCTGAAGCAACTTTACCCATGAACGTTATTTTGAGGATCTCCCGTTAAACTGAACTGTACGTCAACACTATCATTTAAACACAGCCGTGTTTCACCACTCCGCTGTGATCAGTGCTCAGATGAAACGTACTACTTTGTTATGTAGTGGGCTTCTTTTGTTTTAAACAGTACTTTTATTTTTTGGTGGGGGGGTGAGTTACTGATGGAGACTTTTCTGTGTGTATGTATGTTCTCCATAGAAACTGTTCTGTGTTAAGGGGATAAATTATTGAGGATACAAGAATCATTTAGAGGCTTGAAGCCAGAAATGTCTGCTTAGAGTTAATCATATTTTCCCTCCCAACCCCCATAAAGAGCTGAGGTTGCATAAGTGATGTGCACTGTGATTAGGGTTTACAGAGCCCAAGGCATAAGATATTTACAAAGTTTTGGCATGAAGTGCACTCTACGCTAACACTCTATACTTTTTCCCACACAAATCTGGGGAAAAGGGCATCTGGTTTCTTGTCCTGTTTGTGGATGGGCTCTCCACTAGTCTGTGGGATTCCTACTCTGTTACAAGCCAAAGTCCGAAGGTACGGCACCCGAGAAGCTCAATTCTTTCTGTGTTTAAGATCGATCACAATACCATGGCTATGCAATCACACCGTTAGAGTGGTTGAGTTGGTTTTTCAGTTCTCAGAATAATCCAATAAAATCATCCTGTGGTTTAGATGGTTGAAAAACATCCTTTGAGAAGGCAACTGAAAACAAGGGTCACTCAAGAGACAGTTGGTTTTAGCCTCCAAAGGTAAATATGCAAGAAGCTCATGATTTTGGCAGCTGCTGAGCTTAGCAAGCTATAGCAGTTGGAGGAGGGAGGGCAGGCTGCTGGAGACATCATGGTGCTCCAGCAGCAAGCAAGTGTTCTGAAACACGAATTTTATTTTCAAGTGAAGTGTTTTGTCATCAACAATGTCAAGAATTGTCAACGGTGGGGAGGGTTCAAATCTAACACAGTGACAGCATAGTTTTTATTTAGAGAAAACATGGGTGAGAGCTTCTTGAAAAACATTGACACAAAGAGGGATAAAAAGGGTTTTACTTCTAGTTTCCAACAGTAAAATAATTGATCTCAAAGACACATACTACGTGGGCTCCAGAGGTTTGTTTTTTTGTCGAGCAGCAATCTAGCCCACGTTGCTTCACCATCTTTCCAGCTGTCTTACGTAGCTCTCCAAAGCCATATGTCTACTAATGGGCCCCCCCTTAGCTCCTGAGCTAATGTTCATGGGGACTAAAGGGATTTGGCTCAGGATAAAGTCGCACAGATAATGGTGGGTTGGTGGGGGGAGGGCTAGAAGGAGAGAAATTAATGTTGTGGAGACTCAGTGTGTGCCAAGCAAAATACTAAGTGCTATATAAATCTTAGCCCCTTACTCCTCAAAAAGAAAAAAAAAAAAAAAGAAAAAAAAAGAAAAGTCCCCTAAGAAGCAATTAGTATGGTTGCTCCTCTTTTTTACTGATGACGATCTAAGACTTGTGGGTGTTAATTCCCTTTGCCTTTAAGTAGAGGTTGTAGGATGTGGTCCAGACCCATCAGGCTCCTGCCACCTTGCTTTCCTGGGCACACATGTCTAACTATAGCCTCTGACACTTGTATGCCACTTCCCACACCTTCCTTCTACCCAGCAAACATACAAACACATACACACAAGTTTGAAAAGACTTAGAGACTCAGAATCCAGGCAAAGGGAAATCTCTAGTGCCTGGGTATATTTTACTGTGTGTTTCCATGACTTCTTATTCATTTGAGATGTGGCTTCACTCTGGTGTGCTCCAAGTCTTGGATCCTGCCAGAAACCTAAGCAGTAACAGGGGTCCTGCTCTTCAGCTATGGCTCCTGCCACCTCTCCTTTACCCAAAACCCATCCTTCGATCTCAATGCTAGCAAGAGCCATGCCTGATAGAAGGTCTTCCCCACAAGATCTACTACCCTCACCTGCCTTTAAAATTGTGTCCTCACCTGTGATTTCGCTGTTCCCCATCTTCCCATGTCCTATCTGTCAAACTGGACTCTCAGATATTAATAACGACCAGAATCTTTCATGGTATTTAAGGTGAGCCCAGAAAGGTCACCAAGTTGAGCTCTCTGAAAACCACATCTGCAGCTAGGAGAATTCCCCTCAAGTCCACCCATGGCCTGAGCAAGAGGTCCCCACTTAGGCCTGACTTTCTTCCACCTTCTGATTTTCTCAGCATGTCTCACCTTTGATCTCACCACCATGTCTTATCAAGCCAAGTGCACCAATAAACACTACCCAGGAACAAGCATGGAAGTGCTTCTGTGTTTTCAGTGATAAAAAATGTATTTTCCCTGGAAAAATCTAACATTTCCTCCATTTAGGCCATTGGAGAGTATATGAAAACAGAATGACTTAACCATTAGGTAGTGCCTTAGAGATTGGTTCCAAATAGGGCCACCAACAATACCTCCTATGCCTTTCCTCTCAGTAGGAGCGGGAATCTATTTCCCCTCCCTTTGAACTTGGGCGAGCCTTTTGATGTGCTTAGATCAGTAGACACTGTGCCAGTTTGGGCCTGGTCCTTAAAAGGGCTGGCAGATTCCTCTTTGCTTTCTTGGAGCCCTAAACCACAGTCAGAGGAACAACTATCTTCATGGAGAGAGAAATGGAGAGAGAGAGAGGGAAAGAGAGAGAGACCCAGCCAAGCCCCAGCTATTTCAGTCACCCCAGATGAGGTGCCAGACATATGAGTGAAGACATCTTTGACCTTCTGACCTCAGCTGAGCATCTAACTGAACTCAACATGACCCCAAACTGACACCATATGGAGCAGAAGGACCACTTGGCTGAGCCCTACCTACCCAGAGAATAATGATAAGTGCTAAATCATCACTGGTTCAACCTGCTAAGTGTTGGGGTAGTTCCTACACCAAAATACATAGCTGAGGCAAATGCATACCACCCACCAGGCATCCTTCTAGTGCTCAGTATATACACTGGCAAAGACATTGACTCCCATTGCTGATTATAAGGGTTCAAGAATAAAAACTGCTGGTGAAGATCTCTCGAATTGTCTAATTAACATTCCCCACCCCCATCCTTGGAGAGATTCAGGAGAGCAGCTTACATGGCTTACAAAGGGTCAGGGATGGCCATGTGCTGCTTTTTTGGAAGCATCTTCTGCGGATGGGGAGAGGTGACTTTCAATGCAGCTCCTGGCAGAATACTTCTTGTTCTGGAGTGGGTTCAAGAGTAAAGTTGCCTCCATGCTTTTTCTTCTAACAACCTAACACTATGTTCTGTCTGAAGCGACATCATGCACAAGCCAGGTACTTCCCATCACCAGTTGTTTGCCTTCAAATATTTATAAAAACTCCACAACAGCCTGGCAGGGCTTGGGGCTTGGCAGGGGTTCTAGCTGGTGGTTAATATTCCTCACTCTAAACCCCAGGGTTTAGGCTGTAGGTTTCAACAAAAAGGGCAAATAATTCCCTGGGAGACTGTTAAAGAAGCCACCCTTCAAATGCGTTAACCACATTTGTTTTCAGAAAGAACAACCAACAGTCATGTGTTCTAATGAGTGTCTTTTTGTTCATGGAAGGTCTTCATCAAAGGGTATATTCACTGTCTTTTGAACCAGCAAAAGCCCTTCTGTGGGTGCACCAAGGAGGCCTTTGGATAGTTCTTTCAGACCCCCAGGAAGCATTGAGATGAATTGCTAAGTCACTCTTCGGTATATGATGGCTTGAGGGCCTAGAGATCATTTGCGTCCCTACAGGTAGACAGCTGTTAACTATCCCTGAGCTCCTCTGACTCCTGGAAATAAACTGAAGATGAAGCTGTTTGCAGCTGCAGTTGACAGAGCTTCCATCTGCTTAGCTCTCTGGAAGCTCTGAGCCAAGGACTTTGTGTCTAACTGCTTCACAGCAGAGCGGGCAGTTTTCTGTAGGGAGCTGGCTTGAAGGTCACCTCTTCCCATCTCCAGAAGGCATTTCCAGAAAAAAGCACACGGCACCCCCGACCCTCTGTCATCTGTCTCAGCCACTGTTCTGAAACTGCTCCAAGGACAGAGAGGAAGTAGAGGATTCGAGAGACCTTCTCTTTGGCGCTGTGGCGGTGTGACCATTCACCCCGATGTGAAGCCCTCTCTCCCTCGATGTGTACCCCCCGTGTGTCTTGCCCTTTGGGCAACCATCTCCCTCAGTAACACTCCCTTCTCTAATTCTCAGGCACAGTAGCACCACAGGACTGTCTTGTACTCTGCTTTATTTCCCTGCATCCTCATTGTTTGGGGTACCCCTTGTACCCTCCGAAATTCCATCTACAGCCCAAGCAAACATGCCCACACTTCAGCACCACATCTCCAACTTCCAACTGGAAGTCTCCTACAAGACCTCCTGCCCTTCCCAAATCAGCATTTCTTTTCTTTTTAATGTTTATTTTTGAGAGAGAGAGAGAGAGAATCAGAGAGTGAGTGGGGGAGGGGCAGTGAGAGAGGGAGAGACAATCCCAAGCAGGCTCCTGGCTCTGAGCTGTCAGCACAGAGCCTGATGTGGGGCTCAAACTCACAAACCATGAGCTCATGACCTGAGCCGAAGCCGAATGCTTAATTGACTGAGCCACCCAGGCATCCCCCCAAATCAGCATTTCTAAGCCATATCACTCATATTTCTACCCAAATGATGGCTGAATTCTGAATTTCCCTATTTGCTGACTCAAGTTTTTGAGTTTTGACCTTGGACAGCCTACTCACTTCCCAGGCCTGTCATTACAGCCAGAGACTAAAAACTCTGTCATCTCTGGGCACCTGGGAGGCTCAGTTGGTTAAGCTTCTGACTCTTGATTTCGCTTATGATCTCAGTTTGGTTTCTGAGTTCAAGTCCCATGTCAGGCTCTGCACTGACAATGTGGACCCTGCTTGGGATTCTTTCTCTCCCTCTTTTTCTGCTCCTCCCTCTCTCACTGCCCCTCCCCCGTTTACACACACACTCTCTGTCTCAAAATAAATAAATAAATAAACATTTTTTAAATTAAAAAAAAAACACCTCTATCATCTCAAATCTGGATATTCACAATAATTTTCCAGTTCTTTTTCCTGTCTTTATCATTTTGACCTTCTAAGACACCCTATAAACTGCTCCTGGAGGAATCTTTCTTCTTCTTCTTTTTAAAAAAAAAAATTTAATGTTTATTTATTTTTGAGAGACAGAATGTGAGCAGGGGTGGAACAGAGAGAGTGAGAGAGAGGAGACACAGAATCTGAAGCAGGCTCCAGGCTTTGAGCTGTCAGCACAGAATCCAATGAGGGGCTCAAACTCATGAACTGTGAGATCATGACCTGAGCCCAAGTCAGACACTTAACTGTCTGAGCCACCAGGGACCCCCTGGAATCTTTCTAATGCAATCATTCCCACCTTATACCTCTGCTGAAAAATCTCTAATTGTTCCTCACATTCAATAAAAATGACTTCACATTGGCATTTAAGGTCTTTTACAACATGGTCCCTACCTACTTATCTTGCCTCACCTCCAGCCCGTGTCCAGTATTTAAATAGAGAGCTGACTGAGCCATTGAATTGAACAATCGGAGGGCACCACTGATAGGAACCTCAGTGTGTGAATATTACACTGTGGTGTTATATAATGCGGACGAAAATGTCACATACACTTCTACCCCCAGTCCTTTGTCTACTCTGGACCTCCCCTTCCTTCTACTTTCTCTCTGTCTTCATATTCCCTTAATTTGGCCAACTCCAGCCCGGTATCCTTTCTCTGTGAAGGCTTCTCTCATCTGCCCTAGTCTTTGGCCCAGAGACCAGTGGTAACTGATTGCAGAAATCATTCTTTGGCATTTACCCTCCATCAGGCACTTGTTTCAATGTGGTCATTTGTCATGTGTGTGATCTACTTCTGGGAGCAGAATAAACATTCCTAGATATCAGGAAGTTATGTGCAGTTACTCTGAAGTTATGTGTAGCTTCATTGTTCATTGATAATGATGCTTATGATGACAGTTTCCAGTGTTTTTCTCATAAGCTCTAAATAAGAATCTTTATTTATTTATTTTTTTGTAATGCCTGGGCAGAAATATTTGAAGAAAGAGAATGCATAACTTATTCCTCACAACCGGACACTCCCTTTCTCTTGATTCTTAATGTCTAATTTTATATTCCAATAAATTGACTCATATCAGTCATAAAACACATGGGAATATCAGCAAGCCAGCTTAGGGCCGTGGAAATATCCCTATGGCACACACCCTGTGGTCTAGCTCTATGTTGAACTCTGTTGAAGTTTTCTCCTCCCTTGTAGAGGCAGTGCACTGCCTCTCCACTGTCCTGATTCTCTTTCCATCTTTCCACCTTCATCTCCTTGTGTGGGTGGTCATCCTCGTTTTGTATCTTACCCCCAGATCTTTCCTTTGGCCCTCTTCTTTTCTCACTCCACTTGCCCAAGGAGGGTGGTTCACACGCCTGTCTCCAATAGAGATACCTTTCCTAAGTGCCAGACACACCCTCTACTGCCAGCTAGAAACTTCTTCCTGGATGTTCTTTAGACGCCGCAAACTCAACACCTTCCACTTTCTCCCCTCCTCTGCCTTTGTCTTTGTTAATGGCATGACCATCCTCTCGAGCGGAAAGTTCAGATCATCATTCTCATCTCCCAGTGTTTTACTCCCCAACTCCAGTCTTGGTCTCCTGTCGGTTTTATCTCTTAAATATTTTTTTTCTCCATCCAAATATTGCTGTTGTGTCTGGGTTCCAGGCCTTTGTATTCATCAGGATGATTAACACTATTGGCAATAAGCTGTTGAGCTTGGAAATCTTAGTGGCTTAAAATAAAGGCTCATTGTTGCGCACTTACACAGATATGACACAGGGTGCTTGATCTCCAGAGAGGCTCTCATACCTGTGGTGGTTCAAGATCCATTCTGCTTCCATCTTGTGACTCTGCCATCTCAACACCTGCCTCTGTGATCTCTGATGAAAGAGAGGAGAAAGAAGGGGGACAGACTGGATCTTTATTGCCTTCATCAGGAAGTGACAGAAATTAGAAGTGGGAGCAGAAGTGGCAGACCATTGGCCAGAACCAGCACATAATCTAACCAAACTGGGAGAAAGGAGAAAAATATGGAGACACATGGAATATTTGGTGACCACCCAGTATCTGCCACACTATCTTCCTCTCCCACCTAGACTCCTACCACTTTTCCTAAGTAGTTTCTCTAGTTTCAGTTTTCTGTTCTACTCTACCCATATACTTTCACTAGAGAGGTTTTGTATGTATGTGTGTGTGTGTTTTGGTACATCGCAAAATTCATCATGTCACTTCCATTCAGAATCTATCAGTGGCTCTCCACTATTCATGGAATAAAATTTATAGTCCCACAAAAATTTGGCTTCAAGCTACTTTTTCAACTATACCTCCACATCTACAAACCCTTAGCTAGAACCACACCAGACAAAATATTCCCTGAACATTCTGTTCATCTCTCACTTTTATGTCTCAGTGCATATGGTACCTTCTTTCTGGAATATATGGAAAATGTAATTTAAATGTGTTTTGACTTTGCTCTGAATTGTTATGTTAATGCAAACATTGGATGTGGATCTATACAGAAAAAAAAAATATATGTGTGTGTAAACAAACCCAATTCTTATAGTTTCCCTTATCTTAGGAAAACAGACCTAGTGCTTAGTTTACTTCTTTACTCCTTAAATTAAGAATGTAACCACACTTGGCTACAATTCCTACTCTATGTATACTCAAATCCCTCAAAAAACCAGTGGTGAATGATGCTGTTTCTTTGAAGACAGGTTCCAGATCCCTAATGAGACTATTAGAGGAAAATTTGGAGACACTTAACAGCTGATGAATTTCATATAAGAACTGGAGTATTTCCCTTCTGATCCAATCTATGACCACACCAGCCAGCTTTTTCTGCCAGGAATTACCCTTGGGACCAGGTTTATATCTGGACATAGAGGAAGATGAGATCTTTGCTGCTGACAGCCTAAGCCGCTAGGAGCTATGATTATTCAAACACAGAATAAGGAAAGTTCCCTTGGGAAGCCAGACTGCTTAGCAATGGACCAAGGAATTATCGAGAAGGCAGTGTAGCCTAGTGGAAGCAGCCAGGGGTCTGAAGACAGACACATCCAAGGTCAAATCTGCTAAGAAGTCCTGTGAACTCTGGACTTTACTTAACCCACTAAACTGAAGGTTCTTCCTGTACCTCTTTCTCAGGAACGGGATGGTGACTCCATAAAACAAAGAAAACATAGCAGATTAATTTTTGAGATTTTCATTTGTATCTTGCCCCTGCATCTCCTCCTACACACATACACAATCACAATCCAATCTTTGCGTTTCCTTAAGTCAATGACTTTTCACTGCTTGGAAAACTTTTTGTCTCAGTAGAAACACTCCATCCTTCACTGCTGAAGTTCCCAGAGGAGATGCCACTATAGGAGAGGAGAATGACAGGAAAGCATAGAAGGCTGGAGGCTGTAAAATGAAAGAGAAATCATGGACGTTCATGTGGCAGTGCCCTGGAGAGGCAGTAAGACTTCAGAGGGTGTCCAAAGGAAAGCCATACAAAACATAGAAGGGCTGTTAGCCACCCCAAACATTCCTGGACCACAGGCATATTTCCTGGAAACTGGAGGTTCTAGGGACAGACAACCAGTGTAGTCTGAAGAATGAGGGCTGGAGGCCTCTTTTACTACACACACTATCAATAACCATAGTAATGGCTGAGAATGAATTTCCCTACCAGGATGGTAGGCTGGGAACCTAATTTCAAGTGATCTGAAGAAACTCCTGAAACTACAGAAATCAGTCCTACTGGTAAGCCTTCAGTAGATGTTCCCACCTCTCCTCTCCATCACCTTTCTCCTGCTGCTCTGGACATGAGGGCAAGTACTCAGGTGGTCTGCCCACACCACTGCATTAACCCAGACCTATTCTCCTGGAATGAAAGTTCTTATCACAGACAAAATCCTTCTATCAATATCACAGTGAAAGCTTATCGTGCAAAATTCCTAAGACAGCACACAACTCAAAAATCTCAGAAAGATAAGAGGATAAAAATGCACAACCTTTCCCAGGTTCAGTATTTCAGAGAACGTGGCTTGATTCTCGGGAGGGGAGACTTAGGTCTCTGTTCACTCACTTGGGCATTTTGCCCATGGCTTGTCTTCAAGGCAGCTGTCCTGAAGGCAAGACTTGGGGGAGATGGGCAGAGTGGCCACCAGGCTGTCTTTACTTGCATTGTCCATTTCAGCTCCAGATCAGAAGTCGGAAAACCCTGGTCTGTTAACCAACTCCAGGCAGGTGACATGTTCTGTGACTAAAACTGATTGGAGCACAACCATGCACATTTGTGTGCCTATTGCCTATGCTTTCGCAACATGACGTAGACGGCAGGGTTGAATAGTTGCAGTGGAGGTTGTGTGGCCTACAAGACAAGAAATATTTACTACCTGGCCCTTTACTGAGAAAACCTGCTGACTCCTGTTATAGGTTGTGAATGTAGTGGGACTGGTCATGCAGATGGTGCAAGGCGGCCCGACAACTGTGCAGGTGTTATCACTGTTTACCATTTTTGAAGTAGGACATGTTTCAGTGTGGGAGGACCCCAGAAATGTCCCTCTCTATCCCTCTCCATTACACCTACCTCTGGGCCCTGTGCCCTCTTAATCTTAAGCTCATTCCCATGGAGTCCTTCTTTAACTCAACCCACATTGTCTGCACACACACTATGTGCCGGGTTCTATTAGATGCAGTTGACACTGAGGTAGGTAAGCATCAGGGTGGCCCTTCTTCAAGGAGCCCATAATGGACTATCAGGAGATAAACATCAGAGAGATAAAACATTTGTGATGCTTCTGGGCATTGAGTCACATGACTGCAAAGCCTTAGCCTGGAAAGTCTACATTAGTATGCTCTCAACCTAAGATGGAGAGCAACTTTAGAATAGAAAGTTCCTCAACAGGAGCTGACAATTCTTTCCTAATGTAGATGATGCCAAGAGAAGAAAATAGATCTGTTCCTTTGTCCAGTGTTCTTACTCCCGTATATTTCTTGTTGTGACATGAACAGATATGAAGAGGTTCCATTCACATTTAGGCTGGGTGGAGAAGACTTCATGAATTTCAAGTGTGGCCAAATAGACTTCTGCCCAGGACAGGTCTGCCTTACACCCGTTAGCCCACATCATTATTTTTAATTGTGCTTCCATTTACTCCTCAAAGAGTTCTGACTTGAATATGTTAAATTGCACGGTCACTTTACTATAACCTTCAGCCTTGCCACCTATATGGTATTAGTCATACAAAATTTTCTCCTTAACCAGCTCAAAATTTCATTTGAGTCATCCAGGTGTACCCATACCAAGTGAAATACCTAACAGTTCTCTCTTTCCCAATGAAAGTCACACTCTATTTGCCTCATTGATTGCAAGGTTTAATTATCAAATAAATCCCCAAATGCCTAAAATAATCCCTGGCATATAGGAGAGAAGAGTTAATTTCATAATATATGAGACTATTTATTAGTGTTAATTGATAAAATGAAGACCCAAGAAAACTGTCTTTAAGGTCTGTAGTTAATAAATTAGAGGAGCAAAACCTCCCTTGGGAAGACTTGTCTGACCTTCTCAGTCCCACCTCCCTTACTGCCCCCAGCATCCTTGCACACAAGTCTTTTAGGGCTTGTCACATTTGACTAACTTTCTTGTTTCTCGTCTGTCTCCCCTGCCCAACTTTGAACTTCTAGTTAGCTGTAAGAACCCCAGGAGTTAGTACAGTGTCTCACTCAAAGTAGGTTGATAGGAATGCCTGTATAAAATATTTAGCCCGTTGACAAATGCCTGAGATATGAACAGTAATGTTTCCAAAAAATCACAGGAAAATAAGCCCCATCACTGACATTATGATTATTCCTTAATTTTTTTGTCCAGTGGATAGTATGTGCCCCTGGTAAAGTCACTTTAATAGAGTCCTGCTCTAGAGACACTGTGTGAAGGGGCAACTAGACCACGTTCTGAATCAGCCAGGAACCACTCTTTTCCTGCAAGCAGGAAAAGAATCAGACCTAATTTCCCTTTAGAAAGGAAAATGGTACCAATCAACTGATCCCTGGTTATTAAGTAGACAGGATGAGGTAAAGAACTAAGTGGTGAAAGTTGAATTGCAGCTACTTGGCCGGCTGCTATCAGCCCCTCCCCACCCAAGCCCAGCTGTGTTACTACGCATTTTCCAAATAAGAGCCATAGAGGCAACAGGTCTCATCTGGGCATCAAGGAGGGTTCCTTAGTAGCAGTGAGTGTGAGACATTTGGCTGTCTCCTGTGAACAGGCATCATGGAATATAAACTGGGAGCCAACAGCCTTTCCACTCCTGAAGCAAAGAGAAGAAACACTGTCAGACCAGAGAATTTGCTGGAGGAACCCAAGACAGGGTTGGCACATGTCCTACCAAAGGCACATAGCACAGAGAATGGATCCACTTCTAGGATGCCTTTTTAACTAGAACCAGCTGTTGATAGAAGAAATATGATCCTTCCAGCTTTCATTAATAGAAAGGTGGTCAGAGCTGAAAAGAATTTTACTAGATACTCAGAATGGGTAGAGGCAAAATGCAAATTATTACAAAGAACCTTATCCGGACAGAGGTAATTTTTAGAACTGGGGCAGGGAGGGAAGGAACCCCTTTTCCCTAAGAAGACTACTGGGAAACTGTGAAATAAAATTGTAAATTTAAAGGAAGTATTAAATCGGAAGAGACCAGAGAGGGGCATTCTCCTGTATACCGACTGGTGTAACAAAACAAAGGCATAAGGTAAATGATTCCTCCCAGGTGCATATAATGTTTGACTACATACATGACTATCAGCCTACCACAAAGCCCAAAAGCATTTGTTGCATTCGTGGTTGAAGGTTAACATGCCCACTTTTCAAACTACAGTATTTATTAGACTAGGTTCAATAACAATTAGGAGAAAAATGTGGCTTAAGCAAGTTAGAATTTTCTCTGTCTTGGTCACATCGAAGGAGGGACCTACGTGGCATTCTGGGGCTGACGTGGTGATTCTGCTCCACAAAAATTCCTTAGGGATCCAGGAGCCTTCCGGCTCACCTTTCTGCCATCTTTAGTATAGGGTTCCTGTCCTCATCATCTGAGGTGGCAGCTAGAGCCACGTTCCTAGCAGCAGGATGAGGGACAAGAAAAACAAACCCTTGTCATTGTCCAGGTCTAGGCTAGGATTCTGTGTGCTCTGTCGGGGGCCAACCCCAAGCAATTACCAGATGGTAACCGGTGGGCCTCAAATGGCAAAGCTGTCCTTGCCATGCCAGACTCTGAGCACAGAAGTGCCTCACACTTCTCTGGAGGGAGTTGTAAGCAAGGACTCAGCCTCCCTGCCTCCACCCACCTTCCTGGACCAGATGGGCAGTGCTCAACCTCATACCCGCTTCATAGTCCCGGGTGCCTCCACTGAGAGGCCTCCTTGTCTGGACCTCGTTGAGGTGCTTCCCATACGTCTTTAGGAGACCTCATTATCAGCCAGCTGCCTTGGCGAAAGTGTTTTCCCCGTAAAGACTCAGTACCTTTTGATCCCAGTCTTTCCCCTTGAGCCTTTGCTCCCATAAAAAAGCAAGAGGCATTTGTTTGGGGCTGCAGGGCAGTGTGACGATTCGCTCGTCTGCACTGCATGCCATCTGACCCTCACTGCTGCGGTTCCAGGGAGGAAAGCAAACACTGAGGAACTGGTGTCTTTCCCTTTCCCCTCTTGCCTGCATGGTTGCAGTAAGTGGATTGATTGTTACTTCCGATATGGCTCCTCATCTTAACTGAACATTTTGACACCTGGCAGCATCAGTCATGCACCTGATGTCTCTCAAGGAAAGTTCCCAAGACTCCCTTACCACTATTTTTCTTAATCCCAATGGCCAGAGCTTAGTCACATGGACATAGCCCGTTACCGGGGAGGCTGAAAAATGTATTCTATCGCCATTACTATGGAAAAAGACCATCAAATATATTGAGAGGGTAGCGGCAGTCTTTGCCACATCTTTGTATGTTATTGATTTATAGGAGTAGGTGCAGAGAAATGCCACATGACCTCACTTACATGTGGACTCTGAAAACAAAAAGCAAAGTCATAGATACAGGGAATGGATTGGTAGTTGCCAGGGATGGGGACTTGGGGGTGGGCAAAGTGGGTGAAGGTGCTCAAAAGGCACAAACTTCAAGGACTAAGACGAACGAGTCCTGGGGATGCCGTGCATAACCTGGCAGTCATAGTTAACAATACCCTGTTCTGTATCTGCAAGTTGCTAAGAGAGTTGATCTTAAAAGTTCTCGTTATAAGAATAAAAGTTGTCACTGTATGATGATGGGTGGTTAATTAAACTTATAGCTGTAACCACTTCACAATGTATAAATATATTGAATCATTACAGTGTACACGTAAAACTAATCCAGCGTTATGTCTCAATTATAGAAAAAAAGAAAAAAAGGAGAAAAGTAGATACAATTATGGGCACAGCATCGTAAGGAGACCAGGGTTTAAGACTGTGCTACCGACTGAGTCACACTGACGTTCGTGAGCTCTCTGTATCCATCCCATATAACCAAATGGGAAACTTTGCCTTTAGGTTGCCTCTAAAGCAGCCTAGGGTCCTATATTGCCACTTATTTCCTTACTCATACTATTTTAAAGACACAACTGAAGCACTGTAAAGGTTTGCCACTCAAGTCTTATTTACGTGGATGAGAACCAGGAATAGGACTCGCCATGGGGAAGACCCCTGTTAGAGTTTTGTTTTGTTTCTTCCACTTTTGAGCTTCTGTCAAGGTTTTTAAGCTATTTATTTGCCTGATTGCTCACCTTAGAGGAGCGGCATTCACCTTGATATTGTAACTGAATGCCTTTCGGTTAAAGAGGGAGCAAAACAGATCGCCAATGCTGAGACAACGCAGTGCTGAACCCTAAAATGACTACGGGAGATACGGAACTTGGACTTCAAAAGACACAGATGGCAAACCAAATACAGAGAATGTAACCGTTAAAGAGAATAATTCATTAAGTAAGCAAAGACGGGCGGATGATGTGAAAACCTTCTTATCCACAGAATACTATGAAATCATTTCCGGAAGGAGTTCTCAAATTTAAAATTGATTTGTGAACTTTAGCTAGACAAGATGTTAATTCAAATGACATGAAAGGCCATTCCACCATTCAGACATGTGCCTTGAATTATCCTCTGCGACCGCCATCCTTCAAGCAAAAAGTTTTGGTAGGGCTTACTGCAGATGTTTGTCTACAATTTTCTATTCTTCTGTGAATGAAAAGGAAGGCTGTGATTTTTAAAGTCACATTTCATAAGTGAAATGTCAGGGAATATGTTTGCAGGCAAACTTCAAATGCATCCCATTGATCTTTGATGATTTAAAAATTATGTCTGTTAAAAATCCAATGTAAAATTTGTAATTCATTAATTTTCATTCTGCTAGGGTTTTTTAAGTGTATTTTGTTTTAAATTCTTTTCCAGTTATTAAAGCATATTCTACATTCATCAGGTACCCATAATCTTGTCATATTGGGCAGGTCGTAGAACTGAGCCTCAGTTTCCTTATCTGTAACACAAAGGGGATTTTACCAGACCAGTGAGTCTCAGCGAGGGAGTATAGCGACACATCCAGGTACAATGGATACACTTACGCATCCTTCACCCTAGGCGCATCTCGATTCAGGTTAAGAATTATACATAAGGTGTGATGAATAAGGCCCCTTGTACTCAGACCCACTGTGTGAACAACCCCATGTTATATGAAGATGCTTTATTACAATTTTTTCTGACCATTTCTCCTCTTGTATTTAATTATTATTTATTGAGTGCTTATTATATGACAAGTTCTCTGCGAAACAATGGGAATACAGTGGTGAATAACAGAGATATATTCCTTACTCATTTCAGAGACTATTTTTTTTTAAGTCTATTTATTGATTTTTGAGAGAGAGAGACAGAGAGCCGGGGAGGGGCAGAGAGAGAGGGAGACAGAGAATCCCCAGCAGGCTCCGCACCGTCAGCACTGAGCCCAACGCGGGGCTCGAACTCGTGAACTCTGAGCCAAAACCAAGAGGCCGACGCTTAACTGACTGAGCCACCCAGGCGCCCCCCAGAGACTATTTTGCCTGGGTCCTTCGTACCTTCTGCCTTGCCAACAGAACTTTGGTTCTGTTAAAAACTAGGGGAAAAGCTTACATTTTTCTAGCTTCCGTGCAGCTGGAAGACTCGATCTTACAACTTCTTCAGAACAATAAGACACAAGCAGAAGTCTGCTAATTTTGACTGTTATAAGAAATTATTACCGGGCCTCCTTCCTTCTTGTGTTTTCTTCCTCATATCTGGAATGTAGGCATAATGGCTAGAGGTGGAACACCCATCACTCGCCCAGAAGGAAAAGGCCAAGAAGATTGCAGTAGCCTCAGCCTGGGTATTGTTCAGCTACTGGACGAATACCAGCATACCCACAGACTTTTCATTACTCAGAAAAAATGAACTTCTCTTCTGTTTCAGCCACTGTTGTTTAAATTTTCTGTTACATGAGGCCAAACTCAATCCATATATACTCTTTTAAGAGCCCTTAGTGTCTACTGGGAGATATATATATATATACATAAATAGGCAATTAGCATGTGGTAAATGGTATAGGACAGAAAGATCAGGGTGCTGTGAAAAGACATATAGAGGCACCTAACGGAGAGTTGGGGAGTTGGCACAATTTTCTTCCGTGGGAGTAGAAGTTAGCGGTGTGAAAAAAGTCATGCCCCATGCTGAAGGAACAGCATGAGCAAAGTGTGGGGATGAAAAGGAATATGGCTTCTTCAAGAAGTGAAAGGCAGTTTCCTATGGCTGTGGCATAAAATTTGAGATGAAGAATGAGACTAGAGATAGAATAGGGGTCTGAGCATAAGAGGTTTTTAAAATACATTAAGATGGGGCACCTGCGTGGCTCAGTTGGTTGAACATCTGACTTTGGCTCAGTCATGAGCTCACGGTTCATGAATTCGAGCCCCACATTGGGCTCTCTGCTGTCAGCACAGAGCCTGCTTCGAACCCTGTCTCTCCCTCTCTGCCCCTCCCTCTCTCTCTCAAAATTAAATAAATATTTTAAAAATAAATGAATAAAATAAAATACATTAAGAAATAAGAGAGAAGATTGACTTTCAGCAAGACAGTGTGAAGAGTTCTGCTGGTTCACTACCCGGTGAAATCAGTAAAAATTATATTAAAAAACAAGCCTCTGGAAATGATTGTAAGGGCAAACAATGAATGAAGAAACAACTATTCAAGAAAATCTATGAAAATTTCATAAAGGCAAAAGTCTATTGTATTTGAACCAGGCCTGGTCCCTTCCTCTACCCTCTGCCCCCAACTTGTCGAGGGGGAGATCTACCACAAACTGCTGCAGTTAAGAACTCAAGACTCCCTCTACTTTTGGATGCTGGTCGGAGGGCTTTCCTTCCACAAGAAGCAGGACTTTAGCAGTCGTCTCGTGAGCCGAGATGCCTATTCCTCAGGGTCTCAATGCCCAATCACCTTTGCCCAGCTTCTGGGAAGGTGGCCTCATGCTGGGAGAGGCAAACCAAGTGAACCTCAGGCTGTGACCAGACCCCACTGATCATTTGGTCCCTAGAGTGGTGATGTCACTAGGAAAGAAGCTTGTGATTATTCCCATCCCCAGCACTAGATCTCTGGCTCCGAGATTTTCCTGGCAGTAAAAGCAGGCAATAAGACACATAGCTCTTAACCTCCTCCAAAAGAACTGAAAAAGCGAAATTTGCAAAAGAGCACAGAGAAGTTCAAACCTAAGGGCACTCTCAAGAACAATGGAGGTTGTGGTGGAAAGCACTCAGAAGATTTGTGGATTTAATGAGGATACAGCCCAGCTGGTAGGCTGGTTAGTTTGTCTGGGAAAACTGGGAAGTAAGGCAGTTGGGGGGATGCCTAGAGTCAGAACAAATCTCTAACGGGGACCTCGGAAACTCTGCCTTCAAAGGAGCTAGAATTTGATTGACTTGGTTGGCAGAGCAATTTATGCCCCACCTAGGGTTTTGTTGAACACAATAGAGCAATCAGAAGGCAATTAGTGAAGTTTAACAGCTGGATGTGGTAAGGGAAAGAGAGAAGGAGCGCTCTAAAACTGTGCAGGCATTGGTTGAGCTTCCAATTCTTGATTTCGGCTCAGGTCATGATCTCATGGCTCCTTAGATCAAGCCCCTTGTCAGACTCTGCACTGACAGCATGGGACCTGCTTGAGATTCTTCTTTCTGTCCTTCCCCCTGCTTCCCCCTCCCCCACATTCTCTCAAAATAAATAAATAACCTTAAAAAAAATCCAGCTTCCAACAAAAAATTACAAGGCATTCAAAGAAACAGGAAAGTAAGGCCCATACACTGGAATAAAAAGTAGGCATCAAAACTGCCTGGGAGAGCAAGATGTCAGGATCAACAGAAAAAATACCTTAAGATAGGCAGGATAAATATATTCATAGAATGGAAGGAAAGCATGAGGAAGGAAGTAGAGGAAGGTATGATGGTAACTTCACATCACATAGAGAATGTCAATAAAGATGTAGAAATTATTAAGAACTGAGTGGGTATTCTGTAGTTTAAAAGTACTAAAATAGGGGCACCTGGATGGCTCAGTCGGTTGAGCGTCCAACTTTGGCTCAGGTCGTGATCTCTCAGTTTGTGGGTTCGAGCCCCGGGTCGGGCTCTGTGCTGACAGCTCCGAGCCTGGAGGCTGCTTCGGATTCTGTGTCTCCCTCTCTCTCTGCCTTTCCCCCACTTGTGCTCTGTCTCTCTCAAAAATAAAAAATAATAATAATAAAATAAAATAAGGGGGCGCCTGGGTGGCTCAGTCGGTTGAGTGTCCGACCTCAGCTCAGGTCATGATTTCACGGTCCGTGAGTTTGAGCCCCGCGTCGGGCTCTGGGCTGATGGCCCGGAGCCTGGACCCTGCTTCCGATTCTGTGTCTCCCTCTCTCTCTGCTCCTCCCCCGTTCATGCTCTGTCTCTCTCTGTCTCAAAAATAAATAAACGTTAAAAAAAAATTAAAAATAAAATAAAATAAAATAAGAAGTACTAAAATAAAGCAAATTCCCTAGAGAAACTCAACAGTAGATTTGAAGTAGCAGAATAAAGAATTATAGAACTGGAATAGAGATCAATAGAAAGTATGCAAGCCGAAGAACAAAGAGAAAAAAGAAATAGAAGTGAAGGGAACACTTCCCAACCTCTTTTATGAAGACAGTATTATCCTGATACCAAAACTGGATGAAAACAGCATAAGAAAACTACAGACCAGTATTTTTTATGACTACAGTTACAAAACTCCTCAAAAAATTCTGTCAAACTAAATATAACAACATATAAAAATAATTAAATACCATGACCAAGTGAGATTTACCCAAGGAATGAAAGGTTTGTTCAACATCCAAACATCGATTAATATAACCCATTATATCTGTAACATAAAAAATGAAAATCATATTATCACCTCAGTAGACAAAGAAGAAGCATTTGATAAAACCCAATATATTCCTTGATAAAAAGTCCAACAAATTTAAAAGAGTGGGTCCTCAACCTGATAAAGCCCGTCTATGAAAAATTCACAGCTAACATTATACACAATGGTGAAGGATTGGATTGTTCTAAGATGAAACACAAAACTATTTGCTCTGGGTGATTCTACTCAATAATATACTGGCAGTCCTTGCCATGCAAATTAGGCAAGAAAAAGAAACAAAAGGTATCCAGATTGGAAAGAAGAAATAAAATTATCTCTATTCACAGATGACATAATCTTAAAATAGAAAATCCAAAAGAATCCACCAAAAAACTGCCACGACTAAAAAATCAGTTTAAGAAGGTTGTAGGATTAAGATCAATATGCAAAAAGTACTTGTAGTTCTAGTTGCACTGAATAATTCAAGAGTGAAATTGAGAAAACAAATCCATGGGGTACCTGGCTGGCTCAGTCGGTATAGCATGTGACTCTTGACCTTGGGGTTATGAATTTCAGCCCATGTTGGTGGTAAGGATTACTTAAAAAATAAACAAAAAAAGCCAAATTTATTTACAATAACATCAGGAATCACAAAGGAAGTAAAAAAATTATACTCTTGAGAACAATTAAAACAGATGATGGGATGCCTGGGTGGCTCAGTCAGTTGGGTGTCCGACTTCAGCTCAGGTCATGATCTCACGGTTCATGGGTTTGAGCCCAGTGTCGGGCTCTATGCTGCTGGCTCAGAACCCAGAGCCTGTTTTAGATTCTGTGTCTCCCTCTCTCTCTGCCCCTTCCCACTTGTGCTCTGCCTCTCTCTCTCTCCCTCTCTCTCAAAATAAATAAATAAATAAATCATTAAGAAAACTATTAAAAAAAAAAGATGAACATATGGGAAGGGGTGGGGGGAAAAGAAGAGAGAGAAACAAACCATAAGGGGCTCTCAATGATAGAGAACAAAGTGAGGGTTGATGGAGGGATGGACTAGATGGGTGATGGGTGCTAAGGAGGGCACTTGTTGTAATGTACACTGGGTATTGTATGTAAGTGATGAATCACTGCATTCTACCACTGAAACCAGTATTGCATTGTATGTTAACTAACTAAAATTTTTTTTTTAATTTTTTTTTCAACGTTTATTTATTTTTGGGACAGAGAGAGACAGAGCATGAACGGGGGAGGGGCAGAGAGAGAGGGAGACACAGAATTGGAAGCAGGCTCCAGGCTCTGAGCCATCAGCCCAGAGCCCGACGCGGGGCTCGAACTCTCGGACCGCGAGATCGTGACCTGGCTGAAGTCGGACGCTCAACCGACTGCGCCACCCAGGCGCCCCACTAAAATTTAAATAAATAAAAATAACAATAAATTTAAAAAAGTTAAATCTAAATAAAAGGAAACGATATCATGTTCATAGATTGGAAGACTTAAAATTGTTAAGATTTCAGTTATCCCTAAAGATATCTGTAGACTTAACACAAAATCTCTATCAGAATCTCCGTTGACTACTTTGTAGAAATTGAGAAGTTAATTCTAAAATTCATATGAAATTACAAGGGACCCAGAAGAGCCAAAACAATCCTGAAAAAGAAGACAAAAGTAGGAGTATTCACACTGCCTGATTTCAAAACTTACTACAAAGCAATAGGACTCAAGACAGTGTAGTGACACGAGAATAGACACATAGATCTGTGGAATAGAACTGAGCTTCCAGAAATCAACTCATACATCTACAGTCAACCGATTTTTGACATGGTTGCAAGACCATTTAACAGAGAAAGAAGTGTTTTCAACTATATGGATAGTTATCTATAAAAGAATGAAGTTAGGGGTTGCCTGTCTGCCCCAGTCCCTGAAGCATGTGACTCTTGATCTTGGGGTTGTGAGTTTGAGCCTCACACTGGAGATACAGATAAACTTTAAAAATATTTAAAAAATAATAAAATAAAAGAATGACAGGGATTTTTACCTCATATCACATAAAAAAAATCAACATAAAATGGATCAAAGATCTAAATGTAAAAGCCAAAGCTATCCGACACTTAGAAGAAAATACATTGGTAAAACTTTATGACCTTGGATTTGGCAAAGGATTCTCATCTATAACACAAAAAGTGTGAGCCACAAAATAAAAATATGTATAAATTTGACATCATCAAATTGAAAGCTTTTGCATATCAAAAGACTATCAGGAAAGTGAAAAGGCAATTCACAGAATAGGAAGATATATTTGTAAATAATATATCTGATACAGGTTTTGTATCTGGAATCACAAAAAGCTCTTCTAAGTCAGTAATAAAAGGGTAATCTAGTTAAAAATGAGCAAATGATCTACATAGACATTTCTCCAAGGAATATATACAAATGGCCAATAAACGCATGAAAAGATGCTCAACACTGTGAGTTATCAGGGAACGGAAATCAGAATCACAATGAAATACTACTCCACACCCTCTAGGATAGCTCCAATCAAAAAGTCATAATAACTAGCACTGACTAGGATGTAAAGAAACTGGAACTGTCACACATTGTGAGCGGGACCATAAAATGGTGCAATCACTTAGGAAAACAGTCTGGCATCCTTTAATTAAACTAGAGTTCCCATATGACCTAGCAATTCGACCCCAAGGTGTGTAACCGAGAAAGTGAAAACATATGTCCATGCAAAAACTTGCATGCAAATGTTTACAACAGCATGTTTTATAATAGACAAAAGGTAGAAACAACCACTTCCCATCAATAGAATATAGTTAAAAAAAAAAAAGTAAAACATCCATATAATGGAATATTATTCTCTGCCCCTAAAAAAGAAAGAAACACTTCTATATGCTTCATCTCGGGTGAACTTTGAAATGTGAAGTAGAAGAAGTCAGTCCCAAAAGTCCAAATAGTATATGATTCCATTCACATGAAATGTCCAAAATAAAGAAATACGTATGACACAAAGTCAATTAATGATTGCTTAGAGCTCAAGGGGAAGATAGATAGCGAGGAAAGGGCTAAAAGATACGAAAAGGTTTCTTTTTGAGGTGATGAAACTATTGTAAAACTGCTTGTGGTTATGGTCGCACGTTATCTGAAAATAAACTGCAAAACATGAAATTCTACCATGTAAATAGGCTAATTTTAAGGTATGTGGATTATATCTCAACAGAGGCCTTTATTATTTTTTTTTAAAAGAAGCAAGACGAACTTCCCCCTCCGTCCAATACCCAGTCCACCATTGGGTATGGTAGTATTTAAAACAGTGGTGTTATTGTCCCGGTGTATTTCGGAAAGCTTACCCTAATTTTATACTCAGTTGGTTATCCTGTGTAGAACAGTGATCTCTAAATTTATTGTATTTATTGTTGACTCATAGGAGTAAAATATTTCTGGGCATCCTTCCCGAGAGTAAATGATTTCTTTATAAAGTAGATACTTACTCATATACTAATATGTTATATCGAATATACAAAACACCATTCTAACTTTTTAAAACCTGGAATTAAAAAAACGCAAGTTACAGTTCTAATAATCTTCCCCGAACTAACGGATCATGCAGCCTCTCTGTGGGGAGGAAGTCTCTGACCGTGGAGACCACTAGAAGGCTGGAAGGAGAGAGCGCTGGCATGCGGCTTCAGGGATTCAGGAGAGCATGGGGAGGCCTGGGGTGGGGGGTCATGGCACTGAGGTTGGAGACAGGTGGGCAGGCTCAGGAGACACGCAGGGGAAAGAATCAATGAGACATGATGAGTGGTGGGGCTTGAGGGAGAAGGAGGGGTCAAGGTTACTGATCAAGTTTCTGATACGAGCAAATTTATTAAAACAGGGAACTCCTGGTGCGTGCGCGTGCGTGGGCACATGTACGCACACATGTGCCAGCGCAAAGGCGGGTTTGGAAGGCAAATACCCTCCAGTCTCTGTTTCATTGGCTATAACAGGATAGAAGAAATGCAAGCAGAAGGGTCAAGACCTAAAATCAAAACCTTCTACTGAAATGCAGATAAAACTGAGTTAAGGTGCTCACATGGAGGGGACAGTCAGCGTGTGCGCGAGAGATCCAGCAGTAGCCACAGGTCATCGAAATGGATTGAAAAAAACGTGCCCTCCCGAGTTCCCACATCAGAAACTAGGTTTCCCCGGCCTCCATGGGCTTGCCCAGGGGAAGACAGAAGACCAATCAAAACAAGACAGAAACTGCAGCGGTCACCAATTAGGACCTTGAGTAATTGAATGTGGAGCGCAGGGAAAGGGCTGGTGTGCGGAGTGAGCAGATACTGAGCTATCAAGGTTGAGATAGTAAAACTTTGTAAGTATCTCTTGCTGTTGGTCCACGTTGGTCTCAGAGCCTGGGCTGGGCCTGGCTTTAAGTGAGAGGAGACAGCAGGACTTGGCCGAATTTGTCACGGAAATAAATGCTCTAAGAGTTTTCTACAACATATTTCACTTAAAGAGATTTCCAGAGGAAAAAAAAACCCACTTGGCATCCTAATGAAAAAAATGTTCTTAGTATTGCTGCTGGTAGCATCCATTTCCTAGAAAAGTTAACACAAATCTCAGTGAAAACCAAGAGTGCAGCGGGATTTACCACCGAAACGACTGATTTCATTGCATCAGGAAAAGGTCTCATTACAGAGATACTGCTCAGCCCTGGGAGACCCCACTGCCTTTTCTCAGGCCTACGGAAAAGATGACCCAGGGTGGGCAAATCTTGTCATCAAGGCCATAGGGCAACAAGTCCAGGAAGAATCTCACTGAATGTTCAGTGTGATGTCAGCTCCAAGAAGGAGATTGTGTAAGGAAATCCCCCAAATCCTGACTACGAGGTTTCAAAGAAGAAACTGAAGAATTGAAAGGTTGCAGTTCTGGTGTATGCATCAAACTGGAATAAATCTAACCCCCCAAAAGGTTAAGGTGTTGTGGAGGCTTTCTGCATTTTGATATGTTATGTACCATTACCAAAGGTGACATTCAGTAATTTGGAAGCCAAAAGGTGGGATAAAAAAATTCTGCATTAACATCTTCATATCCTATGAAATATGTTTGGGAAATTAAAAAAAAAATTTTAATGTTTATTTATTTGTGAGAGACAGAGGGAGAGCAAGAGGTGGGGGGTGCAGGTAGGGAGAGGGAGACACAGAATCAGAAGCAGGCTCCTGGCCTCGAGCTGTCAGCACAGGGCCCGACAAGGGGCTCAAACTCACAAACCCAGAGATCATGATCTGAGCTGAAGTTGGGCACTCACTCAACTGAGCCACCTATGTGCCCCTGTTTAGGAAATTTTTAAATGTTGGACGTTGGGGCACCAGTTGGTTAAGTGTCTAATTCTTGATTTCAGTTCAGGTCATGATCTCACAGTTTGTGAGTTCGAGCCCCACCTTGGGCTCTGTGCTGACAGCACAGAGCCTGCTTGGAATTCTGTCTTTCTCTCTCTCTCTCTCTCTGTCCCCTACCCCATGCTCTCTCTCTTCATCAAAAATAAATAAACATTAAAAAAAAAGAAAAATAAATAAAATGTAGGAGGCACTCTGAGGAAATGTAGAACCATTGATTTAAATGTTGCTCAAGTTCTCCAGGGTTTTGAGGCATCCATTCATTGTAGAGTAACATGTTGCACGCATTTAAAAATTTTTTTATGTTTATTTTTGAGAGACAGAGACAGAGTGTGAGTGGGGAAGGGACAGAGAGACAGGGGGACATACAATCCCAAGCAGGCTCCAGGTTCCAAGCTGTCAGCACAGAGCCCAACACGGGACTCAAACTCACAGACCGTGAGATCATGACCTGAGCCAAAACCGAGAGTTGGAGGCTTAACTGACTGAGCCACACAGGCGCCCCTCACTCATTTAAAAAATGACTAGCATGACACAAAAAATGTCAGCATGACATCTGTAAAACGTGTGCCTTGTTACCACATGGCAAGGCACTAGGACTTCTTTCAGAATAATAGTGAAATGTAATGGAAATAAAGGAAAATAATGACTGCCCACTCATGATTGGTATGTTCAAAGGGTCTAGAACTACAGAAGTCCAGAGTAGCGTCATGCATATAGGGTACACAGCCCTCAAGATAGTACTTCCTGCTTTCTAACATAACCCCATTCAGGGACGCCTGGGGTGGCTCAGTGGGTAAAGCCTCCGACTCTTAGTTTCTGCTCAGGTCATTATCCCACGGTTCGTGAGTTTGAGCCCCCAGTCAGGGTCTGTGAGGACAGCACGGAGCCTGCTTGGGATTCTCTCCTTTTCCCTGCCCCTCCTCAACTCACGTGCTCTCTCTCTGTCTCGCTCTCTCAAAATAAATGAACTTAAAACAAAAAAGAAGGAAAGAAAATCCCATTCAATACGGAACTAAGGAGCCAGAACACGTGAAAACCTCTGAGACCTTGTTGTTAGAAGCTACTGCCTGCTTCAGAATGGAAGGGAAAACCCTCTGGGGACCCTGTGACTGAGACACGGGGATGAAGTGGGCTGGTGGCTCCACTCCCTCTGGGCCAAGCTGCAAGGCAGAAATCTGCTAGGGAGGCTTCCAAAGCCACAGGAAGGAGTGTGCAGGTTCGGGAGTTACCCTCACAGAAATCCCTGCCAAGGCCTCCAACCTTGGGACATGGGGACTGACGGGGAACATCTTCTCTCTGGTTCTGAAAAACAAAGGGACAGAAAATGGTTCACTCCACCTGTGGGAGAAGCAGCCTGGGTCTTCAGAAACAAAATATTAGTTTCTTCCCTCTGAGGCAGACCACTAGCTATTTATTCTCATTATATAAATAAAAACAAATAAAGACATGTTGTGTATGAACAATACAATTAATAAAGTAGAACTAATATACTTATAACTCATTCTAGATCATAGAACAGGGAGTATGCCTTATTCCCCGGAGTCAATATGCTGTTTACAAAAATCTATACCATATTAGGCCTCAAGAAAGATGAGTGAAGTTTTACAAGCATGTATTTTGTCTAACAATGGATTATATAATACACATAATACATACAAATACAAATGCATAACAATGAAACAATTCTTTAATTCTAATGAAACAAATGAGTTTTAGAGATCAATAGGGCAAGAGTATAAACAGCACAATAACTGAATATTTGGGAAAAATAATTCTAATTTAAAGCTTACACATAGGGGTGCCTGGGTGGCTCAGTGGGTTGAGCATTGGACTTTGGCTCAGGTCATGATCTCACAGTTTGTGAGTTCAAGCCCCATGTCGGACTCTATGCTGACAGCTCAGAGCCTGGAGCCTGCTTCGGATTCTGTGTCTCCCCCTCTCTCTCCCTTCCCTGCTTGCGTTCTGTCTCTCTCTCTCTCTCAAAAATAAATAAACATTAAAAAATAAATAAAGCTTATAGATAAAAATTGATGAGGAATTACCACAGCATAACTCTATGGGTATGTTTATTTTCAAGAAGCAGAAGGAGAAGGAGAAAGAGGAGGAGGAAAATTAAGAAAAAATAAGAAATTATCTACTTAGGGAAAAAATGTTAGGGAAAGGGAAAATCTTAGGGAAAAAAATCCCAAAGCTAAATAGAAGGAAAGATTTTCTGTAAAGACAAAACCAAATAGTTAAAAATCATAAGAAGAATAAAATTAAGAAATACAGCTAAGATTCTTTTCATTCTAAACACTAATAAAAAAAAACACCCATAACCTTCTGGTGAGTACACTGTTTATCAGTAAATTAGAAATGAGAAAGTACATAGATTAACCATATTAAAGAGAAAAATACAACTCTAATCACAACTGTCTAATATGTTCAAAAACTTCCAGTGTTTTTCTTCAAGAATACAAAGCCAGAACTTACACACAAGTAGTTCAACACTGAAGAGACCTGCGGAGGAAGTCTTGGGGACAGATGCTGAAGAATTTAAACCTGTTCCGGTCCATTCACACCTGAAACAGAAACACAAAATTGGCAAATAAGTAAGTCTAGGCTAGAAAATCTAAACCAAAAATCTAGGAACTCAAATGCAGATGTGCATTAAAGGATTTTACTCCAGCAAAGCCAGGCAGCCCTGAATAGGCATACAAAGTTTCAGTTGTAAAAAGATACACTTGATATGCTTAATAACTGAGTCCAGGTATAGAAAGCAAAACCTGGGAGAGATACAAGGAAGAACTGACAGGAGCTCACATGTAGACAAAGATTGATTTTTTTTTTTCTTTTTTCTTCTTCTTCTTCTTTTTTTTTTTTTTTTTGAGAGGCAAGAGAGCAGGGCAAGGGCAAAGAGAGAGCAGGGGAGGGGACAGAGGATCCCAAGCGGACTCCATGCTGATAGCAGAGAGCCGGATGCGGGGCTGGAACTCATGAACCATGAGATCATGACCTGAGCTGAAGTCAGACACTTAACCGACTGAGCCACCCAGGGGCCCCTAGACAAAGATTTTTAATGTTCCTCTCTCAGCTTTTGGCATATCAGATCATCCAAAGTAAAGGAAGATGTAAAGAATGGCAAAGTTATAATTAATAAGATTGAATTAGAGAAAACAGATCTTTGTCTTATTTTAAAACATTTCTTCTGTATTTACTAGTAGTATCTTTTCGGATGATAGTGGAATTGGCTGTCATATTTTAATTGTAAATCCTGTTGTGATTTATTTGGGAGAAGTTAAATATCTTTATCTTCAAAACATTCAGAACCATGGACTAAATTTCCATTTATTTAAATTGTTCTTTATGATCTTATAAGTTTTTAGAAGTCTTGAACATTTTACATATACTTGTAATACTTTACGGTTTTTACTGTTTTATAAAAGCGTTCTTTTTATTATAGAGAATAATATATATTCTTTCTTATTGGCTTTTGCTATTAATAAATTTCTCATATGGATAAATAAGTAACTAACCAAACAAAGTTATTCTAAAAGAGGAACCAAGGTATTCACATATTCCTATATATTTAAAACTGTTCCAAAAAAGAGGTTTAAAAAGACATTCTTTAGGGGAAAAAAAAAAGGAATGAAGGGGTTTTCAATCAATTTTTTGCTTTAATAATATGTAAGACTTTATTATTCTGTCAGTGTTGCACATTTTATTAATTTTTAAAATGAACAACTAAATCAATTGTCTAAATCTATTAATGTCATTTCTAGGTATTTTGTTAAACTTGTCTAGGTATTTTGTTAAACAGGTCAAACATAGGTGCTTCAGTGAGTTATTTTCTCATTGTTTTATAGCATTTCTGTATATATTCTAAATGTGCTTTGTCTATATTTATGTAAACAGTATCAATGAAACCTGTTGCACAAATGTCCCTGTTTGCAACATGTCTTTTCACTCTTAAGTCTTTAAATATCAGTTATTGTGGTGAAGTTGATCAATCTTTATCTCTTATGGTTTAAAATGTAGTTTTTTCTTTAAGAAATACCACTCTATTTGATAAAGGTCTTAAGGAAGTGCTCACATGTTTTTTCCTAAACATGTTTCACTGTTGCCTTTTGCCCGCAAGTATCTAAAGAACCTGGAATTGTGTTTCGGGTGTCATGCCAGACACCTGTTCAATTTATTTCATGTACAACAATGCTCATTCCAGGGCGC
Organism: Lynx canadensis; assembly: GCF_007474595.2. NCBI lineage: Eukaryota > Metazoa > Chordata > Mammalia > Carnivora > Felidae > Lynx > Lynx canadensis. The sequence continues at coordinate 71,880,864 of NC_044304.2, read as the reverse complement.
CTGAGTGGTTCAGTTGGTTGAGTGTCTGACTCTTGATTTGTGCTCAAGTCATGATCTCAGGGCTGTGGGATGGAGCCCTGGGCTCCAGACAGAACATGGAGCCTGCCTAGAATAGTCTCTCTTCCTCTGCCCCTGTCCCCAACTCTCACTCATATGGTTTTCTCCTTTAATTTCTTGGTGGGATAAATTACAATTAATAATTTTAAAATACTGATCCTGTGCTCGCTTCGGCAGCACATATACTAAAATACTGATCCAACCTTGCATTTCTCAAATCAACTTAATTAGGATATCCATACATTTGTTATATTCAGCTTATTCATAACTATGTACACTCGTTACATTGATCCTTAATATTCTTTCTACTCAGAATATATATTCCATTCACCTTTGGAAGCAAGTTCATGGTATATGCACAGAACAACTTGAGAGGTGTCCTCCCTTGTACTAACTTGAAATAATTTCAATCAAACAGGAATTATTTGTTGCCTGATTATTTGAGAAGATTCACCTGTAACTCTGGCCCCGATGCTTTCTTTATAGGATTGTTTTTTTAAAAAATTTATTCATTTATTTTGAGAGAGAGAGAGAGGGAGAGAAAGAATTTCAAGCACGTTTCACACTCAGCATGGAGCCTGACATCAGGATCAATCTCACAACCAGGAGATCATGACCTGAGCTGAAATCAAGAGTCAGATGCTTAACTGACTAAGCCACCCAGGCTCCTACTAGGATTATTTTTAACTATGGATTTGCTTATTTTAGATTTTTTTTTCTCAAAGATGTTAGTCTGTTTGGGTTGCATCTATTTTTCTAAAACAGCGCCCATTTCACAGAAGTTTTCAAATACGTTGGTATGAAGACATTCATAATATTCTCTTAGAGTTTAAATCTGCAACTTCCATAATTTTCACCATGAATTTTGTTGATCTTTTTTTTGTGTGTGTGCTTGCTTTATCTCTTGATCCAAGAATGGGATTGTTAGATCACGTGGTATACGTAGTTTTGACTTTGTAAGAACCTCCAAACTGTCTATAGCATTTTGCATTCCCACTAGCAATCAAGAGTTCCATTTGCTCAATATACTCACCAGCACTTGGTACTGTCACAAGTTTTTATTGTAGCCATTATAACAGGTGTATCTCATAGTGGTTTTAAATTGTATTTATTTCCCTAATGGTTGATGTGCTTATTATGATTTATATATCCTCTTTGGTGAAGTGTCTGTTCAAGTACTTTGTCTGCTTTTTATGGGTTGTTTTCCTACTCTTGAGTTTGAGAGTTCTGTCCATACTCTGAACACAAGCACTTATTGGACATGTGATTTGCAAACATTTTCTCCAAGTCTGTAGCTTGTCACATAGGCTTTGAATAACGTCTTTCACAGACCAAACTTTTTTATATTGATGAAATCTAATAACTTGCCTTTTTTTTTTTTTCGTTTATGGATCATGCTTTTGGTGTCATAGCTAAGAGCTTTTCCTAACCCCAGATGATCAAAATTGTTCTGTGTGTTTTTCTTCTAAAAGTTACGCAGTTTTGTTTTATACAAAGACCTATGATTCATCTTGAGTTGATTTCGTATAAGGTATGAGGTATAGGTCAGTGTTCACATTTTTGAAAAGGGATGTCCAATTATTCCAATACCAGTTTAGAAAAGACTTTTTTTCCTCCCTTGGATGAACTCTACACCTTTGTTTAAAATCAATTGGCCGTATTTGTGTGGATATATTTCTAGAATCTTTGTTGTGTTCCACTGACTGATGCGTCTGTCCCTTTACTAATGCCATATGGTCTTGATTACTGTATCTTTACAACAAGTATTCAACTCCCTTTGCCCACATATATTTTAGAATTTGCTGGATACATCTATAAAAACTTCTGGTATATTTGTTAGTATTATATTTATCTGTAAGCCAATTTGGAGATAAATGACATCTTTATTATGTCAAAACTTCCAACCAATGAACAGAATAATGTCTCTCCATTTATTTAGGTCATCTTTCATTTCTTTCGTTTGCCTTTCTTATGATCTATTCTGTAATAGCTTTGCTCTCTTTCTTACTAATTTCTACTCTTCCTTATTAATTCCTTTGTTTTGCTTACTTTGTGTTTACCTTGTTGCATTTTTCTAATTTCTTTAGTTGGATGTATAGTATGGCAGTTTAAAAATATGCCCACAAATTCTTTGATACTTTTCCCCTAAAAGGTGGAGTCTTCCCTTTGATTATGGACTGAACTTACTGAATCACTTCTTTTTTTTAATGTTTGTTTATTTATTTTGACAGAGAGAGAGAGAGGTGGGGTCGGGAGGAGAATCCCAAGCAGGCTCCCAACTCAGGGCTCAATCTCACAAAGCATGAGATCATGACTTGAGCCAAAATCAAGAGTCAGACACTTAACAAACTGAGCTACCCAGGTGCCTCTTTTTTTTTTTTTTTTTTTTTTTTTTTTGTTTAAATGTCTGAATCACTTCTGATGAATGGATTATGGGAGAGTGCTGATGTTGGCCTTCTGGGACGAGATCATAAAAGACATTGTGGTCTAGGGGCACCTGGGTGGGTCACTCGGTTTAGCGTCCAACTTCAGCTCAGGTCATGATCTCATGGTTTGTGAGTTCGAGCCCTGCGTCAGGCTGACGACTCAGAACCTGGAGCCTGCTTCAGATTCTGTGTCACCCTCTCTCTCTCTGCCCCTCCCCCATTCACGCTGTCTTACTCTGTCTCTCAAAAATGAATAAACATTAAAAAAAAAAAAAGACTTTGTGGTCTACTTCTTGCTATCCTTTGGATTACTCACTAAGTCAAGCAGCCACATGGAAATTTTAGGGTGACCAGACTGGTTTGTCTGTTAGTTTCCCAGTTTCAGCATTGAAAGTCCTGTGTTATCGTTCAGCCCTGAAAAAAACTGGGATAACTGGTCACTACAATATTTATATAATATATCATATTTATATATATTTATATTATATATTATATTATATTTATGTTATATTATATATAAATATGTAATTTATATAATATTTATTTGGGTAAATATTGAGGCTTCCAGCCTATGGCGACATGAGTGAGCATTCTTGGAAAGGAAATACTTCAGCCCCAGTCAAGCCTTCAGATGACTTGAGCCCTGGCCAATATCTTGACTGAAGCCTCATGAGAGAGCCTGAGAAAGAACTATCAAGTGAAGCCACTCCATACTCCTGACCCACAGGAGTCATAAATGTTTGTTGTTTTAAGCCACTAAATTTTGGGGGAATTTGTTATTTATCAATAGTTCATTATCTTTTAGTATTTCTTTCTCTCTTTTTTTTAAGTTTATTTTGAGAGAGAGAAGGAGAGGGCAAATGCAGGGGTGGGGCAGAAGGAGGGAGAGAGAGAATCCCATGCAGGCTCCACACTGTCATAGCAGAACCTCTTGATCTCACAAACCATAGATCATGACCTGAGCCCAAATCGAGAGTTGGATACTTAACTAACTGAGCCACCCAGGTGTCCCAGCATTTCTTTCTTTTTAATACAAGCATTTATGACTATATATTTCTCTCTAAATTTTATTTAAGCTGACATTATATTTTCATTATTGTTCAGAATTAAGTACTTTCTCATTTCTTTTGTGATTCTTTCTTGGCTCCATAGATATCTGGGAAGTAGTTTTACATTCCTAAATATGTTGTATTTTCTAAGTTATCTTTGAGTTATTGATTTCTAGAATAATTTCATCAAGACCATAGTTTTTAAAATTATACTATATGATACTGATTCTTTGATGCCTATTGAATCTTGCTTTATAGCCCAAGCACATGGTCAATTTTGGTAAATATTAACATCTGTGCTTGAAAAAAATAAAAGTTTGAGGAGTTACAATATTCTGTATATGCCAATTAGATCAAAATTTTTAATTGTGTTATTCCAATTTTCTATATTCATAATAAATTTATATTCTTGATCTATTAATTCCTGATAAAGCTGCATTACATTTCCCTCTATAATATCGGGTTTGTCAAGTTTTCTGTCTATTTCTGTTAACATTTTGATTTGTGTCAAAGCTATGCTATTATTTACATATAGTTTTGGAATTGTAAGTCTTAAGAATGTAACATTTTATCAATATGTAATGATTCTCTTTACTAATCCTTTTTGCCATAAGAACTACTTTTTCTGGATAATAAATCCATAGTACTTTGATATGATTAGTACCTACCTGGACCATAATTTTTTCATTCAGTTATATTTCTTTTTTAAGCATAAATACCTGGATTTTTTAAAATTAAGTTTAAATTTTAATCTTGTCTAACAATCTTTGTTTTGAACTGGAAAATCTATTTCATTTACACTGATTTGATAAGCAATATATTTGGATGTGTGCCTTTCAACTTATTTATTTTCCCTGTTTTTTATTGTGGTAAAAAAATACATAACATAAAATTTACCATCTTTTAAGTATATAGTTCTTAAGTATACAGTTCAGTAGTGTGAAGAATATTCGTATTGTTGTGAATTAGATCTCCAAAACTTCCTCATCTTACAAAACCAGAATTCTACAAACATCAATCCACAACTCCTCATTTCCCCCACCCCCAGCCCCTGGTAACCGCCATTCGACTTTCTGTTTCTATGAATTTGACTATTTTAGATACTTCATATAAGTAGAATAATACATTATTTATCTTTTTGTGACTCGCTTATTTCACTTAGCATTACAGCCTCAAGGTGTGTCCGTATTATAGAATGTGATAGAATTTACCTCTTTTTTAAGGCTGAATAATATTCCATCATATTATATACCATATTTTGTTTGCCCATTCATCCATCAGTGGCCTTTTGGGTGGTTTCTACCTTTTGGCTATTGAGAAAAGTGCTACTATAAACATGGGTGTGCAAATATATCTCTGAGATCCTGTTTTCAATTCTTTTGGATATATATCCAAAAGTGGGATTGCTAATCATATGGTAGTTCAATTTTTAATTTGGGAAGGAACTGCCTTATTGTTTTTTATAGAAGTTGCACCATTTTACAATTCTACCAATAGTACACAAGGGCTCTAATTTGTCCACATCATTGCCAATATGTGTTATTTTCCATTTTTTTATGGAAGTCATCATAACAGATGTGAGGATGTCCCCTCTTTTGCTATTATATTTTCCTTTTGTTTTTAATTTTCAAATAGATTGAAGTCCCTTCCCCTTTCTTTCGATTTTTATCTCTCTCTTGGTTTGGAAGTTCTACTCAATTTAGTCTATTCTAGAAATTACTCCAGAAATTTTAACACGCATTAACTCAGGAAAGTGTAAAATTTATCAATATATTTATTTTCCCCTTTAGAGCATGCAAGAGCCTCAGAACACGGCAACTCCAGTCATTGGATTTTAATTATACCTTGATTTTTTTTAACTCCACTAACCAGATATTACTGTTGCTGTGTTTATGAAGCTAGTGTTAGTTTCCATTTAGTTCTGTCAATTTTTCTTAACTATATTGAAGCTATGTTATTAGGTCCATACAAATTTAGAATTATTTTATCTTTCTCATAGATTGATTGCTACATGTTTATAAATAGAGATATGTATATCTAGTTATTCATCTTGCTATAAATACCCTCCCTGGACATTTCTTCTTAATGCTTTATTTTGTATTAATCAAGTAATTGTTAAAATGAATCTAATCCACCCCCTGTTAGCTTATTAGTTGTACATTCTTTTGCTTTTCATTTGGTAATAATCTAGAAATTACATCATGCATCTTTGACTTATTAGATTTTAATTTAAATAAACTAAATTCACTTTAGATTGTATATTTGTTTCTCTATTTTTAGTGTGTGTGTGCGGATGATAATTTTTTTTTTTTACCAAAAATGCCTTTATTTGCCTTTTTTTAAGAAAACATTTTTCTTGCTATAGAATACCAGGTCACCTTTGCAAAGTGTTTTGCTTGGTATAAAATTCTAAGTTTGCAACTATTTTTTTGTCCACACTTCAACTGTGTTTTGGCTTCCATAATTTCTATTGAGGAATCACTTTTTTTGTGGCCTTAAACATAAATAAAGTATTTTATTATTGAAAGTAATGTGTCTTCAATATCATTCAGCCATAGAAAATAATGAAATTTTGCCATTTGCAATGACATGGATGGAGCAGGGGAGTATAATGCTAAGTGAAATAAGTCAGTCAGAGGAAGACAAATACCATATGATTTCATTCATATGTAGAACTTAAGAAACACAACAAATGAGCAAAGAAAGACAGAGAGGGAGAGAGAGACAGAGACAGAGACAGAGACAAAGGCAAACCAAGAAATAGACTCTTAACTACAGAGAACAATCTGATGGTTACCAGAGGGTAGGTAGGTAGGGAGATGGGTTAAATAGGTGATGGGGATTAAGGAGTGCACTTGTTGTGATGATCACTGGGTGATGTACGGAAGTGTTGAATCGCTATATCATATATTTGAAAGTAATATAACACTGTATGTTAACTATACTGGAATTAAAATTTTAAAAATTAATAATTAAAAAAAAAAAGAAAGTAATGTGTCTTTTTTCCTGTCTGTCTACTTTTAAGATGTTCTCAATGGCTTTGATTTCCATGAGATTTACAGTGATATGCCTTGATTTGTTTGGTTTCCTTTTCTGTTGCTTTGTTTTATAATGTTTGGGTTTTGCAATACTATTTGTGCATATAATTTAATGTTATTTATCAGTTTTGAAAAATTCTCAGTATCCCTTCAAAACTGGCAATATTCAATATTCATTATTCTTCTGGGATGCCAATGCACCTACCAGATGTTTCCACCATGTCTCACATGTGTTTTGTGATAAATTTTTGGATTTCTTTCAGTTTGCTTGTTTTTGTTTATCTTGGTTGCCTTATAAATCTCTATTTCTCTTCTTCAGTTGGGTATTTTCTACTGCTTTATCTCCCTCAGTTTAATTGAGACTATTTTGGTCTTAATTTGTTTACTGAGTTCTCACTTGTACAAAATATACTTTTCTCTTCTAGAATTTCCATTTTAATCATTCTCTATGGTTTAGTTACCTACTAAATTCCCCATCTATGTCCCTGAACATGCAATCATCATTATAGTAAAGTCCATATCTATTCATTCCAATATGTCACTTGATTTCAGATTTAATTCTGTTTTCTATTTTTTTCTTAGTTTTTATTCACTTATTTTGTCCATGGAATGCATGGTAATTTTTTACTGGAAAGCTAAATATTGTGACAAAAAATTAAAAAGGTAAGTTTACGTTTTTGATAATGTAATTTCCACCTGAAAAAGATGGGCTTTGGTTATTGCATGTGTTAGGATAAAAGCAGATCACCTCATGTGGTCTGGTATTGAGCCAATTTGGAATGAGTGTTGTTAGTTGCTCTTGTGAAGGCTGGTCTATTTCCATCTAGCCACTACTCCTAGAGTATAGCCCTACAGGCTCCATACTTCAAAATCTGGGATATTTGCTGGGGTTCCTGTCTTGTTGGTGAGCCCCCTTGAACTGCTGAAAGCTCTGCTCAGCTTCTTGGCCTCAAAGCCACTGTTTTCTTCACCACCTGTTGGGGTTTCCTAGCCCTCACACATGTTTGAATTCTAGCTTCTAAACTGCATGCATATGCCTGTGATTAAAAATTCTCAGAAAAGAATTTTGCTTTCTTTTTCTCCCTATCCCATCCAGAACCCAGCCTAAGAGAAGCACATATCCCTACTATTAGCTTTTCCAAACAGTTTTGTTGTTATTGTTTAATCATCAGGAGCATCAGTGCGCAGGTGTTTTAACCTCCATGCAGAGGTCTGTCTTCTATCTTCCAACTTGCTTTAGCCTAAGGCTTTGTTTTCCTGTCCCCAGCTTGTACAGACAGATAAAACACAAGTTCTAGGCCCTCAGGCCTTGGCAGATATCCCCAGGGGCAAAACCAAGCAGCTCTGGATTTCTCTTACCTTTCCATATTGACGATGATTTCTATTCTCTGAAGGAATTCCTTAATTATTTTCTAATGAAAAATAATTTTTCATTAAATAATTTTTTATGAAAATTTAATGAAATTTTATGAACAAAAATCATTTTTTAATGAAAAGTGACTCACTCATTTGGACACATTTCAATGCAATCCAGTGTCTTAGGTATATTGTATCGGGAGGCATATTACTGAACATCTGGTGTGCCATACTGCCTTAAGTAGAAATCCAATCATGCTCTAAGTCACCCTAAATACATATTGCACATTTCGCACTTCCAAGTCTCCTAATTCTGCTTTATTTAAGAGGCATTGCTGTATGACAGTTAAGAACCTGGTCTTTGGAGTTACACATTCTGCATTCAAGTATTTGCTGCTTTCCACATATGTGACCTGGGGCCATTCGCTTATCTTTCAATACCTCCATTTCTGCACCCACAAAATGGGGCTCTTAATAGTATACCTCTTACAGTGTTGTAAAAGTTGAATGAGATAATGTATGTGAAGTATCGATACAATGTGTCAAACATTGTAGAAGACACTGTAGAAGATAAATAAATGTTAGTTACAAAGCCAGACACTGTAGAAGATAAATAAGTCTTTAGGTACTATTATAATTGCCTGGAATGTCCTTTCCTTGGATACTTATTTGTTGAATTCTTATTTTCCCTAAGGACCAACACATATTCAACCTCCTTCAAAAATCCATTCAGATTTCTCTAAAAATCATTATTTTGTCTTATACTCCCTTAGTGCATCTATTGCTTATAAATATCTTAAAACATTTTTCCCTAGATCCACCTGTCCTAGAGTTATACAAGTATTTACATGACTGTCCCCTCTATCAGTTTGTGAGTTTCTATAGTATGAAGATTCCCACAGGATATGTGTTGGATTTCACCAAACTGATTTGTACCCTGTACTCTAAACACTTCAGTAAGGAAGCATACATGTGACTTTGAGAATAAAGAAAGGCAGAAAAAAAGAAAACAAAATGTGATAAGGTTTTTGTTTGAAAGCTCTTCACATATATTATTCAAATAATCCTTACAACTAATCCTGCGTGAGGCTTTCATGGAGCTTCCTAAGTCTCTAGGTTTCTTGGGAACGTATTATAGTTTCTGTTTTCCTGATAAGAAGATATACGTATCCATGAGTTAATGGTTTTTCAGTACGATCTAGAATGCGGATTTTCTGGTGTCCTTACACAAAGCATGTGTATAAATCAAGGAGAGGAGTAGAATTGGTTTGATACAGGGAGTTTGGGGGAAGATTGCTAGGTCTTACCCCAGAGGAAGGGGAATTTCAAAGACAGAAATTAGAAAAGTGAGTGAATAAGACATGAGATTGAAGAAATTCATGACTGCGTTTATCACGGTTCCCAGGGAAACAGAGCATATAGGATTAATGATAGACAGACAGATAGATAGATAGATAGAGATAACAGAGAGACAAAGAAGTAGAGATAAGGTTTGGCTTTATTTATATTTCTTTATCTCTATATCGACTATTGATAGAAAGATCTGAAAAACTGGCTCATATGATTTTGGAGGCTGGAACCCACAGAGCAGGCCAGCAAGCTGAAGACCCAGGGAAAAGTTGATGTTGTAGTCTCAAGCTTGAAGACGGTAGAAGCAGAATTGCCTCCTCCTGGGACAGGGGGGTGGGAAACCTCTTAAGGCCTTCGACTGATTAGATCAAGCCTATCCACACTATGGAGGGAAGTCTATCTATTCCAAGTCTACTAATTTAAATGTTAATCGTATCCCTAAAAATACCTTCACAGCAATGTCTGGACAGGTAATGACCAAAAACCAGGTATCATCGCCTATCTAAGTTGACACATAAAATTAACCAACACGATGGCTAAGGGAAAACTTACCTACTTACAAATTCAATCTCTTAAATCATTTCTCTTCTTTCTTGAATGATGTTCCTTCTCTGATCCTGCTTTTCCTAAATACAGTTCGGTAAGCCGATTCTCCGACATTCCACCAGCACTCTCTGAGATAGCTCAGCTATCTTTTCCAGGAAGACCCAGAATCAAAATTCAAAGCATCCCTTTCCCCTTTCTCTAGCCTCTTTCTTTCTACTTTTTCTTTTGACTTGGCGGCGGGGGGGGGGGGGGGGGACAGTTTTTATATATTATCTTGAATATCAGAGATTTTTAACAATTGAGTTGAAGACCAATAGCATGAAACAAGATAGAAAAAGAGAGAAAGTGATGACTCAGAGAAGAACTGAACAGGATATTTGAAGAGTGAAAGAGGATTTGGAGATCTAAGAATGTCAACAAAGTCTTTGCTGTGCGGCACCAGCTGGGAAACGCTTCAGCGTGTCCTGGCCACAGGGAAGTCCACGGCTGGGAACTTTTGATAGTTGGATGGAAAGGGAAGTGCTAGAGATTCTGAAAGGGGAGCTTGGTAGGTCTGAGAGAATCATTCACTATTACAATATGAGCAGTTAGCTTCTTTTCCTCTGCAAACAGTGAGATTGGAATCGGCTCTTCCGAGGGCCTAGCTCCTTGTGAATTTAACATCTTCATTTTTACGGCAACACCACCAACAGCAGTACGAGCTTGACGAAGAAAGTCTTTCAAAATTCCCTGAAACATAATGTTTTCCATTCTTTTCTAGGAAAGTTTATCATGTTGTACCAATCAGGAGCTTGATATAATACACTTTGTTATTATTAAGATGCAGACATACTACCCAGCAAATGAATCTTGCCCTTGTAAAGAATAATATAAGGGAAGTCTGATGGAGTAGTTCTTTCTCACGACAATCCTTATACATAGCATCAGAAACTGTAATGTAATTTTGAACTATATTTTCTTTCACTGTTTGAATGAATTTTGCAACATTCTCTACCAAGTAGTGGTTCAGTTTGTATTCAGATGTATCCATTGATGGGGAACACACTCTTCAAGCAGCCCATCTGAATTTTAGACGACTTTGACCATAACTTTTTTATTTCGAGCTGAAATCTATGTTCCTGTGACTTCTCACTGATCCTCGATAGAACTTTGAACCCCATTAGAATAAACGCGACTAACTTTTGACTCCTAGGTCCTTACATTGTTTGACAAGAACTATTATTCCCTTCTCACCTTCAATTTGGATTTGTCCCCTTTTCAAAGTAAACATCCCCAATATCTTCCACTATGTTTTATTACTAAGTATCAAGCATATTTGCTTTACTGATTCCTTTCCCATAACAGATCAAAAATCAGACAATTACCTGGTATGATCTGACCGGCAGACAATTGAAAAAAACTTTTTTGAAATGGTTAGCACTTCTATTATTTCATTATCACATCTCTTTAACTCTTCATTTTATTAAAACTCGACAGTCATTTTATCACATGCTGCTAAGCGACATCACTTCCAACTGCATTTGGGCAGTTGGGTTTTTGGACCCAAGTGTAGGATCTTATGTTAATCCCTGTTAACTTCTATCTTTTTAGAGATTCATCCCATTGCTACAGACTGACAAGATTTTTTTTGTTGTTTCAATTCTGGTTCTGACATACAATGTGTTCGTTCCCTTGCCAGGCTTCATGTCATCTACATATTTGATAAGCATGCCTTCTGTGGCTTCATACAATTCAATCTATAGGATTATACAGTCATAATTACATCGTTTGAGAACTTTCCAACCTTCTAAAGTTATATTTCCTTTCAAAACTTTATGTTATGGAGTAATGCAAACTTTTCACTAAACTTTTAGAAGTTCTGCTTTTCCAAACCTCAGAGTGTATTCTTCCCTTCTTTGGATACCACATGTTCTCAGATGACAGGTTCTCAAGAATTATTTATTTCATTAATCCCTAATTGGGATGGTTACATTTATGTGTCAAGTTGACTGGGCTAAGGGATGACCAGATAGTTGGTGAAGGTTTCTGGGTTTGTCTGTGAGGGTGTCTCCAGAAAAGATTAGCATTTGAATCAATAGACCAGTAAAGATGAGTGATCATCCCCCAATCTGTTGAGGGCCTGAATGGAACAAAATGGCAGAGGAAGGGCGAATTTGCTCCCTCTGCTTGAACTGGGACATCCATCTTCTCTTGCCCTTAGACATAGGCACTCCTGGTTTTCAGGCTTTCAGACTCAGACCAAGACTTCCATCAACTGCTCCTTCAACTCTCAGGTTGATGCTCAGGTCTTAGGACATGGACTGAATTATATCACTGGCTTTCCTGGTTCTCCTGCCTGTGGAGAACAGGTCATGTAACTCCTTGGCCTTCATAACTCCATGAGCAAACTCCCATAATAAATCTCCTCTTACCTAGATCTAGATCAACTATTGAGAGAAAGATCTGAAAAATTGGCTCATATGATTTTGGAGGCTGCCATCCACAGAGCAGGCCAGCAAGCTGGCCTATTTATACCTCCTATTGATTCTGTTTCTCTGAAGAACACTGACTAATACGCTAGCTTTCCTTTCATAATCATTGCCTACCCACAGCTTTGTTTCCATCATAGGCAAGACTTTGTTCAAAATTGTATTCATTTCCTAATGCTGGCATAACAAATTATCATAAATTTAGTGGTTTAAGACATAAATTTAGGGGTTATATTGTCTTATATCCCTGAAGGTCAAAGTCTGAAACATGTCATTGGGCTAAGACCATGGTGTTGGCAGGTCCGTGTTTGTTTGGAAAGCTCTGGGAGATAATATGTTTCCATGCCCTTTCCAGCTTCTGGAGGCCACCCACATTCCTTGGCTGTGGCTTCTTTCTCTGCCTTTAATCCAGCAGAATAGCATCTTCCTGTATCTTTAATCCAGCAAATTTCTCTCTGATTCTGACCTCTCCTCCTTCCTTTCTGAAGGACCCCTGTGGCTACATGGGGCCCACCTGGATAAGCCAGGAAGGTTTCCCTACAATAAGGTCAGCTGATCATCAACCTTAATTCCACCTGCTACCTTAATGTCCCTTGGCCAGGTGACATGACATATTCACAGGTTCTCAGGATTAGTATGGGGTTATCTTTGAGGGCCATTAATTCTTCCTACCACAAAAATGCAAGTCAAGAACTTATTAGATAATTTTATTTTGCACTAAATAAGTAACTAAGCATATGTGTAAATAGTCAAAGTCACTAGTCATGACTTTATTTTGTTTCAGGATTAGACTTTCCTTATTTGGCTAAAGAATAGTACCATAAGCTTCTCTTCTTTTAGTCAAATAAACACAAGACTCTAACTGATGGTTTGTGAATGTTCCTGAAGACATACATTTTCTAAAATAGTGTATCATTTACCCTAGAGAAATACTCTTTACCATTTCCCAGCCTTTGTTAGTCCCATCACACTCTCACCAACTCATAACAGATTGTTACAGTTTACTATCTGAATGAAATTAACATGAAATTTAAAATAAAATTCAATAACCATAATGAAAGCTTCATTAGAACAAAATAGAAGACACTGGTCCAAAAGTAAGCTCTGTGAAAAAGACAGGTTAAATCTTTAAAAAACAAAACAAAACAAAACAGGAACTCTGTTTCTTATTTGCCTCTGAGATGAAACTTCTAATTTGGATTTGTGATGGTCACCCTGCAAGATGACACTATGAAGTGAAATTGAGTTCATCAACCTCAGAAGGATGATGGAAAAATTATTGCATAATATTAATCTGTGTCTATGCACATAGATGTCTAAATGTAGTGTTCAGGTGGGAAAACCTGCTTTGGCGATGAAGAAGAATTTGGATGTTTTTGTTTTTTTCGTTTTTCCTGTAGGGATCTTAATGATACTCCATTACATTAAAAACCACCAAGGCAAACGTGCCTCTCTCTAGAGAATGTAGGATTTCAGTTCACCAAGTATAATGGGATAGAGTTTCAATGCTCCCACCATCCAAGGGCTTTAGCCTAGTAGGGCCAATATCTACTTTAAAATTTTATCCCTTGGGGCGCCTGGGTGGCGCAGTCGGTTAAGCGTCTGACTTCAGCCAGGTCACGATCTCGCGGTCCGTGAGTTCGAGCCCCGCGTCGGGCTCTGGGCTGATGGCTCAGAGCCTGGAGCCTGTTTCCGATTCTGTGTCTCCCTCTCTCTCTGCCCCTCCCCCGTTCATGCTCTGTCTCTCTCTGTCCCAAAAATAAATAAACGTTGAAAAAAAAATAAATAAATAAATAAAATTTTATCCCCAGAGCAGTTCATTTTAGCATGAACAGAGTTTTCTTTGTTTATTGCCTAATTTGGGTTCTGTCCATTTTAGCACCTGAAACAATCCTTTTGCTTTGTGGCGAAGCTGAGACACAGCTCACGTGGGCTCCAAACACAGACTTTGGTCCCTAGGTTAACTAGCACTTCCTCTGTCATCTTGGAGATCTCATTGAACTCTTAGCCCCAGTTTGGTTACCTGTAAAATGTATCTGTAAAATAAGGGTATTGGACTCCTTTAGTGTCAACCGTTTACCAATAGATCCATAGATATGCCTCTATGGAGTGTTGGGGTGGAGCAGAGTGGATGAGGGAGAGAGATGGAGAAGATTGGGTCCCTTGCAGCTCATTCTGTGGTACAGACAGCAAAGGTATTATTATGCATGGAAATTGGCAGCTTAGATCATTGTATTTATAAGTTGTACCAAAGTTACCAGTTAAAAAAAAACAAATTAAAAAATAGTCACGTGAAGACATTTTTTAAATGTAAATTCAAGGTAGTTAATATATAGTGCAGCATTGGTTTCAAGAGCAGAATTTAGTGATTCATCACCTACACATAGCAGCATGTGAAGACATTACAAAAATTGATGTTATTTCTGATTCCTGAGCTTTGTCTTTGTCAAAGCAGGTTAATCAACATTCCTGCCTCTTAAATATAGTTGCAAATGGAGGGGCTCCTGGGTGGCTCAGTTGGTTAAGCATCCGCTTCTTGTTTTCAGCTCAGGTCATGATCTCAGAGTTCGTGAGTTCGAACTCTGCATCAGGTTCTGCACTGGCAGCGTGGAACTTGCTTGGTATTCTCTCTCTCTCCCTTTCTTTGCCCCTGCCCCGCTAGCTCTGTGTCTGTCTCTGTCAAAATAAATAAATGAAGTTAAAAAAAAAATACGGTTGCAAATGCAGAAAAAAATGAACCCACAATTTGTAGGGTATTTCGTAAACGTTGAACAATTACGAATTAGCCTTTGGATAAATGGTCAATTCCAGGGCTAGGTCGTGAAAAAGACAAGATAAACGTGGAACACCTTGTGGTATCAGAAACCAACGAGGTGCTCCAGAGGATGGCAGCATTTCAAGAAACAAAAGAGCCAACTGAGAAGCGCTCCCATTAGCCAAACCTGAAACAATCTGAGAAGCAAAACTAAATAACAGTAGACTTGGATAATAATCTGTGAACCAAAATAAATATCCATGAATTTCTACCATGGAGGAGAAGGAACAACTCCTTCTCACAAAAGAATTCCAATCGATAAATGTAGAAGGAACGGGGAAATCACCATTAGGACACCGCGGTAATGAAGGTTGTGAGTGTAATCTACCAGTGGATGCTAAAATTATTCAACGAAAGTTTGAGAAAAAACAGGATATCTTCATAGTATCAATATTTTGCTCCCCAAATACTTACTAACTACAAAAGGAAAAAAATAGTAAATTTATGGTAGAGACAAATGGCAGATTATACCTTCACCCAGTGATCATGGTGTATTACAACACTGAATCTTGTAACGAGCTTCACTAATCTTCTACTTAATAATGAAAGCCAGTATATTTTAAGGCAAAATCTTAACAGTATCATTTTTATAACTTTGCTAACCTAATTCTAGAACTAGCCTTAAAAATTAAGAGTAAATGAATGTAAGCAAAGAAACATAAAAACAATAGTAAAACACATCATAAAATTGTAATAATTTAAAAAATATCTTAGGGGTACATGGAGAGAGTAAATAACCTAGAACCATCCATGAAAAGAAAGGTAATGATGAATCAAATAAGTATTGGATGAATTAGTCCATAATCCTGATCAGTATAGCATACCGAGAAAATTTTCTCTAGAAAATAACCTATTTAGCTCACATAAGCAATGAAATCTAGGTACATTAAAAGGTTGAAAGCAAAAAACAAAACCTTAAAGTTCTTTTTTTTTTTTTTTTTTTAATTTTTTTTTTTCAACGTTTTTATTTATTTACTTTTGGGACAGAGAGAGACAGAGCATGAACGGGGGAGGGGCAGAGAGAGAGGGAGACACAGAATCGGAAACAGGCTCCAGGCTCCGAGCTATCAGCCCAGAGCCCGACGCGGGGCTCGAACTCACGGACCGCGAGATCGTGACCTGGCTGAAGTCGGACGCTTAACCGACTGCGCCACCCAGGCGCCCCTAAAACCTTAAAGTTCTTGAAGACAACACGGGTCTGTTGTTAACAGATGTTTGGGTCGGGAGGGGAGTGTTCAGGTAAGTGCATTCACAAAGGAAAAGACAGAATGAATTACATAAAGACTAATTGTTGCTCTACATTAAACTATAAAAACTGTAAGATGTGAAACTGGGAAAAATGTTTGTAATGAATGTCACAATAAAGAGGAAGAACTAAAACAGCCATGCAAAACCAACCATTCGTTCATCCATCCAACCAACCAATATTTATTGAGCAACTCATCGGTGTCAGTCTAGAACACAGGAGTAACCAAACCAAATTGCTCCTTATAGGAAGCTTACACACTAGGAGGTGGGGGCTGGGGACGGGGGCGGGGCTGGACGGTGAGGGCTGGGGATGGAGGTGGCCAGAGGCGGGGCAGGGGGATTGGGGCAGGGCTAGGGGAGGGGCTTAAGCAATAATCCAATAAATAGACTCTATGGAAGCTCCTGGTGGACTGTAGAGAGAATCATGCTGGCTAAGGGGGACGGGAAGGGCATAGTGGGAACAATGTTATTTTGTGCCATGTGATCAGGGAAGGCTCTGATATCCTGTCATTTGAGCAGAGACCTGAGGAACTTGAGAGAAAAACGTGGAGACCTGTCTGTTAAAGGAGTTTCCTAGCAACAGGAGCAAGAAGGAGACAGGGTCAAGGCCTGAGGCGGGAGATTGCCTGGCATGTCCAAGACTTTTAAACGGCCCACTGTCGGGGCTGAGTGAGCGGGGGAGAAGTGAGGGCAGCTTGGGGTGCAGAGCTGGAGCACACAGGGCTTCGAAAGCTGTTGCAAGGACTTTAGTTTTTGTTTTGAATGAAGTCGGAAGCCTTTGGAGGGTTCTGAAGAGAAAAAAATTATTTTCATTTGTTCAGCAAATATTTACTTAACAATGTGTGCTAGGCACTGTTCTGAGAGCTGCTGATACAGAAGTAAATAAACCCCTAATCTCACGGGCTTTCATCCTCGCGAGGGGAGGCATTAATTTTGAAGTGCATGTTTAGACATCCACGAGGTGCAAAAGCAGGAAAGCAGGCGCTGGAATAGAAGTTCCTCACGTGAGCGAGAAATCAGATAGTAGCAACCTGTTTTGACTGCTAGGCCACCTCAGACATATTCCCAGGATCATCTGGGGGCAGAGTCACGTGGTTCTCCTGCCTCTTCTAATCATTAGACCATTTTCTGCTCAGAATAGGAGGAGCGGGAGCCTTGTAGAGAGCATGAGAATGAATGGGCATTGCTGAAAATATGAAAAGAACAAAGCTGAGGTAGCGGGTTTAATTTTATATCAGTTCTGCCATTTCATAGCTCTGTGATCTTTGGTAAATGTGCTCGGGTTCTGTGTCTCATTTTTTTTTTTTTCTCCTATTTCCCTCCCTCTGTCTTCCTTCCTCTCTTCCTCTGTCTTTCCCTCCCTCCTTCCCTTCCTTCCTTCCCTTCCTTCTTTCCTCCCTTCCTTCCTTCCCTTCCTTCTTTCCTTCCTCCCTCCCTCCCTGCACTCCCCCCTTCTTTCCTTCCTTCCCTTCCTCCTCCCTCCTGCCCTCTTTTTTCCTTTCAACACTGCAAGTAAGACACTTCACTCCAGGGTCTCCATCACTCCCAGAGAGCCATCATAGTGGCCAGGTGAGAGAAGGAGTAAGGCCAGCAATGAGGACCCAAGTGTTCCTCTTTGGTGTCTATTTTATTTCTCATTATTTCTGACTAATGAGAAGGGTGGCAGATTTTGATCAGAAGCTTGTCCTCCTGAAACATGGCATCCAATCCTCAGGAGTATGTGACTTTCTATTTCTTAATCTTAGAGGGTGACCCACCATCCTTGGCCCGACGATCCTGTTTTGAACACGGGAAGTTCGCATCCAAACACTCCCTAGACTCAAAGGAGTGAGGAGACATTGTAAATCCTGCTACTTGTCCCCAGCCAATATCATGGGGAGAGGCAAAGGGAAAGGAGGGAGGGAGGAAGGAAAAAAGGAAAGAGGAAAGATTAAAACCTTTTCTTTTTTAAAATTAGAAAAGATATCAACTTGGATGCTTCTGGCTTCATTTTATAGAGCTTGTAATAAATTTTGTTTTTTCATGAAATTTACTATTTCACGTAAGAGGGGTTCGGAGATGGGACTAAGTGTCAGGGTGGGGTGAACCAGTGTCTGGACAATGTTGCATTTCTTTCTGGTTCCTTCCTCTGCTCACTGGGCCTGAACTCTGTCCTGCTGGTTTCTGTGTGGTCCCAAGAGGCTGCCAGCGGAAACTGAGCAATGTGATTTCTCGCTCCTGTGGCGGTTGGGCGGGGAGGGGCATTGGGGAAGCAGAGAGTGGCATCCCTTTCCTAGCAGTCCAGGGTGAGCCTCTCCTTACACTACTCTGTCCCCCCGAACCTGGCAGGCGCCCTCAACCCTGTGCCAATAGAGTGTCCCCGATGGGCTTGGACCTGTCCTTTGGGGCGATGGGATGGCAGCCCACAACAGGAGGGGACTCAAGTGGGCCATGGAACCCGAGGAGAGCATGAGACAGCCGGAAACTAGGGGGGGTCAGTGAGTCTGACAGAGAGACTCCTCAGGGCAGTTAGGTGACAAAATGCAGAATTGAGTTTTTGTTATTCAAAGTGGAGTGGGGTCGCAGTACCATAACTTCTTTGTGGTCAGTTATCGCCCTTAACGTGCAAAGTGTGGAATGGGCGACTGGAGTCAAGGCTTCGGTACTAAACAGGGCTTCCTGCCTTGAAGGGGCATTTCCAGTCTAAGGGTGATCAGACCCCGCAGCGCGTGCCTTTGAACATGTCGTTTTATTTCATGTGGGAGAAGGCTTGGAGAGGCTTTGACCCGTGTGTCCCTGCAAGCATGAGTCGTTCTCAGTTTGTTCCTTTCCATTTTCATATAAAAATAGCTGCACTGTTCTTTGTTCTGCGTGGTGTAACAGACACAAGAAATGGCAAAGGAGAAAAGAAGGTGATAAAAAGGACAAAAGCAAAGAGGAGGAAGGGAGGGACCTAGGAAAGAAGTGAGCAGGCAGAGAGAGGAGGCAGCCCTAGAGGAAAACGCTCCAGTTCCTCTGACATCAGAGAAAAGTCCAGGAGGAGGAGATGACCCGGGTCTCCTCAGTCCCCTGGTCGCCTTGCAGCCTTCCAGCCAGAGGAGTGGTTTTAAGCGTGAGACACCCAGCTCTGGAGTGGAAACCCACTCCTCTCTCGTCTAGGTGGAACTGACAAGTCCCTGGCAAGTCCCTGGCTAGTTCTTAAAGCGTAGCCTCCTGAAACACACAAGAGCCAATTTCAGGGGCTGCTCGGGGTCTCTGCGATGGGAGATGGATTGCTGTTATGCTCCCCCTGGCCCCTTAGAAATGCCTCCTTGCTAGTGAACCACTGAAGAGAAGCCCTGAGGTTCACCGGCCAAGGGAGCCACGTGAATGGGGCTCCTTGGAAATGTTTAACGTGGGAAGTGCTGTGCGCCAAGTCCTCTGTAGACAAAATACTTTCATGTCTGTTATAAATTGGTTTCAAATGGTTAAAATACATAATGACATTCAACGGGGCTGACTTTTTCAGCGCTCTGAGGAATTTCAGACACACAACTCCCATTTATTTGCGGGAGTACGGTGACTTCCTTCCCTCAGACTCCTTTGAAAATGAGCCCCTGTGTGTTAATACGATGTTGAGGTGGAGAGAATTCGTAACAGATTGTATCATACCGCCGACTTGGCCCAAACTTCCTTCCCCAACGACAGAGAGCGTGCTCAGGTTCCCGACTCTTCGGTTCCCCCTCTTCCATGACCAGCAGCAAAAGTCCCCCCAGTTCATAATTTTAATTCTTGTAATTTAAATCCCTCTCAAATAGTTGTTTAAATGTCTCTTTTGGGGCTCTTCTCCCTTTTTGTCTTTTTCTTCCGTGGCCTTTTTGTCTGCTTCTCCCTCCCTGCGGGCACCTGTCACGTCCAGGTTGCTGCTCCCTGGGCACGGATTTCCCTTCTATGCCAAACACGGCCCTCGCTTTGCCCCCCAGGTCCTTTGCACCTCCGTTCATTCCAGAAGTACGTAAAGGGAAATGTGAAAACAACCGTTTGCTCAAGGAAAAAAAGTCAAACTAAAACAAAACGACAAAAAGATGTGCGCTGTTCACTTTTGACCACATGGGAGGCTGTGCTCAGAAATCTGTTTCCACTATTAGGAAGAAGCCCCGGCTGTTCGGATACAGTAGCAACTTGAAATCTCCAGGCTGCCCCGACCCAAACACAGTTTGTCTCTCCTTTGTTCGAGCCTCCGCCACTTAGGACTTTCTTCTTACTGTAGCATCTGTGATTCATGATTAAATCTACTAGCTTATGTATCCATCTGATGGAAATTCCCCAGGAGGCTGTCTTGTTGTTGTTATTGTTATTTATTTTTTAATCCTTAAAACCTGTTGCAATGCCAGGAACACGGTAGGTATCTAATAAATATTTGCTAAATCAAGGAGTGACTTCATCAAGTAAATGGAAAGGAATAGGGCTCAAAGGCAAAACTGGGGGACCCCTCTGAGAAACTTTATAATGGTCTTCATTCTTGTCTTAGGACAAGCTTTTACCGTGAAGCTTACAGACAACATTGATCAACTGATACTGCAGTTTGCACAAATTATTTGTTTTCTACTGTGTTTTTCATGATGCTTCCGCTTTGGATCATAACTCCTTTTATTTTGTGCATTAGAGAGTCTAAACTTACGTGTTTCTAATACACACAATTTATAAAGTAAATGTACCCTAGGAATTATATTACATACGCAGTTAGATACAAATATAAGTTTGAAAGGGAAAGGTTAAAGTGTTAGATCCTTCTAACTGGTAGTTCAAGCTCCTCAATATTTCTGTGTTCCTTTCTCCACTGGGAATGGGTTTCTTTCTGAGGAGACAGAAATGCTTGAAAGTTAATACTCTTCCATTCATTAACCCAAAGGAGCTCTCATATATGTATGTATGTATGTGTATATATATATATATATATATATGTATACACACATATATATATATATATATATATATATATATATATATCAATGCATAATTAAAACACCAATCTGGATGGTTGATTCTGTCATGGGGCTTTTTAATTTCAGGGAAAAATTAGTGAAATTAGTATTCTGTCTCATCAGAACAAGCAAGGAGATCAAAATGGCCACGGTGTTAAATGTAGCTGGGAGTAGCCTCTTTCTGCTGCTGCTCTGTAAGGGGGATTAAAGGGACTTTCTCAGTTCAATGAAAAGAAAATTGGAGGGGCACCTGGGTGGCTTAGTGGGTTAGGTGTCCAGCTCTTGATTTTGGCTCAGGTCATGATGTCACAGTTCCACGGGATTGAGCCCTGCATAGGGCTCCTTGCTGGGCATGCAGCCTGCTTGGGATTCACTCTCTCTCTCCCTCTCTCTCTGCCCCTCCCCTGCTCATGTACGTGC
Source organism: Lynx canadensis (assembly GCF_007474595.2). Classification (NCBI taxonomy): domain Eukaryota; kingdom Metazoa; phylum Chordata; class Mammalia; order Carnivora; family Felidae; genus Lynx; species Lynx canadensis. The sequence continues at coordinate 71,859,148 of NC_044304.2, read as the reverse complement.
TCTCTCTCTCTCTCTCTCTCTCTCTGTCTCTCAAAAAAAAAAAAAAAATTAAATTAAATTGAAAATCACTTGCTCAGTGTTTAGTTTGTGCTTTTGTTTGTAGAGCATAAACGAATAATATTTGGTGACTGTCTATTTACCTGCCACCAGTGAGTGACAAGGGACGAGAGGGAGAGGACACATGGCCCTGGCTGAGTCATGGCAGCAGACTCATCAGTGTATCAAACCTTATAGACCAAGCGAAGGCTGACTGGAAGGGTGGTTTTGTGACTTTAGAAATGGTTGCTCTGCTGACACAACTTCAAAAGATAAAATAATGAATTAATAGGTCCTCTGGGAGTCACTTGGCTAGGGATTAAGGGACCAGCCAAACAACTGTTAGAAAAGTAAAAGTCTGATGGAATTAGCCAATGGCTTTTGTGTTCCCAGAACTCATTTTTCTCGTTCTCTTTTTCCTTTCTCCCTCTCTCTCTTTCATCGTATCCCCACCAGTTCAGTCCTCACATGACCGAAAGTAACAGGATCACAGGTTCCGTCCTCAAAAGCTTATCGGTGCTCCGTGCTCGCGCTTTAAGGCACGCCTACATGACAACATTTCCACCCAATTTCAGCAAGCGACCAAAGCCTGGCCTTCGGCACCCCTGCCCCCCACCCCTGCCCATAACCAGAAACAGTGACAGGATTATCTGGAAAACGAAGTAGCTGCCAGATACTGTTAAAATTTCCAGACCTTGAAAAATAGAAATGCATCTTCTCTCCAGATTGTGCATTCGGTTCACAGAAGCCTCCATGTGACCGGCTCTATGGGCTCACTCAAGTTTTGAGACATCTGGATGAAGCCTGCAAGTGTTTGGTGCAAAGTGCCCATTTAGTCATCATAAAAACAAATTTACCATGTGATAAACCGAAGGCAGAACTCTTCGTTAAGGTCAGGCCAGAAAATGAATTAAAGGAACTAACTTTTACCTCCCCAGGTACAGGCTTTGGGCTGGGTCGAATCCAGTGTAACGCATCAAAGTGAATTAAAAACTGCCTGCGGACTTAGAATTGCTCTTCCTAAAGAAAAGCACCCAAAATGAGACTCTGGGCCCGAGGTATAAAGAACTTGAAGCTTTGAAACAAAGGGGTAAAACTGGTTCCAGTTGCTTCCTATAATATATTCGTTTTCCCTTGTGGAAAATGATGATTTCCAAACACAACAGTCTTTTAATCCAAGAACCTGACCGAATATTTGTTCAACTGTTGTCTGAAAAGAGTTTGGCTTTCACACATCACTTACCACCCTTGGATTCAGGAGAGACTAAGCCGGCTATACAAGCATAGTCCAACTCACGAAGGAAGAGATTTCAGCTTGGTGACTTTCAGTCCATCTTCCAAAACACAGTTAATAGTCTATAAGAGTCTTTGCGAAAGATGTATTCCCTGTCTACAACTTCAAAAGAAGTTCACATCTAAATGCTCTAAAATCTATATTAATATACATGGTATTTTCAAAGTTTACTCTAAAGAAAATCTTCTAGCTTTCCTATTTCTGACTGTGAATGCCCCTGCTATTTCAAACAATTTGGGACCATATCCTGTGATACATAAAAATCAGTACTAGGCATAACTAGTCCAGAGTGGCAATAATGTCAAACTTTTATTCTGAAATCTATTCTGAAAACTGAAATAAGGAAAAAATTGAACATCTACCCTTCCTTTTTTAAAAGAAACTGTAGCTGATGTCTGATTAATAAAAGAAGGTGCTTTCCTCATAGAAGAATGCCAGCTAACAAGTGGAAATTATGACATTTAAAAATCATTTTCTTCACAGTAAGTGAAATAGTTTGCAACTCGGTGACCTTCAATTCCTCTTTGCATCTAACAGTTGATATTCCACAAGGATCTGTGTTAATTCATAACACTAATAAATGAAGAAATAGAATTGCCTGAAACCTACAGTTTTCTAGGCAAAGAAGCTCAGTAGATTCCCAAACTATTAGGTGAAATTTGTTGGGGTGCCAAAAGGTGATCCTGAAATTTTCAAGTGCCAAAAAGCGATCCTGAAAAGTATTTGCTCATCACAAAGAGATTAAAATGAGTGAGGTCACTGCCTGAACCAAGTGATCGAATTTAGCAACACTGCTTGACCCAAAACCAAAACTTAGGTAGCTCTTGCTATGATGCAACATAAGGGGCACAGTGTCACTGTAAGTGTTCTTGCCAAAAATGAACAAGTTAAGGAATTAAAAAAAACCCAATCAAATCAAACCAAAAATATGGGAAAAAAAAAAGTTTTAAAAAAAGTTAAAAAGAAACCACAAAAGTTCAGAAGGCTGATCTAGATTTTTCAAGACAAACAACAACAACAACAACAACAACAACAAAACAAAAGACAAATCCAACACACAAATCTTAATTGGATTGTGGTTTCAAAAAAAAAAAATACCATAAAAAATATTGAAAAGAAAGTTTAGGGTACAATTGGAAATATTTAAATATGAACTCACTATTAGAAAAAATAAGGATTCATTGATCATCCCCATTAGTGTGATATTGACATTGTCAGTTACCTGAGAGAACGTCGTTTTTGGAGATGCTGGAGTATTCAGGAATGAAAAGTGAAGATGTCTTCAAGATAACTTACAAATGGTTCAGTGTTCATCGTATTTAGATCAGGGATTCTCAGCCTTGCCACGACTGATATTTTGGGTTGGATAATTTTTCGCTGTGGAGAATACACTACTGTGTCCAGTACATTACAGGATGGTTAACAGGGTCCCCGGTGGTATCAGTATCACATACTGCTCCCCCCCCAGGCTGTGACAACCAAGATGTCTTCAGAAATTGCTAAATATTCCCCGGAGGCCTAAACTGTCTCTGGTTTAGAACCACTGACTTAGATAAAGCAAAACTGAATAGTTAAATAATTTGAAGATTTGAACGTGTTAACAATTGTCAGATCTAGGTATATGGTATTCACTAAGCTAATCTTTCACCTATGGTGGATACGTGGGTAATCAATATACTATTCTTCCAATGTTTCTGTAAATTTGAAGGTTTTCCACTAAACAGGTGGGGAGAAAAAATGATGTCTTGGCCTCACTCCCAGAAATTCTTAGTTGGCTTTGGATGGGGGCTAGGTGTTTTTATTTTTCAAAAGGTCTCCAAGTGATTGTAATAAGCAGCCGGGTTGGGGACCACCAGATTCAAATGATTTTGCAATATGCCATCAGGGTTTTGATGTGCTTTAGGAAAATAAAATGGAAAATATAAAATAGGAAATATAAAATGAAAAATAATAGTACATAACGTTTAATTCACACCTCACGTATATGAACAGGGAAAATATCTTTTACTAGTTGGTATCCACAGAAGAAAGTGGGATTAAGAGCAGGCAGTGTTACCTTGCCAGTCAAAATGTGGTCCATGGATCTGCAGCTCCTCAGGCCACATCCCCAGACTTACTGAATCGGAATCTGCAATTTGGCAAAATCCCTGTGGATGATGCTATGCACATTCAGGTTTGAAAAGTGTTTCTAATACACCCAGAGACAGCTGAGCTAATTGGGTCTTTGAGTAGTCACATCACTGAGAGTTAAAGTCAAAGCAGCTAAATGTAGAAAACATTCAGTCAAATAAACTAGAGTGTACAAAGCCTGATTTCACTGACTCATAGTTTTGGTGTTCTATACAGGCCTGGGCCACAAGGCCGGGGTTTGCTTTCGTCCTCTGGAATGGCACCTTCTCTTGAGATGATGCTTTTCTCGTGACCGAAGCGACCCTCATCAATTTCATTCTCAAAACTTCGTGAGTGCTGTTTCTTCATGTTCCACAAATTATCTGCACCAGAAATCAACACCCTCAAAATTTACTGCCTATTTTCCTAGAACTAGAAATACCTTCAGCATTTGCAGTAGAATGATCTACCAAAGGCAGCTAAGTAGCAGAAAAAGTCAAGAACGTTTGTTTGTTTGTTCATTTGTTTGTTTCACGACGGAAGACACAGAAATAAAGATTTCTCTCCATGGCTTCACATCCGAGGATTTGATCTCTTCTGATGATGCGGTTTCTGGTGTCCTTGCCGTCACTCCCCGCACCCTATTGGGTGAGGCAGAAATAAAGGCCAGGAAAATGGATGATCTCCACTCTCACCCAACAGAAAATAGCTCTAAGATATACTTTTCTATTCCTGCATCCCTTTCTCTGTTAAATGTTTCAAGAGATGAAATATTCATTGCATCCCTTTGACTACTTCAGAGCACAACAGGCTTCTCGTTAGGAAATATTTTTGGTAACTCTAACAAATTTTTTCCGTGTACAATTCCATCTAATTATCCTGTACTACAACCATTTAGAGGACCCAAGCCAGCCCTTCTCTGTCGCTACAGCCGCCAAATATAGCTCCTGGAGTCAGGCTCAGCTACAGCGCCCCTCTTAGTCATAACCCAGGTGCCCAAGCCGAGGAGAACGCAGCGACAAGAGGCATACTGAGTAGGTGAACTACTCCTCTTTTCTCTGTACCTCCTACATTTCATCTGAAAGTTGAGGGGGAGAAGAATTCAGTGCGATTTCTCAAGTAGAAAAGGGATTTACCTTTCACATTCCTCTACATGACTCAATATCTAATCTGCTCTTCCTTCTTAGGAATGTAAAGAATTCCTTTTTTTTTTTTTTTTTTGGTAAAAGCAGCATTATTGGAGTCTAGATTTTTCTCTCTACGTCCCAGTTTTCCAAGAAACACTGTCTGTTGGAAAGAAATTGTTCTGCTACTGTTATCATTCGAAATACCAGCCATCTTATTGAGCTGAATCTGAATGTGTGCAGTGAGTAGAGAGTTTCGCTTTGTAATTTTTTTTTCCCCCAATTTTGTGTGTTGCTTCAAAAGGATGCCCTCGGAGGCCTAAGGGGTTAATTTGCTTTTAGAATCGAAAGAAATGCAAATGACGCAAAGCAAACAGAAGTAAACATTTAAATCTTCTGGTTGGAAAGGCTGGGTAGTTAATTAAAAAAAGAGGAAGCCACCACTGGTTTGCATGAGAATTTGTGGGAAGGCTGCCCATTGTTAAATTAGGAGCATCCATTCATTGCTGAATTTGATTTCACCACACTCTTTGCTTTAGTTCTTGAGTGGGAGCTAAGCCAGTTTCGAGATTTACAGTCTTCCCCATCTGCTTGCGCCAACACATGGATCTTGAGAAGGTGTTCGATGGTGTTTAAGATGTTTTCAATAAGAAAAACCTGTTTGTAGGGTTAAGTTCACTTTTTGTCCCCTCCTTTTAACTTTCATTTGACTATGAACTTGGCTTCTTTGTTCTTTCATGACTAATATTACCATCTGTGACATTACATATCAACATAGCAATGTAACGTATTAAGCACAGGAAAACTCGGAATGCTTGAGTTCATCCAAGCATTTGTTACTTAAAGTTCCAGGACTGCTTTCAAGCCACCTGAAGCATTTCCCGAGTTCCCACCGACATAATATAATTAAGCAAAGCAATTTTGTCTCATTAGGAATTGGAACCACACAGCCTCGCTCAGCAATTGCTCCCTAAGCTGTCTCTAACAGCAACGCCTAGCTCGCAATAGCTTTTGCCACCATTGGGTGGCCTCTTGTGGAAGCACTCGCTGGAGATCTCCCGGGTCCAAAGATAAGCGGCTTGACAGAGTCATCTTGTATCCTTTTTGGAATCTGAGGTTTTCCACAATGATCGCGCATCATGGGTCCGAACCTACGACCTCCTTCTCCAGGCATCATGGGTCTATGCAAAGCAGGTGTTGAGACAGAGGCCAGGAGATGGATAGGGAGCATTGTACTACCTGGGGAGGGAAGACACATGGGGACTTAGAGAGCTTGAAAAATTATGTATTACAATGGATTGATCTTCAGGTATGTGATCAAAATGAATAACTGCCTAGTGCTTAGCTCATATCCGCCTTTCAAAATAATGTCGTTAATTTATACTTACGTGACCTAAGCCAATGAAGACATTGATTTTCTGTTTCGTATCACATATTTCAGTAAGTGTAAAATATGCCCTAAATTCTGTTGGGTTCTGCAGAGGCACTGTAGTTCAGGAGAGCTGCAGGGTGGCCAGGAAGCCACTGGAGCTATGTATTGATAGCTGTGCAGGGCACAGCTTGCTGTGTTGTTCCCATGTTCTTTTACAAACGATTTTCTAAAGGGGTTTTGGTTCAGGTTTACTCGTAGGTGAAAACACGGCGGGAAAAGTTGGTTGCCATTTTGGGGACTTGCCTAGTTGGAGAATCACCACTTGCTCTTACCGTAACACACATATGGTGAGACAGAGTCCTAACAACGCCACTATCAGCTTTGGAACATTCTTGAGCAGGAGACACTTGCCAAAAATTACCGCACTAGCAAAGACGGAGAACTGCATAGCTATACGTGTCAGGCTAACCTTTTCTATGACTGGACTGAATATCGTCAGTGCCTTCTTTTCACTGTCTCACAAACGTTCTGATACTTTGAAGCTCTCCTATGAATTGTTTGCTTACCGTTCAGACTAAAGTGATCTGTTTGAATAAAAGACATAAATGACATTTATCCGACCAGAAGAACATTTTCCAACATGTGAGTTTTGACTCATAGGTGGGTCATGAAATCAAGTGAGAGAGCCTTGAATGGCGCTTTATAGTGAAATGGAATAGAATAAAAAATATCCATGTGCATTGCACACAATAAAGGTAAGTAGTATTTTATGCAAGTGTTTCATTTTGATCTATAAACATACTTTCTAAATATACATACGTATATTTGCATACATATATATACAGTGAGTCATGCTAAAAAATTGTATTTCTTATGTTAAATCTTGGTCCAAAGTTCAAAAGCCACTGCTTTAAATTATAACTACTCATTTTTTCTTCACTTATTATGAGAAAATTTATCTTAATATATGTGTGAATGCATTGAGTTTTTCTTTTGTAGAAAAATAACCATAACCTAAATTGAGAGATGGTCTAGGAGGTCATGCAGATGTAATTCAGCCTGTTGTATTGCCTTGAGGTGAAACTGTTAGTCCCAAACCTAAGGAGAGACTATAGAGTGGGGAAAATAGCATAGTTGAACCATTTTTATCAACCAGGTCATTACCAACTGCTCACAGTGTGCTCATCAATGTGCCTTGCAACACCCAGACTAATAAACCAGTCCCACTTAGTGACACCAGTCGGCTGTCAGCTCTCAGTTTCTCATTGGTGTGAGAATCTCCAACATCTTATCTATCTCCCTCTTTCCAGGCTGCCCCTGACTCCCAGACTCCATCCAGATACTGCAAGTGTCTTTCTAAGGGGCAGATCTGCTCATTTCATTGCTGTCTCTAAACCCTTGAATGTCCATTCTAGAAGACAAGAGGCTTGTACAGAGTCACATGACCAACCACAGAGAGGTGAAGACTCTACTCTCTTAGCTTTTCACTCTCACCTCACCGTCTCTCCATTCCCAAATGCTTCCTCGTCTGTTGGAATCCCCATATAGGGCATCTTCCTTCCCATCAGAGAAAGAATTAGTCTCTTCAAGTAGGTTGGAAAACCGAGAAGAGCGCTGCCATCCGCTGCCTAATCTGTGTGTGTTTGGCTCGAGAATGGAGGCCTCGGGGTGAGGTCAGGCTGCTTTGCTTTTCCACCTTATCTGGTATTAGTATGGCAGAGGCTTCTCAGGACCTCGTGTTCGTGTTACCATAATTATTAAATCACTGGCATGCTGGTAAATGATTAACTGTCCGTGGAGAAGAGTTAGGGTAGGGTAAGGCAGACCTGATCGGTAGCATTCGACAGTTTCCACGCCTTACGTACGCCCCAGTGTGACCGATTTGAAGCTGCCAACAGGATGTCACCGAACGTGGAAGTAGGAAGACACGTACAGTGGCCCACCATTGGACAACATACCCACCCTCCAGATAAAACACATAACCGTGAAAGGTAATAAAATAGTCAGTGATACACGTTGAGCATTAATTACCTTTGTCTCTGATATAATTTCTTTGGCTCTAGGTGTATGTAATTTAATTTTCAAGAATGGCTGTGTTTAACAGCTAGCTTGCAGGACTCCTTGAAGTTTTAACAAGCCAAAGTCAGTACCCTACCGCATAATCATCACAGGTGATGTTACTCAGCCCTACCCTGGGATCTCCCCACCGAAATAGAAGTGTCTTTAAAGACGGTCATTTAGGGGCGCCTGGGTGGCCCAGTCGGTTAAGCGTCCGACTTCAGCCAGGTCACGATCTCACGCTCCGTGAGCTCGAGCCCCGCGTGGGGCCCTGGGCTGATGGCTCGGAGCCTGGAGCCTGTTTCCGATTCTGTGTCTCCCTCTCTCTCTGCCCCTCCCCCATTCATGCTCTGTCTCTCTCTGTCCCAAAAATAAAATAAACGTTAAAAAAAAAATTTTTTTAACAAAAAAAAAAAAAAAGACGGTCATTTAGAACATTGGCCCCTGCCTATTTATTTATTTATTTATTTTGAGAAAGAGAGAGAGAGCATGAGTGGGGAAGAGGCAGAGAGAGAGGGAGACCCAGAACCTGAAGCAGGCTCCAGGCTCTGAGCTGTCAGCACAGAGCCCGACACGGGGCTCGAACCCACGAACTGTGAGATCGTGACCTGAGCTGAAGTCGGACACTTAACTGACTGAGTCACCCAGGAGCCCCTCAATTTATTTTTTTATATGAATGTATCAGTCAGAAGAATATTGTATCCTCTGGAGAAAAAAAATACCAGCTTTGTACCATTCCTGCTCTCTCTCCTCTTTTTCCCCTCCCACAGCCCTAAACACACACTTAGAAAAAAATTTTTTGTGTGTGTTAGTTTAAGGGTACTTAGGAAAATATATTTTTCAATATTAAAAAAATAAGGATCTTTATGCAAATAGTACGAATCAAGTTAATTGTGAATGTTTAAAATTAAATATGCACGTCATTCTTGCATTCGTAATTTCCTACCCCAAATCTTTCAGCTCCTTTTCTAATGCATGATGAAATTTTAAAGGCAATTATAATTCCCTGGAGTGGTTCATTTCAGCTGCTGCCGTGAGAAGAGGGAGAAGATTAATGAAAAGATCCTGCGTCTGGGTTTGAGGTGTGGGATTAATGAATGAACAGGGCTGTTTGTTAATTCTACCTCGGATAAACACATGTCAAACTATGAGCCGTCGAAAAACCTGTGCAGTTTAAAATAAGAGATGAGACATTCAAGGTACTTGCAACAATCTGGAAGTGTTCTAGAAGCCTAGCCTCTCCTCACCTTGGTTCCTGTCTATCACCGCGCATAAACGCCAGAAAGCGATATTTGGAAACCACTTGTCAGTGAATAAACAATCACTAGGACAGAATCGAACTGAAATGTTCACTTCACACTTGATCCAGAAATGTTTTACAAAACATGTCCAGCAGATTTTGTAGTTGCATTAAAGTTCACTGGACTCAAATTCTGAATAAAGTCCTAGAGAACAGAAAAAAATGCTCTGTCTCTCCCTCTCTCTCTCTATTAGCCTTAGTTTGTCATCATATTTTTCTAGTCTTGGTGGAAAAAAGAGGATGTGTGGGAGGGAGGGAATCTGTCCTTCCTTGATGTTTCTCCAAAATATTTTGTTTGCTCCTGAGTTTCCTAAATTCTCCTGAGGCAAGTTTTCTCAACCTCGGCACTCTTGACCTTTCGGGCTGGACACTTCTTTGTTGTGGGGCATCGAGTGTGCACGGATGAGGTTTGGCGGTAGCCGTGGCCTCTACCCACTAGATGCCAGTGGCATTGCCCCACCCGCCAGTGTGCCAACCAGTGCTCCCTTTCCACCCCAGCGGAAGCCACTGTCCAAACGCTTGGGCTTTGGGGACACCAAGGCTGGAGAGAACTCGGTTCTGTCATATCCATCCCCCGAGGCAGCGGGCACAGGACCAGCCTCCACCATCAAGTAAGGAGAATGGAAGACCGTGCAGAAATCACAGAGCACTGCAGCGTGATATCTCTACTGTTTTTATTGTGCCATTTAAAATTTTATTTTTCCGGGGCGCCTGGGTGGCGCAGTCGGTTAAGCGTCCGACTTCAGCCAGGTCACGATCTCGCGGTCCGTGAGTTCGAGCCCCGCGTCAGGCTCTGGGCTGATGGCTCAGAGCCTGGAGCCTGTTTCCGATTCTGTGTCTCCCTCTCTCTCTGCCCCTCCCCCGTTCATGCTCTGTCTCTCTCTGTCCCAAAAATAAATAAACGTTGAAAAAAAAAAAATTAAAATTTTATTTTTCCATTGAGGCCAAATTAAAAGCACTGACCTGTGGCCATTTTGACCCCAGAAATAGCAGTTTCGTGTGGTTGAAACTAGTATTTTATAAGTGTACATAGCTACGGACAAGTGAGTATTCTGTTTCCTTCACAAGCTGGCCCCGGGGGCCCGGATACAAGGGAAAAAAAACGTAATATCATAAGATCAAAGATTATCATGCCGAGTGAAGTCCTCAGAGATGAGAAGTGACAAAAATGGAATAGTCATTCACTTCCAACTAAATTCAACAAGGACATGTTTGAAAAGACCGATATACCTTTCCCAGAACTCTTTTATTTCAATTTATTTAAATTTAATTTTTTTAAATAAATCATTTTTGTTGTTGTTTTATTTATTAGAGAAAGAGAGCGCATAAGTGGGGGAGGGGGAGGGAGACGAAGAGAGGGAGAGAGAATCCCAAGCAGGCTCCAGCCAGGCTCAACACTGAGCCCAATGCAGGGCTCGAGCTCATGAACCCTGAGATCATGACCTGAGCCGAAATCAAGAGTCAGACACTTCACCGACTGAGCCACCCAGGGGCCCCTCCAAGCACTCACTCTTTTAAAGCTGGACCCTGTATGAACAGTGAGGGCCACAGAAATATTGGTGGGAACATAAGGTGGAGACTTTGCGGCCACTTCCTGGACATGGCCTTGGAGTAGCTGAGAGGTAAGACTGTGGAGAAGTCTTCAACCGATGCTTAGTCTCAACCAAGTGGAGCTGTGGCATGGGGATCTCTGCAAGGTGGTCCAAGCCCCACTCCTCCGCTTCCTGTCTGCACCAGACTGTCCTCCCTCGTGGTCCAGTCATCTCCCACAGACTCTGCTAGGGAAGCAGAGCTCCAGAGCTCTCCCTCAAGGACCCACCACGTTTCACAGTCTTGCTGACCCCTGACAACAGATAAATGCAGGGTGCAGTGTGTGGGGTGCTGGCCCCAGACCCCTGAGGGCTGCCAGCCCTTAGAGCCCGCTGCGCACTGCCCAGGCTGGAACTGAGCCCCCGCCCCGCTTGCCATGCCATATCGGCCCTGCCCTGGAGCTGACAGCAATGGGAGAAAATGCTTGAAAAACTAGCCGTCTTTCCAGAAGCAGCACCTTTTCCTAATTTGTACAAAGTCCTAGTGGTGTCCTTCTCCCCCTGCCCCCTCCCGCCTAAAGTCTTGGAGGAATTTGGAACGTAAGCACATACCTGGAAGACGAGGATGAGGGAACCCCAGAGGAATTGTTTCCACCAGCCGACTGGATGCGTAAAAGAGAAATTGAATTGAACAAGAATACAGCTATAGCACTTACACTTAGGATTTTGCAGCCTAAGATTTCTGTTCACTACAAATCCTAGAGCCAAGCAAACCGGAAATCAGGAGACAAAAACTGACTTCCCCAGCCCCAAATAGCAGCCTCATCGGGTATATTGTCGCACGAGCCAGAACTCTTTTCTCTGGCCCAGTCTTCCTGACTTCTCAGGTTTGAATCCCAGCATGTTTAAGCGGGCTATCATGATTCAGAAAGCTTTTTCATCTCTCACAAATCTGATCACGATGCCAACATCCCAGAGAGGAGTTCAACCTGAAGGCGTATCGTAGAACCTTTGAACAGAGTTTAGTGGAAATGACATGATGGTAAGGTGAGCTGGGAGAGGCGTCCATGGTGGTGTCTGGAGATGGGAGCTGGTTGCAAAGCAACAGAATGGGAATTCTACACTGGAGCCCTGTTCCATCCACAGGAGCCAGGAAACCATCAGCTCCTGGCCCAGAGCTGAGACGCCGTCACCTGGTTGACCTCGGTAGGGCATCTTTAGGTTAAGGAGTGGCCAAAGCCCCAGTACAGCATAGTAAGGACACAGCAGCCTTTCCCAGAGGAGATCTGAGTAACTGAAGCTGGATCATGTGCCTAAAAAAGTCAAAATCTGTCCAGTTTTTCTGTGGGCCTGATTCAATTACAATCAAATCCAATTGGGATTTATCTCATGGAATATGTAAAATTATTCTAAAGTCAAAATTATCTTAAAATGCACCTGGAAGATTTCACAGGTGGGATTCACTAAGAAAATTTGATAAAAAAAAAAAAAATGAAGTGGGAGGTCTTGTTCTTAAAGCTACAAAAGTGCTTTAAAGATAAAATTAAAATACTACTCACTCTGGGATGCCTGGGTAGCTCAGTCGGTTACGCTTCCTACTCTTGATTTCGGCTCAGGTCACGATCTCGGTGTCATGAGAGCAAGGCCCATGTCGGGCTCCAGGATGGATGTGAAGCCTGCTTGGGATTCTGTCTCTCCCTCTCTCCCGGCCCCTCCCTTACTTGTGTGCACTCTCTCTCTCTCTCTAAAAAAAATAAAATAAAATACTACTGACTCATGTAGAAAATGAAAAATCATTGAAAAAAAAAAAAGCCCCAAACAGACTGTAGAAACACAAAATAGACACTTCAGATGAACTTTGCACAATCCAACACTTTCCATTCCCTCTATAAAGCAAAATAACCAATGCCCAGAACACAGATCACTCAGGAATTGAAATAAATATATAAGCCGTGTATTTACTGTTAGATAAATGTATAAACCAATAAATCATTATCTAATTTTAATAAATTAAAATGAATATATAAATCATATACATACTGCTGAAGTAAATACATAAATCAATATATAATTTTCAGAAATTCAAATAATCTCTAAATCACATAAGATGCCACTGATAGAGTTATTTGCTTCCCAAGACAGTGACATCTCTATAACCTGTTCATGGAGTTGTTTTCTTACTATAATTACTTTACTTCATTATTGTGTGGAACCAATGAAATGTGGGTATGAAAGCAGAGTTCTTGCTGTCCTGAACACTGTGTTGAGAACTCTAGAAAGACTACCGAAAACTAAGCCACTAAAAATAAAAGCATAAAAAAGACAAGGCTTCTGATCTTGGCTTGTTTTTGTAAGTTGTTTCTCCACTTTAAAGAAACTAAATCCAGAAAATGCAAATGATGGAGTATCCGTGTAGCTTACCCGGGAAAGGGAGCTGAGAACTCCAATCACGTGGACATATATCAGAAAGACCTTGGCTCCCCCTGGCAGCATGGAACCTACTTGAGATTCTCTCTCTCCCTCTTTCTCTGCCCCTCCCCAGCACTCGCTTGCTCTCTGTCTCTCTCTCTCTCTCAAAATAAAGAAATAAACTTAAAAAAAAACAAAGGCCCTGGAACCACATTAAAAGATTGACAGATACGTTTTATTAATATAGTGCAATATTCAAGGAGGGTAAGAATTACTTTTTATCCTTTCCTGCACTCAGCTTTCCTGATTTACCAATTAACCAGTTCATATCAATAGATTCTAATAACAGTTCATCTTTCTCAAACACACATATTTCTTATACAATAGATGAAACATCAACAAATAATGAGGAAGAAATGAATTATTTGCTAAATTGTTGAGGGGAATATAGCCACTTAGGGAAAAAAAATCACATAAAATCTCACTTCAGACTATGCAAAACTCAATTCTCAATCAATTTAATAAAATAAATGTAAATGTACTTAGATGACAGCAAAAGGACACCGGACAACGCTTTTCATTACGTAAAAGAAAATTTTGAGAATTTCAAACGTCTAAGCAAGTCTTAGTAAACAAAGTTAAACAACAAAATGACAAGCGAGGTGTAAAATTGTAACAAATGAGCAGGTGAAGGTGTAATACCTTTAATGATAAAAAGCTCTTACAGGTCAATGATGTAAGTATCAACTTCTCAATATAAAAATGAACAATGGAAATGAAGTCATTGAATGGAAAGCATTGGAGTAAAAAGAAAAACAAAAGACAAAAAACCTATAGAAAAATATTCAGTCAATAGTAATTGTACATATTCAGATAAAATTAATATAATAATAGTTTTGCCCATAAAACTGAGAAGGAAGAAAAATAATAAATGCTATCAGGGTGCAGTAAGATAGCTACTCTAATTATCTATTTGGTGACAGTAAACAGTCAGAATATTAATTTGTGAATATTTATCAAGGGCTTTCAAAAATTCATATACTTTGTATAATTCTGCATCAAAAAGTATCTTAGGAAACAATCAATTAAATAGATAAGCTGTTTATGGGGATGTTTATTACATATTATTTAGGAAAATGAAACTACATACCTTAAATGTCCAATCAAAAGGGAATGATCCATCTAATCCATCATTAAATTTGTATCACTAACATGTATCCATCTGATATATTATGAAGACATTTAAAAAGTCACAATTTGAAAGTCTAAAGTGCTTCCCACTCCTGTTATTTTTTTAAAGGACACAAAATATATAAACAATATGACCCCAATTGCATAAAGAAGTGTGTATGTGTGTGTGTGTGTGTGTGTGTGTGTGAACAGAAAAAAAAAAACTAGAAGGAAATACATCAAAATAATATTAACTATTATCTCAGCAGGATTATTAAGGGTGTTTTTTCTTCTATGAACATATTTTTAAAGAATATATCGTTTTAGAACAGTTTTAGGCTCACATCAAAATTAAGGGCAAGGTACAGAGATTTCCCATATACCCCCTGTTCCCACACATGAACGGCCTCTCGATTATCAATATCCCTCACAAGAGTGATACATTTGTTACAACTGATGAACCTTCACAGACACATCATTATCATCCAAAGTCATAGTTTACCCTATGGTTTGCTTTTGGTATTGTACATTCAATGGGTTTGGACAAACGTCTAATGACATGTATCTATCATGATAGCATCATACAGAGTACATTCACTGTTCTAAAAGTCTTCTGTGCTGTGTGTATTCATCCCTCTCTCCCACCCTGCTCCAGCAAACACTGATCTTGGTTTTTTTTTTTTATTTTTTAATGTTTATTTATTTTTGAGAGACAGAGAGATAGAGCGCAAGTGGGGGAGGAACAGAGGGAGAGGGAGACACAGAATCCAAAGCAAGCTCCAGGCTCTGAGCTGTCAGCACAGAGCCCGATGGGGGACTTGAACCCATGAACTGTGAGATCATGACCCAAGCCACAGTCAGAAGCTCAACAGACTGAGCCACCCAGGCAGCCTTCGCCTTTCAAATGTACAGTTCCAAAGTTTTGACCAATGCAATCAAATCATAATATAAGTTTTATAAACTCAAACAATATTGTGCCCTTTGGTAGTCAAATCTTTCTTTTTAAAAAAAAATAATTTATTGTCAAATCGGCTAACATACAGTGTGTAAAGTGTGCTCTTGGTTTTTGGGGTAGATTCCTGGGGTTCATTGCTTACATACAACACTCAGTGCTCATCCCAGCAAGTGCCTGCCTCAATGCCCATCACCCATTTTCCCCTCTCCCCCACCCGCCCCCTGCACCCTCAGTTTGTTCTCAGTATTTAAGAGTCTCTTACGGTTTGCCTCCCTCCCTCTCTGTTTGTAACTATTGTTTTTCTCCTTCCCTTCCCCCGTGGTCTTCTGTTAAGTTTCTCAAGATCCACATATGAGTGAAAACATATGATATCTGTCCTTCTCTGACCGACTTACTTCATTCAGCATAATGCCTTCCAGTTCCATCCACGTTGCTGCAAATAGCATGATTTCATCCTTTCTCATTGCCAAGTAGTATTCCATTGTATAAATAAACCACATCTTCTTTATCCATTCATCTGTTGAAGGACATCTGGGCTCTTTCCATACTTTGGCTATTGTTGAAAGTGCTGTTATAAACATTGGGGTGCATGTGCCCCTATGCATCAGCACTCCTGTATCCCTTGGGTAAATTCCTAGTAGTGCTCTTGCTGGGTCGTAGGGTAGTTCTATTTTTAATTTTTTGAGGAACTTCCACACTGTTTTCCAGAGCGGCTGCAACACTGATCTTGTTGTTGTCTCCATGGTGTTGCCTTTTCCAGAATGTCAACTACTTGGAATCATACACTATGTAAACTTTCCAGATTTGCTTCTTTCACTTAGTAACATGCATTTAGCTTTCCTCCATGTCTCTCCATGGCCTAATAGCTCTCATATTTTTAGTGCTGAATAATATTCCATTGTCTGGATGTACCAGCTTATCTATTCACCAACTGAAGGACATCTTGATTGCTTCCAAGTTTTGGCAATCGTGACTAAAGCTGCCATAAACATCTGTGTGCAGAGTTTTGTGTGGATGTGTTTTCAACTCCAGTGAGTAAATACCAAGGATCATGATTGCTGGATCATACTGTAAGAGTATGTTTTGTTTTGAGAGAAATTGTCTTCCAGGGTGGCTGTACCATTTTTCATTCCCAGAAATGACTGGGAGTTCCTGTTCCTCCACATCGTCTCCAGCATTTGGTGTCGTCAGTGATCTGGGTTTGGTCACTCTAATAAGTGCATAGTGGTGTCTCATTGTCTTAGTTTGCATTTCTCTAGTGACCTATGATGTGGAGAATTTTTTATATGCTTATTTGCCATGTGTATATATTCTTTGATGAGGTGTCTGCTAAGGTCTTTGGCCCAGTTTTCCTATTGTTAAGTTTTACAACAAGAATATTTATCAGCTTTTTATCAGATGTATCTTTTGCAAATATTTTCTCTCAGTCTGTGTCTTGTCTTATTATTCTCTTGAAATTGTCTTTCATGGACAGAAGTCTTTAATTTTAATCAATTCCAGCTTATCAATTATTACTTTAAGGAATCCTGCCTTTGGTTTGTTATCTAAAAAGTCATTGCCAACCCAAAGATCATCCAGGGTTTCTCCTGTGTTATCTTCTAGGAGTTTTATGGTTTTACATTTAAGTCTATGATCCATATTGAGTTAATCTTTGTGAAGGTGTGAAAGTTTATTTTGTTTTTTTTTTTTTTTTTTTGCATGTGGATAACCAGTTTCTCCAGCACCATTTGTTGAAGAAACTATCTTTACTCCATTGTTACCCTTGTTTCCTTGTCAAATTCAGTTGTCTATACTTTCATGGGTCTATTTCTTGGCTCTCTATTCTAATCCATTGTTTTATTTATCTATTTCTTTTTTCAATGCCATGCTGTTTTGATTATTGTAGTTACATAGTATGCCTTGAAGTCAGGTAGTGTCATTCCTATGACTTTGTTCTCCTTCACTATTGTGTTGGCTGTTCTGGGTATTTTGCATTTTCATTTTTCTTTTCTTTTGTTTTATTTTATTTTTTTTATTTTTTTAAATTTTATTTTATTTATTTTGAAAGAGAGATAGAGAGCAAGTGGGGGTGGGGCAGAGGGAGGGAGACAGAACTCCAAGTAGGCTCTGCACTATCAGCACAGAGCCCGATGTGGGGCTCAAACTCACAACCCATGAGATCATGACCTGAGCTGAAATCAAGAGTTGGACACTTAATCAACCCAGCCATTCAGGTGCCCCCCTTTTCATATAAATTTTAGAATTAATTTGCCAACATCTGCAATAATTTTCTGGGATTTTGACTGAGATTACATTGAATCTGTAGATTACATGGGTAAGAACTGACATCTTGATAAATTGACTCATTCTATCCTTGAACATGAAATATGTCCCCGTTTATTTACATATTCTTTGACTTCATTCATCAGAGTTTGGTAGTTTTCCTCATATATATCTTGTACATATTTTGTTAGATTTATATCTCAGTGTTTCATTTTGGGGAGTACTAATGTGATTGGTATTATGTTTTTAATTTTAAATTCCACTTTTTCATTGCTGGTATATCGGAAGTGAATGACTTTTGTCTACTAACCTTGTATCCTGTCAACTTTACAATCATTTATCAGTTCCAGAACTTTTGTTTCCTTTTTTTTTTTTTTTGGTCTTATTGCAGTAGCTAATACTGCCAGTATGATGTTGAAAAGAAGTAGGAATAGGGGACATCCTTGCTTTATTCCTGATCTTAGTGGGAAAGCTTTAAGTTTCTTGCCATTATGTACAATGTTGGCTGTAGGTTTTTTGCAGAT
Organism: Lynx canadensis; assembly: GCF_007474595.2. Taxonomy (NCBI): domain Eukaryota; kingdom Metazoa; phylum Chordata; class Mammalia; order Carnivora; family Felidae; genus Lynx; species Lynx canadensis. The sequence goes on along the minus strand of NC_044304.2, from coordinate 71,841,006 downwards.
ATTTTTATCAAGTTGAGGAAGTTCTATTCCCAGCTTACTGAGAGTTTTTATCATAACCGTTGTATTTTCTCAAATGCTTTTTCTGCATCTATTAATATGATCATGTGATTGGTCTTTGTTAGCCTGTTGACATGATGGTTTACATTAATTTATTTTCAAGTGTTGAATCAGCTTTGCATACATGAGATAAATCCCACTTGATCACCTGTATGATTCTTTTTATACATTTTGATTTCATTTGCTAATATTTTGTTGAGGATTTTTGCATGAGAGGTATTGCTATGTAATGTTTTTTTCTTATAATGTCTTTATATGTTTTTGAAATTAGGGTAACACTGGCTTCATAGAATGAGTTAGGAAGTATTCCTTCTCCTTCCATCTTCTGAAAGAGATTGTAGAGAATTTGGTATAATTTCTTTGTTAAATGTTTGTCAGAAGTCACCAGTGGACCCCTGTGGGCCTGATGCTTTCTGTTTTGAAAGGCGATTACTTATTGATTCAATTCTCTAATAGATATAGGCTTATTCATATCATCTATTTCTTCTTATGAGAGTTTTGGCAGATTGTGCCTTTCATGGAATTGATCCACTTTATCTAAACTGTCAAATTGGTGGGCATAGAGTTGTTCATAGTTTTCCTTTGTCTCCTTTTAATGTCCATAAGATCTGTGGTTATGTCCCCCCTTCCATGTCGGATATGAGTAAGGTGTGTCCTCTCTCTTTTTATTTAGTTAGCTTGGCAACAGGCTTATTGCTTTCAGCATTTTTTCCCAAAGAAAAATGAACAAGTTTTTGCTATTGCTTGTTTTCTCTATTGATTCCCTGTTCTCAATTTCATTGATTTCTGCTCTAATTATATTTCTTTTATTCCGCTTCTTTGGGTTTAATTTACCATTTTTTTTCCAGTTTCCTAAAGTGGATTTTTATTTACTGTTATAACTTCCTTATTTTAAAAGTGTGGCTTCTAATATAAGGAAAGTACAATTACTATTATACACTAATTAATAATTTTATTACACGAAAGCCCATTTATGAAAAAAGCACAATCACGAAAGCAGTTATAAGAGATCTTGAGAGATCATCGACTTCGGCAATGCTGACGGAGGTAGTTTTATATAGCAACAATACTAATAACATCTTTAAGTGATTATGTATGATACACTGTGCTCATTTGACTTTGGGGTTAGTTATGCCCACGAGGTTCACTCATTTTCATATAGCCCATTCCCATAGTTAGCTTTTAAGCAGAAGGAGCAGACCATGTGCCCCCAGAGTCCTTCCCCTTCACTAGTGTGATGTCTTTCTGCACCTCCCCACCAAAGTGTTAAAGCCAAGCCAGTAAACTGGGAACCAGGAGACCACCACCTGCTGAGAAGAGTCAAGAAGGGGACCCAAACCCTCGTCTCTTACACTTTCTATCAATTGTCTAACCCCTTCTTGATTTTACTCTGGACTACCTTCCTGGCTCAGTGTTCCAGGGCACAGAAGCTCATTCTTTGGTCATATTTATGAAGTTTTGAAGCTAAAATAACACAGAGTCCCACAAGAGTTTCCTGCCCCTGGGGCCAAGTTGCCTTTCTTGAATTGCTCTTGGGTCTGAAAGCAAGCCTATCTTTTCCCCGTATGTCCTGAGATCAACTTCTCCATATATTCTTTGTCATGGACACTCACTCAACTCAAAGTCCGGCTCTGCACCTGTACAGTGTGAATTTCCCCAAGCCATTCCCAGTATTGTCTGCCCAGCAGCTGCTTTGTCATCACCAATGTGTCTCCTTGATCAAGGTCAAGTGCACAAATGAAACAAAATCTCAGATTATGCATCTCTGATAAGAAAACCAAATAGAACTCCACCCTGCTCCCAGCGTTTTCTTACCGGGTATATGCGTGGAAGTGGGGTTGGGTGGTCAAGTCAAGGTAAAGGATTTATTTTAATGCGTCTTGTAATTGCCTGAGGATTAAACAATAATGGAGATACATTATCTCCTTCGTTAAAAAGTCAAACATTTCAACTGATTATGCACTGCCAGGGGTTCCTACATTGACATTTTCCATGCTGCTGGTTTGCGATAGCATGACATATTAAGCTCCTAGTGCTACAAGATGAATAGGGTAATTGGCCTAGCAGTCTGGCCATGTAATAAATCTGCTAGAAAGTGTGTGTGTGGGGGTCATACCCCCTCCTTTGGGGTGTATAATGTAACATTAACGTGGTATGGTAGCTGTTAGCAGAAATACAGTGAAAAAGCCATAAAAAGTGATTTATACCTTATTACCAAAGCAGCTAATAATTACAGGGTTGAATGGGGAGACTGGGAGAGACAATGATGAGGGCAGAGTAAAAACAAGAAAAATGTGTGGTACAACATACATATCCATGAAATATGGGCACTACGGAATGTGGAACCTGACAGTGGGTGTCCGTTAATAAAGGAGGTAATTGGTGATGAGAGTTGCGGACAATCAGAATTTCCTAAATGGCACATCGACTTCAGGGGAAGTATAAGAGGGTATTCAAAAAGGTCCTAAGAAGGGTGCACACATCTCCTTTCCTCGCTCCCTAACAAAGTCCTTGCTTTAAGTGACAGAGCATGGTCTGCCAGTGGGGAAGGACTGGAGGTTAATTGTTACCCTTCTGCAGCTTGGATGCTAACGGCAGAGCTGTCTTAAACAGAGACGTCAACGGCTACGGGGCCCAATGCTCACGGCACACAAATGCAGCAGGAGTTGTAGGTGGACTATACTGACTTCCTTTGCCAACACTCATCTCGGGCTCAGTGTCCTTAGGTGGGAGAGTGACACAGTGAACCTAAACCTATCCTCTTACACACGTTTTTCTTCTTCTCATTCATCTCTCACTTGTCTGCTTTTGACAAATTGTTTTCTCCAGTTTTCCCTTTACATCGCCTCCATGGGTACAGATTGGATGTCCAAGATGAGAGACACCGCCTTGGGGCATGAAAAGGAAATCACTCACATAGTGTTCAAGGTCATGTCCTTGGGTCCATGGCATCACATTATTTTCAAAATAACACCAAAATATTATTTGAAAGAATAAGCAGTGGGGAAGGCTGATGGCACCTTAGCATGAATTAAGGTAGTAACACTGGACTCTGTTCTTCACCACATACACAAAGAAATACCAGTTTAGAATATCTTACTGATGGGGGTGCCTGGATGGCTCCGTCGGTTAAGTCACCGACTTCGGCTCAGGTCATGATCTCGTGGTTCCTGAGTTCGAGCCCCAGGTCCTGCTCTGTGCTGACAGCTCAGAGCCTGGAGCCTGCTTCCGATTCTGTGTCTCCCTCTCTCTCTCTGCCCCTCCCCTGCTCACGCTCTGTCTCTCTCTCTCTCTCTCAAAAATAAATAAACATTTTTTAAAAATTAAAAAAAGAATATCTTTACGATGCAAAAAATCAATATCTTTATGAATTTTGGGGCACCTGGGTGGCTCGGTTGGTTGAGAGTCCAACCCTTGATTTCAGTTCAGGTCATGATCCCAGGGTCGTGGGACTGAGCCCTGCATTGGACTCCGTGCTCAGCTTCAGCTTAAGATTCTCTCTCTCTCCCTCTCTGTCCCTCTCCCCAGCTTGCATGCTCTCTCTCTAAAATAAAGAAAATAAGCAAATTATTAATTTTATGTAGTCTCAACATTTGAATGTTTTTTGTTGTTTTTTTTTTATTCTGTATGGTGACCCGGGAAGTGCACATGTAGCCCTTTGGTGCATACTAAAGGTTGTCTCAAGGGCAAGAACTTGTGCAAATGGGTTGCTAACTGATGCAGCTACTTTTTTCCACAAAGCACCGTTTCTTAGTTTGTTTCCTCTTCTTTTGTATATTTATATTTATATGTTTATATATTTTATATTTATATTATTTATTTTATATACAATCATATAGAGATGATTTTTGATGCTGTTTGGTGAAATGTATCAACATGAACTCTGTAAGTCAATATTTTCCAAATGACCAGTGCATGACACCACAAAACCACAAATAGTTAAAAATCGATTCAAGGTATCAGTGAGCTGAGCGGATTCTAATTTAACAGAAAATAAAATGTCATTGATACAATTTCGGATACTCACTCCATACGTTCCAGAGTCTTCGGCTAACCTTGAAGAAACTACCGCTTATCAAGGTTTAGTACAACAGCAAAGAAAAACAGCCACAATTACCTCTAAAGGCTGTTAAAACACTTTTCTTTTCCAACTATGTATCTGTGTGAGGCTGGAATTTCTTTACATACTTCAAGCAAAACAACATATCACAGCAGATTAAATACAGAAGCAGGTATAAGCTTCCAGCTGTTTTCTATGAAGCCAGATGCTAGGTTTGCAAAAATGTAAGAATGCTTCTCTTCTTACTACTCTTTTTGTTTCATAAAATAGTTATTGTTATAATATATATTATTGAAATATAACTGACAGTATTATATCAGTTTCAGATGCACAATATAATAATTCAATATTTGTATATATTGTGAAAAGCTCACCACAGTAAAATGTTATTTCTGTTAACATTATATGGGTTTCCCATTGTTATATTAGCTGAATTAATAAACTTTTTTCGTTTTTTTAAATGTGTATTTATTTGAGAGAGAGAGAGAGAGAGCACAAGAGAGGGGAGGGGCATAGAGAGAATCCTAAGCAGGCTTTGCACTGTCAGTGTGGAGCCCAAAGCAGGGCTCAATCCCAGGAACCGTGAGATCATGACCTGAGCCAGAATCAAGAGTCAGATGCTTAACCGACTGAGCCACCCAGGCACCCCAATAAATATTTTTAATATCTCATTTTTAATTTCTAATTTGGTACATTTTGAAAGACATGGCTCATATAAACAGAAAATTTTTATCCCCCCCCCCCCAATATTTTTATGAGTGTAAAAGGATGGAACCAAAAATTTGAGAAACATTGGATTGGATGAATAGAAGATGAAAAATAAAAGTTGATTTGCTATTATTTTTACGTCACCTATCGCCTGAATAAAATGCTTAGGAGAACCTGATTTTCAAATGTTAATAATAAGTAATAAAAATCGTAAGTGTTCATTGAGCACTTATTTTGTGCCGGCTCTTAGCTTACAGCCCTGTTTACATTTCTGGTGTATTATTGCTATAGAGTAAACGTCTGGGTCTCATCCCTCCCTCCCACCCCCAAAACTTATTTTGTTACATCCAAACCCCTAATGTGAAAGCATTAGGAGGTGGGCCCCTTGGGAGGTGATTAGGTCATGAAGGTGGAACCCTCATGGACGGGATCAGCAGCCTTGTAAAAGAGACCCCAGAGCCCTCCCTCCCCCATGTTTCCACCATATGAGGACACAAAGAGAAGACAGCCAGCCAGCCATGAACCAGGAAGCAAGCTCTCGCCAGACAGCGAATCTGCTGATGCCTTGATTTGGGACTTCCCCGCCTCTAGGGCCAAGGGAAATAGGTTTCTGCTGTGTATAAAGCCAGGTATCTTTGTTATAGCAGCCCAAACGCACTAAGACGGTGATCCCCACAACGCGCCTGAAAACTTGTTATTCTACGCCCATTGTATAGAGAACAGACATGACATTCAAGGCGTATCAGTAAGTAGGACAAGCTCACATCTGGCCGGTGGCAGAGCCAGTTCTGAAAGCTGCAGGCCCATCCGGTGCCAAAGACTCTGACCTAAGCCCACGAGTCGCATGGACAGCCTCCCAATGGCTGACACACAGTGATGTTTACCATGTTCCAGCACGGGGCTACGAGCTTACTGTACTTTCTTTCATTTAATCCTAATTTAAAATAATGAGGCAGTTCTTTTCATCACCTCTTACAGATCAGGAAATGAAAGCTGTGTTAAGGTTAAGTGACTTAGCCGTGAAGAGCACGGCTGCGGAGCTCCAAGTACCGCGACTGGTGTCCCTCATGCTGCTCAGCTGGCGGGACACTAACAATCAGTTTAGCAAGACCCCTCTTGTGATTCACGTCATCATTTTTTTTTTTTTTCAACATTCCCCCATCCCCAATGCTATGAATCGCTCCCGTGAAACCACTATTTTAATGAGTGTCCTATAACTCCTTGGATATTTACATTGCCTCAAAAACATCATTTTCTAATGTATGTTTTAAGTTTGTCTAGGGGCTCTATCATATGATACCTAAAATTCTGTTTGTTTGTTTGTTTGTTTGTTTTACTTTTTTAACCCTACAGTGCTTTCATGATCTATCCACGAGGCTGTACATCATTTATTGTCGCATAGTATTTACTCACGTGTCAACTCCTCTTTACCAGACATTGCCAGTTTTCTCCAAATCAGCGCTATCACCGTAATGCCACAAACAACCCCACACATAACCTGTTATAGGCCACAGTTTTTTAAAGAGGATCTCAGGAATCTCAGGAAGAGATTTCTGCATTACATGATACAGCATTACCAATGTAATTAGGTGCTGCTAAAGAGTTTTCCAGAATGGCTGTAAACGTATGGACACTCACCAGTAGAGCATGAAGATTAATGATTCCCCATTTCTCCGTGACACTTGGTATCGTGCACTTTCTAATCTTGCCACTGTGATAGATGTAAGGTTTTATTTAATTATTGTTTTAACTTGCATTTTGCTAATTATTGCAGATTTTGCATATATCTTCATCCACATGCTAGCTATTTGAATTCCTCCTTCTTTGTGTTTCCTATATTTAAATTGTATCCATTTCTCTATGGAGTTTTCTTTCTCTTGTTGATTTGCAGTCATTACTTTCATATTGCAATATTAATCTTTTATTTTTATTAAACATTTTCTCTTTGCCATGATGCATGTGTTTGTTACCTTTGTCTAAGATTCCTTCCTTGAAGAATAATCTTTTTTTTCTAAATATAGTGAAACTTATCAATTTTTCAGGATGACAAATTCATGATTTTTGGATCTGGATTACAAATTTTCATCCAAAAGACATGACTTTTGCCTTTTCTTCTACTAAGTTTGGTATTTTTCCTTTCACATTTAATTCACCTGGATTTCACTTTTATATGTGATGAGTTCTATTCTTCTCCATACAGTGAGCCAGCTTGCCTGAGACTTTCCACTAAGCAATCCATTTTTTATTTACTGATTTGTGGTGTCACTTTTATAACAGTTCCCATATATATTAGGTCCTCTCTTTTATTGCATGGGTTCTATTTAGTCTTGTGCCAATAACACATTATTTTTTAAGTCTTTTGGTTTTGTAGTATTTCTTAATAACTTGTAGAACAAGTATGCTCTCTGTACTATCTCCAAATCCTGGGACCATTTTGCTCGTTTTTTTTTTTTTTTTTCCTATTCTTTTTTTCTTCTTCTTCTTTTCTTTTTAATGTTTATTTATTTTAGAGACAGACAGAGCACAAGTGGGGAAGGGATAGAGAGAGCCCAAGACAGAATCTGAAGCAAGCTCCAGGCTCTGAGCTGTCAGCACAGAGCCCAATGCAGGGCTTGAACTCACGAACTGTGAGATCATGACCTGAGCTGAGGTCGGACTCTTAACCGACTGAGCCATCCAGGTGCCCCACTCTTTTTTTTTCAGTATTTGGGTAATATAACTGGCACATTTATTTTTATATATCAGTTTTGGAGTCACTTTTCCAAGTTCTGTAAAAAAAAAAGAAAGAAAGAAAAATCTTCTGCTTAAATTTTGCCTAGAATTGCATGGATGTATAGATTAATTTGGGAAGAATTGATATCAAAATGGGAAGTTGTCCCATCCAAAGATGTGGTAATAATTATTTATTCAAGTCTTCTTTTAGGTCTTTTAATAAGGCATTACATTTCTCTCAATTTTTAAAAATTTCTCTTGGGCTTTTTTAATATGTTAATTCCTAGGTATTCTAGAGTTTCCTGTTATTGTGAGGCAGGTCTTATTTTCTGGTAGGTTTTCTAAGAAATTATTATTAGCGTAAAAAATGGCTATTGGGGCACTTGTGTGGCTCAGCTGGTTGAGCATCCAACTAAGTTTCTGCTCAAGTCATGATCTCACAGTTCGTGGGTTGGAGCCCCACACTGTCACTACAGAGCCTGCTTGGGATTCTCTCTCACTTTGTCTCTGCCTCTCCCCAGCTCACTCACTCGTTCTCTCTCAAAATAAGTAAGTAAACATTTTCAACAAGTCGCTATTGATTTTTTTATAAGTTGATCTTAAATGTGGCAGCTTGATTTACACTCATAATATCTAATAAATTTATTAATCCTGCCAGGGTTTCTATACAAATAATTACATCATCTGGAATAATAAATACTTCTGTCTCTTTCCTCTCAATTCTTAAATGTCTTACTTCTTTTTCATGTCTTATTGTTTCGGCAGGATCTTCAACATCCATAGAAGGAGAAGAATGAGAGCAGGCATCCTTGTCTTTCTCCCTACCTAAAGAGAATGTGTCTAATGCTTATTAATTAAAATTGATATTCATAGCTCTTTTAATGTTTATTTATTTTTGATAGAGAAAGAGGGGGGTAGAGAGGGGGTGGGGAACAGAGGATCTGAAGTGGGCTCTGTGCTGACAGCAGAGAGCCACATGCAAGCCTTGAACTCACAAACCGTGAGATCGTAACCTGAGTTGAAGTTGGATGCTTAACCGACTGAGACACCCAGGCACCCCAGCTGTTTTAAATAAATAGATTGTGTTAGGTTTGGAAAATATCTGTCTGGTTCTTTCCTGAGAATTTTATCATAAATAGGCATTGAACTTTAACAATGTGTTCCTATGATTATTGAGATAATGTGATTTTTTTCCATGGGCCCATTTTTCTACCTTTGATAAGGTCTATTACGTTAATAGATTTTCTGATATTAAACGATTTCAAATTATTGTGACAAATCCTTCCCTTTTTTAATTAATAAGCTTTATTTGTTATAGCAGTTTTAGGTTCACAGCAAAACTGAGTGGAAATCACTGGGTTCTCATACCTCCCTCCAGGTACACGACTTTCCCACCACGGGCATCCTGCACCACGGTGGTTCGTTAGTTACAATCCATGAACCTACACTGACACATCATTATCGCCCAAAGTCTATAGTTTGTACCATATGTTCTGTGGGTTTTAACAAAGGCCTAATGACATGTATCCACCATTGCAGCATCATACAGAGTAGTTTCATTGCAGGGGTGCAGGCCAGCGGGAAGCTTAGGTCCATCCTCTCCCCATTTTCCTCACCCCTAAGGAACCTCCAGTTTACGGTGATTGGCTCGGGGAAAAATCAGCCTTTCCCCCTAAGTACCTTCTCCAGGGTGCAAGATGTACATACCCAGAGACTGACCCCAGCAGCCAGTGCCGTTGTTTTGCACCCCTCCAAGGTAAAACTCCCGTGAATCTACCTCCACTCCAATACTTGGTACGCTTCTGTTCCTGCCTGATGTTCTTTTCCTGTTCGTATTTGTCTCCTCGAGAGTTTTGCACCCTTTTTAAGCTCTGAGAGCCCTCAACTCCTGTCTTGTTTGTGTTGCATCTCCCGAGTTGGTTTTGGCATCCAGAGCCAGCACCTTCTGTTAGTTCTTTTCTCATCAGGCAAAGTAGAGATTTCAACCTTAGTTTGCTAGACTCCAAAGCCCGTGCTCTATGAGGTAATAAACAGACAGGACCCAGGGCATTAGAACAATTAGAATTCCAGATGCTATCTTGAAATGCGAAGCAAATAAACAATGGACTTTCCTTGAGAAGTTCAAGGGCGCATATTTTTATTCCCTGACCCAGATGTAATAAAACTTCATTGCCGAACTTTTTGAAAACAGGTTATTATAAGCTGTCAATAACCACTATTTTACTGTATTGTGGTGTCTTTCCTTCTAGCGTGCTTGTATGAATTTTTTAAGGCATAAGGAAAATCAATTTACATTTTTCCTTTTAAGAAAAAGATGGCATAAAGGCAAAAATAAAAAATCCTAGGACAGTTCAAAGGGACTCTCCCTTCAATCTCACATGGAGAGCATAGCCCGCTGAGATCCTGGCAAGCACAACATCTAGTCCCATCTCGTGCCAGTGATTGAAAAAACCATTCAGGATCCATGTCCTAGGACAGTTCAGAATAAATTTACAAGAACCCAAACGTTTGTCTACTGTTATGAGGACGTTGTGATCTCTTCCAGGGTTCCTAGACTATACTAAGTTTATATCTACAGCCCATTGTTTTGTATTTGAGAGGCGATTTCCCCCATCAGGACTTGGCATCTTAGTATGTTCGCACCTCCTAGCATTGTACGCAGTTGTTTAACAAATAAGCCAACCCCTAAAGAAACTGAACAGTGTTCTGAGGCACTTTCTCTACTTTAGAAGAAACCCAACTCAGTATTTAATTAAAATATAGAAGCAGTCACTATTGCTTGGTCGCGACTTATATGGCAGTCACCAGCTGAACAAAAACCAAAGGAAAATTCAGGAAGTTTCACTGACAGCCTAAAGCTGCAGCAAACCATCTTCTGAAGGTTTAATGTAGATTACAGCACATTGTACACACTTTCATACATTTTAAAATTATGTCTCTCCACCTTAATCTACCCTGTGGCTTGGGTATAACATAAGCAGAAAATGAGGGAGAAGTGTGTTAAGAAACCAGGCTCACGGATCATTGATTTCATGTTAGGCTGATCTGTATTTTTTCACAGCTAAAAATGACGTGTAATAAAGTGACATGACTGATGTAAAATTTGATTAACTTTATTCTCATTTTTCCACAGGAAAGTGAGTTTCCAGGGAGACAAAGGCAGAGGAAACCAACTTCTGCTGCTTTTTCCACAGGCTTCAACTAATGGACTTACTTTTGAGTAATGAATCTCCCAGAGTCACTCCCTTTTCTCTTTTTCCCTTTTTACTATAACAGCGTTATTGAGATTTGTATGCCATAAAATTCACCCATTCAAAATATTAAATTCAAAAGTCTTTCATATATTTACTAAGTTGTGCAAACGATCCCCACCATCAATTTGGGGACATTTTCATCACCCCCCAAAAGAAACTCTATATCCATCGGGCAGCACCCTCCATTTTCCTCCCACCTCCTCACCCCAAGCCCAGGCAACAAATTCACTTTTATGGATTTGTCTACTTTGGACACTGGACATAAAGGCCTTGTACACTATGTGGCCTTCGTGTCTGGCTCCTTCCACTGAGCTCCGTGTTGTCAAGGCCCATCCCACTGCAACATGTTTCAGAACTCCAGTACCTTTTCTTGCCAAATGATATCCATTGTATGGACATCGCATGTTGTATTCATCCATTCATCAGTTGATGGACACTTGAGTCGTTTCCACTTTTTGGCTGTTATGAATAATACCACTATGAGCATTTGGGTATAAGATTTTGTGTGAGTGGATGCTTTCATTTCTCTCGGGTAATAGACCCAGGAGTGGCATTGCCGTGTCATAGAGTAACTCTGTGTTTAAAATTTGGAGGGACTGCCCGCGCTCCCAGCTCCCATTTTTTTGATCTGGTTAATTCCTCATATGTCAAAAGACACTCAGAGAAAATGTCCCTGCCCGCATTTACTAGTTCTCTCCTTATCCCCTTACATAGCACACAGGACTCCATTGCAACTGTTAAGTTTGTGGCTCCGTCGTTGTTTGGATGGGAGCTCCATAATGGCAGGGACAGTATCTGTTTAGTTCACCACTGGCACTCAGTACATACCTTGAATGAATGAATGAATGAATGAACAAATGAATGAATGAAATAGGAGTTTCTATTTTCTTTAAGTCTAAGGAGTTGATATGCCAGGACATTTTATTTTTTCACATACCCAAATCCCTTTTTTTTTTTTTTTTAATTTTAGAGAAAGAGAGAGAGAGAGAGCGAGTGGGAGGGGGCAGAAGGAAAAAGAGAGAGAATGCTAAGCAGGCCCACACTCAGTGCAGAGCTGGATCCCACAACTGTGAGATCATGACCTGAGCAGAAATCAAGAGTCAGATGTTCAACCAACTGAGCTGCTGAAGCACTCCCTGAATCCCTTTTTTTTTTGCCTGAAATTTCCCAATGAAGACATTTTCTAATTAAACTTTCTCAGTAACTTTAAGGAACATTTTCTAGGAATCATCAACTGTATTGTCTTAGAGTTTCAGGACGCATAAGGAAAATATCACGGAACTGAAGACAGCAACTCAATGAAGATAGAAAGCTTAGCCCCAGCCCATGCATGCATTTACAAACACCGACCCCACCATGCCATGTGTCTATTTCTAGGACATAAGGACACAGACGACCCCAAGTCAGTCAGTCCTAAAGTGGTGAGCCAAGGCAACTAGATACTAAAATGTATTAATGTGATTTTGTCTGAATATAATTTATCCATGCAATTATTTCTCTCATTTGAAAAATTGAAGTTTATTTGATGTGGCTTGTATAAATTGGTACAATATTCCTGGGGGGTAATTTGATTAAGTATATACATTTTTTTTAGCACATATCTCTTTTGATCTGACAAATCCACTTCTACAACTGGATTTAGGGGAGACAAACCAAAAATTATGTATACACACAAAGATGTTTTTGCAATGTTTTTTGCAATGTTATTTTTATTGGGGTTAATTCAAAATAAGCTCAATTCTAATAATAGATTAATAAACTAAAGGCTAACTCACCCCTCTAATGAAATATCTGCAGCTTCTGTGACTAGTGCTCTAGATGCATATTGACATGGAAATACCATATTGTTAGGTGACAAATATAAGTTACAATGCAGTCCATACCATTTATACACACAGTATATGACAATTTTAACATTTCAAAATCACATAAGAATTTTACTAGGAAAACCCTGTAGCCGCAACATTCCTTTATTAATACGACTTTAGGAAATACATGCTTTTATTAGGAAAATATATCATGTGAAAAATGAGCGTGAATTTAAAAATGTAACAGCATATTGTTACATAGGCAGAGCAGAGTGTTTGGTTCTTAAAGCATTTCTCCGTGCTGATTATATCAGCAAGTTTTTGGAAACTCTTGGAGATCCTTCCCCGACTGCTGAGAAAATTCATCTTCGATAGTGGTGTTTTGTTTCCTGGGGGGGGGGGGGGGGGGGGGCGGAATGTGTTTTTATTCAAGATAAATGTTACTATTAAGAACAGAATAAGGAATTTGTGTACTTTGATAATTTTTTAAGTCTCTGAATCTTGAGTGGAAAGAATCGGAACGTGTTTTATTAAGAACTCAGTTGAGATTTGCTGGCTGGATTATAGATACATGTTGTGGCGGAGGGACAGGAATCAAAGACCTCGTTGTGGCTCCATTGCCTCAACACCCTAATTTCTTCACCCTTCAGCGAAGTGTAAGGGTGTGGCTGAGGTGGCCTGCAAGCGATTCGTGGCAATCTGACTTTCTGACCGTGAGGTCTGTTTGTAGAAAGCAGAGGGAACATGTGCCCTCAAATTATCAACCAGGAAAGTAGAAAATTGGCTTGGAACGAGGCGTTGCACCTTAGCATGACTTAGATGAGTAGGGGAAAAATGGAACATTTACAGAACAGGACCACTCTGAGCTCTCGCATATACCTGGAATCCATGGAAGCCACCGGAACGCCTCTCACGTCGATTTGGTTGGAAAATGGAAACATACGCTTCATTGATTTGGGGACTCACAGATTTGAGATTAAGTTGCCATTTGAATGGACCCTTTACCCCTAAGCTATCAGAACAGCGCAGCCAACAAATTTGTCTGTGAGGGGGAAGCAGAGGAAATGTATTGGGTCATTTGAAATTGAATCCCTTGCAGCTGACCCATGAGAGGTGATGATGGCTTCCAGATGGAGCTTTGTCCAGTTCCCATTGGCCAGATGTTTGGGCCTGTCCGGCAGATTGTTTTGTATGTAGAGTGGGGAACCATGGAAATAGCATCAGGACTGACCAGGGCTTTACCCTTGAAATAAGAAAATTCCAGTGAGAGGTGTGGTCTATAGCTTGACGCTTATTCAGTACACTGACTGGCTTCAAAATCCAGCTCTGTCTCATCAGAGCTCTGTGCCTTTGGGCAAATTATTTAAACTCTCTGAGAATTAGTTACTTCATCTGTAAGATGGGGGTAGAAAGAACATTGCTGCGCAGCAGTGTTGTGAAGAATATAAGAGATAACCCACGTCACCGGCCAGCCCAATAGCACCTAATAAATGCTAGCCACTTATAATTATGAATATCACCACCATCATCTTCCTACAAACACTGACTGAGTACAGTTATGCTCCTAGAACTGTGTTAGATGCTGGAAATCTGAAAATGCTTAGAACATCATTTTGGCCTTCTGGAACAACAGGCAATTATGGGAGACAGGTGGACAAATAAGTAATTGCACAAAGCAAATGAGTGCTGAGAGGGGAACATAGTGGTCCAGGATGGGACAGGAAAATGACTTCCACACACGGCCATCACTGCCATGCCCTGGCACCAGGCTTGATAATGCCATCTCAGTAAGTTTAACATGACCCCATGAGAGCCACGATTCCCCCCACTTAATAGGTAAGAAACTGAGGTAAAATAACTTAGCCGCACGAGGCTAATAAATGGCAAAATTTGGTTTGTCTTGCTCTGTCTTCTCTCTGCTCCACCAAGCTGTCTTCTAAGCACCAACAGCACCCCGATGGCAGGAAGTGGCAGAAAATGTTTCACTAGAGAGTTGAAATTTGTCACTCCAGATGAACGAATAAGAGTTCTCGAAATGGGTAAAGGGCAGGAAAGCACCCAGCAGGGGGAATAATGGGCTTAAAGTATGAAACCAAAATATGTCCAGAGAATTCCAGCTCCTTTAGGTGCATCTGACAGGCTCTGGGTGAACAGGTGGAGGGCTGTGAATAGCAGCAGAAATGAGTAAGGAGACGAGGCAAGTCAGCGAGGACTCCGTCGCATCAGGACGCTGATGGTGCTCAGAAAGTCTGAGTTTATTGGCTACAATATGTGCCTTTCATCTAGTTACCTCCTGGGTTTGGCCTAAGCCATGGGGCAAGCACTCAGTGAATCTGGTTCCACAGCGGAATGGAGGCAAGAGCTGAGTTAACGGGAGATCATGCAAAGCTGGAACGTCTCAAACACCTGCCCGGGAGACAAAGAAGTGTGCTCCAGCTCACAGATTTGAATGCAGTCCTTTGTACATGTAGTCAATCCCACAAATAGTTATACATGTATTTTTTATAAAATGTGTATTTAGTTTTGAGAGAGAGAGAGAGAGCCGGAGGGGCAGGGAGAGAGGGAGACAGAGGATCAGAAGTGGGCTCCATGCTGACAGCAGAGCGCCAGATGCAGGGCTCGAACTCACAAACCTTGAGATCATGACCTGAGCCGAAGTAGGACACAATAACCAACTGAGTCACCCAGGCGCCCCCTCCTGCAAAGTTATGTAGCATGCATGGTGTTCAGTGTCAAAGGTATATGTGCAGAGACAGAACAGATTTCCGTCTTCCAGAGGCTCACGTCTTAGTCAAGAGAGTCAGAAACTAAATGTCCCAAATAAATACATGGCATAGGATGGTGACGAGCGCCACTAGAAAAAGGGAGCAGAGTAAGTGGACTACGTAGGGCGGGATGCAGCCGGCGTTTGCGATTTTAAAAGGGATGGGAAGGGAGGCCTCACTGAGAAGGAGGTAACTGGAGCGGAGGTGAGGGATGTGAGGGAATGAGGCATAGCTGGGAGGACACAATTCCAGACAGAGAACAACCGGGCACAGCCTGGGACCTGATGTGTTTGAGGGACAGAAAGGAGATGAGTGTGGCTATGACAGAGAAGCTGAGGGGGAAGTGGACCTCAAAGGGGTCAGAGAGGCACCTCCAGCTTCGCTGGAGAGGCTCTGGAGACTTCTGAGCAAATGAGTAGCATGATGTGACTTCGGTTCGCAGAGGCCCCACTCTGGCTGCCGTGGTCAGAATGGACATAAAGAAAAAGTGAATCCAGAAGTAGCTGGGTATCCCGAAGTTAGTACAAATGTCAAAATCAATGGCTCTCAAACTTTTTGACGGTCATCCATGGGAAGATTCACATGGTATGTGATGATTGGTGTAAGTGCCAGTACAACTAAAACAAAATGATTACATTACCCCGGCCACTCGTGCCGTCTAGTATGGACTCAGATTGTTTCTATCCTAGCTTAGTTTATTCCAGTTATTTTTTTTTTTTTGTTTTACTTTTTTGGTTGTCCCTGAATAAATCAATTGTGTGAGTGTATCAGTTATACCCTGGAGTGTAAAAGAACACTCGAAAAAGAATCTTTGCACAAAACGCTATATCACGCACCTCATGGTAGTTAAGAGTAATTAGTCTTGGTGCCTGATACCCTGAGCAAGGCTGAGATCCATTAATTTTCACAAAATTAAAGTAACATTGAAGTGAAATCCAAATGATGACAATATTCGCCTCCAGTAAAGCACAGAAATAGAGCCCCAAACTATGGGTTAAACTACCACATTAGACAAACTGATGTTAACCGTTAATAAAGAAAACAGTAAGGAAAATAAAATAAAGTATTAGCACACGTTGGACATCACATGGGATAAACCGTTTGAAAGTCGAATTAAAGAATGAAATTTTAGCTTTTCCTACGACTCTGCCCCACTAGATACATATCTGTCCTCCACCAGGTTGATGGTTGCTGCTTTTCTTTTCCCTTCTTTTTCTTTTATTGTGCAATGTTTTCAATTCCAGATGACATTTTCTGTAGCCTTAGAGCATGCGTACTGAACTGAACACACACCAGCTCTTTGCTACTGGAGACCGTCCGGCAATAGGAAAAGTCACTGCTTCCATGGCTGGACCTGTAATCAGTCACTTTTTAATTTATCCTAGGAGTACGTTATTTATGTAACGCTGAATGACCCTTTTTCAGGCTCTTAGCCACCCTTTGAAACTTTGCCCATGTATATTATCAACCTTCAGTTGATATGCTGAAATATTTGGATGCAGAGTTTATAGCAGGGACTAAAGCTGGGGGTGTCAAAACACGACAAGAAAGGCTTTTTCTTGTTTGATTTCTGGCAGGGATCAGAGTGGAAGTGATAGAAGGCTTGGGAAAGAGCCCAATCCTGTCAGTGGTTCTAGCCAACTTGGCTGACGCCATAGGTTTAGAGGGTTCAGATGAGCTTTGTGTCCATAAACCTTTGAATACTTGTAGAGGAACTAATCTTGCTGTCTGAACTTTTCCGAGGTTCAACACATCTAATTGCTCTGGAGCCAAACCTCTAGCTCCAAGCAGACTCTCTTCCCCCACCACACAGTCACAAAGGCACTGACCTCCCATCATATGTGCCAAACTTAAACTCACCGAAAATGGCGCCAATGAAGAAGCTGCCTGTACCTCACCTGCGTTGCAATTGTTATTACTTACTCTGCTTTGCAGCATATGTACCCCCCAAACATCCGGAGGGTCTTGTTTTCCTGTTTTTGTTTTGTTTTTGTGTTTTTATAGCTATTAGAGCTCTGCGAGCTAAAAATGGCCTCTATGGGACATATCCTTTTGAATGCACACATTTCTACTTTTCCCCTAGAAGATTTAGGCTGATTTTTATTCTTTTTTTCAGCAGATGAGATTATTTATTGATTTGTATTTTGTAAGTGAAGCGTGTGTGCGTGTGCAAAATAAGCTCGTGATTTACGTATACTCGAAAGCTTCTTCGTATTTAAAAATATCATGACTCAACTTTTTATTATCTGCGTTATAATTTGTCCCAGACAAACCCTCAGTACAAACAAGATTTCCCAGAGAAACCATTATATCTGACAGCATACAATACTGAGTAAAGAGGAGATGGTCTAGAAAGGAAGATGAGCTTGTTTCTAAATTCATCGCTTTTACGTTATGCAGATCTCAGACACCCACCTCGGGGTTTTGTAGAGGCCCGTGCAAGTCTCCACTTAGATCTAAGTTATCTCCAAGGCACACATTTCCTTGAGCGCGTTCTTATTGAAACCACATTTCCAACTTTTACATTGCTGGTATTACTGTGCCTATAATGCTGGCTCAGAATCAGGAATATGTCTCACATATCCCTGCCACGTTTCCTGAGTGAATTCAGGGTTCCAGTTGTAGCTACATATTCTCTGAAGGGTAGACACATTCGAGAAAGACCACGTCTGATAGTCAGAGAGGAATCACCAATGTCCTCTCATGCTGGCAGGCACACTTCCATGGGGCGTGGAAGGTTTTGTGGGTCCAGTACCATCCCAGCGTCCTCTGGGTTTGTGTATCTTCCAGCTTAAGCAACAGGGCAGTTGGCCTTCGTTCATAACACACCCCAGTGTATAAGTAGGTCATCCCAAGTGGTCTTTCCTGGATAAACGCATAAGGCACTCACTAGAAAAGAAAATGGGAAGGGTAGACAGCTTACTGGTGCTTCTTCATCTCTCATTTCTAGGATCTCTTGCACAATGTCTAGCATTGAACTTCACATTTCAAATACCAATAATGTCAAAAGCCTATTGGAACACCCAGAAGATACATTACAGGCTTCAAACACCCAACGGAAATCACACTGAAGAATGGGATATACACTATATTCCTGTATTTCTGCAGAAGGTAAGTTTTTGAGTTTTGGGTTTTTTGTTTTGTTTTGTTTTGTTAAGCTACTCTGCCACTGATTCGGCAGAAGGAAGCCTCCATTTTACTTCAACCATTTTGCATTTGTGTTTGTTTGCTTCTGTTCCTGCTGTATCTGAGATAGATTTCCAACATGTTTATAGACTTTGACAATACTTGGGACCATATCAATAGGAACTCACACATTTTAATTTCTGTTTTGAAATTAAATTCACCATATAAAACAAAATTGCCAAAATTGTTTTTCAAATAAGAAGAATCTCCATATGTTTGAATGCATTTTGGTGAGCTTCATATATAGATAATTATTAGAAGGCGTTTAAATTCTTCTCATAAAAGTTTACATTTCTGGAGTTCCAAAAGTCATTTATGTATAGAATCTCAGGAACATTCTTATTATGGCCACTGTACAAATAAAAGAAATACCTTAACATCCTGCCTTATAAAAGATTGTATTTTAGGGGCTCCTGGGTGGTTCAGTTGGTTGAGCATGCGACTCTTGATCTCAGCTCAGGTCATGATCTGGCCGTGGAATGGAGCCCTGCATCAGGCTCCATGCTGAGTGTGGAGCCTGCTTGGGATTCTCTCTCTCTCTTTCTCTCTCTCTCTCTCTCCCTCAATTCTTCTCCCCAGCTCATGCTCCCTCTCTCTCTAAAATAAAATTAAGAAAAATTAAAAATTAAAAAAAAAGATTGTGTTTTAAAATCCATATTTAACTTGATAAAAAAAAAAAAGTAAAAATAAATAAATAAACAGGAACACTCACCTAGCCATAATTTAGGAAATCTAAATTCCATTTCTATTGGTCTTTGCCCTCACTGAACCGACCAATTCCAAGAGTGTCTCCCTGCGCACATTTTATTGTGGGGCGGTGGTAATACGGAGGGCTTGCAGATTAAAAAGACTTCCAAAGGAATTAAACTCATGGTGCCACTTCTGAAACTAGGGCTGTCAGCTGGGCGGAGATGCTGGCAGCTGGTACATCTGCCCACTGGAAAGGTCAGCCATGTCTGTTCCTTGGCAGAAAGGACTGTGGCTTTTTCCCTACCCCACCCCCATTCCACGGAATCAGAGCCAGTTCCTAGGCGCATACCAGGCACTTAATGAACAATTTCTCCATTATTCTTTCAGGAGGGTGCTAGCCACAAATCTAAGAAGTTTGGAGAAGAATTTTCCTTGGATCTATTTTAGTCCTTGCAGAGTTAGCAGTAGATGTGGGGGCCCCTGTTCACTCGGAGCATGTGTGTCCAACCACAGGGGAGCATCAGCGTTCCCTTCTTTTCCTACAAGCCAATGCAAATCAGGAAGAGAGTCAAACGGGCAGAGACAGTCTTGCCTGAGGGAGGCCTGAGGAAATATATCTACTTTCCAGGCTAACATCCATCCTCGGGATGACTGCTCTCCCCACCCCTGGTACATACTCAGCAGCATAACCAAACTCAGTTTATGTCATGAGAGCGAAGAACCACGACGGCAGCTTTCAACTGCGGCTATGTCCGTGTGAAACGAGGAAGACACAGCTACCCAGAAGGAAAATGAGACTGAGGTTCTCTACATGTAGCAACAGTGTGTTTTCTTCATCCGCAGAGACTGCCACAATAATGAAAGACAGCATAGCAATAACACAGGGCTCAGTTTCCAGAGAAAGCCTGGTAGGAACCTGAGTCAACCCACCAGCATTCAATCATGCGGGGAAATAAGAGCTTAGGGGAACATAACAGAATACACTGATGAAATGTTCTTGGACTCCCTACTCTTGCTCTATGGAGGTGTGGTAGGCACACTTCTACGATTTGCCATTTTGAATTTAATTTGCTGTTGCGAATAGTGACTGAAAGCAACAGAGACAGATGAAGGGAAACACTGATCATACACGCCACCTGTCAATGTCCTACATTTACTTGGGGCTAGGTTTCTTTGCCACTCCTCACCTTATTTTATTTTTTGAGACTTTTGTTTTTAAAAAGATTAGGTAATGAGTGATAACCAGTAGAGTTTTGGCATTAGATTCTATAACAACCACTAGAGAAAGAATAGTCATAAACAAACAGAGAATGATCCCCTCAATTAAAGTTTGCTTTCCACAATAAACATCTTCCCCACCATGAGGTTATGGACAAGTTGGGATGGGCAGATGTGCGGACAGTCTTGGTGCTGTGATGCCCGCTCCATCAAGTGTCAGCATTCATTGAGCTGATCTGGTGGGCCAGGCAGGTGCCCTTGCCATTTCAAGACGGAGAAGTGTGTGAGAATTACCTTGCTTAAGAGAGAGAGGCCCACTCCTCAGAAAAGGGGTTCGGGTGGCCAAGAGGAAGGCAAACCCAAGGGCATGAGCAGGGAAACAATGGGTTTCAATTTCAGTAAGATAGAGATGAAAAATTTTTACATAAACGGGCTAGGAAGACTTCATAGTCAAGGCAACAGAAAATTGGTTTTAAAGTGGGAAAAAAAAAGTGAGGTTGAAGAGGTGATAATGGGTTACGGGGCAAGCTCTCTGGTGACGTAAATTATGGGTGGATATACAACAAAAACACGAAACTATTTCTCCCAAGGGTGAGGCTGAGCTAACCTTAATAGTAGAGTCATTATGATTATGTAATTTAGGGGAAAATGACACAGAAAACCTGTAAAATGGAAGTGTAAAAACCAAAAAAAAAAAAAAAAAAGGAGAGAGAAGGAAAAGAAAAAGGAAGACAGCACGACTGCAAAATGTCCAAAAGAAAAAAAAAGAAAGAAAGAAAGAAAGAAAAAAAAAAGGATATGAAATCAGTTCCTGGGTCTAAGGCAGCATTTCCCCAATCTTCATAATAGACGAGTAATTTTTCAAAATGTTTCAACTAGGTCTGGACTCCATTGACTCTCAAAACCCAGTTTCCACTGTACATATAAATGGTTACCATAAAATTATGTGGCTTCCTGGAACATAAAACCACTTTCCAAATGGTCATATCTTGTGGTGGTCCTTTAACCCAATTCTTGAGATAATATCCATGATGGGCCTCCTTGGCAACCCTTCAAGTCAGTTGAAAGAAAGTTTAGATGGCTTAATTCACCAATCAACTCGACCCTCTCTTCTCCCATAACACTCAGTTACAAGAGTTTATTAATCCAGGCAGCCAGCCCTGTGTCAGTTTCTTTGTTTACCTTGAAGGGGAGTAACTGTTTAGTTATTGAACTTTGCAGAGAAAAGTACAAGCA
Source organism: Lynx canadensis (assembly GCF_007474595.2). Lineage (NCBI taxonomy): Eukaryota > Metazoa > Chordata > Mammalia > Carnivora > Felidae > Lynx > Lynx canadensis. The sequence goes on along the minus strand of NC_044304.2, from coordinate 71,819,312 downwards.
CTAGTGAATCCCAGCCCCTGGAGTTCTACCCTTGCCTAAGACAAACTTGCTTCCTCAAGAGATGGTCTATGGATCATTTTTATGTGTCTGGTTCCTACAGGAATCCCCCTACCATCACCAATTTCACACCTTTGCAACCTCTTTGGAAGCTTTGGCCAACCCTACTTATCATCTGAATTCTAAATAAACCAGTAGGTATCTTTCTTTTGTACCTTCGATGATAAATTCCAGGCACTGTCACAAAGATTCAGTTACTAAACTTGGTTTAAATGAAAACACTTCTCATTGTAACTCTGACCTAAGTCAGTATGGCTTACAGAACATGTCCATAATATTGGTCAGAATTAATTCATGTGGATGGGACAAGAAGACTCCAAATGTCCTTGTTTCTTGAACTAAATAGCTTTACAGTCCCTTGTAGAACATTCCTAATCCACTATGTCTAAGTGTCATTGAGATGTCTCAAAATCCTACACACTTTGCCATTTCTAATTCTTAATAGATTTATAATTTGGTTCTGCACTATAATTCGAGTGTTATACATCTAAATCAAAACCATTCATCAATTTTCATGTCCTTGTACCAGAACGTCTACATATAACAGAATTGCTTAGAAACCCCTAGATCTTTGCTAATCAGATTAGTAAATTCTTCCTTGGTACCCTATCTTATTATGGCAACAACATATGCTTCAAATTGTGGCCACTCACAAGTTATTTCTTACAGAAGAAGGAGTGCATTGCACTCCACTGAATGATGGGCATATGTTAGCACGCAGACACACATATGAACATGCTTTGAGTCAAAGTCAGCTATTGGGGCCGTAACCCATCTGGCCAATGAAAGTTATAGATGTGCATTTGAGGGCTTGCTGTACTAATTCGCATAATTAATAAAACTTGTTCAAAATGTCAGGCTCATATTGCTATATTTACTTATCGTATCGTTACCTTAACTAATAGACTCATTTACTGTTCCTCAATTCAAGCTGTGGCTTTCTGTTCCTTGGAGGTTTTCTGTCTGAATCAATTGTAGTTTATGGTCCCCGTGCCCTCACATGCTGCAGTCATCATGTGCCCAGTTATAATCTTTCTTTAAAGTATTGAAGACATCTCATCAGACAATATTTACCTTCAAAGACATTTCATCATTCTTTTGGACACCTGTTAAATCTGACCACCCTTGAAATTTCAAGTGTTTTCTGTTCTTAAAAATAGGAAATATAAAAAAAGGTGAGTCTAAAAGGTGAGCATATCATATGGCCCTGGTTTATAATTTTATAACAAAGAAGGAATGTTTGTGTTAGGCCTCGAATGATTTAAATGCTTAACCAAGAGTAGACCCACACCACAACTGCTCATCCTGCAACCCAGTGAAGTCTGTTTCTTCCTAAAATTCACACTGGTAACATCACTTTTGATAACCAACAGCCACTGTGGGAACAAAGACCTCTGAGTAGAGAACTCTCCCCCCCCCAGTGACCAACTGTATAGTGAGTTGAATTGTGGCCTCCAAAGAGGTATGTTCAAGTCCTAATCTCTTCAACTTATTTAATATGACTTTATTTGAAAAAGGGATTTTGTAAATCTAATTAAGTTGAAGACCTTGAAATGACTCCATCCTGGATTATCAGGGTTGGCCTTAACTCCAATGACAAGTGTCCTGGAAGGGAATGGTAGAGGAAGATTAGAAACATAGACACAGACACAGGGCAGGAGGCCCTGTGAAGACAGAGCCCAAGATTGAAGTAACGTGCCAAGGAACATTGCAAACCAAGGAATGCCTGAAGCCACCAGAGCCTGTTGGAGACCAGAAGCATTCTACTCCTGAGTCTTCAGAGGAAGTATGGCCCTGTTGACACCTTGATTTTGGCCATCTGGCCTCCAAAACTAGGAAAGAATACATTTCTGCTCTGTTAAGCCTCTAAGTTAGTGGTAAATTGTTATGGCAGCCCAAGGAAACTGGTGCACCATGACTTGCTATCCCTCTGATATAGTGGATCAAAATATAAGATTGTTGAGTGTCGACAAATGTTACCTGTTGGCATAGAAGAGGAAAAGCAAAGCCTGGGTATAAGTATAAGGCAGGAAAGTGGAAAGTTTTGTTGAATGGTAAGGAATTGATGGTATGATAGGCTGCTCCATTTCAGAATAAGAGGAAATGATAGAGTGATGCCTGAACAGGAAGATTAAAGAAAGACCATTGACTTGGAAGGGAGTTTAGCATTCAATTATCAGGTCGGAATATTTTTCTATGGATTTTGGGCTACAACAAAAAACACTGAAAAGAGGACAATATTATAAATCTCCCAGATACAAGTCTGAATAGACAATGCACCTCCAAGAAAGCACAAAGAGTAGGTGGCCCCCAGTGTGTCTTGATTTTTGGAAGAGTCAAGGGACCCCCAGTGTGTCATGATCGTGTCTTCAGATAAGGTTTCCAGAGATGGACACATATACTCTCTGTAGCTTGGTCTCAAGTGCATCTGCTCACAGACTGCACTCTTGGGTGGTCTGCCAATGTCGGCACAAAACTCCAAGCTCACCATGTATGCTGGTGCTTTTATTATTCCTATTAATTTTTAGAAATATTGATTTTTTTAGCTCAAGCTGTTCTATCTTGGGTTACATACCATTATATCTCATTAGCTGTAAAATAGATCAGGTGTCTAGTCTACAAGAACTCACCACTCAAGATACGAGAAAATCAGCTTCCATTTGAACTGACCATGGGATTTCTCCGAGAATGAGCTGTGGTTCCATCTTGTTGTCGTTTCCATCTGAGGAGACATCTTGCTTCAAATAGATGGTCTGGTTTTCTTATGAGAAGGTCATGGTAGGTCACGTCTTGATGCCTTGAGCCTGGATTCCTTCAAAATATTGTTAATTTTTTCTGCATTGCTTTGTTTCAAGTTTGAGCACAGGTCCTTGACTCAACTCCCCTCAGTGAGAGAGAAAACTAGGTTCCAGCTTCTCAGAGGCTTTACTGGACTCTGGGGAAAACCCTAAAAGAAGAAAGACTCAGCAAACAAGTTGCACCCATGACCACCAGGGGCTCCCGGACCAAAAAGTGTGAAACCACAGCCTCATTCTCAGATTTCCATTCTCTTGAATGGGCTAAGTACCTCACCAACATGAGAGTCTCCTTAACTCCAGTCTGAAAATCAAGGCTCCCCCAAAATGGGAAATACCCCAATCAAGTCCCCGAAGTACGCTCTATCCAAGCCTAGCCTCTCTTGAGCAAAAGAAAAAAACAAGCTGAAAGAAAAACAGTTTACTTTAAGTTCCTCTCATTCTGTAACAACTCCTCCCTATTTCCAAGATATCAGGCAGACTTCTAGAGTCATCTCTGAATTCTCCTTTTGTCTCAGAGCCACTTCCAGTGCATCTATTATCTTGTTAAGCTGTTTCCAATACATATCCAGAATCTGAGCTCCTCTCACAACCCTCCACTGTTATCCTGTGCTCCAAGCACCCATTACCTTTTGCCTGGGTTCATGAAGGAGGCTCCGCCTTTTTATATTCTGCTTTACCCACCCCAGCAGTAGACAATAGTCCCTTACTATCCATGGTTTCCATTACCTGTGGTCAACCACGGTCTGGAAGCAGACGGTGCTCCCCTGACATCTCATCAGGGGGTGAACGCAAATAGATAGAAGATACTTTGAGACAGAGACCACATTCATATAACTTTTATTTTGATCATTGTTTTATTTTATTGCTATTGTTGTTGATATTTTACTGTGCCTGATTTATAAATTGAACTTTACCATAGGTATGCATGTATAGGAAAAAGCATAATATATGTAGGATTTGATACAATCCACAATTTCAGGCATCCCCCTGGGGCCTTGGAACATATCCCCCACAGATTGGGGGGGGCTTACTATATTCTCCACTCAGTAGTTTAATGAGATTCTTTTACCATTTAGGTCCTAGTATTTCACAACCCTGCTCAGAACCTTCCAAGCCTTCTTTAGTACCAGTCTTGGAGCCACAAAGGAGTTGACCCCTGTCTTGCCGCCCCCAATGTCCCCATCACCAAATGAGTGCCCTGAAAAGGAATTCTCTGACCAAATGGCCCCAGACCACTTCTCCCTCAGTGAGTGCCTCTTCTCTGCTATCCTCTCTAAGTTAAAAGGTGTAGGACGTATACACAACCCTAAGCTTGAGGGAAGGCCAAGAAGTGGGGTCAGGGCATGGCCGTGGGCTTCCATTGGTCCTCTTACCCTGGCCCCCAGAACTGCTAGAGACTGGTTTGTGCTTTTCACAACACTCAGAGAAAAGCTGAAAGTCTTTTCCAGTCTTTCAAGGCCAGATGATACCTGCCTCCCCTCTCATCTCTCCAACCGCATCTTCTCCAGACTCTTGAGCCTTCTAATGGTTCCTTGGGCACTTAGAGGGGTTTGCATCACTGAGTCTTTGTACCGGTGGTTGCCTATGCCTGGAATCCTCCTCTGTCTATCTCCTTTCCCTTAATTACTTTCTTTACAACACATATCACCTTATACTATACCACATTATATACTACACAATAATTTATATAAATATATATGAAGATAATGCTAATATATTATTTTCCGAAAGGTAAAATCGTGATTCACATATAAATATAAAATAAAAACAAATCAAAGATTTTATTTAGTTCACCAGTAAGATGTTAAAACAGTTTACTGAGAATTCTTGAGAGATTTATATTCTGTCCCTGACAAACTTCATTTGCATTGCCAGGCACAGGAAACATTTTTATCCCTATGGGTAGGAAATGTTTGCATTCTGATAAGAATTGATACATTTCTACAAGGTACACTCTTTCCTTACAGAATTCTAAAATAATCTAGTCAATCCAAGATAATCATGGTGCATACTTTGTAGATTCAGATAGTCACATGAAGATCTTTCAAACAAGACATTCCACTGAAAGGACACCAAGTGATCTCTTTTCCCATTTCCAAGTCTTGGATGTATTCAGTCCTGCCAATAATTATATACTCATATTCTATAATGATATACTAACTAGCTTATACTGTATATTAATATATGACTTCCCAGAGTAGAGGTAACTTCCTTGAAAGCAAAGATTCTTATACTTTCTTTATTGCTATATCTCTTGTTTCTAGAATAGTGGCTAATCCGTAGTAAGCATTTACTGAATTTTTGTCAAATGAGCGAATACATGACTCCAAATGTATATGCCATAACCATAGAGGCACAGAGGAGTCTAAACCCACATAGAGAAAAATCATGATTGTCTCATAAAAGTAATATAGTCTGCAGAGATGTCACTCACATAAAACTTGCCCTCAGTTTATATTACTAAGTAGAATGCTTAACTGCAGACCTTCAGCCTTCTTTAAGGCTTCAGTCAATCCCTTAAACAAAGAGTGGATTCTCACATTACCTTTACTTAAAATTATACCCTAGTAGGGGCATCTGGGTGGCTCAGTTGGTTAAGCATTCCACTTAGGCTCAGGTCATGATCTTGCCATTCCCAAATTCAAGCCCTGTGATGGGCTCTGTGCTAACAGCTCAGAGCCTGGAGCCTGTTTCAGATTCTGTGTCTCCCTCTTGCTCTCTGCCCCTCTCCTGCTTATACTCTCTCTCTCTCTCTCTCTCTCTCAAAAATAATAAAATAAACATTAAAAAATATAGATATACCCTCGTATTACACACACACACACACACACACGTACACCCCAAAGGTAAACTTACATTTTTACCCACTGGAAGCTGACTTGGTTGTTTCTCTACATCTTTGAAAATCTTGGGATCTAGAAGGCTGGGATGCCTAATTACATTTGGTAGTCGCCGCGTTATCCATGGAGGATACCTTCTAAGATCCTAGTAGCAGATACCTGACACCACGGATAGTACCGAACCCTATACATACTATGTTTTTTGTAGACATGCATACTTCCGATAAAGTTTAATTTCTAAATTAGGCACAGTAAGAGATAAAGCATAATAGCTAACAATAAAACAGAATAATCATGACCATATATTGTAATCAAAGTTATGGGAATGTGGTCATTCTCTCTCTCAAAAGATCTTACGTACCATAGTCGCCTTCTTGTGATGATGGGAGATGATAAAATGCCTATGTGGTGGCATGAAGTGACATCGATGACCCAGGCACTGTGACTTAGCATTAGGCTACTACTGACCTTCTGATGATACATCACAAGGAAGATCATCTGCTTCTGGACCATGGTTGACAGATTTTAACCATATTCATACTTAAAGTATACATTTTCAAAGATTTTACAGTGACCCATTGTAGATGTGTGAATTGCATTAGGCTACAAAGGGTTTAATGGGTACCATTAATCAAAGGTTTCTTGCCTGGGAATTTCTTAATTCCTCTTGTTCAATCAAAAAGGGCTTTGCCAGTAAAATTTGCAATTTCAGTGCACTTAACCACTACACATACAATATAAAGAAGGCTCTTGACTTGGCTCTAAACAAAATTGCCCTATGGCTTTGGGCCACACTTTTCTGCACATGTAGTATTTTGCTTCAATCACAAGGCAATGATCACAATTCCATTACCTGGCCTCACTGGGTAGTTAAGGATACAAATGGGGTAGGAGATGAGAAAGTGTTTTTGAAAACCTGATAATATACTTCCCGAATGATATCCTGGTAAGACGTGATAGAACAGAAAAATCAGCGTTTTGAACTTGCCCTTCTCTTCAATGACCTAGAGTTGTCAGCAAGCCCCCCATTGCTTAGGCTGTTCCTACCTGCAATGACAAGGTCATTGATGTCATAAATGTGCACAGAGCTGCATCAATTAATGCTCATAAAAACAAAGAAGACAGTATTGCTTCCATTCTCTAGGTGAGACCATCAAAGGCCTCAAATTTTAAATAACTGGTTCAAGATCATCTAGGGGAGACTCAATCTTTTTTTTTTAATGTTTATTTATCTTTGACAGAGAGAGAGAGAGAGACAGAGAGAGAGAGACAGAGCATGCGTGGGGGAGGGGCAGAGAGAGAAGGAGACACAGAATCTGAAACAGGCTCCAGACTCTCAGCTGTCAGCACAGAATCAGCTCAAACTCACAGACTGAGAGATCATGACCTGAGCTGAAGTTGGATGCTTAACCGACTCAGCTACCCAGGCGCCCCTAGAGGAGACTCAATCTTATATCACATCGTTCTAGAGGGTATGCTTGCTTATCTACACCATATCCCGTAACTCTCGAGGTTACAGCGATTTAGTGCATACATCTGTGCTAGAAAGCCTCAGTCAATGATAGGGCTTGGGCAGTGCCCCAGACTGGGCAACCACCCTCCACTGCTGCCATGTTTGGAAGGCAGAGACACTCTCCAACCCCCCACAGGGTCTGAGAAGAAGAATTTTTTTTCATTTGGAAGAGACAACATGTTAAATCTCTTAGCTGCTCTTTAGTTGCTTAGCTCAAATGGCTTGTCTCATTAGCTTGTTGCTTCCCACTATCTCAAAGGAAAGAAAATGGAACATCTAGTTGTTTTTTTGTTTGTTTGTTTGTTTGTTTGTTTGTTTTTATCAGCAAGGAGTTCAGAAAGACCAGAATTTGGAGTAAGTTCTGAGCCCCACCCAACCCCTTCTGTTAACACTAGAGCCTGTGTTCAGTCCTGAGGCTTATTAGTTCATAATTGTGAGAAATGAATTTATAGGAAGATCAGTGGAAAAAGAAGTCTCTGTGCTGGACACTTAGCTGGGAATCACTTCATAGACTCTGAAGAAAATTGGTTTGTATGAAATTAGCTTCAAGGGCCTCTTTCCTCCATTCTAACAAACAAATCACAAGACTTGACAAGGCAAGAATGTCTCTGGGCACACTGGATATGCTGATGTGTGGTAAGACAAAAGAAAAGATGCTACGAGTTGAGAGAAAAGTTCTTCCTTTCATGAAAGATGGTAGAAACGAAGGGAAATGAATGAAAAAGAGTTGCGGCCATTTAAAAATCTGGCTTTGCCTATAATGCTTGTGTGTACAGATCCATAGTTTAAAATAAACCTGAACATTTACCCAAGCCTAAATTTAGGCCCCGTATTATTTGTTCTGCCTGTCTTTAGCATGATTTAGGCTTCATATTTCATTGTGTGGAAGGAGTATGTGGCAGGCTAATGGTCTAAATACCTACGTCTCATTTTATAAATATTTATTGCCAGCTGATGTGCTCCTATCTTTGAAGTCACATGCATGGCCCGCTGTGAGCGGGTACTTCCCCCCTCTGCCTGTGGAGACTAACTACCCAGCACTCTTGTTTACGTGAGGATCCCTTCGACACAGAGTTGATTTTTTTTATCTACCTCTTCTCACATCACTCATCTTTGCTTTGTTATATTTTCCCCCCTTCTTCACCTCACATCTCATGCAGGGAAGGCCAGAAGTAATAAACTAAGCAACATGATCTGTGCTGCTGTTGAATTAAAGCAGCGTCTCAGGCTGAGCTGATCATTCATAACCTGCCTGGGGTTGCTACAGGGACCTGCCGGGGCCGGGGGAGAGAAATAAACAAAACTCAGGGAGGAAACTAAGAATAAAAGAGGAGAGTGTGGAGGATCTCGAATACCAAACTAAAACCGCTGGACACGCATTCTGCCGGCCACAGAGGGTCATTGGATATTTTGAAGTCGGGAAATCGAGTTAAGAAACAGTGATTCAGGAAAATTATCCAGATATTGCACAGGAAAGATTGCCACAGTTTGGAAGAGGAGAGACTGAACAGGAGGTAACTGCAAAAATATAAATGAGGGTGGATGAGGACCTGGACATACATAGAGTTCCACTAATATTTAGGCACTGGATTATGACCATGGAAATAGATAGGAAGGTGCTGATGGGAAAGATGTCAGCATCATAGAATTGATCACATTTGAAACTGTTGGATACAAGGCAAAGGTGAGTGGAAAGTAGAGTAGAAATTTTGATGATAGGGAATAGGAAAATGAGACATATTAACTAAAACAAGGAAGAGAAGCTGATACTAATTATTCACTTGGGGACAATGTAAGTTTTAAGTGTTATTAGAGCTTGAATAAAGCAATATCCACAGAGGTAATGGGCGAGAAAGGTAGGCATGGGGTAAGCATCTGGATGGCTAAGATCAGCACATGAAGAAAGGCATGAGGATTGGCTTCTGGTTTGGACGGCCATGTGGTGATGATAACCAGGATAGAGTGAAAGAAGAAGGGCTGTTGAGGAACAGGAGAGGGAGCTCATATATTCATGTTGAATCTAGGCTTCTTGTGGGATATCCAGGTAAACATTCAGAAGGGTAAAGTCATCTGCCTAGAGCTCAGTAGATGGTCTAGTTGAGCAATCTAGATTTGGAAATAGCAACAGGAATTTAAAACACCTTTTGGAGGGGCACCGGCTCAGCCGGTTAAGTACCCAACTTCAGCTCAGGTCATGATCTCTTGGTTCATGAGTTCAAGCCCCATGTCAGGCTCTGTGATGACAGCTCAGAGTCTGGAGCCTGCTTTGGATTCTGTGTCTCCTTCTCTCTCTGCCCCTCCCCTGCTCATGCTCTCTCTCTCTCTCTCTGTCAAAAATAAATAAACATTAAAAAAAATTTAAGGTTATAAAAAATAATAAACAAAGAAAGAAAGAAAGAAAGAAAGAAAACACCATTTGGGGAGCAGAATTGATTTCTGGGAAGGTGGAGTAGACATACCTCTTTCTATTCCTCCCACTAAGTAGAGCAAAAAGCCTGGACGTCATATGTAAAACAAACCTAAGAAAGTTCTTAGAGGTAGAAAGAAGGCAGATAGATCTATGCGGACCTCAGGATGAGAGGAACAATATGGTGGGAAGTTCCCAGGGCTTTCCTCTTTCTTCTCTATCTCAGACTTGGCGCTCAAGAAGTCGACAACCTGGAAACGGCAACAGACACGGATAGAAGAGCCCAACAAAGCCTGTGCTTCCTAATCAAAAGACCAGGGCAAGGGCAGCCTGGCAAGTCAGAAAACTAATTTTAGTTCTACTCCTTCCAGCAGAGCAACACAGAAAAAACTGTAGCCTGGCCTCAACCCACACTAAGGCCAAGTGGGGAGTCTAGGCTTTCACCTGTATGAGGCTGTAATAAGGTGCCTCCATACCCCCCTTTTTAAAAATGTTTATTTATTTTTGAGAGAGAGAAAGAGAGTGAAAGAGAGAGCTAGTGGAGGAGGGGCAGAGAGAGAGAGAAAGGGGCAGAGAGACACGGAATCTGAAGGGGGCTCCACACTGACAGCAGAGAGTCCGATACAGGGCTCAAACTCATGAGCAGCAAGATTATGACCTGAGCCAAAATCAAGAGCTGGACGCTTAACCAACTGAGCCACCCAATGTGCCTCAATACGTTTGACCATGCCTTTCATCTTCACCCACCAACAGTGAGCTCCATCCAGGTATCAGAGAACACCACATGGGGAGTCTGGTCAGCCAGCCCCCCCTGGCAGTGAGGAGGCACCCCTCCGCCTCCCACTCTAGGAAGCCTAGTGGAGAATGAGGACGTCATCATTGCCCAGCAGTAACAAGGCCACCCCACTGCTGTGTCAATGAATATGTGAAAAATGCAGTTAAAATAAAAAATCATTTATAATCACTCAGAAAATGAAATACTTAGGTATGAATCTAACAAAACCTGAACAGGACTTGTATGCTGAAAATAATCAAAAGTGATCTAAATAAATAGGAAGACGTATCGTGTTCATGGATTGGAAGACCCACCATAGTAAAGATGTCGACTGTCCAGAAGTTGATGTAGAAGCTTTTCATTTTTCATTGACTTCTTAAATCAGAATATCTGATTTCTGACTCCTCCGCTCCAATGAAATGGCTCTCCCAAAACCTACAGATGACCTCCTTGTTGTTAAATCCAACAGACACTTTTCAGTCAATATCTTCCTTGGTCTTTTTATTTTCATTGCATTTGTTTCTTTGGAGCACTCCCTCCTTCTATACAGGATTTCTCTGTGTTCTTTCCTAGCATCCTTACCGCTTCTGCAGACACATCCTTCCGCTTCCATGTGCTCTCTTTTCCTGCTCACTCTTGAATATTTATACTGCTCTACATTCCCTCATCTTTCAGTCTCTCTCCGGAAATGTGTTCAAACCATTGATTTAATAACTCCAATGTCTATGCTAGGCCAAGCCCTCTCTCATATGCAGACCCACACATGCAACTTCATATTGCACAGATTCATAACATGTGCCATTTGTTCATTCATTCATTCATTCATTCATTTAAGTACTTATTGGGCTTTTTGTGTCAGACTTTCTCTTAGCTCTAAACCAGAGCTCCTGCCATCAGGTGGCTCACACCCAGGAGTCCATATAGCATTTATAGCCTGTCATTTCTGCAGCCCTCAAGACACCAGAGTGAACCATGGCGGGTGACTAAGTACAAGCGAGGAAAAATGGTCCTCTCTTAAATTCTGCATCGCTGATGCCAGATGTCTCTGCAACAAATCTTGAGCATCTCATACCATCCAGCTCATCCAATAGTTTAAGCGCACAACCAATTTGTACCGCATTTTAAGGGATATGTTCCTGCAAACTGAAATGGAACAAGCAGTCTCCTGACATCCAGCTCACAAGACCAAGTATAATCCATTAACAGCTCCTCCAGGTGGCTCTGCTGTCCCACCCCTCCACTGCTCTCAGCCTTTCCTCCAATCTCTCACTGTTGGGGTCCCTGCCATCTTGCTAGACTCACCTCGTTTCCACCCTCCAGTTAAGAGGAACTCTTCCAACTACGTACCAACCCCACCATGTGTTTGTGGCTCAATTTTAACAACATTCCTAGCCCCGACTGGCCTCACTGGCAGACTCCCCCATCCTGGGTTCAAATCCACATGAAGTCCTTGGTTGGTCTTTCTTCTAGTGATGTTCACCGAGATCTCTGTCCATACTGCTAATCAGAACCAGCCTCCATGCCTGGGAACACCTGGCTTCTCTCCCCTTGCAACCATCCTCCTGCCCCATGACCCACCCCTTCTGCCTTTCTAACATGGTGTCTCCTTGCTTCCCTTCACTGGGAGTTCATATTTACTTCTTTCCTTCTCTACTGCTTCCTATAAGTATGCAACTCCATACAGCCTGCCTCAAGTACTTTGTCCTATGTTGTTACACATCCCTGACTCAGCTGGAGTTTCCTTCCTTTCAGGGGTCACCAGAGGAGAATTACAGAGATCCTGTAATCTACACAGATATATAACAAAAAAGGAGGAAAATTGACTCCAATTTCCCATGGACCTCTGTCATGCTAGTGGATGGTGAACAGGCAATGGTTTTAGGCAGATCTGTTCTGGAATCCTATCTCTGCCACGTTCATTTACCAAGCTTAACCTACAGGGTCATGGCCCTTTCTTTGAGAGTGGATCTGCTGATTGGACGATGCCATCATTTTCCTGTATGAATCACATTAATAATGTATCTTCTACCATTCCCCTTTTTGGAATCTTTAAAGTAGAACAAGTGGGGCGCCTGGGTCAGTCGGTTAAGTGTCCGACTTCGACTCAGGTCACGATCTTGTGGTTCATGAGTTCCAACCCCACGTTGGGCTCGAAGCCTGGAGCCTGGAGCCTGCTTCAGATTCTGTGTCCCCCTCTCTCTGACCCTCCCCTGCTCACCACCATCTGTCTCTCTGTCTCCCAATAATAAGTAACCGTTAAAAAAATTTTGAAGTAGAACAAGAATTTAAAGACCCCTACAGAATTTTATGAATATAGAATCTCTCTATATTTTGCACTTTTTCTTCAGTCTTTTGCAATCATTTCTTCCATGGCTAATTTAGCCACCAATGTTTGTAGTGAGCTTCCCTTAGCTCTGTAGAAACAATACATTTGATTAGTAGTTAGGTTTATTTTGTTGTTGTTGTTGTTTGTTTGTTGTTTGTTTTTATTTTTGCTTTACTCATATTTCAAGTTTTTATGTAACACAATCACAAATACAACTGGAATGTACGGATTTGGGAACAAACACAACTGAGCCTTAGTAACCATACAACTCAACCAGTGAGAGCAAGATTGTACAGGTATTGTGCTAGCTATATGTACTATATTCTGAAAGCATCAGGCAACGTATTTTATGCAGGAAATAGGAATCATCCATCAATCCCAGAGTCGGTTCAACGGCATCCATTAAGAGATATTCTGTATTATTTCCTCCCATAGCAAAGTAAAGTTGGGAAGAGGATTGCTATCTATCGTAAGAACTTAAGTTGTTAGTGGCACCACAATTGAGGAGACAAAGTACTCAGGAGAGCAGCCATAAAGTGCAAGAATAGCCGGTAATTACTTAGTTTAGGAGCAAACAGCTCTGCCACCTAAATGGTAGCTACTGAGATTATCACTGAATAATCGTCTCTGTAATACCATCCCCCCACTCCTCCATAGGGCTAAAGTATGATCAGGGTTGTCTATTTAAGAATATGGAAAGTGGGAGCACTGTATAAAGATTTCCCTCAAGAATATTGAAATACAAGTCTGGTACTTGTAGTATTTGACTCTCCACCTTTCAACCTACCTAATCCCAGGCATCTGGCAACAGTGCTATTTAGGGAACTGGCCCTTCTCAGGAAGTTGGCTCTGATTTTTCTTGGTCGATCATGGTCTCCTGTCCTGGAGACTGGCCTGTGCCAACTTGAGCCAGAAAGTCACTAGGAAAGATTGACTCTCTCTGTGAAAGGTCCTTGCTGTTTTTAAGAGAAAACCATGGGTAGCAGTCTATGCTAGATCCACATGAAGATGAATATCCAGTTTTTGCTAAGGGTTTGGTAGAGATCATGAGTCTGATGATGAAGCCAAAATACGGACGAGGGGAGTGATCAGAGAATTGTAAAGAAATAGAGCGGGTGCCATGATTACACTATGCCTAGAACCTTGGTTCCACATTAAATGGGCAACAAATGTCTTTATTATTTAAACCTGTTTGGTCACATGTCTACTTTTTAGAGTCAAACATCCGCTAATTTCTTTTTCAGTGTTTAAAAGGATCTTCTTCAGTTAGAAAACAAAATGCTTTATATAGGACACTTCAGTTTCTATCAATTCAAAGAAATTAGGTGTTTCCTTCATTTATACATTAAACTAATAACAGAAGCGTTACCTCAAGAGATGGATGGATGAGGCTGAAAAGGATGGCGATAACAGGATTATTTACGAAAGCTGTTTGGATCAAAAACAAGAACCCTCCCCGATTGATATCATAGAGAGCAAGTAATAATATCTACTCTCAAAACATCCCGTGGCACTAAGGCCAGAACTAGTGTCCTAAAATGCCCAGGACAGGGTCCAACTGCAGGAAGTGTTTCTGATAATTCTTGGAGAGTGGGGCCATAAAAATATAACTGGATATTTCTAGCAGGGGGTCAATGGTAAACTCATCATATCAGACCCTGACCTCTGCCATTTAGATGTCTTTTCACTTTGGAAATTTTCCAAAAAGTCTTATCAGGTAGATATTATTTTTATCTTAAATGTAAAGAAGTAAAAGAAATATAGTCACTGAATTTGAATAATTTTCCAATGTCACGATGCCACTAAGTAGCTGACCTGAAGTTTGTGTTACCTATTCTAGAAGCTATTCTCTTCACTATGTTATAACTTTAATGTGATTTAATTTTTTTAAGTTTATTTAGAGAAAGACAGAGAGAGTTTGAGCAGGGGAAGGGCAAAGAAAGAGGAAGAATCTCAAGCAGAGCCCACGCTCTCAACGCAGAGTCCGTGCAGGCCTCCCCGACACACAAACTGAGAGCAGGAGCTGAGCCAAAATTGAGAGTCAGATGCTTAACAGACAGACTGAGCCACCCAGGCGCCCCAGTTTACTGTAATTTAATTATTTAATTCATAAACTTCAAAAAAAGAAGATTAAAACTCAGAAGCCAAATACAGGGCATGCCTAACTATAATGATTAGAAACATCTTCCAGCACTTTCCTCGGAACAGACAGTTAACTCAGCTTTGCTTGTTTTAATAGCATGTACCTTCTCAATGGGCCAAAAAGGCCCTTCTGACTTTTCAAAAGAAAATTTTTTTGAATGTTTACTTATTTTTGAGAGAGAGAGAAAGAGAGACAGAATGTGAGTGGGGGAGGAACAGAGAGAGGGAGACACAGAATCCAGAGCAGGCTCCAGGCTCTGAGCTGTCAGCACAGAGCCCAACACAGGGCTCGAACTCATGGACCAGGAGACCATGACCTGAGCTGAAGTCCGACGCTTAACTGACTAAGCCACCCAGGTGCCCCCCTTCTGACTTTTCAAATAGAAGAATTTTCTGCTGTGGGTCTCTGGAAAGTGATAGTCTATTATAGCCATTTCCTATAAAATAGCCTATAATAATAATAATAATAAAATAATAAAATAATAATAATAATAATAAAATAGCCTATAAAAGCATTTCCAATGACTTTACATTGGAGTAACGTGGTAAATGTGTAGATATTTTGGGATTAACTGCACTTGAAAATTTTTTGAAGGAGTAACTTTCAAAGTTTAAAAAAGTACCTTTGGCCAAGGTTGTATAGCACGGTCACTATTATTCTTTAAAAACTCTATTCAGACTGTGTTTCTTTATCATAAGCTCATTTCACAGTGGTGTACTGAGTGGTTTGGATACAACGGTAAGTAAAAAATAAATTATAGAATTTAAAAAAATGTTAGAAACAAATTAAGGGCCTGGGAGATTGTGTTTATGGATTAAGGAAGATGGGAAGGGTATCCTCATTGTTATTTTGATTTTTCAGTCACTAAAGCACTTTGACATGAACTCATTCTCCGAGTACCCCAGGGACACATGCTGCCTAGGTACCATTGACTTCACCCTAAAGAAGAATAAATCCAGAATCAAAGCATCTGGTTCAAGGTCATATCACCAAATTCAAGGACATCCTGGACCAAATACGCTTAGCATTCTCTCCATGACCGACTCATCTTCCGTTTCTCCATGCATAGACAAGTTCAAGTAGGGTTAGTGCTGTACATTATCCATTCATGTGAAACCAAACTGGCTTTTTTGAGAAATGAAGTCATATAATTACTAAAATTCCCTTCGTATTAGATCTAATGTGAAAACAAGGAGGCAGGGTAATGATACTAAGCCCTATTCATACAGTTTAAAACCACATCCACCTCTTTAAGATCAAAGATGGAACTTAGTAGATGCATAGCCCCTCTCTACATTTTATCCAGTTGTACCTGGGAAACCACGGGTGTTTCATGCGGGCCAATAAACTGTCCAGTCGGTTCCTATAAGGAACTTCCGTTCCTACAAAACCTCTCTCGGTTGTGCCACACCTCCAATGGGAATCCATCACACAGACACTGTTTTCAGAGGCCACCTCAAAAACGCTGAAATCTGGTGAAGGTCCTGTGTCTCATGCCTCCCCAAACTGTTGGCCCATTTTCTTTGCAGCAGCCATGGTGCTACCTTCAACACATGATCAGGGAAAATGGTCCTCTATCCCGCATAGTATCACAATTTGTTATTTGGGAACCACAGGGTCCTTGATGTTAAGGCTCCTTCCATTTCTGCCTGCAGCCGCCTCTCTCCACTGGTCTAGACTCAAGTCTTTGAAGACTGACAGGTGGAGGGTACAGCCTTCCCCACCCTGCTTTCCCCTGGGCACCTCCTTCGGGAAAAGCAAAGCAAAACAAAACAAAAATCTAAAACCCTCAAGCAATATGATTCCTCAAGGCCAGCACATGCATTTATCAGTTTGCTCCTGGTAAGTCCCGCTGAATCTGGAGAGAAGTACCTGACCTCACCCTTGCCACCCACGGGTTTCACCTCCTTTCTTACTTTCTCTCCAGTTTTGACATCTGAAAGATGTTTGTTTTGCTTTGTTTTGTTTTACAGTGATTACTTTTCCCTAGAATTTACTTCTAATGCCTAATCCATGTACTCCCAATTCTGGACTGACTACTTGGAAAATCAGTTTCCCAGATGACGGATGGATCTAGTTAGGATCATAATTGGGGAGTTGTTCAATACAAAACGAGTTAAGATTGCACTTTCTGTCTTGTGAAACATTTAACGCCTAAAGATAAAAGCTGTTCACCATCACCCTATGAAGCCTGGTCACAGCAGTGAGCCTGGTACTGGCTGGTTTGTTTTGCTCCTCCATACCTATTGACACTTGGGTCACTGGGACACTGACGGGGCCAACAGGCATTCGCCGTCCACTCCTCTTTCAAGGAGTCATGGGGGCATACTACTTACTAGGCAGCGTTAAGTTCAGGGAAAATTCTTTTGAGTCCTCCGTCCAGACTCTTTTCGCAAAGCAGCTAAATAAATGGTTGACGCAACCCAATTATCTAGAGCTTTCCATGTAACTCAAATTCTATTCTCCTGAGCCCAAAACGAAGGGGGCTATCTTTGCTTGCTCCAAGTTTTCAATCTGAGGCCGTTACTAGTAACCTCACAGCAATATGGGCCAGTCCACGATCTCATCAAGACTACGAAAACTCACGAGGGTTAGTTGATTTCAGAATTGTGAGCCCCATAATGCTGGGAACATTAATAGCTACTAAATATATCATCGCAAGACCATTTCAAACCATGTCATCTAGTTGGCAAATGGACCCGTGTTGAGGATATGATTACTCAAATGGAAAATTAGTTTTATCTTTAAAAATATCCTATTTAATGACAATTTTACTTCGAGTCTTTGAGGGATACATAAATTGACCATGAAACACAAACATTTGTTGTTGAGATCAATGGCAGGAAGCCTCCCTGGTTCCATTTAGAAGAGTTTGATGCTTGTCTTCACAGCCCTTGGAAGTTCTAGCACAATAAGCACTTTGAAGCACAAGGCTTTGTCAACCCCCTGCCTCAGGCCTGCTGTTTCTGGCATAGATTAGCAGTGTTTGTCCTTTTTTCTTTTTTTTTTTTTTTTTCTTTTCTCTCTTGCTTTCTTGCTTTCACAATGGACGAGTTTCCCCATAATGACAGCCTTTATCCCATGTGAGTACCCAGCTTTTTAAGCTTTTGGGCTGTGGGGCTCAACTGTGTTGGGACAACTTCATTAATGAAAGACGTATATATTCGGTGGGACCTTTGCTGCCACATGATAGTGTTTGTCTTAGAACAGTGCGTCCCCACACGGACAATGATGCAGGCACTGCCACCACCGTGACAGGAGGAATGACAGCCGCACCTTAACTCTTGCCCTGGGTGGCTTTTCCAATGTCCTTTTCTGACCCTGACTGAACCTTCCCTCCGAGCTCCTTCGGACTCCTTCCTGAGCAGAAATCAGTTTTAAAAAGTAAGACTCCTCATCATTTTTAGTCAATCAGTTGGCCTGGTATTTCTCAAACCCACTGTGGGATTTTAACTGCCAAGGGTTCTGTGAGAAGAGGACTTCTCTGGTGTCCCTCTAGTGATGTGACATCTTGCTGGACTCTGAGGATTTCAAGCTCTTCCCAAAGTGCACAGAGGCAAGGGGGACAATTGCTGATGTCTAAAATGTCTTGAAACAGCTCTGTGGTTTTTTTTTTTTTTTTTTTTTTTTTTTTTTTTTGTGGATAAACAATTTGCCTCCCTTTTTTCTTCTCGCTGTTAATTACATGACAATTCAAGAAAGCCTGAAAGAGTGTAATGGAGAATTTCTAATGAATCCTGCCTTTTCATGGACCAAAGAGAAGACTTAAAATTGGATTCAATGCAGAAACACCAGAATTCTTTCAAAGGAGCCGACACCATTATTTGATGCAAGAGGAAATTAATGCAATGCTCTGTGCCCTTACACTTGGATACCTCCTCAGACAATTAAACTGTTTTCTGAGAAAGCATCGAACTTCTAAATTAAATGGATTTGGCAGTTCCCCTTGAATGATGACACTGTGCCCCATATATATGCATCTTCATCATATACGTTAGATGTGTAACATATATATACATATTGATATATTTTTCTACACTTGACTTTGGTTTCTGTCCGTTATTTTTGCCTTAATGATGGTAATATCTGTATAAATTTTATAATAATGTTACTCATTTGTAATTTAGTGGAGTTTTTACTTAGTTACTAACATGCATTCATTATTAAACCTGGCAGGAAATGAAGGCTAACGCACGTGCTCCTGTGTGTACCCACACACGTGCACGCAAGAATACCACTGGGCCCATAAAGAAAAATACTTTGGGTAAAGGGTTTCATGTAGCACAATATGAGAACAGAAAAAATAAGACATATTCATAAATGTAAAGCAAAACTGGAACAACTCTCATTTTTAATTTTCAAAAAATGTAACTTTTCTACCTAAAACAAATAAAAAGGGTTTAATACGATTTTACATGAACCTGGCATTTCACTTGGAGATAAGTAAACTGTCTGGTGAATATAAAGTGTGGTAAAAAGTTAGAAGTGTCTTCAGCACTCAGTCCCAACCCCCATGGCCACCTCCCTCTTTTTTTTCCTCAGTCCATAAAGAAACTAATATAAATATCAGGGTCCGGGGCAGCAAAGTATTAACTTTAGACTTGAAGATAGACCTGGACTGGAATCCTAGTTCCAATTAATGTTACTTTATGCCTCGGATGTAAAAGCAGGGAAAGTAACATCTACCCAATGGGCACACAGGACTTGCTTGGTTCACCAGGCGATACCCAGGGTATTTACAGGAGTTAGTTTCTCCATATAACCTCTTCGATTGGCACAGATACTACAGGGAAACCTATAGAAGATTGAACAATCAATTCATTGTTGACTGCCCGTCTTTGAGTCCATATTGGTCCTGTTGGTCTAGGTTCTTTTCTTTCCTAAGGTATGCTGTTTTCTGCTCTCATGCAATTCGGATTTTCTAGCCAGAAGGAAAGGAATAAGAAAAAGAAGGGAGGGAAAAGAGAGGATGTAGGGAAGGAGAGAAGGAGGAGGGAGGAAGGGACGGAAGGAAGAAGGGAATGTTGCTTTATTTCATGTTACTTGCCACTACAGCTTGAGAAATGGGAAATTAACAAAATGAATAAAATATAACTCCTGCTGGTCCAAGCATCTGCAGCTTATTACAAAGCCCTGCCACAGCAATAGTTATTCTTTTCCTCCCTGAGTTCTCCTGTTCCAGCTTTGGTCCCCTCTCTCTTCCGTTCAGTCTGTGTCTCATACTTTTCCCAAGAATTACAGGAGAAATGAAATTATCACCCAGCGAAGGGTGTAGCAGTGTGTGTGCCAAGTTGATCTTGGAAAACCAATAAGACATAGAATAAAAATAAAAATAAAAAATAAATCCCAAACAGGTTTTTTATTTAACATAAGGCCAAAGAAGCTATCAGGCGCTGCTGAATACTGTCCACTAACTGTACAAAATATTGACTGCATGCCTTGCAAACACCAAAATATCCGCTGGAATGCCATAGAAATAAATAACTTCCGCTATAAACACATGAAAACATATCAAACTGTTATCTCTTTAAACAGATTGTAAATAAAAAAATTACCAGTACTTCTACACAATAAATATTAAGAAACCATTGACATAGTTGAAATGCACTCATATAAATTAACAACTTTAATTACATTAGCCAAACAGACATCGGTTAAAGAACTGCATGTAGTATGCCAAAACAAAAAAAAATAATAATAAAATAAAATAAAAATAAAAAATAAAAACAAACAAACAAACAAACAACATCAACCACAGAACATAAAAAGTTTTAAAACAAAACAGGCTTCAGATTATCTTGGCTTTCATAATTATATTTTTCTTTTAAAGAAAAATATCAACCCATTGTCAATGCACTGTTTTTCAAAGCATTTAAATAGAGGGTAAAACCCACTGGAAATTAATACAGAAGAAATGATGCACTTTATGCATAAAAAATAAATAATAGAGCTGAGACATGTGGTTTGCTTCTGCTCTTGAAGATGTGAACAGCTTCTGAGTGAGCATTCATCCTCTCTGACCCATACAACAGCTTTCAGTGATAAAGGGTTTAATTTAAACACACACAATGTCCACCCCCAAACCTCCTGCCCACATCTACAAGTTTCGTTTATTGTGTAGGTTTTCAGGGTGACTAAGTTTTTCTCTACATTGAAAGGGGAAGTTGCCAAAAGGCCCCCGGGAAATCATTTTTTCAAGTGAACATAATAATTTGAATCTAAGCTTAATACAACTGGGGCATTCACGCTCTCTATTTTTTAGACTTACTTCTTGAGGTCCAATCCCACGGGGGTGAAAAAAAAATTCACTTGCTCTTCCTTAGAGGAGAATGCAGGCATTCTCCTGGAAAACAAAGTGTGGAATCAATCTTAAATATCTATGAAATTGATTGGTCTTCTGGGGCAAGAAAAACCCCAAGTCAGTGTGCTGGAATTTGCCATGCTCTTTTTGAAAAAAATTAAAAAAAAGTGAAAGAAGAAACAAAGAAACAAGAAAGAAAGAAAGAAAGAAAGAAAGAAAGAAGAAAGAGAGAAAGGAAGAAAAGAAAGGAAGGAAGGAAGGAAGGAAGGAAGGAAGGAAGGAAGGAAGGAAGGGAGGAAAAAAGGAAAACAGGGAGAAAGAAGACTCCAAACTACAAAATATATATCATTCTTAAAAGATACTTGGGGACGAATGCTTTTCAGAGCTTTTAAGACTGGTATGTGTAGATTTTTAAGAGCCTAGAGATCAGCCCTAGAGAAGAGTAGAGAGATGCTAAGATCAGCCAGAGCCACCCTGTTTTAAGGAAAACATACTCTGAAGAGCCCAATATGGTAGAATTTTAAAGTTTTTTCTTTTGGCCTCATGCTGCTACATGAAAAGTGGAGTTATTCACAAGCCTGCATATCTTCCAAGGTTATTGAAGATAGCAATAACTTATCATTCTATTTCAAGGCCATATAAATTTAATGAAATAAAGTTAAAGTTTATAGGTATTTGATAACTCGATCATTTAGTTTCAATTAAATCATCCCATGAAAATATTGTCGTATGGAATTTCACTTTGCTCTGCTTCTAATTACTGTGGCCACTAGTCAAACTCCATCTTACCCCCAATAGGTCAAGCACTCGTTTAAAGGGCTTACAAAGATGGGGCACGCAGTTGAGATGAATGGGAGCCACAAACAGGTAGCAACTGTCTTTCGAACATCTTGTTTTTCCCATTGCCCTGGCCATCTCTGCTAGCACACAGGGAACTAGGACTTGGTTCCCCACGCTTATTTTATGGGTTCGCTATTAGTTCCAGTAACAGTTAAGACGCAGTTCAAAACACCCTCTAAGTTTTTCATGGCAATTTGTAAAGTCGAACACTGCCATCCCCCTCTCCTTGAAGCTTTCCTCACCATGCGCACCTTCCCCACCTGCACGATTTCCTCGTCAGTGGTTAAGAGTGAGGAAGCAAGGACCAATTTTGCATGCTCTCCCTCTTGCACTTAGGGTCCACTCCCATGTAGTACATGTTATATTTCTGCCTAAGAAAGGATGGACCTCAAGATGTAGTAAGTATATTTGCCCAGTAATAACATTAAAATAATTTGCCTACATACAGCCTAGTGTTACATAGTATACCGATTTAGTATTTATCTCAAGAAGAGCTAAACCACCTTTTGTAATGTTTGGTTTCTCACTATTTTATTTTCCTACAATTATTTTTTTTTTAATCTATGAATGGACATAGGGCTGAAAGTTTCAGTATTTTACAAAATGCTAATGAATGCAATTTTTTTTCCAAATTATTAGTATTTTTTTCAATTTTTGCAAACTTCAAACAAGTCAGTAAAAATAAGGCTCTGTATTTTTAAAAGCATATAAATGAATAACTTATGAGCTATCCTAGGCAAGCTAAATACTGTGGAATAAATTAGTAGAAATTTAGCTTTAAGCATGTACTTTGATATTTATAAAACAAAGTGTTTTTTTTTCTTTTTTTGCATCTGAGTCAATACATACAAACTTATGTATCAAGAGTTTTGGCTGTAAATTAAATAAAATATTAGGGATTTTTACCACTGCTGTCACCCCTGCAGTTCTCTTTCTTACTCTCAAACTCTTAAGACCTTCCCCCCCCGCCAAGTTATTTATCTTTTTACTAGTGACAACAACATTGTCTAGCCTAGCAAGTAAAATTTCTCACAAGCAGACCTTAATCACCAAAAAAAAAAAAAAAAAAGCAACCAAAGGCCTAAAGATTAATTTTTTCTCTCTGAAAAAGCTTTCTGATTTAAGATTGATTCCAATAGATAATAAATATAAGTTACCAAAAAAACAAACAAACAAAAAAAACAACTTCAGATCAGCCTAGAACCTTGAAGAACATGAGTTTCCTGTTTTCCCTGGTGGGGTGGAGGTGGGGGACAAGAGAGAAGAGGGAACTCAGTCCCTGCACATGGAAAGAGGGTCTTGCTGAATATTCACTGGCATTTCCAGGCTTCTTCCCACCCAACTTTTTGAAACGTGCCCACCTAATTCAGAGTAAAAGCAAAACTATAGCCTATCCTTCTTAAAAATACTGTGTTTTGCACACAAACATTCATTGCTTTAAGAACATTTAAAAAATGACAGCCTGAAGTCCTTAAAATGTGTATATGGGCATGATGCAATACATGTATATATACACACAGGTACGCATATGCACAAGCAATGTATATATACACATACAAGCATGTAGTGTTCTGTGAATCCGATTGAACTTGACATCCAGTGTACAGTGTACAACTACTGTACGTCCAGTATGAAATGTCCTGCTTAATGGATGTCAAAGGAGTCAAAACCCAAACTTCTCAGGTCTCCGAAGCCTGAACACGATCCACCCTACTCCACCTTGAATCCCAACCCCTGACTCACTGATGGTGAATGATACCAACCACAGACAGACTGTTTAAAGGCTCACACAAATGTCTTTGGTGTATGTGTCTATTTTTTAAGGTACAAAATAATAATAATAATTATAATTATAATAATAAAAATAGCTATTTTGTGTGCTGTAGCAGTTCTTTTATAGCTCACATTAAGTGCAGCTCTTAACCCCCCCCACCCCCACCCACAGAAAATACTTGTTAAATAAGGGATTAGACAGGTCAAACACCATTGTAGTGCAAATAGTAAACGATAAAAAAAAAACAACATTTACAAAATATAGAAATGTTTGGATCCAACAGATGGACAAACATATTCCTTTCAAGTATCTCTCCTTGAAGAAAATAAAAATTAATCAGGTTACTTCCAATACAAAAAAGTCTCTCTTTTTGTTCTCTCTCAGGTAAACAGTTTCAAACCTATTAGGTTGCATAGTTCTAAGATCATAAGCACCTTAACGAAATGTGACTTGGTATTCTTTGTTCCTTGATTTTTCTCTCTTCCCATTCTTGCTCTCAATTTTTTTTTTTTTTAGGTTGGTTTTTGTTCTGTTTTGCTTTGTTGCAAAACTGGTGCAGAAAAGGAAGTGTACCACCTGCACACTATAGTTCTCTTACCGGTACGTGTGTGTGCATGGGCTGTGTGGAAACGCGTCTGTGTGTGTGTGTGTGTGTGTGTGTGTGTGTGTCTGTGGTGTGTGTGTCTGTGTGCGTGTGTGCACGGGCTGATATACACAGAGAGAGGGTCACACAGACATACCTTACAACCTGGGTAACTGGATGGGAAAGTGCCTGTAACTGGCTCTTTCAAACTCATGGCTTTCTAGATGCTATTTGGGTTGTGCTAGCCCACATTCCTGCAGACCAGACAAGTTGACTTCGAGGCTCACACTGAAGGGGGACTGAAAAGGAGGGATGATACTCCCGTGTAAGCAACGGATGTCATCACTTTGATAGATACCGGAAGAAACGAAGGGCACGCCTTTCTCCCTTTCCCTCCCAACTCCCATCTTGTTCACTGCTTCATCTCTGAGCCCTGGCTAAGGAATTTTTCCACATCTTCCTTCATCTGTTTCAGGTTTTGTTTTTAGTTTATTTTTTTTTAAATTTCTCTATATATATTTTTTCTCCTCGTTTAACTCCGAAACCTTAAACACTTCTTCATGTTGCCACTGTCTTCTCTGGACAACTCTGGCTCCCGTCCCCCCTGGGCTGGGCACTCTATGAGCACCCACACTCCTCCACTATCATGTTCTGAATGTCCTTTTTGATGATGTTCTGCCCATCATCATAGTACAGCATGGACATGGGTCTCAGCTTGGTGGGCACACAGCACGACTTGAGGTTGGCGAAGGGGCTGTGGCCCCGCATGCGGTAGTGGTTGATGACGGTCGAGTGAAAGGAGAGCGAGGACCCAGATGTGCCTGCTATGTGGCTCGGGCACTCACCCTCGCAGTAGTTGGCGTGATAGCCGGAGGGAGCGATGATCCAGTCATTCCAGCCAATGTCCTTGAAACTAACAAAGAACTGTTTCTTACAGCAGATGTTGACCTTGCCGTCACACTCCAAGCCCCGCCTCCGCCGCCGATGAGGGTGGTCTTCAGACTGGCGGGCCTGCAGCATGAGGAAAGGTCTGTGGGACTGCTCCTTGTCCTCGTCTGCCCCTGCCCCTCCGTCTCCTCCGTCCTTCTTCTTCCCTTCGCCCTCCTCCTCCTTCTTCTTCTTCTTGCCCAGGAGCACCAGGCTGGCGCCCGTCTCGTGGCACTGCTCACAGGCAATCCGAACGTCCAGGGAGCTCTTGCCCTGGTCCAGCAACCGCTGGATGCTGCTGGAGACGGGGAAGATGTGCCACGTGCTCTTCCGGGCATCCACCACCTTTTCCGATATCAACACCTCGTTTCTCTCCTCCATCAAGCCCATTTCCTCTGCCTCCTCCCCTGCGTCCACGCCGCCCTGGGGTTGTTTCTGCAAGAGCTGGATGGTGACTTTGGTCCTGGTCCTGTTGGCCTTGGGGACTTTGAGGAAGAGCCAGACTTCTGCGCGTTCCACCACCGACAGGTCACTGCCTTCTTTGGAAATCTCAAAGTGCAGTGTTTTCCTGGCTGTGCCTGCAGACGAAACACAGCACAAGAGAGAGCAGGGACACTCGTTAGTTGCGATGTTGGTCACCAGTCACTAATTTCAGGCAGGCGTGGGGCCTCTGCCACAGGCCATCTCCAACAGTGGTCAGAGGATTGTGGCCCCCTGACTGTAAGAACACTTTTGACATTTTTAAATGGTTGAAGAAAAATGGGATTTTGGTGACATGGGAAAATCATATGAAATGGACGCTTCAGCGCCTGTGATAAGGTTTAACGGGACCCCGGCTACACTCATTTCTTCCTAGGCTGTCTGTGGCTGCTTTCGCACTAGGTCCCCGCCAGTCACAAGACAGACTGGCCCAAAAAGCTTCAAATCTTTGCTCTCTGGCCCTTTCCAGAGAAAGTTTGCCAACTCTTGCCCTAGAAAGAAGAGAGCCCAGATCTCAGTCAGTGTCCAGAAGCCCGGGAGGTCTGTGTCTTTTCCCTAGCTGCTTAATCTCAGTTTCCTCTTCTATAAAATGGGAATGTCATAAAGACATTTGACCCCTTATGCCTCAGGTTTGGAAGGATCAAATGGGATCACACAGATGAAAGCACCCCGCGAGCTCTAGCAAGTCGTGGAAGCGGTGCTGTTCCCACATAAACACGCAAACACCCCCCACCCCCCCGACGGAAGTGCCCACAGAGCTAGACTCCTCCTCCCTCACCACAACCTGCTTCACTTGTCCATCATTTCTTTTCTGGGTCACCACGACAGTCTTTGCTTGCATCTGGCCTTTCAGCATAAAGCCAGGCCCCTCTCCCATCATTTCACCATTCAGCAGGCATAAAACAGGAGCCACCCGGGACTCTGGGCTCTGCCTCAACTCCGGCTCTCTCCCAGCGCCCCGTCCTCTGTGGCACAGCCACACAGTGTTTGAGGTCAGAAGCATCCCATGCGCTCTCTCACCTCCAGGCAGTGTGCCCCTCGACTAGAATCCTCCAGCTCCCAACACGTCACCCTCAGTGGCTGCGCTTGATGAGGTTTTGGTTTGCAGATGAGACCACACCACTTCCCCGACCCTCCTGCCAGTCTAATTTAGGATGCCCCAGGTCTGAGATCCCATCCATCTTGTTCACGGTCATGGTCCAGCATTTACCAGGAAGTAGGCAATCGCCTGACTCCCTGTTAACAAATGGAGGCATCTTCAGCCTTGAGTTATATTAGATTAGGAGATCCACCCCCTACTGCCGTGTGCCCCATTTTTGCCTCGTTCCCTTCTGAATGCAGCTTAATGAGCCCCAATTACAGCGACTGCTACTAACAGAGGGGCAACCCCCACAATGGCGAGGCAGTCGGATTCAGAGACCATTCAGTTCTTGCCTAGTTCACACTACTCCCTTCTCCTTCCATAAGCACCTGTATGTCTGTACATGTAACAACATTTACTGCAAGGAGCAGGTGTCCAGACTGGAATTCTCGGGTTGATGGAACACCTTCCCTCAGTTCCACTTTTACCCCTTGGTGGTATATGAAACGTGCCCTCTTTTCATGGCCGCCTCCTGAGTGTGCCTGCTTACAACAGTCCCATGCACACGCATCTCGCACACAAATCTGAGAACAATGTCAGGAGAAGTTCATCTTAGAACTCGCAACTCCCTAGGAGGGTCTCCCTGCCTGGATTTCTATAGCTAACGGAAATCCAGCCATACTTATCACTCTCAGCCCTGAGATGTTTACGGTACTATAAATTTTCGGCACTCGTTCAAGTTCTCTGCAGCAGAAGGCAGGCTTTTCTGTGCATTGCGCACTGTAGATTCTGTTCTTAATTTAACACACTCTGCACACTGCGATTCTGATAGTGGTAAATTCACTGAGGCCAGGGCCAGGAAAGGCTACATATGTATACAAAAGATTCTCCGGCATCTTGGTATAAAGTTGTAGGACCCTGGCCACATTGGTGGTGGTGGTGGTGCGGGGGGTGGGGGGGGGGGTCCTTTGCCTCCAGCCCTGGGTCCCTGGCAGGAGTTGAAATGAATAATAAAGCTAGGTTTATGATTAGATCACTAGAGCGGGGAGCAGTTAGAAGAAGGGGGGGACTGTCTTTTTTTTAGGGGGCATGATTTCTTTTCAAAACGTGAATGCAGTACGCCCCTTTGCTACAAACGGTGGGTTTCTCTGTTGCTGTTTTTTGTTTTGTTTTGTTTTGTTTAAGAAAGGAAAAGAGCAGACTCTAGGAAGGAGAGCTTAATGATTTAAATTTAAAAAGACAAGCAGCTTCCGGAAGCCACCCAAGCCTCGGAGAGCTGGCCTGAAGGAGGGTGCAGGCTCCCTCCGGCGTGGGCACCTCCACCCTGCCCCACAGAGAACAGTCACAAGCTACCTGCTGTTCTCCCTTCTGCCTTCTGCCTCGACGTAGGCCAGCGTCTGAAACCTTAAACTGTGCAGGGTGCCACCCTAAAGACCGAGAGATAGTAGCTGCTAAATTAGAGAAGCCAGAGGGCACAAGGTTGTGTTTTGTTTTTCTAGGAAAGAGTGTGAAACTGGAGAATCTGACTCGTCCTCAGAATGGGAAAAGCTCTCTGGGTTTCAGGTAACTCGTTCCCACAGGCTCCGCTGGGCTTTCACCTGGGCTTGACAGGAGGGGCCGGGGTGAAGGCAGCCAGTGCTCGGTTATAGAGAGGGTCCAGATGGCAGTGCGGACCAGCACACATTGGACTTCCCATGAATAGAGTCCAGAGAAGTCCACGGATATGCTGGGGGTGGGGGTGGGGGCCAGGGTAGGCTCACTGGCCCACTGGATCGAAGCCGCGACAGCCCGTGCAAACTGCCTTCCTAGGGCCAGGGAGGCTGAGGTCGCTGGCTTCCAGGAACAGCCTAGAGGAGAGCCCCTCAGTTCACAGGAGCAGGTTTCTAACGCAGGATATAGCCCCTCCCCTTCTTCACAGGCAGCTGTACTTGGAAGCAAATGATTTAGTGTTCCTGAGAGAGGATCATACAAAGAGAGTACTCATTAGAGGGGGCTCAATCTGTCAGGTGCTGTTATATTAGGATCAGAGAGGCATCATAAAATGACTTTCAACCTGGTCCTGGCTGATAATTAACTGCATGGCATCGCCTGCGTACTGTGGAGAGGCACAGCACTGATTTATGCATTGGTTTAATTATCTGAGCTGAAAGATTCTGTTCCCTGTATTTGCTTCCATTGCCTGCGTGCTGTATCTCTCCCCCATATTTCTGACATTTGGATTTTCCCCCTACTAATTGACATGCCTGTCGCCTCCTTCTCCTGGTGTCCATTTCTGGAACTGCTATTTGTATATTGCATGATATTTTATCAGGGAAAAAAAATAAAACAGATCCAATTTCATGAAAATGCTGTTGCCATAATGCTCAGGAGAACAGGGGGAAGAGAGAGATGCAAGTCTTCCTAATGTCTACCTTATATGCAGGTACATTTTAAAAGTTCTATTGTATTTGACTTATTAAGCAGTGCAATATTTTTTTTCTTTTACATTTAGCTTTCATTGCAGAAGGGGGTGGAGAGAATGAGACAGCTAGAAGCTGAGATGATTAATATTTATCAGGGCTGCAGGTTTCAGAAAGATATTACAACCCTCAAATTTCTTAGGTATGGAAAATATAACTAGTCACTTGATTATATTCCCTTTTATCTGTATTCTACCTAAGGGAGATTGTTATACTGCATTGATGCTTTTAGGATGCTCCAATCTTCAAATCTCTATGCATAACAGTTTGAAAAAATGGAAGGAGGTTGCCTGAGGCTGAGGTGTTTAGGATCAATTACTAATCAGTTTCAGGTTTGACTTAAATATCTCCTGCATCAAATCCTGAAATGGAAGCCTTCCCACAATGCTTTGGGAGCAGGTACAGCATTAGCTTATACAGGTGCGCTCTGGGTTCCTGCATTATTACCTATCTAACTAGATATAGCTGGTGGCTTTGCTAACCTTTCATTACCTACTCTCTGATAATATTCTTTTCATCCTCTGTGCTATTTTTTCCCTCCCGAGGCTCGTGAGCAAGGCTTGTATCACAGCCTGCTCTGCCTGAGTAATTCACTAAGAAAGTCCCACGCAAACCCATGTGGGTGATAATATTTCATCACTTAAACCTCTATGAGCTCGGGGGACACATACCAAAGGGAGCGAGAAAGGTGCATAAAAATGAGTAGGAGGCTGAAAAATTGCACTTTACAGGGAAGACCTTTGAAATGTTGCCGGGGAAGGAGGGATTGGACTGAGGAAAGACCGGAAGCTAGAAGTCAGAACACCTGAAAGCACCTTTTCCTTTGCTTTCAGGATTTTTCAGATGTTTTTAATAACTCAATCATGAAAGCAGGCCTGCCAAGGGTTAAGCAGCCAAGCCCCTTGTTGTTCTCTTCCCCCACACCGGGACTCAAAATTCTGCTCCCCCTCAAGCCCCACACCTCAGATCTGTGGGCGGATGAACATTTCTCATGAAATAAGCAATACACGCAATACACACACACACACACACACACACACACACACGCACACGCACACTTCGCGTTTCGTTTGTATTCTGCTTTGTTCGCCTCACCAGGGTCCTGCCCAAAGTATGCTGCCCTTGTACCTATGGGTAATAATTATGTCTCTAATGTGAATGTGGAAAATCTTGTTTATAGATTTAAACTCGCCATGGGAGGCGGGGCGGGGGGAGGGGGGGCTCCTTGTAAAATGCTGCTGTTACTTTAATTTCCCATTCTTCATCCAGGTTTCACTGTGCCTAGATATGGTATAGTCCCTGGTACCAGTATACAGAACTACCGGTTACAGCATGCGTGTTCTCTAAAGCACTAACTTCGCATTTGGGCTGTTTTCAGGGGTCTCTGCAGATGGCAGAAAGTGGGGTCCTCAAGGTTATGCCTCTTTAACCTGCCGCAGAGGTCTTTTTTGGTCATAAATTATCTGGATTGGATTTTTTTTTTAGCCTTAATATTTTTATCTTAGGATGTGCTATTGAATTGCAAATGCTCGGCCACATTCCTGTGTCTCCCATTCAAATAGGGATGAAATAGAGAGAGAAAGGGGCTTAGGATCCTAGAAGAAGTAGAAAAAAAATTCTTAAGATTCAACCCACAGAAATTTCAGAGACCTCTTCCAAAGTTCCTGCGAACTTTTACACTTTGGGTTTTGGATCTAGGGACCAGTCGAGTATGAGGAATTCTGATCTACAGCTCATGTTCGAGTATAGTTTAGCAGAAGAGGGGCCAAGACAAATAATATGTTCTCACAAAAAGTGCCTGGGAAGGTATTACTTCCAGTTCTCCAAATACGAAAGCCGACTTTCTGCCCTCTGACAGCTCGCCGCCCCCACTCAGATCCACCTACGTCACAGGCCCAAAACCACTAGGCATCTTGCTTCTGGTCTTTCTGCCACCATCTCGCTGCACACTCTAACTTCGGAAACAAACGCATCCCCCAAAGCCGTTCCCAATTTTTCACAAGGCAGTCACCAAACAGCCCTTTCCTCCCTGTTGGAAGTCACTTGTCATTTGTCCCTGGTGAAAAGGGTTGATAAGACAGGGAAACCAGGCAATGAAATGAGGGGAGCCAGAAGGCATTTTTGTAAAAGCCCAGGCAGCCAGCCGTCTTAGGGAGAGATGTGTGAGCAGATCAGTATTGCTGATGATTCATGGTCACATTTCTCCACGCTCTGCTTCTGAAATGTATCATTCCTCTGCCTTCCATAGAGCTCGGGAATGTTCACATGCATCACTAGAATTCTCATTTCTTTTCTTCTGTCTCATTTACTGTATCACAGGGAGTCATGTTTCTCCCATCCCATAAAATCCTAACTTTTTCTGGAGGACGAGAGGAAGCAGGGGGCAACTGACAAGCACCAAGATTTGGGTGCTGCAGAATGGGGCTTCCAGGAGGTGAAATTGCGTTTCCCTAGATTAAATGGGAAGGAGCAAAAGTCTTTGGAATGCGCCCTCTTGTGGCCAATCATTGCCCATTATTGGGAGAAGAAAGCGTGTAACCCTAACTAAAGGCACCCTTCAGTGACGGGTAATTCACAGGAAAGTTCATTAGACTGGCATGGAATGGTGGGAGTCAAGTCCACCTTGAGATGGCTTTCTTGGGCTGGGGGAAAACAGTCATCCAAGCAAGCCTTCTTAGGCCCCTGTTTGGGAAGTGTCAATTTCTAATTCAAATCTTCTGTAACTGGAATCCTCCAAGAAGGGAGATTTAAGGGTTACTTTCAACAACACCTGGGCTTAGTGAGCATTTTCCATTTCTTGGCGCTCCATTTGTCTTTCTTTCCCTCTCTGTTCTCCAACAAGTGCTATCAATGTCTAAGTTGATTACCACCACCAGTATGTAAATCTGGCAGCATATGGAGACTCAATGATAGGTTGCTATTGTACATTGACTGACCAGATATTGTCACGGATCACAAGAAGATAAAGTAAGATATAGGAGTCAAGAAGGCCACTGATCCCAGCTTCATTGACAATTATAGACAGAGTGGACTTGACTCTACCCATCCCTTCTTTTTTTCCTTTAAGGACTTAAGGTAAACACAGAGGATTCTGTGCCAGCCATCCAGAGAATGTAGTAATGATGAGCAATCTTGGATGACATGCATTAAAAAAATAATTTTTATTTGTTGGGATGAATGTCAGAGAGCCTGAGAGCAATTCCTCACCACTTAGTTAATAACAACTCATATCAGCTTTACAAAGATGGGACTTTCCACCTGAGCTCAGTGGGACAAACTCAGTTCCAAGAGTTCTAGACGCTTGAGCTTTTTGTAGTTGCTCAGCTGCTGGGTCGCATCGCGGCCTCATTTAACCATCAAGAAGGGGGCCGAGGGCAAAAGTTAAGCAGGAATTCCCCCAGTCGAGGAATCTTAAGGTTGAAAGATACATCTGTGGGTATGCGTCAGTGTCACGGGCATCGGTGACACTAACTGACGGGGATTCGCTGCTACCCAATAGTTTATAAAGAAAAGCAAAATGAATACCCTTTGCTATTCTCCAAATTCTTACAGTTTGACATAGTTTGAATATGATTAAGGTTGAACTATTCCAAAAGCAACAAGACATTTTTGTATATTCAGATGATGAAGCTCTTTCCTGGTTAGCAAAATCAGCAACTCATATGGTACTCTGCTTGGAGAGCAGACGGTCCACATAGCAATCATTAATTCCGTGAAGTCATAGTAAACCAACTTAAAGTTGATGTGTGAAACTTCTCAGATGAGAAAAATAAGTTAAGTGTAATAAACCTTTTCTGGGACTCCAGCAGCTGACCCAAAGTCAAGTTGTAAACTCAACCAGGAGGAGTTTTCCATTACAAACCTTAAACTGGAGTCAACGTGTGAGTCAAATGAATCACCTTTTTAAAAAGTAACTCAATTTCTTTTAAACTAAACACGTAACAGAAAAGTTAAAAAAAAAAAAAAAGCTGAGATTTCATATAAATAAGAAAAAGACCGGCACTGAGATGAAGGCCATAAGTAAGAAAGAATGCTAAAGGTCAAATTCTTTCACTGCAAAATCTCTCAGTGCCAAAAGAGTGGTTTGCTAGACAAGTCAGCTAAGTCAGATGCTGTTGCCAGCATCAGGTGTATATTAAAAGTGGTCAAAGTCATAGGTATACTTAGTCATCCGATGCGGGTAAAGCCAATTGAGTAAGGCTTGCAATTAAAGCCATCATGTGTGGTAATTGGTATATAAAAACCTAGACAGGGTCCCTTTGTGTCAGCACTGGGAGCAGACCTCTAGACCACTGGAATCCATCCCCCCCCCCACCCCCCAACACTGGACTCCATGTCAGTAAGCACTTTCTTTCCTACCTTGCCATCAGGAAAGGTTGAGGAAAAACTGAGTGTGCAACTTGAAAACTCCAACCTGACTTTTTTTTTTCCTCAATAAGCTTCAACAGATAAAGTCATCATTATCATGCCCTTCGGGGGCTGCACTGAGAAAGAGCTTTGAGAAAGAAAGACCTTCTTTGAAAAGAAGCTTCTGGTGAGAGAGAGAGAGAGAGAGAGAGAGAGAGAGAGAGAGAGAGACTGTCCTGCGGGGAAACTTGCAGGACGTCAGGGCTTCTCCTACGAGGGGAGCCAGGAAGCCAGCAGGCTATCTATCTGCTCCCCCAAAAGGATGCCCAGGTCTAGCAGGGTTTTCTTGAAAACAGAACATCTGAGTCAACAGGTTTTCAGGATTGGAAATTCTGAGTGTTGCCTTAATTGTTTATACGGCTGCGGCAAACTTTTAAACTGTAATGCTGGGAGTCCCTGCACATACTTTACTGGCCATATGCTCTACCAAACAAAACAATGGCATTCCTTTCAAATGGATTTGGCAAGGGAAACAATTCTTTAGCCTGGCATTACCATGAAAGTAACACGGTATGAACACATCTGTGTGCCTGGGCGTGCAGGGGCGTGTAGGCAGGCAAAGGGTCTGTGTCACATAACTGTAAAAATAACCCAATAACCTGGCTCCAAGTCTGTGGCCGCCCTTCTGACAGGTATTTTCTATCCAGCAACAGGTTAGCGTGGTCCAGAGCCAAGGATTAGAATCTATCAAAGTTCTTCCTCTTAAGGATTGAGTGAGAGCTCAGTGTAGTATCTGAGAGCACTCTGTCAAGGTTGTGTTCCTTGCCAGAGAGCTCTTTTAGTAACTTTGCAGGGAACAAAACTCTTTTTTGTTGGTGGTGGTGCTGTTGTTGCTCAGAGAGCAAAAGTCAGTGTTCCAAAAGTGGCCGCGGGTTCAATGTCAACTGTCCCCCCAAAGTCCCTCCTCGCTGCCTAGAATGTGATGCCCGTGCTCTTCCAAGGCAGAGTTTTTTCTAAAGGCAAAACTGACTGTCACCAATGAATATGCCCTGCTTCCCTGGTGTGGCCCCTGACTGGACTTTTAAAGGGAAGGTTTGTCTTAAGACAATGACTCCATCCATGCCAGGCCACCCCGACCCGCGCTCCGCGCCCCCACCCCCACCCCCATTAAAAACTTTGGATGGGGTCCGGAAGCCTCCCGGGCTCCCCCCACCCCCAGCACCCGAAAACGCCCGGGCTTTCATCCGGCTGCCCGGATCTGGTTTCACAGGCAGGGCGAGCGAGCCTCCCGCAGCCCGGCTCCCGGCCCCACACTGGCCCTCGGAGCTCGCTCCGGGCTCACCGGCCGAGTTCAGCAAGTGTGAGCTCGCCGCCTCTCCAGCCAGGGCTCAGCCTCGAATTCCGCGTCCGCGGAGAAGTCCTCCCCCCCCCCACCCCCCGCCCGCCACCCCCCGCCTCCCCTCCGGCCCCGGCGCCACCGGCGCCCGGCACCTCACCTCCTCCCCGGGGCAGAGCGCGCGGCCGGAGGCGCAAGTTCGGCCCCCGGACCGCCGCGGAGAGACGCAGCCCCCCCCCGCGCCCCCCCACCCCCCAGGCCGGCACCGACCTGACTCCGCGAACGTGATGATCTCCGAGGTCTGCTCCATGAGTTCATTCATTTCTGCCCTCCTGCCGATGTCATCCTCTATCTCCACGTACCCGTTCTCCCCCACTTTGCCCACATGGAGCTTCCTGATCGCGTTCAGAAGCGCCGCCTTGGGCACCGGCTGGGTGACTTCGGGTCTCTTCTTCAAGTGCAGCATGTTTAAAATGTGTTTCTTGACGGCCTCCACCATCTCCGGCTGAGAGTTGGGTACATCCTTTGGCAGGGTGGCCAGCGCGCAGGACGGGCAGTCGGGGGCTGCGCCGGGCCCCTCGGATCCCGGGGTGGGGGAACTCCTCACTATAATCCAGCAACTCGCCAACAGAAATCCTCGCAGCCAAAGCAAGGGCATCCTGGCAGCAAAAGTTGTTGTGATTGCCTTTTTAAAAGGCCCTGCTTTTCCTACCCCCACTCACGCACAGGTTTGGGTTTGGTTTTTTTTTTCCCCCTTTCTTTCTTTCGTTCTTTCTTTCTTTTCTTTTCTTTTCTTTTTTTCTTTCTTTTTTTCCCCCTCCTCCTCTTCAGCAAATTCTCTGGAACAAGAACAAAAAGTTTTCTGTGAAGTTTTGTTTGCAGGTTCCCTCTCTGAATGCAGTCAGTGCGGTAGGTTTGTGGCTCTCAGGGAGGAGAGTTCTGACTGTCTCCGAGTAAGAGAGAAGGAGGGAGGGAGGGAGGGAGGGAGGGAGAGAGGGAGGGAGGGAGAGACAGGGTGGGGGGGGAGACAGACAGAGACAGAGAGAGGATGGGAGGGAGAGAGACAGGGAGAGAGGGAGAGAGAGAGGAGAGAAGGGGGGAGAGGGAGAGAGAGGGAGGGAGAGAGAGGGAGGGAGAGAGAGGGAGAGGGAAAAGAGGGGGAGAGAGAGGGAGAGGGAGAGAGAGAGGGAGAGAGAGAGGGAGAGAGAGAACGATTGGTCCTAAGTGAGTGCGTGAATGGGCGAGGGAGGGAGTTGCTCTGTGAGTAGAGGCTGTGATTAGGAAGGGGAGGGACAGCCCGGTTTCTGACAGGCTGCTCTATTCACTGCTCCCTCACACACACCTCTCTTCAGATATCACCATTCTCGGGAGTTCTACTTCCCTTCTGAAAGAAATCCTTCCAATTTTGTTCTACTTCCCCCTTTTATTTTTTCTTTCTCTGCCCAGTCCCCTTGCTTCACCCAGTTCCTCTTTTGGACGGGAAAGAAAACCCCGCTGGAAGGCACTGTCCCAATCTCCAGGGGTGACTGGGTTGAAACACTGTGCCCCCAGGGCCCTCCAGCCCACCTGGCCTCTGCTCCAGGGGACCCACCGCCCGGCCCATAAGGCGGGGCCGCCGAGGATCCCGGGAGGTGGGTGGACAGGTACCTGGAGGTCGGGAAGAGGGGCAGGCTGGTCACCGGGGGCCAGTGGATCGTCCTGGCTGGAGGGAGTCCCAGAGGTGACCGGTCTCCCATTCATTCATATTTAAATGTTCAGGGTCCTCGGCTCGGGTAGGGGATCTGAGGGGGGCGGGGAGAACTTCGGTCTGGGGTCACCTAACACCCTCTACTTTTCCCAACCGCAAAGTGCAGCCGCGCACTGAAGGATCCACGGGCAAGTCAACCTGCTCGGTCACCTGAAACTCCTCTCCCTCTCCTCGGCCGCCGCCCCCTTCTGCCCTGCGCGCCCGCACTCACAAATTACAGCCTACCTCCAGCCCCGACTTTACAGATAAAAGTGCAGAGTTCATTTGGCCTTTTCCCACATTATTCCCTACAAACAGTGGGCTCCTATGACTCGGATAACTGGTCCTCTGGGAAAAGCATCTCTGAAATATACTGGCAAATGATTTTCTCCGCCATGTGGGAGTTTTTCAGCCATCCCCCTACCCTGTCCTGGACCAGCCTGCTCATGGACTGGCCCCTTGACGGCTTCTTTTTCCCTCAAAGGAAAGGCACAGATGAAATCATCATGGATTTCAGCGTTCACAGAAAAAGAAAAATGTGAATTTTTAAACAATGCCTCTCTGAGTTTTTTTTATTCTCCCCCCCCCTTTTTTTTTCATTTTCTGTCTTATTGCTTTTATCATGCAGAAGTATCTTTAAGAGGTCCATCTGTTAAAGCTTTCCTTCTCTCTCGGTTTCTTTCCCACACATAAGCCCTCAGTTTCTGTAGATACAGTCAGCTTATATCTGACACCTAGTGTGTTCAGAGCATCATAGTTAAGCAATGTGCTTTGGGTGGAAAAAGTTAAGAAATACCATTACTACAAGCCTAGGATCTGAGGGCCAGGGGAGGAGGGTGAATAAATTGTGACATTAAGTTAAAATTACAGTTTGCATAGATAACAATGCTTTTCTGAATCGGACACGCTGTCCCCCTTTTCCAAAACAATTACTTGCAAGACTTTCTCTGTTCCACGCCATCTATCACCTTTGGGATTTCTCCTCCAGGAACATCGATTACTCTGCTCTTCTTAAGATTTTTGTCAACATTTCCTAAAGAGCCTAATTTTTTTTTTTTTTTTTTTTTTTAAGCAGGGAATGGTGAAAGAGAATGGGGAGGGGGGCATTTATTTGCCTTATGATCTGTTAATAAAACATCTTTGAAATACAAAACTTAACATACTCTACCTCGTTGGCGTCATATATACAGCACCCAAAGAATTTTGTAGTCCAATTAAGTTTTACAAGAGAGTCTGAAATAAACCTAAAAGTTTAATGACTCCAAACAACTCAGGAGTCCTACTAGTAGCATTTAGATAAGGGCAAGTTATCAATATTTGGATTCCCTCTGCATGTCGAGTATGTGTGTGTTCCCTGAATTTACTGTTTGTGAATGTAACTCTTAAAAACAGCTTTCCCTGTGGCATATGTACTTGTATATAAGTGCTGAATGGGCTGTATAAACACACAATCTCTCTGCATGCTCTACTATTAAAAGCTGTATTATTAACCTGCCTGAATAATATAAAAAGGTACCAAATTACAACGTGCATTGGAAGTGCAGTAAGTCAACTCCTTGTAACCTTCCTGACTATGAATGTGTCAACAGCTCCTAAGTAAGAGTTAAAAAAGCATTACCTTTCCGGTCCTCTGTCTTTCACCGGCAGACTCCTGTATCGTGTGGAAAGAGCTGTGTGAGGAGTTCCTCTTCATGGTATTGGCACTCTCAAGTTTTATACTGTGCTACTCATTTGCACACTCACACATTGGTACCACTCAAACAGAGGAGGGCTGGGGCTTTGTTTGGGATTGGTTAGAATCAGCATGACATCAGCAGATGACTGGTTTTTCCACTGTGAGACATATTTCATAATTCATTATCTGATGGAAAGCCTTTCTTGGCTGCTGGGACACAACTTGGTGATCACTGAGCCAGTCAAACCTCTGACTGACTAGACTACCTTTTAGAAAAACACTGGAACTGAACAGCTATATCTCACTGAGTGTCCAACTTCCAACTTTTACTACTCGAGCACACACTTCTCATTATATTCAGGCTCGGGTTTTATGTCTTCACATAAAACATCTGTTACTTCATGAAGTTGCCTCTATTTACAAAGTCTTTGATTGTTTCTTACAGGGAAGAAAATCTGCAGTGCTCTTTAGAATGATTCTGATTTTACTTATGAAAGTAAGAGACTTCATTGAGGAAAAAAAAAAAGGGAAAATATGTATACCTATATGATGATGGTCCCCCCTCCCCTGACTTCCACTATTATTTTACATCTTGATATTGAATGCCTGCTTCATAAATCATTTGTCACCAAGAACTTTGAAAACAGCCATTCTCTGCTAGTGAACTTTACAAATATCCTTCCCAACTAGCAAAAAAAAAAAAAAAAGGAAGACTCACACCCCATTCTTCTTTATCAGGACTTCAAACCCTACGATTTCTAAATTGTTACAAATACAACGTGAGATTAGTGAAAAGGAATGAACATTCTTTGAAACGGGGGTTATGTCGGTTAGGGTTTTTGTTGGGCGGGAAGGTTGCTAGCAAGGCCGAGAAATAACACGGTTGGAAGGAATCTTCAGACGAGAATAGTGGGGAAGGGCTGTTTGAAGGAGTACAACTGAAGCATAAGCCGGGGTACTCATGACAAGTGGAATAAAATGTGCAAAATTGGGAGCTAATGCAAGCCATATGACCAGATATGTTGTTTTGTATGCAGGATTTAACATGCATAAAATAAACTTTTCACTGTACCCACAAGCAAAATATAGAGGCTCTGGCCTCCTGATGTGTAGTCGAAGCAGGTTCCTTTAGGACACCAGAAGTTTGCTATGTAGGAGGGTGTGC
This sequence comes from Lynx canadensis, assembly GCF_007474595.2. Taxonomy (NCBI): domain Eukaryota; kingdom Metazoa; phylum Chordata; class Mammalia; order Carnivora; family Felidae; genus Lynx; species Lynx canadensis. The sequence continues at coordinate 71,779,759 of NC_044304.2, read as the reverse complement.
CTTGGCTAAACACAGCGACGGTGGGGATGATGAGCTGTACGCTGGGGATGGGGGGGGGGGGATTCTGAGAACTGTATAGGCAGAAATAAAATAGGAAACTAAATCATTGGGCTGTAGAGGCACAGAGGGAACCTGGGAAGGAAAGATATAAACAGGATCGGTGTTGGTTAACTCCCAAACTGCCCATCAATTTGGAATTGGATGGACTCGACCCCTGCCTAAGGAAGGATCTTCACCATCCTTTTTGATGAGCACTGTTGGAGAGCACTGGCCTGCAGGGCCTCTGAAACCACTCCCAGGCGTGAACCCTGGTGTCCTGGAAATCCCATCACGTGTATGAGCTCTGGGTGCGCAAAACAAACGCAGTTCAGACCCTGGCTCCACTGCCTCCTATAGCCACACAACCCCCTAAGGCTTCGGGTGTCCTCGTCTGTAAAGCGGGAGCCACAGTACTCAACTGACAGGGTCAAGTGCGTGTTCAGAACATAGGAGGTGGTGTTATTTTTGAGGTGCCTGGTGGCTCTTTGTCAACAGTTGTGTCACAGAAATTCGCAGGGCCCTGACTAGAGGGGCGACCCTCTACGTGCGTGACTCAGATCCAGTTGGCCACCGGATGCCTCTGAAGTGCCCACCTACCAGGTCAGCCCACCAGCAATGATGTCATTCTCCACCTGAATCCCCAGCCTCAGAGCTGAGCCACACCGAGGAAATGCCTCCTCACCGGTGGAAATTAAAGTGGGGGTGGTGGAGGAAGCAGGCAGGTTAAAATAACTTCTGTCGAGTATCGCGGACTGGGAATGATCTCTTCCCTTCCGAACTCCAGGGCCCAGGGGTAAGCCGGTCAGCCCAACTCCTGACAGGCATCTACTTTTCCTGCCTGGGTTTGGTTTCTCTTTCACTTCCTGCCCCCTCCCCCAGCAGCGTCCCCACCCCCGGCCCTGCGGGCCCGCTGCTCGGCCTGCTACTGTACCTTGAGCAGCACCTGCTGGCAGCTCCCAGGGATCACGCCGGAACGCGGCCGCTGCTCGAGCCCGGCTCGCGGGGCCAGGGTCTGGGCCAAGCCGCTCCGAGCGGCCGCCTCTATTTTTACCCCGGGCACCAGCAAGGGCAACTTCTCTTAAGAGCAGCTCTTGATTTTTCCCCCCTTTTGGCAGCTAAAGAATTCAGAGAGGGGGAGAAAAAAAAAATAAAATAAAATCACTATTCAGCGAGTGCAGCTGGGAATCTCTGAACCCAGCCCTCAGTGCCAGGGTCGAAAGCCCGGCCAGTGTCGGGGATCGGGACGGGGACCCGCGGGGCCGGCTCCAGCGCGGATCGAGGCGCGCCAGGAGCGCTCACGCCCCACGAGCCGTCCCCTTTCCGAGTGTGCAGTCGGGTCCTACCCGCTTCTGCGCTAGCACAGTGGCCCGCTGCCACCGCGTTTTTCACCTAGTGCAGGCGGCCTGATTTACTGGCGACTTCACCGAGCTCCCCACTACTCGCTGGAGCGTTAGCACGGCTCTGTTCTCGCCTCGAGGAGCAGCCCCTGGGGAACCTGGTGGAGCAGCTTGCTGCGAGAAGGAGCCGGGAGGGAAACCGTGGTACCTTCTTTTACTGTAATTGCAAAAGGCGCGATGTGCCAGAGATTTATATTTAGACGTTGTATGTTTCTACTTTTATGTAAATGGAGCAATTAGGGCCTGTCTTTGCTGCTGCTAACTCCAGTGCTTGGGCCTTGCTGGGGAGCTGGTGTTTTCAATCACAATTAGTGAGCTGGTCAAAAAACAAAGTTCATTTAAGGATAAGAGCTCCATGGTGTGCAGGGAGGAGAGACCAGCGTCCCCCCCCCCCCTGCCTCCCCGTGGCCTGTGGCGACACACACCTTAGGGGAGCGGCTAACCTATCTCGGTGGTTACCCGTATCAGCAGCTGTGCCCGTGTGGAGCTGGCACAGACCAAGAAGCAAGGATGTTCATTTTTCTTCTCGAGCAAACCGTATGGCCTTCGGCTTTCATCCGTGCTATTAATTGGTCTCTTTGCTCACTTCTCCTGGAACGAGGAGACAGGCCTAGGAAAGGGGGCCGTTTTTCATGGCTCTTTTATTTTCGCGGCTGCTCGCTCACACCTTGCTGTAATTCCGTGAAAAATACACGCCGGGAGACATGAACACCCCAAGCAGGTGACCGGGAAGTTGTCGTCTGATTCAGCCGAAATGACACGAGGCTGGGGGGGTTCAGAGCATGGACTATGCTGCTGACGACTCAGGGTGTTTTAGTTCCTTCCTATGAAAAATCTGTTTCCCCCAAAAGCATGATTTCTGGTTCATCCCGTCTGGGAAACGGAACATAAAACGTGACTGTGGAGAGAAATCAAAAGGATTCGAGGTGTTCTGAGCAGCTGCCGGGGTTATTCTGGGCTCAGGGCAGGAAAACCTTGCCGGTGGGGAGAGGTACCTCCCCGGAGAGGCAGCTCGGAATCCAGAAAACGTGGGCAGGATCCAGAGCGATATTTGCTGCAGTGAGATTTCAGAAGTCTCATGAAATGCTTCAGATTGAGTACAGGATTGGCAAGCCCTGCCGGTTTCCTGGACAGCCAGAGCCTGCCCATCGCCCGGGCCGTATGTTAGGTTACAGAGATTTTCGACAAAGAAGGATCAGCCTTCCACATTCACAACTGAACTGGGAAGCTGTTTGCTTTTAAGTTCAATCAAGCAATGAATGCAGCTAAACACAGAGGGAGAGGGAAACATTAAAATTCCTCCCAAAACTCATTAGAAAACAACAGGGTCAGAAATAGTTAATCCAAACCCCAGTTCCTAAGCCTCACATTTCTCTGAGAACCACTGGAATATCCCACAAAGCCTTGTGCTGCGTATGACAGCTCTGTTTCCAGAGTGTTTGGAAATGCCTTATCTAAACCCAGGGAACCCAGATGCTACAACTAAAATGAGTAGGGAAATAAAAGAAGGGGGGGGGGGGAACCCAGTAAATTGTTATCCACCAGTCTACAGCAGGCTTCTCAACTGGGATGATATTCCCCCCCCCCACCCCCCGCAGGAGACATTTGGCAACATGTGAACACATTCTTGCCTGACATAACTGGGAAGGAAAGTGTTACTGGCATCTAGTGGGTAGAGGCCGGGGATGCTGCCCAACATCCTGCAGTGCACAGATCAGCCCCTGTGACGGAGAAATTATCTGGCCCCAAACGGTAATGGTTCTGCAACTGAGGAACCCTGATCTAGAGTTAAAGTTTCCCCTAATTCCCTTCCCGTCCATGCTCCCAGGGGCCTTGGCAACGATGCAAAACATTAATAATTCAAGTGATTCTGCCTCCTCATGTGTCTTGTGCTTCCTGATTAATGGAAGCCCACGCCCCACAGAGATACCAACACAGAAAGAGTGCCTCTCGGGCAACATTGTTGTCACCCTCGCTAACATTCCAGCATGGCCTCCATACACTTCCTGTTGGCTTTGTGTTCGAACCAAAGCAGAACTTGGGTGACCAGCAACAAGATGAGATGAGTTGGCCCACACCCAAGTTGTTAGGAGGCAAAGAGCCTCATGGAAAAGAGTAAGTGAATGAAGCATGAGTTGCTCGAGTTAGCAATTCAGTATCAGATAAATCCACGCACTAGAGAATTCCCTGAAGGAAAATTCACGAAAGTGAGATTAGCAAGCCTTCCTCCCGAGCAAACAAATATGATGGAGCTTGATTTTATTTGTTTAATACCTTAGGGGAATGACACACAGTCAATATCCAAAGAGATACAACAGAATGCTCTCCTAAATCCTACTGCATGTTTCAAGCAAGGTTACATTCTCCAAACTTCCTTCTTAAAAGGGACGGGTGTGACTATTCAAGGAAGGGCATGCCCCTTCAGGTGCTGCTTTCCTGTAAGGACTGGGGGGGACCCTGTGCAGGATCCCACATCTCAGAAAATAATGACAACAACAATAATAATAATGATAATAATAATAATCAACAAATGTCGGTGAGACCCTCCAGAGGGAATCTGCCTGGATCAAACTGGCTTAGAAGTGAAATGCCGTTCTCCACATGATGAGGCCAGTTTGCCTGGATCATCACTTAGTCCCTGAGCCACTGGGATCATCCAGAAAGGAGAGGATCAGTCAGAGATTGTTTTAAGATGAAGAGACACCCTTGAGCGGAATATGTTAGGCACCCCAATGCCATTTCATCACCTCCAACATGTGAGTCACAGTCTCCTCAGGTAGATGGTTATTTTGGAACCAGAGGCCTCACTCAATCCACTTCCAAATGATTCAGAAGTGCCTGGATTTCTTCCCAAGAAGTAACCATGTAGTACTTATGAAAAACTCAATATATAGAGAGAAGCCATCCGTTGCAACCTCTACCAAAAACCATATATGGGAAAAAAAAAAAAAAAGCACTAACACTAATACAAACTGAATAAATATGCCGTCAAAGTCCTTCCTGACCAACACATATTTCCAAGTTGTTTATCATAATTCACTTCTAATCCAATCAGGAAACATCTGGTACAGTGGTAGATCTTTATTGCCCAAGAAGATCATGAAAAATACTCACAAGAGAACATAGACCAGATTGCTGTCGCCGTTCTTCTCACCCGGATCCCCTCGGGCAGTAACTTCCATGTTGTTGACTTGAGGACATATACGTTTAGCAAATAAATTCCACGGGGCCAATAAGAGCAGAAATCTTGATTCTAATCCAACTTCACCTTTCTACAAAGATGCCCCCACGACCTGCTCCCAAATTGTGGCTTTGGAAGGGAAGACACAGAAAAAGCTGGGAGCAGTTTTTTGTGTGTGGTGTTTTGTTTTGTTTTCTTTTAATCAGTGAATTGCTGTGTCCCTCGTGTGCTGATAGAAAGAGTCCAAAGGTCCTGCCCTTCTGTCGGAGCACCTCCGAGGCACGTCCAGGCCCGCACGACGGGGAGTGCCCTTGTTCCGGTCACTGTGTACTTTTGTGCACACTGACCGGGAGCATTGGCGGTGGTTCAGCTCGGTTAGTAAATATTTCCAAGTGCCTCACTCTCATTTTAGGAAGGTCAAGTTTGCAAAGGTGAACTGGCAAGCAGGACCTCTGTAAGCCTTTATCAGCTTGGAAAAGCAAACTGTCATTAAGCACAATGTACTGAGAGTTTGGAACCTCTGGATTCTACAACTCACCTTAAACTTTCAAAAGATAACTGATGGCCACAGTCTCTTTTCTTAATAGTCACTGAGTGGGGCGCCTGGGTGGCGCAGTCGGTTAAGCGTCCGACTTCAGCCAGGTCACGATCTCGCGGTCCGTGAGTTCGAGCCCCGCGTCGGGCTCTGGGCTGATGGCTCAGAGCCTGGAGCCTGTTTCCGATTCTGTGTCTCCCTCTCTCTCTGCCCCTCCCCCGTTCATGCTCTGTCTCTTGCTGTCCCAAAAATAAATAAAACGTTGAAAAAAAAAATAAATAAAAAAAATTAATAGTCACTGAGTTCCTTTTTAAAGATGAGCTAGAGGGGCGCCTGGGTGGCTCAGTCGGTTGAGCGTCTGACTTTGGCTCAGGTCATGATCTTGTGGCTTTCATCACGATCTCATGGTTTTCATGAGTTTGAGCCCCATGTCGGGCTCCATGCTGACAGCTCAGGGCCTGCCCCTCCCCCACTCGTGCTTGCTCTCTCTCTCTCTCTTTCTTAAAAATAAATATTAAACAAACTTTAAAGATGAGATAGAATGGTGAATGAAGTTAAGAGCCGTTATATTAGAAGGAAAACAGCTTCAAAAACCCTCTCTCTCATAGACGAGGGGTCAATTTCGGATCACTTAACGAGCAGAGGCAGAAAGCCAATCATGTCATTTGGTCAACTGCAGCATCGTTCAACTATGAACTGAGAAAAATTAAAATGGTGCTCCCTGTAGCAAAGAGTTCACCCAGTAAGTTCCCCAAATTTCAAGGAGCTTTTGTTTCATTAGATGCTCTTAACTTCATGTTAGTCACAGGGAAAAAAAAAAAAATGCCCACATACACACGCACGACTAAATGTAGTCAGTTTGCTCAGCTGTTGCTGACGTCACTGCTGCCCACTAGGAATGAGTTACTGTAATAATCCCCCTTTTATTAATCATAGGCTGGAGGAAGCAGAAAGTGGGTGACATCATTAGGCAAAAGACCGGGCTAACTCATGCTCCAATTTACTCAGCTTTATTATAACATTTCTCAAGTGACATATGAAAGCGATTACCATTTCACACTTTCCCCCTCTGAGCCATCATCCCTAACCTTCAATCCAAACTCCCATAGAAGAGCTTAGCTTTCAGATGGAGGCACAGAAAGGCCAACTCTCACCAAGGTTCCAATGTCCTCCCCGGAACAGCTTCTTCCTTGGCTCAAGATGGAGGCAGTCTCTAGAACCACAGCATCCCAAATGACTCTCGGGTGATGCTGGCTCTGGTGGCATCTGACCGGACGGGGCCGCCCGCCATGAAGAGGACCGAATGATCTGGGTGGGTGTAGCTACCCATGGCCTCCTCGTAACCAAAGGCAGGGCTCTGCACCTCTAGGGATCTGAAATAGAAGAAACTCCATCTGAAGATGTGCGGAAAGGTAACGGTTCAGTGAGTGGGTCCTGCAGCTAGACTGCCTGGGTTCAGATTCGGCCTCCATCACTTTCAAGCTAAGGGACACTGGGCAAATGGCCCAGTAGTAGCTCGGTCCCTGACAGATGAGCGCTGGTAACAATGGCACCCCCTTCTGAGGATTGCTGTGAGGAATCATGAGTTGACAGAAAGTGTGCTTGGTTGGTACATAGTAGGTGTGACTTCTCTTCTCTAGAAAGTTCTGCTGACTGGACTGAACTGTCGGTGTCCTGCTCTGTGGAGCACAGAAAGACGGGCAAACGAACTATGAGAAGCCATCAGGGCAGACTGGTCCTGGCCAGACCCATGCGACTGTACATGCTGGCTCTGTCGCTGGCTGGGACGTCACCGGTCAGTCTCCCCCCTCGCCGTGCTTCTGTCTCCACCTCCTGCATTTGCCAGAGGAGGCGCTTCTGACGAGGAACAAAGGCACGTGACTAAAACCAAAAGAAGACTTTGGTTCAGGGATGCTGAAGAGCTCAGCATCAAGCCATTTTGAACAAAGTTATCAGTCTGGTCACTCCCCCCATCCCACCCCCCCCCGTCCCCCGCCCCGGCTCTCAAGCACACATTCTTTGTATGAAATGTAAGAAATGTAAAACCCCTATCAGCATCCCTCCCCAAATAATCATTGTTAACATGTTTACATGTGTGTGTATATGTGGGTGTAGATATGCATATATAAGTAAAGAGAAAGCAACAGAAGCGTCTCCATAATGCATATGCATCAGAGAAAGCATGTTTTTACTGTGGGTGGGGCTATACCTCATTCTCTTAAACCCGGGACCTTGCAGAAGCAATTGTGTCGATGTCTTCCACTCGTCCTTTACCTGCAGCCTCCTCCTGAGGGTATTTTAAGGAGTCAAAATAGAGCTGTCTTGGGCGTATGGGAGAGACAGAATGATAGCCCAAAAGAGAAGTCTGGGGCTTTGTAATACTTAGATAGTAAAGAAACTGGCTCCGCTGAGGCAGAGTCCAGTAATCATCCAGGCTAATTTATTACTCAGATTCACCTTTGCTCAAAGTAGTGAGTTATAAGCACTCCACCGGGTGAAAGGGTTAGGCTCCCCGACGTGATCTGCTAGTGCAGGAAGGAACTGCCAGGCCACGGTAGCCGGTAAGTGAAATAGTAGCCCGATTCATAGCAACTTCAGGATCTCCAAATTGGAAGCTTCCTTGAGAGAGCAGAGGATGCCAGGATATCTGCTGCCCCCTAACTGATACCACGAAGAATAGCATGTGCTTTTTAAGGAGCAAGGTAGGGTTCAGGGACCCTTGGTGACTGGGTCAGCCTGTTAGGTGGTAGGTGTGAACTGGGCCACCTCCACCAACCTGTTTGTGCCCAGTAAGGCAAAGCCATTGCCTGCGTCGCCTCGGCCTTCTGCTGAGGAGCTCCTAGCAGCTGCGTAGGTGAAACCAGGATACAGGGGTGACCGAGCGGAAGTCATTCGGGCTGCGTGTTTGTTAAGAGGGTGACCAGAGGAAGCTCTCACAGGCCATTCAAAACTACATATCCCTCTGCTACACAGATTTCCGGGAGGCCCTGAAGAGGAATGTGGCCACCAGGGAAGTGAGGCATTTCAGGTTAGTTTCTACTGACTTGGGGAGCATCCCCCCCCCATCCCTCGTAGGTAATTGAGAGATCCTGCCTGCGGGAAGAGGCGGAGGCGCCCTCTTCTGGTGCATCTGTGCAGAAGGAAAGTCTATGAAGGGCGCAGTAAGGGGCGCCTTCTCTCTAATCCCTCCACTCCCAATACAAACTTACCACTTTTTAAAAAGCATCCGTCTTGATTTTAAAAGTAACGCACATTCTTTGTATGAAATACAGAAACTATGGATAAATACAAACGTGTAAATCACACTTAATCATCTCTCCCAGAAATAACTATTAAAATTTTGATATATATGTATCATTTACATACACATATGTACTATCTACCTACCACGCATATACATGTGTGTATGTATACATATATATATATATATATATACATATATATATATATATACCATATATATTTATACACCATGCTTTACATACATATGTAAAACTAAATTGCAGTCATGCCGTAAACACAATTTTGTATAATTTTCATTTGTGATGAGATTTCATGGTGATTATTTTCAATGGCCTAAGTTGTCCTTGAAAATATTAATGACCCGGGGTCGCCCAGGGGGCTCAGTGGGTTAAGCATCTGACTTTGGCTCAGGTCAGGATCTCAAGCTCATGAGTTCCAGCCCCACATCAGGCTCAGTGCTGACAACTCAGGGCCTGGACCTGCTTGGAATTCTGTCTCTCCGTGCTCTGCCTGTCTCTCTCTCTCTCTCTCAAAAACAAATAAACCTGGTCTCTCATTTAAAAAAGAGAAAATATCGGGGCGCCTGGGTGGCGCAGTCGGTTAGGCGTCCGACTTTCAGCCAGGTCACGATCTCGCGGTCCGTGGGTTTGAGCCCCGCGTCAGGCTCTGGGCTGATGGCTCAGAGCCTGGAGCCTGTTTCCGATTCTGTGTCTCCCTCTCTCTCTGCCCCTCCCCCGTTCATGCTCTGTCTCTCTCTGTCCCAAAAATAAATAAACGTTGAAAAAAAAATTTTAAAAAGAGAAAATATCAATGACTGGGAAGTAATATATCACATAGATGTGCCTTTATTTTTGAACTAGTCTACTATTATTGTAGATTGAATTTGTGTTCAAAATTTCACAGTTACAGTACTATTTTACTCTTTTTAATGCATCTCTGCTTATTTTTTAAAGATAAATTCCTATGAATTGGATTATTGGATCTAAGAGCATGGGCATATTTCAGATCTTTATATGTATATTACCAAATTGTCCTCCTGAAAGTTTTTACCTGTTTCTATTACAACTAATAGTGTCAGGGCATGATTCTTTTACTGTGTTCTAGCCTGATGTGATCACAATATTTCTCCCAAGCCAAAGATGATATATGGTTTGTGTTAACTTCTATTTTTTACTTATCAGTTAAGATAAAATATAGATCATTGTCCATTTGAACAGCTTTCTTCTGAGTAGCTGTTGGTATCTTTGCCCATTTATTTATGGGCAAAATCTAAAGACTGTGTGACACGGTCCACATGTACCCGTCCTGACTGGCTACCATACTGGACAGTGTGAGTAGGTGGGTCTACAGTCAGGTTCTGACAGAACAGAAGCCACAGAAGGACAACAAAGAAAGGGACTAAAAGGAAAAATCATTAAAGAAATGGTCGGTGGACTCGGGGGTCTGAACTTGGTGAAGAAAGAAGTGCGGCCCGAAAGCAACTAGTAATCGGGGGGAAAATATAATCATTCAGGCATCAGAGGCATTGATGAGGGTATGTTTGGAGTGAGTCGGAGGGAGTTGGCCGGAAGTGTCTCTCAGAGAATGGAAGGGTGAAGTTTAAGATTTCAAAAGGCAAACAGTTGTAAACGGTGAGAAAGTGCAAGGTGTGGCCATGGGGCTGGATTTCTTCTGCGGAGCGTGTGTGAATGTCCTTGGCGTTAAGGAATTTGAAGGTCTGTGAGAGAGGGTCGGATGCAATAAAAAAGCACAGGTGGGGTAAAGCCCAGAACATGTGCAACAGAGGCCCAAAGCCTCAAAGCTGATTTTACGCGAGGGTGAGAACGTGATACAGATGATGCCATTGTTGGTTATATTTATCAAGCACTCACCTCTGCTGGGCATGGTTCAGAGAGCTTGATATATGTGTCATCTCCTTCAGTCCTTTGAGCAACCGTCTGAAGTAGGTTTTCTTATTATTGCCATTGACAAATGAAACCACAGAGGCTTTGAAAGACCAAATAACCTGTCCACGGATGTGCTCTGGTGGAGCAAGGATTTTAACCCCACTGAGGTCTATGCACGTTACTTCTACACTCAACTGCCTTCTTACTTAGAGCAGCAATGGATAGCAATAAGAATCCTGGGTGGCTCCTGTCCAACCCCATGCTCGCAAGGATCTAGGAGCTGCTGGAAAGGAGGCATGCTTGATTGGAGCAAGAACATCCGTGGAGGACCCAATGTCAGAGATTGGGGGGGGGGGGTAAGCATTTAGGGTGAAAACAGAGTGGTAGCTTATTCACAGTGGAGCAAAGTTAGTGGGCGCCATGGGAGGAGGAGGGGTGGGAGCGAGCACATCCAAAAGAGGAGGGGTGGGAGCGAGCACAGAGCCCATTGGATGGGATAACTGTGAAGGACAGCTCTCTGAAGGTCTTGTTTGGGATGGTGAGAAAGACTGACGAAAATTAATTGACCTTAAATTTTCATACTTGAAATACAACATATATGGTATCTGTATACTCATTTATCATGACATAAGAAAACTTTTACGTGTAATGATGACCTGTATTGGCAGCTATTGAAGAGAACTAAAGATGAAAGTAATTTTAATTGAGGAGTCCCTGGTTAGTATCGTAGCTTTCAACTTGTTTTGCCATACCTGCTTTCATGAGGATATCACACAAAGTAGAAATTTCTGGAAGCATTGAAGTAAGAGTGAGAGTGAATCTTTATGTACCTTTTTTTTTAAATCATTTTTGAACGTTTATTTATTTTTGAGAAAGACAAAGATGGAATGCGAGTGGGTTAGGGGCAGAGAGAGAGGGAGACACAGAATCCGAAGCATGCTCCCGGCTCTGAGCTGTCAGCCCAGAGCCCGACACGGGGCTCGAACTCACAAGCTGTGAGATCATGACCTGAGCCGAAGTCGGACGCTCAACCGACTGAGCCACCCAGGCGCCCCTTAAGCTATGTATCTTGGTGGTCAAGATAGGTAACTTCCTTTGGTTTCTTATAATTGCACTGAATTTCTACCATGAGCCTTCAATTCGCTATATGCCAGTGAATGAACCTCACTCTATTTGGAGTCTCCCAATTGTCCCTGCACCTGGGAGGTGGAGGGAAGAGGTGGGCGGGTGGGGGGTGGTGGGAGAGTTCACCTAGTTTTCCAGTTTGTAGGCTGGAATGAATAAAAGGATCATCATCTGTCTCGCTTGTGCCCTCCCTCAGATGTCCTGGTCTTGGCAGCTCGTGGCTAAATTGTTCTTCATTCTTAAGTTGTGGCCTCTTAATTATTTTGCAAGTTCTGGCCAGTGTCATAAGGCAAGAAATAAAAACAGTGGGCAAATCTCAGGAAAGCAGGAACAAGTTACATTTATTTCTTGGTAGATAGTATGAGTGTGCTGCAGGTGGGATTTTTCAGTGCACAGATTCATGTGCAAGACACAGGCTGTTTGGGGCGCCTGGGTGGCTCAGTCGGTTGAGCGTCTGACTTCGGCTCAGGTCATGATCTCACGGTTCGTGGGTTCGAGCCCCGCGCCAGGCTCTGTGCTGACAGCTCAGAGCCTGGAGCTTGTTTCAGATTCTGTGTCTCCCTCTCTCTCTGCCCCTCCCCCACTTGCACTCTGTCTCTCTCTGTCTCAAAAATAAATAAACATTAAAAAAATAATAAAGAAAAAAAAGACACAGGCTGTTCCTTTAGCTCTCAAATTACCACAAATCAATGGTGAATCATATCTCTGTTACCATTCTTTGCTTCCCCCTCATTCCATTTCCTGCATCTTAGCCAAAGGAAAGCCCCTCTATTCATAGGTCCCCAACTGCCCAGTGCTAGGACACCATTGTGTCGGCCACAAGGTCCTGCAAGGACTGAGACCTTGTCAGTCTATCGGGACACCGCCCAGGCTCCTGCAAGGGTCCACTGCTCCTCACGGTGGGTGCCCACCTTCATCCACCTCTCTTCTCTGCCCTGGGCCATGTCCTGTCTTCACATCCTATTCTGGACCCCCACCATTGCGTCTTCCAAATTTAGCAGGGGTCTGCCTGCAGCAATATCCAAGGCAAAGGTATACAAAAGACCTGGCTTCCTACTTTCTTATGGGGAAAAGAGCATGCTAGAACAAATTCAAACCAATATTAAACTAAACTGTATTCAACATTGCATGACCAGATGAACCCTGATTGTATCAATTCACATATGAACATGAGAGCTCATCCTGATTACAAAACAAATATCCACAAACTAATCTATCATTCATAATAGAAAAAAAAAAAAAAAACGATGGATGATACCCATAAATCATTGTACAAGAAAGAGAAGATGTAGAAACAAAGTGACTTAGGAGCACCTGGGTGGCTCAGTCATCGAATATCTAATTTTAGCTCAGGTCATGACCTTGTGGCTCAGGGGTTCAAGCCCCGCATCAGGCTCTGTGCTGCTGGCTCAGAGCCTGGAGTCTGCTTCGGATTCTGTGTCTCCCTTTCTTTCTAGCCCTCCCCTGTTCACGCTCTGTTTCTCTCTTTCTCAAAAATAAATAATAAATGTTAAAACAAATTTTTTTTAAAGAAACAAAGTGGCTTGTCCAAGTTTACACAGCTACACAGTGGCAGAGCTAAACTACAAATTCAAGTCCATCCAGATCCAAAATTTATACACCCAATCACTATAATACACTGGTTTAAAACATCAATATCTGGGGCGCCTGGGTGGCTCAGTCGTTTGAGCGTCCAACTTCGGCTCAGGTCATGATCTCATGGTTCATGAGTTCAGGCTCCACATCGGGCTCTGTGCTGACAGCTCAGAGACTGGAGCCTGCTTCTGATTCTGTGTCTCCCTCTCTCTCTGCCCCCCTGCCCCACACACGCTCTGTCTCTCTCTGCCTCTCAAAAATAAAGAAAACTAATAAAATTTTTTTTTAACCATCAATATCTCTATCTATCTGTCTCTACTGAATTTGTTGAACATATGTTATATCCCAGGTAATTTGCTAAATACTCACAGACAGTACCTGTCAATCGTGTAATATCTACTGATATAGGCCTATTCATTCAATCCACACGTGAAGCAGACAAAGAACTTGATTAATTCATTTCTCATTCGTTCTTCAGCTGTTATCTGGCTTGTGCTCAGAATGACATTAAATTGTTCTGACAAATACCACCTGCCAATAATCCTCTGCATCGAAAAGTCCAGTACACTTGTGTCCGCCCTTGGCCACTTCCTGCCCAGTCCTCTCTTGTCCCACGGCCATTTGCCACCCTGGGCCCAGGCTGCCCACTCACTGAGCACTCCTCCCTAGTCTGTCCCTCAGGCTGCTTTGTCCTTGGTCTCCAGCTCTTCTCTGTCTACACCCAGACTCTTTGGGTGATTTATCCACTCTGGCTTCAACTGATAAGTGGGTGATTCCTATAGCTCTCTCTGAGCTAGCCTTTTCTCTGAGTGTCAGGCTCATTAAGCCAAACTTCTACTGATCTTCCTTCTGACGGTCTTCAGGCAACTTCAGCTCAACAAGTTGAAACTGAACGCATATTCTAATTTTCCAAACCAGCTCCTGCTTTTGCATTGCTGATCTCAGTTGTTGCTATTCAACCAGCCAAGAGTTACCCCTTAACCAGCGTTCTCTTCCCCGCGACTAAATACATTCAATAACCACATCGTAATCATTTACCTTCTAAATATTTCTCCTCTATAACCCCATGGTTCTATTCAAAAGCTGGTAGGATAATAAAACAAGACGTCCCGGGTTAGCCCAGATGCCAGTACAATGAAAACCCTCAACAAATGTTAGCTATTATTTTTACTAATACATAAACAATAACAACTTCCACCACCACAACAGAAGCAAATTGTGCCACCACAGCCCCCGACTGTTGGAACTTTGGGGTTAACACTCCCATTGTTTCCTTCTTTCTTTTCTCTTTCATGTTTGTCCCTATCTTTGCCCTGCATTTTGAGAACCACCTTCAACTTTACCTTCTAGCCCTTCCCTCGCTTCTGTTTTACCTTATGTTTTTAGTTTGTAAAAGCTTTTGCATTGTTTCGGTTTCTTTTATGTCTTTGGGTTAATTTCTTCTAAAATAGATCTGAGGACACTTAGAACTTTTGACACTTTTGAAAGGTGGCCTTAGGAAAGACACTTTCTATTCTGTGCCCTTAATGGTTTGTTTTCTCCACCAGTAGTTTTTCTGTTCCTCTTTTGCATCTTTGGTTTTCCTCACGCCTGGCGATCCTACATTGTCCCCTTGTAGTGACGGTGAGATGTGTTAATTACCAAAGCTGGTATGTTAATTACCAGATGAGAAAAGGCATCCTTTGCTGTAGTCTAGGTAGGTCCGTCTGTCCCCAAACTTAACTCTTGATGGGAGGAGGCATGAGCACATGATTTTGTTTGGTTTAGTCCTCTATACCTAGGAGAATTGGCCCTGGGGCCTAGAGCAGGGCCTGATACTCACCAAGTATCTTAAAGGTCAGAACCCATCATTGTTGAAGGCCTTTCTTGTTGTGTTGACAAGATTATGATTGGAATCTAGAGAAAATTCTGATGAAAGATAGGCACTAGCCTAATCCTGGAAAAGAAAAGAGGAATTTATTGTAAACATGATCAACCATTCAAGCCGACTTTCTTTTCCCTTTTGTTTTATTATAGAAACTTCCTAAAGTTAAATCAAAATAGAAAGAAGTAACACTAAATGACAACTAGTGCCCTCTGCATCAAGATTCAGAGGATGTGAGTCCTGATTCCATTTGTATTACTGAGCTTCTGAGACATACCACCTAATCTAGCTAAATCCTAGTTTCTCTAAATATAGAGACCAAACATTTCATCACCTGTAGTTTCCCAGGGTTTTCTTGGCATATAAGTCAATAACTTGTAGAGTTTTATCAATCACCCTGGAAACAATAAGTTTTGCAAATACCCATCACCAGCCTTCATTCATAATTGTACTGGAACTCATAACTGTACTGTGGTATCTGTCTATAAGCCATTCTTCAAAAATATGTGTGATAACACGTTTTATTAACTTCTGTATATCACAGAATACCTTTCTGGGTTGTCACATACGAATGAAAACTTGAGTGAATCCAATTCTCTGGCAATAATGTCTTAATCTTAACACTCTATTGTTCCCTCTCTGTGGCCATCAGGTGTTTGCTTCTGGAAAAGTCTTAAGTCAGCTTGATTTTTTTGTTGCTTTCAAAGTTACCTTGCTACTACCCTCTTATTTTCTTCAAGGATGTTTATAAGCTCTTCATAATTCTTATTAATCTTCATAATTCAAAAAGTCATCATGATAGAATCATATGTGATTCTTTTTATTAACATTCTTTGAAACCGATTTAGCCATTTTCAATCTGTACATTCAGATGTTTCTTTCAGTTCAAGAAAGTTTTCTTGCAATTAGTTTGATATCCTCTCCAGACACATCTATCATTCCTAGCTTGGCTTTGCATTTCAGGAATCCCATATCTTTCCTCTCTATGTTCATCTCTTGGTATGTTACTTCTTTCTGGAAGAGTCACCGAAGTGTGCCACTCTTGGCAATGTTGAATTTCATTCAGTATGGAATTTGTTCTTTATAGCCTCTAGTAAAGATTTTCACTCTGCTGTGGCAAATGTGGTTTCTTTACAATCCTTTTCGTCTCACTTAGATCTTTCTTCATTCTTTATTTCTTTCTAAAGCCAAAATTATTCTATTATTTGTTATTACATCTTTTTCAGTAACTTTTACTTAGACTGCTTTAGGATACCAAATTTCTAAATAATTGTATTGGTAAATAATTGGAGAACAATTTTCTGCTGAATGTCAAATATTATGGGTACTTTCTGTTTTCAACTTAGTTCTTATGTTGGTCTTTTTTTTCCCCCTCTTCATCTTCAGTTGCAAAGAGAACCATTCCTATATGATGTTTGCAATTAGACAGGATATGTGGATTCTTTGGTTCTGTTCTCTGACTTATGTGATGTGCTAAAATACTCTGGAAGGAAGAACATTAGTAACTCCTAGGATCTGACAAGTGTTCTGAAGATGACTGATTTTGTGATACCCTGAACCAATGGTATATATGAAAAACTATAATTCCCAAGGCACTTTTATAGAGGTACTTCCATTTCTAACTCTTCAGGAGTGCTTTACCAAGGGAATGATATTTCCAGAGATTTAGCAAGGAGATGATAATTCCAGTGTCAGCGTCTGCCCTTGTTTTCTGGAAGTGACAGTTCCACAATTGGTGCAAAAAAGGTTAAAAAAGATAGAAAAAGAGGGGAAAGGTGGGAAAAGGACCATATGTTAGCCTCATTGGAAAGCTCTACTTATGCAGTGAAAATGGATGCTCAGTTAACTAGCCAGGAGCCAGAACTTGGGGAGGAATAAAATAATGTCCTTTCTTCTGCCTGCTGATAAGTGCTGCTTTATTTCATGGGTCAGTGCATAGTTTGTCCTCTCAGGCCCCAGTGATATGAGAGTGAATGAAACTATCCCCCAGATTCTTGGTTTGGTTGTTGGTATTGAAGGTCACCAAAAGGTGGATGGAGATTATGGTTTCTCCGTGAAACAATGAGTCAAGTCAACTGTGTTCCGACTTTCCATCAGTAAATGATTCTAAAGAAAGGCAGATCTTCATGCCAGGCTTTTATGGTGCATTTTGATCAACCAATTTTCCCCCTTTGGTATTACAGTAAGATTATTTTATTTTATTTTATTTTATTTTATTTTATTCATTCTTTAATGTTTATTTCTTTTTGAGAGAGAGAGAGAGATGGAGACAGAGGTAGAGACAGAGAGATAGAGCACAAGAGGGGGAGGAGAGAGAGAGAGAGGGAGACAGAATCCAAAGCAGGCTCCAGGCTCCAAGCTGTCAGAGCAGAGCCTGACGTGGGACTCGAGCTCACCAGCCATGAGATCGTGACCTGAGCCGAAGTCGGGCACCCAACTGACTGAGCCACCCAGGTGCCCTGAGTAAGATTATTTTAATATGCAATGTGATCTGGACAAGAACAAAGGCCTCTCTAGACTTTACCTTTCTATCTCCTATGTAACTTTCCATCCTGTATCCCCGTGTTCACACCATTTTCTGTTAACCAGCCTGTTTCTGTTCAGAGTGACATCATGAGTTAGCTGCTATTACCAATCACAATTCATCAAACACCCAAGAGAGAAGAGTCATCTGATACGTAATGTTTTAAAACATGGTAACAAGTCAAATACCACATAGAACCTTAAGTGCATTAATTATTAGAACTCCCCGTTAACAATCACAATAGTAATTAATGTTCCTGTTTCATAACCAGCCCAAGGCACAGTTTTCTGAGCAGGAAGCACCTCAAGAGTTTGTAAGCTTGCCACAGAGCCACAGATTCGGCCAGCCAGCAGGGTCGTCATGAGTCACGGGTTCTGCCACAGCCGGGAGCTGCCAACATGCAGTCTTCCGCACACTTTTCCACAGGAACTGGGGGTGCCTCTGCGTTTGGAAAGCTACCTCGTGCCCTGTCCACACTCAATAAACACTGCTTCATAATGACAATGGGAATGTGTGTTCCATCTCACTTTTCTCCTGAATGTTTCTATTTAGGGAGTCCCAAATGTTTCCATTGCTTGATTGGCTGCACAGTCAAAAAAAAAAAAAAAAAAAATGTTCCTACTGCTTCCTTTGAATGTTTCCATTTTCTTTTTGAGCATCAGCCTGGTGCCTGTCCTGTGCCCTACACTCACTGAACTGTGCTGCTGGTTGGGCAGTCAGGCCAAGAGGACCCTACTTCAAATGTCTTATTTCCAGGTAGCCAGATCCAAAAATATGTTCCTGGATTCTGGGTATAAGCTGGTTTTGCTTTGCGTCTATTCATTACTGGGAAATAATTTTTTCCACTTATTAGATCTTTTTTTCTCTAAATTTTGGAAACAGTGCTGAGTCAGAGGACTAGGGAAACAGAGGACTGGATCCAGAGACTGCCCGGCTCTGTGGTTGCACAGTGGCTTCCATCCCTGCAGGGTCTGCAAGAGAATTAGCTGGCTTTCCAAAGTTGACCTTCTTCCCAAAGAATGCTCTTCAGAGGTTCCCAGCACAATGGGAAGCCCGCCTCGAGGGGTGCAAGTGTGCATGTCCTTGTCTGTGAGTAAATGCAGTGGATAGGCAATTTGTGTTTTAGGGAGACACTAAAATGCCAATCAGTAATGATCTATCCAATGGTTCCTGAGCTTACTTCTCCAGCCTTGATTCTTGCTCTAATGGCTATGTGTAGGCTCAGTCATATGAGATGTGTGAGTCAAAAACTGTTTACCTCTGACATAACCCAAAAAGCTCTCCCTTTCCAAAGTAAGTACCCTGTGGCAGGTAATACAGGCTGGGAGAAATGCACTCCCTTAGATTTCAGGAGTTGTCTGAGTAGTTTCTCAACATGGCAACATTGTTGATGTTGTTCTCCGTATCCTCTAACCAACCAGAGTAGTGGGTGCTGGGAACAGAGGTCCAAAATAAAGCAGGCAACCACCCCTTTCATGCAGGAAGAAGGCAGACATTAAACAGATGATTGTTTGATTACAACTGGGTGAGTGCCATGAATAGGCTACTGAGTGTTTGTGGAGTCAGAGTTTTCCTAGACAGGAAGGTCAGATTCTCCTAAACAAATGAACTGGGGCCTGAAAAGCAACAGAGAAGTAGTATTTTCTCTATAACAACATCTTGAGAGTCCCGTAATAAGTAAATAAATAAAACAATGCATGGAATGGGATTAAAGATTATGTTTCTTTCAAGGTGTGTACCACAAAGAGGATCTAGCTTGAGTTTTACACCATTCCCTTCCCTCCTCCCACCCCAGTCATGAAGTGCTGGGGGCACTGTCATCATCCTCTCTTTGTGAATGAGTAAACCTGGCTTCAGGAGGCTTCAGTGAATTACCCAACCGACACAGCTATTAAGTAAAAGAGCAGGAAGTGGTAAACAAGCCTTCTAATTCTAAGCCCGGGAATCTTTCTAGAACAGCCTTCAGAGAAGCTGGTTGGGGAGCAGAGAGAATAGGGGAGAATGGTTGAGCCTCAGATGTCCAACTCTGATGGTGGACCTTGGTTTTATGGATAAATGCAGTTCCTTTAAAGCAGCATAATGGATAGGCGTGGGCTTCGGAGTCAGATCCAAGCTCTAAACCTACTCTGCCATTGACTGGGTTTAAACATAACTCAACCTCATTGAACCTCAGCCTGTCTGCCTACAATACGTGACTTCCTCCAAGCCAGCAAGAAGATTGTGGGAGCCACGGGGAGACACAGAGGCAGTCCTTGATATCTTGTAAGTCCTCAGTTAATATGTCTCTCTCCTTTCTCCTTTAACCCAAGAGAGAAAGTAATCAAAAGTGTTTATCAACTGAATAATAATAAACTCTCCTCAACAGGAGGAGCACTGAAAAAACACTTCAAATGGCTGAGCAGCCATGAAGACCTTGGTCCCAAGAAGTGGCTGCAGTAACTCAGGAAAGAGAAGGTCACCCATGCATGGACACCTGCTTTTCCAGCTGATTTTGCTCCCGGACCCACGAGAGCTCATTCCAATCACAACTGAAGGAGACCTGGAAGGGTCCCTCTTAGAGGGAACATAAGGCAAAAGATAAGGAGAGACAAAGGCAAATTTGGGGCCTACCCATACTATATATTTACCTCAACAAGGGGTGCATTTTTAGTCAAATTCCTGATTCCAATTGGCTCCCATCCTTATTCTTTTTTAAAAATTTTCCCCCATGGGGCGCCTGGGTGGCGCAGTCGGTTAAGCGTCCGACTTCAGCCAGGTCACGATCTCGCGGTCCGTGAGTTCGAGCCCCGCGTTGGGCTCTGGGCTGATGGCTCAGAGCCTGGAGCCTGTTTCCGATTCTGTGTCTCCCTCTCTCTCTGCCCCTCCCCCGTTCATGCTCTGTCTCTCTCTGTCCCAAAAATAAATAAACGTTGAAAAAAAAAATTTTTAAAAAATAAAAATTTTCCCCCAGTTTTATTGAGAAATAATTGACAAAAATAATCACTGTGTATGTTTAAGGCATACAGCATGATGGTTTGACTTACATACATTGTGAAATGATTACCGTAATAGGTTCAGCTAATCATCCTTATTCCTTTGCTCCAATTTTAACTTCGGTTACTTCATAATAATTTACATACCTTTAGAAGATGTCTGAAATTCTATTATGGAAATGTAGGCATAAATAAAGAATAATAAGAAGGCAAAGAAGCAAATAAATTAGGTCTTATTTTTTTTAAGTTTATTTATCCATTTTGAGAGAGAGCATGCTCATCAAAGCAGAGAGAGCTTGTGAAAGCTCAGAGACAGAGAGAGACAAAGCATGAGTGGGGGAGGGGCAAAGAGAGAGGGAGACACAGAATCTGAAGCAGGCTCCGGGCTCTCAGCCGTCAGCACAGAGCCTGACGCAGGGCTCGAACCCACAAACCACGAGATCATGACCTGAGCTGAAGTCGGATGCTTAACTGACTGAGCCACCCAGGCGCCCCAAAGCTAAAAGAATTAAATACACACTTTTCTAGCTCTCTTTGCAGCTAGCAATATCCATGTGACTCAATTCTGGCCAAAGAAGCTGATCCTTTCCTGATAAAGGGATAGGTTGTACCAGTAATTTCCTTTACCTCTGGCCTTGAACACAGATGGGATGGTTAAGCTGGAGCAGCCATTTTTTTGACATCGAGGCAATAAGCCATGATGGTGAGAATGGCAGAGCAAAAAGAAAAAGGCAGTTCTTGGACTGTCTCCAGTAGTATTAAACTGAATAAGACTAGCTTGTATTTTTGTTTTGTTTTGTTTGTTTTGTTTTTTAAAGATTTTATTTTGAGAGAGAGAGAGAGAGAGAGAGAGAGAAAGCGCATATGCATGAGCCAGGGAGAGGGGCAGAGGGAGAGAGAGAGAGAGAGAGAGAGAGAGAGAATTCCAGGCAGGCTCCACACTCAGCACAGAGCCCAACGTGGGGCTCGATCCCATGACCATGAGATAATGACCTGAGCAGAAGTCAAGAGTTGGACACTCAACCAACTGAGCCACCCAGATGCCCCAAATTTATATTAGTCAAGTTTTCTTTTTTTTTTTTTTTCAACGTTTATTTATTTTTGGGTCAGAGAGAGACAGAGCATGAACGGGGGAGGGGCAGAGAGAGAGGGAGACACAGAATTGGAAACAGGCTCCAGGCTCTGAGCCATCAGCCCAGAGCCCGACGCGGGGCTCGAACTCACGGACCGCGAGATCGTGACCTGGCTGAAGTCGGACGCTTAACCGACTGCGCCACCCAGGCGCCCCATTAGTCAAGTTTTCTATTAGCTAAAGCCACAGACCTTCTCTAACTGATATATATTTTGTATTTTTATATATTTATAAGTATATATTTATAAAATATGATGTAATTAAAATGTAATATAATAATCATATTTTATGATATTCTATATATCTCTGTTGCAAATGTTCTGACTCTTTTCAGTATCAGCACATAGAAGAAAATAGAGTTTAACTGCTCTATAGGATGTGAATGTGTAGACTAAATTGTCATCTGAACTCAAACCTATATGTGTAACGACTCCAGGCTGCTCCTTTGTGATGCCCAGTAAGAGAGCATACCTTAATCTGTAGCAAAAATAGGAAGGCAGACACAACAAACTCTAGAAAGAATCTCGAGTAAGAGGAAGTTAAAATACCAGAAAAAAGGTTGCGGACAGAACCTCACATTACTACGACAATAAATAGCTTTGGATCCCAAAGCAACTACTCTAAAAGTTCCAAAAATAAAAATAAAAAAAATAGAAATGCATTTCTTAACTTTATTTATTTATCTTGAGTGAGACAGAGACAGCACAAGTAAGGGAAAAGCAGAGAGAGAAAGAGAGGGAGAGAGAGAGAGAGAGAGAGGGAATCCCAAGCAGGCTCCATACTGTCAGCACAGAGCCTGACATGGGGCTTGAACCCATGAAACCGTGAGATCATGACCTGAGCCAAAACCAAGAGTCAGATGGTTAACCAACTGAGGCCACCCAGGCACCCCTAGAAATGCATTCTATTTTCTTCATTAACAGTCTCAAAACTGCAATAATTTTATGGTGCAAATGATTTGGAAGACTGTTTTTATCCAGACTCCTGGTTGAGCCAGGCATATACATCAATTGCTTGGTTCCCTTCTCTCTCTCTCTTCCCTTGATCCTCCTGTGTTTTCTTTTGCTCACACCGCCCTGACTCTGAATGTTCAGATCCATTTCCCAGCTGACACCTGTCGCTCTTCTGCTTCTCTGCCTGTTGAGAACATCCTGACTCACCTTCTGGTATTTGGAACCTCAGCTCTCTTATAATTTGTCAACACAGCTGCTCTTCTAGAATGATGATCTCCTCAAACTCTACATTGCGCTCCAGTTGGGGTTGACTTAGCTGGGAAGGAACTCCAGCCCCATGCCAACAGAGAAGCTCCATTTTCTTTCCATCACCAGTAACGAGAGGATTTCAGACAGAAAAAAATGAAGCCTGAGATTAAAAGATACAGAGTGAGAGCCACGTGACATGTCTCCTAATCATGAACTATCTTATCTGTGTTACCATTCACACGAGAGAAGGGAAGACAGCGTCATGTTGGTCATAGGCAAAACCATCTTGAATTGAAGAGGCTCCCTGAAATGGAAAGGGGGGAAATAAGCTGGTAGAGGGAGACTTCTGGATCTTTTTGGAAGGAAATTATGAAGCCACGAAGACAGTAAAAACTGATTATCTGAAGTTTACAACTTGACCACGATGAGGTCTAGAAGCAACATAGCATTCTTCTCTCCTCCCACACTATCACCATTTAGTAAAGCTTAAGCAGTAATGATGGAACGGTTTCCCCCCTTAATCCATATCATGGAGTGTCATGCCTTTTCAGTGATTAGTTACAGGGATCAGGATTCAATTAAATTCAGTAGGTTTAGGAGATATTGCTTATAGAATTTAATCTGTGCTCTCAAGTACTTGGAGCAAACTGGGAATACGTTCCAAACAGGGTCATTTTCAGGCTGCGGAGTAAAGAAGGCAGTCTCTACTGAATGGAATTGTGTTACCTGGATAGAAAGATTTGTCGTTTGGGTTTGGGGTACTTACTGTGCCACTCTGAAACCTACAAGTGATCAGTCTTGTGTGCATGTTTCCATGTACGCAGAGCCTGAGAGGGAGCAACAGACGGTGCACATCATCTACGCAACCCTCCCTGGCCGTCACCTTCACCTCTCTGAACACTGACTTGTTAATGCTCCCCTTGTATTCCTGGGCATGCTGACGCTGTCCTGCTGCAGGGCACGGATGATGATTGATCCAGGCTAACTATGGTTGTTCTGTTTCCTGGACTGGTGATTCACCAAGGGATGGACACATTGTACAATTCTGGTCAGTGCGTGAAGTCTGGAACTTCTGGAAAAGTGTTCCTTGACCTTAAGAAAATGGAAATAAGAAAAATACCCATTTTCCTATCTGTGAATGTCACTGTGTGAGGATGTGATACTGATGGCAGTCATCTTGTGACTTTAAAGACAAGTTTATTGCAGGCCAGCTGACATCACTGAGCTACCAAGTGAAGGTCCCTGGAAATTACCCTGTGCCCAGACTTCCTATTAGGTAAGATCATACGTGCCTTAACCATAAGAGACTCTTAAATACAGAGAACACACTGAGGGTGGCTGGAGGGGTGGGGGTGGGAGGATGGGCTAAATGGGTGATGGGCATTATGGAGGGCACTTACTGGGAGGAGCATTAAGTGTTATATGTGAGCGATGAATCACTGGGTTCTACTCCTGAAACCAGTACTGCACTCTATGTTAACTAACTTGAATTAAAATAATTTTTTTTTAATTTTTTTTTCAACGTTTATTTATTTTGGGGACAGAGAGAGACAGAGCATGAACAGGGGAGGGGCAGAGAGAGGGAGACACAGAATCGGAAACAGGCTCCGGGCTCTGAGCCATCAGCCCAGAGCCTGACGCGGGGCTCGAACTCACGGACCGCGAGATCGTGACCTGGCTGAAGTCGGACGCTCAACCGACTGCGCCACCCAGGCGCCCCAAAATAATTTTTTTAAAAAAGGAAAAAAAAAAACAGATCATACACGCCTTTATTTATTAAGTCATCTTTAGCCAGGCCTTTTGTTTCTTTCAGCAGGATGCATCCTAAGTGCTACAAACATCATCCCTAGAGGCATCGAGATTGTTTGGCTGGGTTGGAGAAGGAGTAACTCTGCAGACTCACAGAGAAGATGTGGCTTGCCTAAATTGTAGAAGCCAGACTTGCTGACGGGACTGCTATACGTTTTTCGCTCTACCAAGCGGTCACATGGGGTGGGGCTCGTTAATTTCAAGACCATCGGCATTCACTTTCATTGGAAGGATTTTCATTTAGTATGATTTTGAGGTTATTTTAAATAAAATATTTAGCTTGCCCAACCAGGTAATGGGAAATCTTTAGCCAGAGGGTTAGAAACTAGATTCAACCTTGTAATTTATCACCTACAACTATAAATCAAGCCAATGTCAGAAAGCTGAGAAAAACAATAAACAATGAGACAGCTGCCGCCTGGTCTGTCAACAATATATGGCAAGGCGAGACGTGCCCAACAATTACAACAAAGCCATAAATATATATTCTATATTTAACTCCACAAGCTTAAAGTTGTTTGATTTTCATTATTGATGTTTGCACACCCTCAGGGTCTTAAAGGATAAATCCTTTATCTTGTACTGTCATGTTATTAAGAAGAAGAGAAAGTGCTTTTAAAAAAATTCCATTTTGCATAGCTTCTCGGACCTTTGCCCCACTGGCATTTGAATCCTGAGCGTAAGGGAGTTAATGCATGTGTAGGACTGAAGAATCCCAGCACTAAGGTATCCAGAAGAGACAGGACCGAGTTTATGAGTACTAGGAAGGCTGCGTCTGCTGAGGGTGGGGGCAGGTAAGGGGAGTTGTTTAAATCGTAAAGTTTCAGAGTCTTGTAACAGTGCTTTACAGAAAAAATCTGTTATAAATAAGTCATAAAGCCATAACATACTCTTTGTAATGCCAGCTCCACGATCTCTGCCAAGAAGACTTTTTTTTGTGGGAGAGTCCTCTCTTCCCTTTAGCAGCCTGCATACTACCTAAGAAGTTAATTCTTATTGATAGATCATCATTATTACAGGATGCTGGAAGTGATTCCCATTCACTGCCTGCAAGTAACCCTTAATTCCGACAGAAGACGTAAAGCCAAACCAAAATGTCCTCTGTGTTTGGAAAAGCTGCTGTGCTTGGATCATGGCAGCCCCCTTTGTGGCAAAGACCATCGCTGCAGAATCACTTGACCCCAAGGTCTAACTCCTCCAGGAGAATCTTTGACGAAATATACTGACAGCCACGTTACCACTGTTTCCATCGTCCACGGTAATTCTGCCAAATTGGCAGTCAAAGCCACGCTAGGCTAATCTTGTGCTGGGGAGATTGTCTTCCCTCAAGTCCTAATAGTAAGTACTTGGATTTTCACAGCTCTCTCTGAAATGCAAGGTCTTCTGGAAGCTTCCCTAAGAACCCCTCATGGGCTGGACACAGTGGCTACCGCCTCCCTCTGAGCCACCTCACTCATTTGTGGCCCAGATCTGCCAGCAAAGGGTTTTCTCTTGTCTTAGTCACCTTTGTTCTATTAGCGCATTCTCAGATGACTTTCACTGAAGGATATTTGTCCAGTAGCCTGCAGGATTATTTCCACATTATTTAAGAGCCCTCTCGAAGAAGTCAGATGGGAATGAAAATGAAACTTGGGGGTCAGGGGTCCGTTGTGGGCATGCCTTTAGAAAGTCCCATCTTGTCTCACAGGCAAGAGATTTTTTCCTCCTACTTTCAGTGTGTGCTGACAGTGTCTGGGGAGACATGTTCTCATGTGATCACTTACAAGATCTCATTTCGTGTTAGTGAAATTTACACGCATGACTAGTAATTAAGTGTCACTAAATCAGGATTTCTCGTTTTCATTTCAATATGAGCTTTAATTACATAAAAACAATTGCCATAAAACGATTGCATGCATTTATTTGAGCTTTGAGTGCCCTCTACTGGAACAAGAAAAAAGTAAAAAATCAATAGCAAGGAGGGCTTGTGCGGTTCGGTCCTAACTACTAAGATGTCCTCGTTAGTGTCGGGAAAAGAAGAATAATTGTAAGCACTCAACATCTGTCATTCACAATTAGCTGACAGTGCTCCAAACTTTTTCTAAAACTTACCCATTAAATGGAGCTAGCAGTGCATATCTTCCAGATTTTACGTTTACAGAAAAATCCTGAAAGATACCAATGTGAAGCCTCTTCCTAGCTGGTTGGCCAGCTCTTATTTCCAGATACTGCATGTCTCCCTGCTACTGGTGTTCCGTTTACAGCCAAGGCCTCTGAGACCAGTTGGCCCCCGGACCAATTTCCTTCTTTAAACCTGTTCCTTCCAAAACCGTGGATGATGTGAACTTTGCTCTTCTCTGCCTTCACCCCTTGGGCTCTGCTGCCCCTCTGACCTCCTGCCTTCCCCCCACCGCCCCGCCCCGTGAACTTCCCAGCTCCCTCCTTCCACCACCACTCCTCCCTGTCAGCAGGACTGCACCTGAACTCACTTCCTTGTCTCCATTTAACCAGTCTCTCCACCCTCCTTATTCCAATTCATTTCCTAACTTGTCTGGACCTCATGGCTTATTATTTCAACCACACTGTCATCGACACACTCATTTCCACCAACCCTTTGATCGTCTGCTGCATAAGCCTTGAAGTAGTCTATTCTATAACAGCCTAATGATTCATTCTAACCGACTAATTTCTAAGTTGCGAAGCACTGCTGAAGAATATCACACTGCTTTGCTCATTGGCTGATGATACGTCCTTTTGGCCAGTCTCAGGTAGGACCTTGGAAAGGCTGAATTCTGTTCTTCTTTTTTTAAAGTTTATTTATTTATCTTTGAGAGAGAGAGAGAGCGCACAATTAGGGGAGGGGCAGAGAGAGAGAGAGAGAGAATCCCAAGCAGGTGCTGCACTGTCAGCATGGAACCCAATGCGGGGCTTGAACTCACGAACCATGAGATCATGACCGGAGCGGAAATCAAGAGTCAGACATTTAACCGATTGAGCCACCCAGGAGCCCAGGAAATGCTCAATTCTTATCTGCAGTTTGCTTGTTTTTCTAATCCCTTGAGGATTTTTCGTACCCTGTCTACTCTCCTTCTTTTTTTTTTAAATTTTTTTTTAACGTTTTTATTTATTTTTGGGACAGAGAGAGACAGAGCATGAACGGGGGAGGGGCAGAGAGAGAGGGAGACACAGAATCGGAACAGGCTCCAAGCTCTGAGCCATCAGCCCAGAGCCTGACGCGGGGCTCGAACTCACGGAGCGCGAGATCGTGACCTGGCTGAAGTCGGACGCTTAACCGACTGCGCCACCCAGGCACCCCATCCTTCTTAAGATTTGTTTTGTTTCTTAATTTCCAGAAAACAGCTGGAGCTACACGGTCTCCATTCCTGCACTTCCCAATTTGTCTTTATCTGTGCCCGTTCTTCCCTTTGGCCACAGGAGACTAGCCTCTTCTCTGTTGGCTTTGGATTCTATTCCCTCCCAGTCACTCTTTTTTTCTTCCAATAGTTGTTTAGGTTTTCTCCCTCTTCCCAGGTACCTCTCTCTTGGACTCAGACTATAAATATTCCAGATTCTCCATTGTTGTATTCCCACCCAGACAAGGCATGACCTACTCCCAACCTTGCCTCTCTCTCACAGACTGCTGCCCATATCTCCTTGGCTTCACTGTGAGACATCTTGAAGGAGTAGTCTGTATTCTATGCTTCTGTTTCCATCACCCCCTCACTCCGTATAAGCCACTCAGTTTCATTTTTCTAATCACCCATCAGGAAATACTCTCTCATAGGTAATCAAAGTCCTCTGTAGGATCAGGTTCTCAGGATCATCCACCTCACTGCTCAGCCATTCGAAGTAGCTGACGTACCAGGGCCCAAGACCCCTGCTTGCATTCCAGGGCCCTGCCCAGCCAGAAGGATGAAGGAAACGACACAAAAACACACACTTTTCCCCTGAAGGATACTTACTGGAAGGTGTGCCCACCGCCTCATGCAGTCCGGGTCTTGACCTTGCTACAGGGGGAGGTGGCAAAAATAGTCTAGTCTGGTTGGCTAAATATCCAACTAAAATGTAAGAGTCCATTACTAAGGAAGATGGAAAAACACGGACATGTAGATATTTTAAGCTTTGTGTACCAAATGTTAACCAAAAGCACAAACGCATACACGTACACACAAATGAGATTGGGGTTTAAAGATGCTATAAAATTAAGGGTCCCTGGGTGGCTCAGTGTCTGACTCTTGGTTTCGGCTCAGGGCATGATCTCATAGTTCGTGGGTTCGAGCCCAATGTTGGGCTCTGTGCTGACAGTGCAGATCCTGCTTGGGATTCTCTCCTCTTGTTTGTCCCTCCCCTGCTCCCTCTCTCTCCAAAAATACATAAAGATTTTTTAATGCAATAAAATGCACTTCTTTGGTTATGACTTCCTGGAATTTCCATTTGATACTTTGTGCCATATCTATTGTTTGAAAATTATCGAAATTTTGAATCCCAATGTATACTTCATGTTTTCTGAATGTCTTCTGAATATATAAAAAAAGGACATACCTTTATGTTGAAGTAAAAAGTGAACAAATACATACTAATTTATCCTTATGGATATTATATATGGTTTTTGTGTGTAAGATTAAAAAAAATTTAATCCCCTTTAACAGACAACACCCTTACATTTTCCTACATATTTTTCCTAAAATGGTAAGCCATTTTCTTTTTTTTTTTTTTTCAAAATGAAAGGATTTTTTTTCAGATCGCAAAGGCTCTTGACATTTATATCACATTAAGATCTTTATTTTCTATAGTATAGCTATTTCCAATTTGTACTTTTTTTTTAATTCCACTGAAGTCATCCTTTAGAGTAGTAAGCTACATATTTAAAGCCACACACTCTAATTGCCAGCCGTTCTGAGTCTGACAATATTAATAATAAGGAATTCAATGCATTTTACTTTATCTACTCTGTTCTACTCCTTAACTGCTGGTAATTGACCTTGGGTGACACATCCATTTTCTTATTACATGATGAATTTCATAATATGCCACTGTATGTTTGAAAACTGCTTTGCCTTGGCATTTATGTTTCTAATCCACATTTACAATATTTCACATCACTGTTAAGCTTCATTGGTCTGAATGTTTACCTGGAGTTCTTTTATGTATAACTTTCCCATTCTTGAATTATTGCTGTAATTTTAAATTTCCAACTTCATCAGTCGAAGTACATCTTTAAGTGTATTTTATCTTGTTTTGTTTTCATAAAGGCATGTAAGAGTTCCATTTTCTGACTGCTTGCATTTTGACAGATGTTTTATTGCCTTACACATAATACTACTTAATTGGGATATGGTATTCTTGTAACATGCCCAGATACATGACTTAGAAAACTTAAAATAGCCAATTGGGATATGTAGAGAGAGCCAACACGGAAGTTTTGCAACATGGTTGGCTCTGATATGTGTGTGCATCAGTGGTGTTCCCTAAACCACAGGAACTGGCTTGTTGAGAAGCGTCAACTTAAAGCACTATAAATATAAATTGTTTTTTATTCCAACGTTTTTTATTCTATTTTTCTTAACCCCCCCCCAACACACATGCCAAACTTCACCTCCAACCATGCTATGGTGAATTTTCTATCCATATCCCTTAACAACATCTTAGATGGATTCTATAATACTTTCATTATTAAAATGCATCTAGGGGCACCTGGGTGGCTCAGTCGGTTGAGTGTTCAACTTTAGCTCAGGTCATGATCTCACAGTTTGTGGGTTCGAGCCCCACGTTGGGCTCTGTGCTGACAGCTCAGAGCCTGGAGCCTGCTTTGTATTCTGTGTCTCCCTGTCTATCTGCCCCTCCCCTTCTTGCGCTTTGTCTCTCTCTCTCAAAAATAAGTAAACATTAAAAAAATAAAAATAAAAATAAAAATAAATACATCTAGATGGAAGATTCAACCTTGAGGTTGACTTAAAGAACTGGTCCCTTTTTGCCAACACATGTTTGATCCATGGCGCTAAGAGTCTGAAGCATGAAGATGGGCCTGATTACCTTTTTTAGTTACACTCTATAGAGCTTTTCAAGCCAGCTGTGCTAAAACTGCAGAAGGCAGCTCGAGGCTGAAGCGACTAGCAAATAATAAATAAATAAAGTAGAAAAAAATGTTCCAGTGAAGTGAAGAATGTTCTAGGAACTATGAAAGGCCAAGGTGACTCGAAATTAGTCAAAGAGGTCCCAAAAAACATGAGTTGCATTTGAGGAGTTGCGTGGTGGCCAGATCGTGGCGGGGGGGAAGGAGGGGTTCTGAAAGCTATAAAGGGGCTTGAGGTTTTATTCTCACCACAGCGGGAAACTACTGGAAACCTTTGGACAGAGGAGATACGTGATCTGATTTATATCTTTAAAAACCATCTCCGACCATGTTGAGAAGAACGGTCTGTGGGTGGCAAGAATAGAAAAAGGAAGATCAGTTAGGGGAAGATGGCAATGGTTTAGGCAAGATATGCCCATGGCCTGGAGCACGGTGGTGTCCAGAGATGATGTGGCCCCAGACTGTGCATGTACGTTTGCTGGAGACACCCATTACATCAGATGGAAATGTTACGAGGGCAATTGGATATGCAGATCTGGAGTTCCCAGAGAAGCTCCTGGCCATAAGATACAAATGCAGAGCCATCAGGGTATATATGGTATACAAAGGATGGGAATGGAAGAGGTCACTGAGTGAGAGTATATTTCAGAGAGAAGAAATCCAAAGATTAAGTCCTGTGGGGTCCCAGCATTTTGGAGTGAGGAGGAGGAGGAGGAGGAAGAAGCAAAAAAGACTGAGAAGGAGTGACCACACCAGTAGGAGAAATGGTGTGGCGCCCTCCCTGGAAGCCAGATTTAGAAACACTTGAGAAAGTGTTTCAAGAATCAGGTCAACCTCTTCTTTAGCTCCAGTGGCTTCATCTTAGACTAGCAGTTTTTCGAGAACACCAGAAAAAAACCTCCTGCTTCCACACCAAAGTATACTTTTAGAGGGATGCTTTTCCTTTACGCTTCCTGGCCAGTATTTCTTTCCCCTGTGTAATACTACTTTTTCAAGACCTCACATGTAGATGTCCGCCCTGCCCACTTAGACTGTAGTCACATCATGTGCGCAGTGAATTCATGTAGTGTGAATCATGTGCAGCTGAAGCCAAGAGAGAATGTTACAATATTGTGACTGATTGCACCTAGCACTCTTCCAAGTGCATCTACCCAAGAACAGGGGAGATAGATGTGCCTCTGATGTTTTTCTGGGGTCTCACAAATCAATACATTATGGACCTATGGGGACATTGTGGGACTTTTCATGACAATTTCATATTATATATATATATATTTCATATTATACATATAATATATATATAATATATATTACATATATATATGAAAGATTGTATATGTATAAGATAAGAACTGTGAGATAATTTCATTATACACATGCACACACACACACACACACACACACACATATAGTGCTAACTTATGTGCTTATCTTAGAATCCAGCCTTATGTTAGATGTGATTCCACACTGCCTGAACTGGTCAACTGGAAAGGGGTGCGAACTGTCCGTGTTACATTTGTCAACAGAAAGGGTGTGTGGAATGTTCTCAGCTCCAGTTGACTTGGGTCCTGGCAAGCCACCTGCACATCCATTTCCTCATTGTCCAGCCTTGGGCATCCTTTGGGCTCTGTAGGACTAAGATGGAGTTTTCCTCATCCAACACTCAGACTTCCCAGCTCTGTTAGATTCCACGGGCTTCTTTTTGGTCCCTAGCATAGTCAGAAGACCTATGCTGGTGGTTATTCTCACCCAGAACATCCCTTTTTATCAGAAATCCTCTACCTTTTTCCTCAGCAACAGCGCTTCTATAGAGGTGACTACACAAGCCACAGCAGTACTGTTTGGCGGGGTGAATCTGCTTAATGTGTTTTATTCAGTTAGTTTTTCTAGAAAGCTGGCATGAAACAGCACTAGCGATTTCTAGTTTTAGCAGCACAATAGACCCTCTTGTTTGTTTGATTTTTTAACAGAGAGAAAGGAGTTAGGTAGCCCTTTAAAATATGTCATAGGTGGGGGACTGGGGTGGCTCAGTCAATTAAGTATCTGACACTTGATCTCGGCTCAGGTCATGATCTCACAGTTTGTAAGTTCGAGCCCCACATTGGTCTCCGTGCTGATGGTGCAGAGCCTGTTTGGGATTCTGTCTCTCCTTCTCTCTGCCCCTCCCCCGTTTGTGCACTTTCTCTCAAAATAAATAAATCAACTTAAAAAAAAAAAAGAAGCTGTCAACCCTTTAAAAAAAAAAAAAAGGAGGGGGAAAGGACACACCCAGGTGGCTCAGTCGGTTGAGTGTCCGACTTCAGCTCAGGTCGTGGTCTCGTGGTTCGTGGGTTCGACCCCTGTGCCGGGCTCTGTGCTGACAGCTCAGAGCCTGGAGGCTGCTTTGGATTCTGTGTCTCCCTCTTTCTCTGCCCCTCTCCCACTCGTGTTCTGCCTCCCTCATTCTCAAAAAGTGAATAAACATTAAAAATAAATAAAATTTAAAAATCTGTCATAAAAGACAAGCACATAGTGGTTTTGTTGTTTGCAAGTGGTGAGGCATAGCCTCCATAGGTGGATACAGCTCAGCATGGCCCCTCTCCCTCCCATCTGTTTGCATCAGTAGATTCCTATTAAGGGCCAAATAGCCATCCAGAAGGAAAAGAATGGAAGACTTGGCGTTCTAAGTTAGAGGATGTCTGATGGGCTGCAGTTGCCCAGAATGAGGCCAATAGACGAGAAAAGGGGCTTCCGGGGAAACTGGATGTAAGCCCCCCCATTGGGGCCCGTGTTGCTGAGGAGAGCTCTTCTAACGGAACAGGTTCTGGGACCCCCCACTCCTGGACCAGTGTCCTGGGGGAAGCCGTCTGTGCTTGGATGTAAAGTGATA
This sequence comes from Lynx canadensis, assembly GCF_007474595.2. NCBI lineage: Eukaryota > Metazoa > Chordata > Mammalia > Carnivora > Felidae > Lynx > Lynx canadensis. Next base: position 71,746,333 of record NC_044304.2, on the reverse strand, counting down.
GGGACGCCTGGCTTCCCCTTGGTAGCGACGCCGGGAAGCGATAAGCCCAGAAACGGTTTCCCTCAGAGGAAATTACCCAACGACCCCATTTCCTCCTCTACAAAGGGTTGTTCATTGATCCCCTTGCAGTCAGAAAACACGTCTTAGGTCCCTCCAGACAGCCTCTGGAGGAGTGACACACACTTGGAGTCAACAATGATACGGATCTGGGGAGAAAGGAGACCCGATTTTGCACCGCCAGCTGGTGCCGTGGGTCAGGTCTTCGTCAGGATTTTTAGGGAAAATTTGAAAATCGCCCATCACAGAAAGCTCTGGGACCCCCCCCCCCCAACCAAGGCAGTGATATTTTCTTTAGCAGCGAGGAGATAGAGCTTACGGGAAGCAGAATGTAATTAAAAGTCATATCCAATATTCTGCTGCTCAACTGATGTCTTATTAAAAATGTGTGCCTGTGGCCAAGGAAGTAGGAGGTACACTCTCAGCTGTCAGGCCGAGAAAAGAGCGCTGTGCCCAGGATCCATCCCGAAAGGCCGGCTCACTCAGATCCCCGGTCCATGAGGAGGGAGCCGCTTACATCGCCTTCCCACATGACAATCAAAATCACAGCACAGACTCCACTTTTCTCACTTCTCCTACACAAGGGCTCGTGGTTGGGCATAAGATAATGAGGACAGGCTCTGTCACCCACAATGTGGCAAGATAAGATGTGGCACAGTCAGGAGAAATTATTTTAGGGCCCCCTCCCCCAGAGTTCACACCGGTGACTCAATTCATCCCCTTTCTGGCTAATGGGTGAGAGCAGATACGGGATCCTCAGATGCCCCAAGTTTTAATTCTGGCTCAACTGCTGACTTCATTTCTGTAATAGGTATACTATAAACATCTCCTGCATATGGCTCCTGGAGGACAGTCTTCAACTCTAACTCACCTCACTAAAATTCTAAGGAACCCCGAATTATACTGCGGAGTCCTCTGTGAAGCTGGGTGGAAATTTGCATCATCCTCCAACCTGCCCAGCGCCAGTCCCCCCACCCCCCCTGGTGCTTTGTGAACAGCCACTGCCTAGAAACTGACATTTACTCAAACACAGTTGCAACAATGTGTTCAAATCTTACTCACTTTTAGTGGTGTTCTGAAATTCTGGCCGCTAGATTTTGCTCCGAGTTCATGCTATGAAGCCTCGGTGACTCTGCCACGGTACAGATTTCTTAGACTGGCCGGTAAAACCCATCCTACACCCCATAGAGTTTTCAGCCTTCAATTCTGTCTCCAAGAACAGAATCACTGAATCCAAAGACATTGTGTATGTTGTACCTGAAAACGGAAAAATTCTCAGCACGGCCGAAGACAAGAGGAATGTTAAGTGAAAAAAGAATTAACTGATGGCGTTGACCTGCAGAAGAGGAGGAAGGAGAGGGGGCGCACAGGAATTAAAGAGTTACTCTCTAGACCAACAGTAAACTTCATCTTTCCTTTATTCTTGTGCCTCAGTTTGTTTATCTGGGAAATAGGAGTGACAGTTCAACTCAGCCTCACTTAGTGTTTATATTTTTGCCCTATTTATAACTACAGTTAGTATTCATTCACTAACTGCAAAACTGTAAATGCCCATCAGGCACATTACACATAGCTTTCCATAAAAAACAGGACATTGTGGAGTGCCTGGGTGGCTTAGACGGTTAAGCGTCTGGCTCTTGATTCTGGCTCAAGTCATGATCTCACGGTTCTTCGGTTCGAGTCCTGCATCAGGCTCTCTGCTGACAGCGTGAAGCCTGCTTTGGATTCTCTCTCCCTCTCTCTTCCCCTCCTATGCGTGCACTCTCTCTTCTCCTTCTCTCTCTGCCCCTCCCCTACTCATGCTCATTCTCTCTCAAAAATGAAATTAAAAACCACATTTTAAAAAATTTTAAAAATTAGACATCATCATAGGTCCCTGTGGATTAAATATGTTTGCGGGTTGTATTTTCTTTGTTTGTTTCCAATGAGGTTAGAAATATTTACTGATTATAGTAATGTCATATTTTTTTAAAACCTCTCTATATAAGACTTACTCTTTACTTATATGTAAGGTTCCTAAGTGCATAAAATGCTTATAAATTCATGAGAAATTCGTTGCCAAAGATTTAAGACTTAAATATTAAAATTCCACACTCAGCAAATACTCTCAAAGAAATGAAAATATCTGGGAAGTATATAACCATGTTTTTTTGGCCTTTATTTGAATATTAAAGAAAGGGATGGCTTCTATACCCATTTAATTACATTCCCAGAGAGTCTGTGTATGAATCAGATGATAATAGATTATACTTTCACTAGTGCAGATTGCTTCCCAAAGTGGATATTAATATCAGATCACAGTTCTTGAACCACAACCCATGCAGGCCAGACTTCAGAATTTATTGTATATCAGAAAGGTAATGTGAGCTCATACTATATATTGTATAGCATCCCCATCGGGGGCTCAAGGAAGCATTCAAACCCATTAAATTTTTTATAATGAAACACATAAATATGCACATTATAAGTGGGATAATCACTATTAAATATTCTCACATCAGTTCAGACAATTTACCAAAAATAACAAGTTTTCAGAGTTGCCCCCTTCACCCCAACCCCCAGAATTGCAGAACTGTGGATAAGCAGTTGTTGACCCATATTCTTTCAAAGTATTTGGGATGTTCCACCACCACCTGTGGGAAAGCCCTTGCAAATTTAATGAGCACCCACGGGAGGATATAATATCACATATAAATAATAGCCGTAGGCTCACATTTTCAGGAACTCACCAAATATGTAAGCCGGGGACGTTTCCTGCCTTGGGTCCCAGGATTGAAAAATCAATGAATTCACAATACTGCCAGATAGTGTTGCAAGAAAGGTGGGAAGAGGAACCATCAAAGGAGAGAGAGGATCTGTACTGAGGAGAAGCCGTGTCGCCTGTCTCAGGAGATCATCTGGTATTTAATAGAAGACAACTAAGAATAGGTTTGCAAAGATGTCACATGAGAATCGAAACTCCCACTCAAACCTCAGGTAGCCCGGTCAGCAGCAGGGCTCTTAGTGAGCTCAGCCCTGGGCTCTAATACGTGGCCCTGAACTTGGAAGGACCCGCCCTTGGTCAGTGCTCTGCTCTCAGTGATGGCTTCATAATCAGGGCCGAACAGGGACCTTGCCCCACTTCCTTTTGCAAGGGGCCCCACACATCACGTGGCCAGTCCTGTCCACAGGCAGGCCTATCCCTGGCATGGAGTGGAAGACAGTCTCTCAGACTTTCTCTCTTTTGCCTGAGAGGGAAAGCCAGCTGGTGCTCCAGGAGGAGCGAGTCTCACCAAGGGGAGAAGGCTTGCTCTGTTGGTTCCTCTCGGGTCTCCTCCTGGCACATGCAACTTGCACAAAAACTTGCAGATGAGTGATGTGCCATGCCCCACCCCCCCCACACCAGCTTTGGAGGACAGGCAACTTTCTCCCTATAAACTCCTTAGGAGTGAGGCCATAGGGCAGGACGCCAGTCCCTGTGAAAGGTGGGGGTTATGGGAAGGCCTTAGCAGGTGCCTTTGCGAGTTCAGCACACGGTGAACTTTTTGAAGGCACAATCTTCCCAAGACCATACCTGCGCAGAAATTAATAACTCTTTACATTTGTCGTACATTCTACAATTTACAGAGCAGGTTAGTGGGCATTATTGGATTTTATCGACTCATTCATTCGGCACGCACCCACACACCCCACACACATCCACGCCCCTCCACATACACATGCGCCACATACACCCCACGCATGCATACCGCCCTCCACCCACACACCCCCACTTATACACTGTACCCCCCCCCACACACACATTTTTATTGTGTCAAGTTCAAGCCAAAGAGCTGGATTCTCTCCTACCTTGCCAAAGAAGTCTTTCCTCCCCTCTTTCTTACTAGTCATTGTCCCGTTTTCCTCTTTCCCCTCACAGGCAACTAATGACAACTACTGTCTATCCCAGGCTCTCCACCACCTGCCCTTCTGCCACCATCATCCCACTGACAAGATGTTTCTTGTGGTGTTCACCACTATAAAGAAAAACTGTCTCTCACTTCTCAAGTCCAGCCATGGAGATATCCAATTTATAGGCACTTTCCAGAATGCTCCCTGCCTAACCATTAGGTGAGTTTGGCACTGGTGACCACTGCCTTATTTGAGAAGCTCTCCTTCAGTTTCTAGAACACTGTTCCTTTCCTGGTTTCCTTCTCTTGCTCTGGTATTACCCTCAGTCTTCCCTGGAGATTCTTTTTCTTTCTACGATGGTTGGGGTCAACTAGGATTTCCTCCTTGCCCTTCTCTTTCTTTCTTCTTCTTTTTTTCGCTCTACACATTCTTCCTGGGGAATAGGATGGGTAGCTTCCTGTGGTTTCAGTAGTCATTTATGCTAATAGCAGTATGGATTGTGGTTAAGTGTCTAACTTCTGGAATTATGGAGACTTGGGTTTGAATCCTGGACATATGACCTGGACAATATACATAATCCCTAAGCCCTGTTTTCACACACAGAAAACAGAAAAAAAAAATCACCCCCAAGCTTTACAGTTATCATGAAGAGTCTCTCATTCATTTTACCAAAATGTTTTGAGTAGCGAATGTGCTATGCACTGGATATATAATGATATGCAAAACATACAAAAATCCCTGTGGCACTTCTACTATAGTGTGAGACAGACACTGGACAAATGAGCAAGTGGACATTGGATATGCAACAGTAAGAGGGGCTCTGAAGAATAGAGTAGAACAAGAAATAACCTAACAAATGGGAAACAGTCAGTACGGTGCCTGGCATGGAGGGGATACCCAGCAAAGGCTTGACACCACCATCTCCCCTATCATCATCCCCTCAATCTCTGCCTCTAGCCTCTTGATGCCTACGGAGACCTCAAATTACCATGTCTAAAGCCATATTCATCCTATTTCTCTACCTCTTCTATTCCCTTATATTTAATTCGCCACCTTGGTCAATAGCACCCAGGTCTCAGCGGACTGTCAGAACTATCGGGTGGATATGTATTTTGACTCCGCCTCCTTCCCCAGCCCTCCCACCCCTGACCTGATTTCGGCCTTCAGCATTTCTCACCTGACCCGGGGTGAGAGCTAAGTCTGCCTTCTTCAGATGGCTCTCCAGTCAGTCCTCTGCTGCGATGGTTACATTCGCACGATGGCTTTCTGTCACCATTGTCAGAGATATCCCAAGGTCCTTAATCTGCCCACCACTCCGGATGCCCTACTTCTCTTGCTCAGCTCTTTCCTGCCCCCTCCTTCTAACACTGTAAACTCCAAGACACTGAAGTGAGAAGCTCTTGACTCTCCCTAGAGAGTCCCAATACCTTCCCCTTGTCCCAATACCTTTCCCCCACCACTGCCATTTTCTCTCCCTGCAGTGTCTTCTGCGTGCCCTTTTATCCGGACAACTCCTGCTCACCATCAAAGACTCAGGGCAGACATCCCCTCCTTTATGCTCTTCCCTGATCTCCACCTTACCCCTGCCTTCCTCCAACCATTACTGCATTGGCTATTTCCCAGAAGGCTCCCATAGACACTGCCCGAATCTCTGTCTCTTTCACCGAACTCACCAGGTCCCTCTGGATTTTACATTTGTGTGTGTTCCGACCAGATTCTATTGAAAGACAGGATTGACTCTCACTTGTTTTTCCAGGTTCTTTCAGGAGCCCCTGTACCCCCATTCACCCACAAACTGTGTGCTCCATGACCTGTAACTGTTAATAGCGCATTTGCCGAAGTGTGGATTTGTCAATCGCAAAAAATACCCTGTGGGAAATACAGGTGGTTCATTGTAAATTTGTATTAATGGAAAACCTGCCTCTAACCTTTCAGGGCCACAGTTCAGCGCTGAAGATACCCAATTTACATGATAAAACAAGGCCACTTCACATCTCAGGTTATGGCATCTTATATTCATTCATATTTATAATCACTTTACTATTTTTTTTCTCCAAGAATCATGGAGTAATTCCTACATCACTTCTATGTAACCAGAGTGAATTTTGCAAATCGAGAAGAATCCCCAGTAAAGGGAACTTCCAGAAGTCTGATGGCAATATTTTTACTAAATTGCTGAGATCCCCTTCTGTTGGGTGCCCTGTAGTTGTCTGGAGCATTTAGCACAGCTCGTAGCTTCTAGAATAAAAGCAATTCTCTCTTCTCTTTTCCTTTCTTGCGCTGTCTTGTCCCTTGAGTCTCAATCTCTACACTGATAACCACCTAGAAACTCATATTCTGTTATGTTCAAAACTAAACAAAGTCCCTACGCTGCCCCGACCCATCCTTTCCCTTCTCCTGAGTTCACATCTTGGTTAATGGCACTGAAGTTTACACAGATGCCCCGGGTCAAAATTTTCTCAGTAATGCTTCACTCTTCTCTGCCCCTCCCTCGGCCTGCCTCATCAGCCTTCACACAGCGCACTTCGTCTTCTTCAGTTATGCACAGTCTGTCAGTGCCCAGTCAAATGGGTTTGCACTCCCATCTCTACCCCCCACAGGCCTCTAATCTCTCAACTAAATTACTTACATGCTTTTTCTCTGTGCCAGGAAGCTCTTGCCTTCAATAGATCTTCAAACTGCTTCCAGACCTCAAGCCAACTGAGACTTTAAAGTCTTCAGTACCTTATCATCACCCGCAGAATAAATGGAAATACAGTAGCATCATGTATAAGGGGCTTTGCTCTCTGGGCCTCATAGATGTTTTCACCCTCATCCCTCTTTGTACTCCAAAGCACAGTCTCTACAACAGCCAACTCCGACTTTTTCTCAAAATGTCATGGTTTTCCATGTCTCCTTACCTTTCCACTTGCTGGGTTTTTTTCTTCCCTGTATTGTTCTCCCACCTCTATGCCCTGCCCAGAGAACCTCTTGTCCTTCTCTCAAAACCCAGCTCATATATCCTGTGGGATAAACGTAAGACTCCCTCCTCTCTCTTGTAGCCGCCCCCCCCCACAACCCCAGTCTCCCAACAGAAGGCAAATTTGCTGTCAGAGGGCTTCCTTTTGACTCTATTAGTAATTCTCACTATATTACATTTGTTTATGTATTTATAGCACCCGCTAGACCAGCAGCCCCCAACAGACAGAGGGTGGGTCTCATCCCCATTTTTTTTCCAAGTATCTACAGCAGTGCCTGGTAAACAGTCAGCACTCAATAAACATTTTTCAATAAACAATCAAATGATAATTATAGCAAAATCAGAAAAGCAAAGCATTCATCTAACATCCCATAATTTATCTTTGTTTTTATAGGAGGAAATATGCGGCTCCAAGGATAATGAGAAGCTGTGGCTTCTTATTGCAAAAATTATTAGGAGCTTATAAATATGCCCGTAAAACTTACCCCTTACACAGTAGAGGAGATAGACATAAATTTGGAGATAATGACCTTACAAAGAGATACTCCCAAGAATTATTTTGAGGGTTTACAGAACTGCTGAAATAAAGGTCAACTGTAGAGACCACAAAGAAGGTCTCCAGGGGACTATGGACAGAGAAGTTATTTGGAGTCAACTATAAAGCTCTCCTTTCATGGGAGGACATTGGTGAGAAAATGAAACACTGGCAATGAGAATGAGAGTAATAAGGAAGTAGGATGGGATAAAAGACATCAGAAAAGGAAAACAAGTTCAGTAATGACATTAGAAGAGATATAAATAAGGAGACTATAAATAATCATGTGAATGGGAAATTATCATTCTAAGATTTACTCCTTTAAAATAGTTTTAAAACAATGAGAGGAACATTAATGAAGCTTTTAAATGGAACCAGGAATTCCCTGCTATTGACTGTTGTGGAAGAACATATATTGAAATCCTTGTTCTCAATGAAAGTACTTAACTGAGATGTGCACGTCAAATGTATCTCAGTGCTTTATTCTCATGGGGAAAGCCAAATTCAATTGAGAAGTGTGGACAATGAAGATTGATGTTGATGAGTTACGAATCTCCAGATGGAATTGTGGATAAAATGATGCAGCCAATAGACCTCCTAGTTATCAAAGATGTATTTAAGAGAGAACTGTCTTGGGCATCCAACTGCCACACTTTGGATTCACATAGCCACTTCTCCAGAACACTGACCTACTTCCAGATCTGCCTGGGAACAGTCTTCACACCCCTCTCTACTAGGAAGCGAGAACCCCCATTCTCCTTTGACAAATATTTTCTTTTAGGGTCCGACTTGCAGGGAGTGGAGTGATCCTCCCTGGAAGAAACTTCGTAGCCCATGCAGATGCTGGCCTGCATCAGCACTGTGTTTGAGGAACAGCAATTCCAACAGCCAGGTCCTCTCCTCCCTTCCTCACTCTTATGCACATGGAGCAATTACTACAAAACCAACAGTCGCATCTCAAGTGTGGCAAGGAATTGCATCAGGCTGGGCAGGACCATCTATGTTCAAGAATGATACTGAGTCATAGTGACAGAAGACAAAACAACAGAAAATAGGCTCATAGATTTTTCAGGTTCTCTAGTTAGTGCTGAGAGAGTTTGCAACATCTTACTGGCCTCCTCACTAATTAATGAATGAAATAAAGTCCTTCATGGGGCTTATTTTATATCTTAGTTGGAATAGGGATTTACCCCCTCTTCAAATGTACCCTTTAACACATGTAAATAAGATGAGATATTAACACAATGGAGATATATCTTAAAGCATGCATTTAGCTCCTGCTTTAGGAAATGATTCCAGTTCTCAGTTCTGTGACTATATCAAAGAAATGTTCATAGAGAAATTAGTTTAATGACAGTCTCTGAATACAAATCTTTTTTGATTCATGTTTTTAAAATGATTTGGGTTTATGGAGATGAGGTAAAGGATCTCATCTTTCCTAGTATTGAGTGCCTAGCCCTTTCCTTTACTAAATAAATTTGGCATAATGTAAAGTAAACTGAAATAAATTAAACTGAAATAAAGCAGGGGTTTCTGTCACCGGCAATACAGAGGACAGGATCCATAAGTGGCTCTGTTGCTACAAATTCTTTACTTTTTATAAATTGGCATTGCAGGGCTGACAGATTGTAAAAAATACCTCTAAGGGGAAAACAAAATACCCTGTGCTGGAAATTGGCCTTGGCTCTGAAGCACTGTGATGGAGCCTGGGTCCTGCAGGAGGTGGAGTTGTCAGGAGCAGTAGTGTCCTCAGCTGAATTAAGCCCAAATCCCCTCTGGAAGAAAAAGAATTCTCAGTTTAGGCCTCCACATTGTCCATATATGTCGGTCGACCAAATACACAAGAGAAAAGAAAAATTCAGGCATGAAAATTAACTGAAACTGCACACAACCCCAAGAAATGTAAATGCTCATAGAATTTAAATAACAGAATCGTAATCAAGAGGGAATACATTAATCACAGAAAGGATTTTTTTAATTTTTTAAAATATTTATTTATTTTTGAGAGAGAAAGAGCATGAGCGGGGGAAGGGCTGAGAGAGAGGGAGACACAGAATCCAAAGCAGGGTCCACACTCCAAGCTGTCAGCATAGAGTCTGATGCAGGGCTCAAACTCACCAACCGTGAGATCATGACCTGAGCCGAAGTCGGATGCTTAATCGACTGAGCCATCCAGGTGCCCCAAATTGCAGAAAAGAGTTGAAGAATTTGAAGAGAATTGTTAGGCTGGAAAGTAGATTGAAGAAGCTATTCAAAATGCAGCCCACAGAGGCAACAAGATGGAAAACATGAAGGGGTTTGGAAGACACAATGAGAAAGTCAAACAGATACTGTATTTGAGCCCAGAAGCAAAAAATAAAGAGAATGGAAGAGAGGTTGTATGGTAAAGGTACTGAGAAATGAATGTTCCAGAAAGGGTGAAAAACAATCCACGCGGAGAAAAAGCAAAAGGAATCCCAAATAATTGTAAAAATAAAAATAATAAACATCTAGACACTTCATAGTGAAACTGAAAGACATCAAAGATGGGTGATGATCATCATCATAATCATAATAATAACAGCAACAGCAGCCAAAAAGGAAAAGTAGTTTATCAATCTAAGGAACAACAATTAAACGGGCAGCAGCCTTCTCATCAGCAATCATGAAAGCCAAAAGCCAGTGGAATAGTATCTCCAAAAGTGCTGAGGGTTGAGCGGGGAGATCTAACCAGAATTGTGTATCCAGGATGTCTCTTTCTCAAGAAAGAACAAAAATTAAAGAAACCAAGAATGTATAAGAGTTCCAATTTCTCTACATCTTTACCAACACTTGTTGTTTTATTGCCCACCTAATAGGTGTCATATAGAGTGTTAAGAAAGGCACTATCTATCTTCTTTTAGAGCTATTTACCCTAGGGAAGAATAAACAAACTAGAATGCATGTAGATGTCTGTGTTATGGTCAGAAACTACCCCACTGCACAGCCTACCCCACTGCACTTAGTCACAGTTGGAGGAAAGAATTCCCCACCAGAACTTTAACTTTGAAGTGGACTATAGGTGTGCACATTCACATCAAAATATACCAAAAGTGTGAGCATGCAACGGGGGAAAAGGGGAAAATGCTGCTTTTGTCTTAAGTGAATATTTATATAATGATGTCTTTCCATATTTTATCTTAGTCAAGACTAAAGGTATAATAGACGTTCCAATTTTTTTAACCGAAGGAGCGCACGCATTCCAAACTCTTTCCTGTTTTTCCAACTTGATCATTAGGAAAGTGTTTTCTAAGTGCCTGCAGACAAAGAAGGGCAGGAATTCTCACCTGCATGCCCAACTCAGGAACCGAGGAGCCCAGAGCACTGTATTGGGAGTGGTGTCTGTGCATGGCCCTAATAGGCCTTCTTGGAGAATGAGTGAAAAGAAATTAAAGTCGGGTTCTTGGACACAAAAATGTAGATTGCTGAAAAAAAAGAGATGGCCAGGTAGATCATCATCATCCATCTTTGATGTCTTTCAGTTTCACTATGAAGTGTCTCGATGTTTATTATTTTTATTTTTACTGTTTGGGATTCCTTTTGCTTTTTCTCAGTGTGGATTCTGTTTTGCACCCTTTATGGAACATTCCTCTCTCAGTACTTTTCCATACAACCTCTCCTCCATGCTCTTTGGAGTAGGGTGCCCAAGTCGACAGAGAACACATCTCAAGGTAGGAGAATCTTAAGGTTCCTGGATATTGTCTTCAGATCCCATTAGACATGAGCAGAAAGGAGAGACTTGAATCAGTTTCATTAAAATGTTCTCTGGCTGTCCTGGAGAGAACTGGACACAATTAGCTCTGCGCTAAGGCTATTGTAATAGAAAGTGCTACAATTCCCTTTTGAAGAGACTGCGTGCACATAGCAAACAAATTTCAAATGTCAACACAGGTGGAAGTGAGAATTCTTTCATTGAGAAGACTTGGTGGCTTGGAAACAATGGTATCAACTAGGGGAGTGTTGAGTGCAATCATGGAATGGAAAGTAACATGGCTTTGTCCCCATGAGGAACCACAAATAGCCATGGGGGACAATCTCTGAGAATCCCTTAGGACCTTTCCAGGGCAATAACAGAGACTTGCATAGAGTCTCAGGGACTCTACAAGGTGGGGCCTGGAAACACCAGATCAATGAGATTATTCCCTGATCTTGGAACTCCCTCCTTCTTAGGGTCTGAGCCTCAGGGAGCACCAATGAGGTTTGCATTACCCTGTGACACTTAGCTAATATCCTTAACTTCTCACCTTCACTGAGGCTGGTGTTGCCTGAGAGATCAAGAGTTCCAAATATAAGACCAAGAGATTCTAGCAGAGAGTCAGGATAGCATTCTACAAACATGCGTCAAAGGGCAGATTTCAGGTCATTGAAAAATTGCTCATTCCCTTAAGACTTATAAAGAAAGAAGAGTCACTTTGTTTTGTACTCTCTACTACTTTTTCTGAAAGCTATCCATATCTATCTGTCTGTCTGTCTATCTATTGCTATGGATGAATGTTTGTGTCCTTCCAAAATTTGTATGTTGAAGTCCCGGTCCCCATTGTGATGATATTTGGAGGTGGGGGCTCTGGGAGCCTGACAAGGTTTAGCTGAGGTCAGGAAGGTAGAGCTCCCATGGTGGGATTAGTGCCCTTATAAGAAGAGGAAGAGACTAGAACCGTCTCTCCACACTCACAAATGGAGGAAAGGCATGTGAGCGCACAGCAAGAAGGTGGCTGCTGTCTACAAGCCAGGAAGAGAAGTCTCACCAGACACTGAATCTGTGGCACCTTTATCTTGCACTTTCCAGGCTCCAGAACTGTGAGAAATAAATGTTTGCTGTTTAAGCCACCCAGTTTATGGTATTTTGTTATAGCAGCCAGAACTGACTAAGATAGGAATTATTTTTGTTACAAAATAAAGCCATCATTGAATCCTATCCAATCTCATTCCCCTTCCAGGAAATAATCTTGTTACCACTTTTATGTATACCCTTCTTGGACTTTCTCTGTGTGTATTCAAATACTTACTTAGTGACTCTTGGACATGTTACTTAACTTCCGTGCCTCAGTTTCCTCATCTGTAATGTGGATAATAATAGCACACATCTTCTGGAGCGATTGTGAATGTTAAAAGAGATGGCTTATATAAAGCCATTAGCACAGTGACTGGAACATTCTTATATCTGTATTTCTATGTATAGTTTGGTTTTACGTGTCTTTATTCACACAAATGGAATCATGCTTTATGCATTTCTATGAAACTTTATTTTTCACTTAGCAAGATATCCACGATACCTTCTATATCTAAATATATAGACCTACCTCTTTCTTTGTAATTACTGTGTAATATTTCATGGTGTGAATATACCATAGATAAGTTCACCATTCCATTGTGTTATGGTTTTTATCAGTTAGTCCTAGTGACAGATAATGCTTTAGTGAACCCTGTTCTGTGAACATTTAGATTCTTCTCCAGGATAGATACCTAGAAGAGAAAGTGATAATCATTACTAATGTTAGTAGATATTACGGTTCCTTAAAAAAACACACACTAATTTGTACAGGAACATAGTATGTCTTTCCCAACCATATGAACCTAAGTTTTTCCACTTTTATTTTAGTCAGGTGTAAGGATTCAGCTTGTAATACTTAATGGGAAGCCTGCAAACCTGATTGGTGAAATGCATACGGCCCATTTGTTGCTGACACTTGTCACCCACACGGCATTTATGACAGTAACATGGGGTCACATTCCTTCTTCCTTGGAGCCATAGCTCTTGGGCCCTTCAAGATGCTCTATCTAAGAAAGAGGGCACAGTTCAATATAGAATATAAAACTGGAGATCATGTGGATTACTGAGAGGATTCCTAAAAATTCCCAGGAGTTAGGAACATAGTCATAGCAACCAGGGTTGTTATTTCAAGAAAACAGAATAAAAGCTGCTGGGGGCACTTAGGCTGCCTTCTCCCCTCTCTCCCCCTGCCCCTTCTTCCAACTAGCTCTGCTCTCCTGTAGCAGCTGGTCACGCTCTGAACAGAACCAAGGACAGAAAGGCATAGAAGCCATCCCTTCACGTGTGTCTTCCACAAGTCTGCACCAAGCCATCAGAGTGAGGATGTTCCTCCTAGCAACAACCGTCTGTTGTTCAAACTCTCCAGCCTCTGTAGAGAACTCAGTTTTTCTAAGGTTTATTTATTTATTTTGAGAGAGAGAGAGAGAGAGAGCGCACGAGGAGGGGCAGACCTAAGCCGAAATCAAAAGTCAGACGCTTAACCGACTGAGCCACCCAGGTGCCGGACAACTCATTCTTATACTGAGCAATTTACAATGTAAGGAAGCCGTTCCTTTTCTAGAAGAAAATTTAATTGTGATGACCAAAGAGACAAAGACCATGGCACATTATTTCTTCGGTAAAAGCCTTTTAAATGTTTAAAGACATTTATTTTCTTGCCAGTCAGACTTTCCTTCTTTAAAACCCTATTATCTTTCCATTTTTTCAACCTCTCAGCTCCTTACATGTGTTACGTGACTTCTTTCTCAATGTTCTGTACCCCCTCGGCATGCAATGAAGAATTTTTAAAGCATCCAATCTGTTTCGGGTTGTTGTGGGGTTTGGTTTTGGTTTTGGTTTTGCTTTTGCTTTGAAATACTTTGGGGGATTCCAATAAGTTTTTAAAATTTAAAAGTGTGGTGATACCATACTTACTGATTTGTTGAAACTTCCTTTCAGTTCTAAGTAATGTTTTGCTTTCGCGGTCCTATACTACTTCCTATAAGTCTTACTCTCCAAATAAGGGTGACAATGCAGTAGAAGAGAAAGTGGAGAGAGAAATGAAGAAACACAGGCAGTGATCAAGAGGCTGAAATGTTTTTTTCTAAGTGTCTCTCTCAGTTTAGCTAGCTTGTAATTAATAAATCACATGGAGTAACCCAACGGATTTGATTATATAAAACATGATTTACAAGTTGAGCTTGGAGGCCACATCAGTGAGTCCCATTGCTCATGGTTTGATTTTTTTTCTTTTTTTGATGGTTACAGTGAGTGTTTGCAAGTACTTTCAGAAGTTTAGAGGTTAATCATGGCCATGCATAATGGCTTAGAACTATGGATCTGTTGGGGAATTTTTGTGGGGAAGGAATTTAGAAGGAGGTGTCCATCTTCCCACCCAACTTAAACTTAAAATTTTATACCCAGAGAAATAGATGAAGAAGCATATGAGATCAAAATGGCAGCTTTCTTATTTATAAGTTAGTCTGGATGACATGAGTTAGATATGGGCAAGTGGTCTTGCTAAGACCTGAGTGAGGTCCTTCCCTGAATGAGACCAGCTTAGCCAATCACGGGCCATACCAAGCAAGAGCAAGTCTCCACCATGGGAGCCTACCCTCAGGAACATCCTCCTCAGAGCAGGTCAACCCCAAAGGGAGAAGGAGGAAACGACTGAACCAAGACTTAGAGACCAGGACCGCAACTCAGGAAATTTCTTCATCTGATAACGGGAGGAGTGGAAAATATGTGTAATTGTCTCACCATAATATTTGGCTCACTGGTTCTTTTTTTATTGTGGTAAAATACACATCACATAAATTCATCATTTTCATTATATTAGAGTGCATAATTCAGTGGCATTCACAAAGTTGTGCAACCATCGTCATGTTACCAGAATATTTTCATCATCCCAAACGGAAGCCTCATACCCATTAAGCAGTCACTCCCCATTCTTCTTCCCCACTGCCCCAATCTGGCCCTTGGCAATCCCCAGTCTGTAGTCTGTCTGTATGGATTTGTCTATTCTGGATAGTTCATATAAATGGAATCATATAATGTGAGGTTTTGGGGCCTAGTTTCCTTCACTGAGCATAATGTCTTCAAGGTTCATTCTTGTTGTAGCATGTATCAGTACTTTATTCCTTTTTGTGGCTGAATAATATTCCGTTGTACAGATATACCGCATTTTATTTATCCATTCATCTGTTCGTGGACATTTGGATTGCTCTTACCTTTTGGCTATCGCCATTTGTGTATAAGTTTTTGTCTGAATACCTGCTCTCAGTTATTTTATGTATATACCAGGACTAGAATTATTAAACTATATAGCAATTCGATGATTGTCTTTTTGGGAATTACCAAACTGGTTTCTACAGTGGCTTCACGATTTTACTTTATGACCAGCAATGTGAAAGGATTCTAATTTTCGGCATCCTTGCTGACACTTGTTGTTTTCTTTCTTTTTTTTCTTTCTTTTCTTTAAGTTATAGCCATCCTAATGGGTAGGAAGTAGCATCTCATTGGGGTTTCAATTTGCATTTCCCTAACGACTAACGATATTGAGCATCTCTTCATGTGCTTATTGGTCATTTGGATATCTTCTCTGGAGAGATGTCTATTCAAGTCCTTTTGTTACCTGGTGGTAGATGGTAAAATTCCTCGATTCTTGTTTTCCCAAAGGAAAGAATTCAATAGAGTTAATGCAGCAAAGATTTTATTTAGCCAAGTGAAGGTACTCTCCAGAGATGCAGGAATGGTCTGACCTGAGGCTATGTAGCAGCCCGCTGAGTCCTGTATTGTGTTTTTTTATGGGGGTCTCTTTGGTCTCCTTCTTCCCATCTTGTCATTATCACACCACCCCCTGGATCTTCCCTCGTTTCCTCCCCTCCAACCTTTTGTGTGTGTTCATGTCTGCCATCTTCCCATGAGCACCTAAGCAAAACCCATGGGGAAGGGAGCCAAAAACCACAAAGTACAATGATTTTATAATAGTCTTGGGATTACTAGTTGACAAGGTTTTCCTCAAGTGCTCCAAAGTTGGAAAAGTCCCTGCAGACTGTATCTTTAGCTTTTCAGACTGTGCTAAACTGCAAAAGGGGTTGGTCTAGGGAGACAGGAGGTCTCAGGGTGGAGACTGGGTGGTCCCTGGCATTTTCCCATCTGTTCTCTTCTTTTGTCCCCTCCTGCTCATGTCTAAATGCCTGGCCTAGCACTTTGACCATTTTTTAGTTGAGCTGCCTTTCCATTGTTGAGTCATAAATGCTGTTTATATATTCTGGATAATAGATCCTTGTCAGATATATGATTTGCAGATATTTTCTTAGGGATTCTGTGGGCTGTCTTTCCACTGTCTGGGTAGTGTATTTTGATGAACAAAATTTTTAATTTTTGTAAGATTCCATCTACCTATTTTTCTTTTGTTGCTTGTACTTTTGGTGTCAGAGCTAAGAAAATATTGCCAGATCCAAGTTCATGAAGATTTACTCCTGTGTTTTTTTCTTAAGAGTTTTATTATTTTAGCTCTCATAGCTCACTGATTAAAACAAACAAAAACCTTTGTCTAAACATCAACTTTATTTGAATATAATTTACTTGAAATAAAATGTACCCATTCTAAACATACAATTCAATGAGTGTAAACAGATGTCTACCCCCATTTAACCGTGACCACAATAAAGACACAAGACATTTCCATGAATGCAGTTTTCTTATGCCCGCTAGCATTAGTCATCCCCATTTTAAAAAAAAAAATCTTTATTTATTTTTGATAGAGAGACAGAGTGCGAGTGGGGGAGGGGCAGAGAGAGAGGGACATACAGAATCCAAAGCAGGCTCCAGGTTCTGAGCTGTCAGCACAGAGCCCGATGCGAGGCTTGAACTCACGAACCGTGAGATCATGAACTGAGCTGAAGTCGGCCACTTAACCGACTGAGCCACCCAGGTACTCCCCCACTTTTTAATCTAGGTAGTCACTGATTTTATTTCTGTCACTTGACATAGCTTTATATGTTCTAGAATCTCAAATAAAATCATACATATATTCTCTTTTGTGCCAGATTTCGTTTGGTCAGCCTAATAATTTTTTATTCATCTATGCTGTGTCTGGTACAAGCAGTTTGTTTCATTTTTATTACTTTGTGCTATTGCAACATATGGATATACCACAACTTATTTATCTATTTACCTATTGGATGAGCATTTGATTTTTTACATATAAATAGTGTTTATTATAAATGACAAGTATGTTTTGGATAGAAGAATGAGAATGTATAAGCAAAAACCGTAATTTACTATGTAAATGTTGTTCACATTGATTTAGGACCTTTCTGAACTCCTTCTGGGAGTGTGTATGCGTATGTGTTTATTTATAAAATATGTTGATTGGGACTTTTTCCACCATTCCTGAAATTTACCTAAAGCCCCAAAGCTGAAATCAAGGGACGCTAAGGTCCCCACGTGAGATAAAGAGCCAGCCATGGGGCTAGACGTGTTATCTGGGGGCTTAGTAAGTGGTGACAAAATCAGTCCCTCCGTGGCCAGACTTCTGGTAGAGTCTGTCTAAGAAAAGCAAGGGAGAATCATTCAGGCCATTGGCCTTGTAGAGTATTTAGATTTAGGATAAAAAAATTTTTTTTCATCTTTTCCTCTAATGAAGATGTCCACGCTCTTCCCACTTCAAAGCCAAGTGGGGACAGAGCCAGGGGAATCACCAAAGCAGGGGCGGGTACTTGCAACAAGGTGTGGCTGGCAAACCCTCTCCAGCTGGATGTCTACTTAGGGAATGGATCTGCTTAAATGACCGCCTGGTTAGCAAAGGAAATGATAAGAAAGAGGACAAGGTGGCAAGAGGCGTCAGTGGAGTAATTTGGCATGTCCCAGAGACACATTTGGCACATCCCAGAGACACGTGTCTCCTGTGTGGTCAAGTGGAAGCCACATGAGGTACCTGGGTCCAGTCCACCTTGCCCCATTGCCCATGACGGCAAGCGAATCCTGGGAGGAAAAGGCACGTGATGATTGTGTGTGGCGGGAACTGGCAAAGAGTAGACACATGATCCACCACGGCAGGGAAGTGTAAAGCTGGCTTCCTGAGGCTCCTTTGGAAGCTCTGGAAGAGTCTGCATTTGGATGGCCACCTGGCAGAGGGTGATGCTGCCAGCTGGTGTTAGCCAAAGCCACGGAGACAAGGAGAGGACTGCCCACGCCCAGATCATGGAGGACAAAGTCATTTCCCCGAGAGGAGCAGAACGGGCTTTTCTTTTCCCTTCCACATCCCTCCTGCTGACACCTAGGACATGGGTGCCAACCTCAGACCCGGGCTCGGGATTGAAAATTTAAACCGGAGGCTACTTGTAATAACTCAAAGTGACTGGAGCCGCATGGAATCATCTATTTTTAAGGGGAAAGGAAATGGGAACCCAAAGGGTTTAAAGTGGAAAGAAGTATGTGGAGAGAAAAAAGCTTGTTTCCTACTGAAAATAGCTATTACAAATGCATATAGCACATTGGAGCTATTTTTCATAAAAAAAGAGACCACACCTCATACTCTTTAGTTAGCCACTTTATATAAAATTTATCCATGTGTAATATACACTGACCGTGCCCATAAATATTCACCAGAAGCATCATTTTAAGTAGCAGAATAATATTCTGTGACATGCAGGTATCACAATTTTAGAATTGGACATTGAGACGTGTTTTCATTCTTTTCTCATTACCATACACAGTGATAGGACCCATATCATTACACGTGAATGTTTGCACACATTCTGAAATAATTCCTCGGGAGGCGGTCTGGAACTAGAACTGCTGGATCAAAGCGCATATACCTACATTTGTCTGTTAATAATATGCCTACCGACAATGTGGTGCTAATTTCTGTGGCCACCAGCACTCAGAGCACCTTTACTTATTTTCCGACCATGTAGACTTCCTTGTGAATTGTCCTTTGATGTTATCGCGCTCTATTTGCATGAAGCAGCCTGGCTGGCTGCACTTGAAGAATATATCGCTCTGTGCTTAACTAGCCACGTATGTATCTGCGCTCTGTGTTCCGTTAAGGAGATACTCTCTCATTCACCGCCGCCCTAGGCCTTTCCAACGCTTGACCAGATAATCAGCAATCCATAGAGAGCTGGTCTTCTCCTTAGACATAGTTGGACGCTCATCCTTGAATCCGCCGTCTGATTAGTGAGCAGAGTGCAGGGTAGCCTAATTCCACTACTCAGTTTCACCCCACCTCCCCACCCCCCCACCCCCCATGGATTGTTTTGCCAAGTGCAATCCAATGCGATGTCGTCATCCAGGGGAAATTATAAGTGACAACTCTGTGAAATCTGTCACGTGTTTTCAGAGAGGATTTTGTGATTACTTCATAGGGTCTCCTTTGTATGAGGAGTCTTGGCAGGGTTGGGGGAGGAAGCCGTGGAGTCCCACTCTAAGAAATCACTGTTGGTTTCCTGAACTAATTTGGTTTAACCTCGTGGATACTGTGACACTTTAAAGATCTTTCAGGAAAAATCAGATTTTAGCCTACACTGAGCAGGAGGAAAAGATTTCAAGGTATCACTATTTCATTCTGGCTCTGGGCTATTTTGGTTAACCTCATGTATTTTATTTCTCACCTTGAAATATAAGCACATCTTTCTTGTCCTCCTTGAGTCCTCTTTTAAGTAAGTTTGGAGTAAATACAGTACCAAAGAGACAAGAAAAGGGGGCCAAGGGAGCCTCCATCCTCTTTCTAGGGACAGAGGCAGATGGGTGGGACCCTGGAGGAAGGGGTTAGTAATCTGGGATAATTAAAGACATTTGGATGCTATAACATTTCAGTTAGGGACTTCTTAACTAGAAAGATGAGTAGCTTTGCTTTGGTACTTTGGTTAAAGAAATCACAGGCTGAGTGATGGGGGAGCAGTAGCTTAAAAATGCTTATGTGCCTCTTGGTTAAAAAAGCCACGCGAGGACCAAATGAGAAGTGACAGAAGGCTCGTTGCTCTGGACCAACTAGCTCTAAACTCCATATCCCCCCAAAACAGAGCGATTAGCGCCCCTCAGGTTTCCTCTGCACCCCTCCGGTGGGGAGCTGAGAAGGGAGAGGGCAGGATGAGAAGCAGGGGGGTGGGGCAGGATGTCAAGAGGCACCGCTCAATGAAAAGTGTGCCCATGCGCAGACAGCCCCCGAGCTCCACATCTGTCAGCAAGCGTGATGGCAGACAGCAGGCTGAGTGCACTGCCCACCAATCTCGTGCTCTTTTCTTGTTTCTCGAAGTTGTTCATTCCCCGCTCCCCCCATCCTTGCTTGAGACCGTTTCTTCAATAGATAAGAGTGGTTTTAGGCTTACAATCTGTTTTCTAAAAGGATGAATTCATCATTCAACAAAAACGAAATGATGAAAAGAGGAGACAGAGCAACAGAAACTCGTGTTTGAGTTGGGGTGGAGGCATGGTCTGCGTCCTGGTTGCACATGCACGAACGCTCCTTCCTCATTTTGCTAGGGATGGCTTGATTGTGACGGGGTAACTTGCAGCTACCGCCAAATCACGGAGGCTTAAAACAGCACAGATTCGGTTCTCATTCATGTCAGACATCCACGAACAATTGTGTGGGGTTCTGCAACCTGATGTTCTCAATCTGGGACTTGAGCTGATGGAATAGCCACCACCTGGAGCCTTGCCCCGCACACCGGCAGAGGACACGAAGGCCATGGTGAAGCTCGAACTGGTTCTTAATGGGCTGGCCAGAATTGGCCCTCACATCTCACTGGCCAAAGTATATCCTATGGCCACAACTAACTTCCAGCAGATAAAGGAGATTCCTTCCACCGAGAAGGAGAGTCGGAACATCTGTGACCGGCTCCAATGAATATCGTGGCTTTTTCTTTGTCTTTTTAATTTTTTATTAACGTGTATTTATTTTTGAAGGAGAGAGAGACAGAGTGTGAGCAGGAGAGAAGCAGAGAGAGAGAGGAAGACACAGAATCCGAAGCAGGCTCCAGGCTCTGAGCTGTCAGCACAGAGCCCGACACGGGGCTCGAACTCACAAACTGCGAGATCATGACCTGAGCCGAGGTTGGCCACTTAACCGACTGAGCCAAGCAGGCGCCCCTCTTTTTTTTTTTTTTTTTAAAGTTTATTTGTTTATTTTGAGAAAGAAAGAGACAGCACAAGTGGGGAGGGGCAGAGAGAAAGAGAGAATCTCAAGTGGTCTGCCAGCACAGAGCCATATGTGGGGCTCGAACCCACAAAACCAGAAGATCATAACCTGAGCTGAAACCAAGAGTTGGAAACCAAGTTAACCAACTGAGCCACCCAGGTGCTCCTCACATTGCTTTCTTCTAATCTAAATATTAAATCCTATTATAGTTGCTACAACCTTTAAGGAATTCTTACAAGTGTCCCCGATATTGCCACAGGGGAATATGTGTTACAGAATTGGGACACTCTAATAGACCTCTTCACCCACCAAGTATCCCAGATCTAATATAAAAAACTGTACCTTATGATTGTAAATCTCCCAGACCCTTCATCTGAAAGAATAGGTAGATAAGAACAGCCAAAAATATTTGAAAGAAAGAAAAATTAGTGAAAATTAATTTGTAATACGGACAACAAGATGAATTCTTCCTGAGTTAGGTCTCCTTACCTAATCTAGTGTGAGATTCCCATTGGCTAAACCTTAGTGAAGCTGGAGTCAGGGAAGGAGGGGGGAGTCCAAGGCAGCCATGGAAGGGAATATGGGTAAATTTGCCTCCGACAGCCACAGGATTTCTGGGAGAAGAAATGGAGCAAAAGACGGGAGAAGCAGGAGCTGGGAGCCAGGGGGAAGCTATGCAGG
Organism: Lynx canadensis; assembly: GCF_007474595.2. Lineage (NCBI taxonomy): Eukaryota > Metazoa > Chordata > Mammalia > Carnivora > Felidae > Lynx > Lynx canadensis. The sequence goes on along the minus strand of NC_044304.2, from coordinate 71,724,312 downwards.
TCGTGGGGAAAACTGAGCACAAGACGTGCTCCAAAGCTGGTGGGACTGCTGTGAGGGTGCCTGTGACCAGAGCAGGTGCAGAGCCCCATGTGACAGGACAGCACAGACACCCGTGTGCTGATTGTCTGGCCCAGAAGAGGACAACACGGGATGTGGCACTAACCCTGAGGTGTTGGTGGAACTCACATGAGGCAGGGCTGGGCAAGGTCACAGAGGTTGTCAGACCCTGACCTCCTTGAGGCCAAATTGTGTTCCACCCAGGACCAGCTTGAGCGGCAAGTGACCAGGAAGACAAATGACGTCATCCTGAGGAGCCAAAGAGAAATCACCCGCCATGAGACACACAGTAAGCCAGCTTTACCCAGCCAGACACCATCCTACGGAACTGAAAGAGGAAGGGAGGGGCCACAAAATAAGGGGTTTTTATGCAAAAGGAACTGGGTTGTTTAGAGGATGATCAATTTCTGGGGTCAGATTGAGATCACTGAATGGAGATCAGGTTACCTAGAGAGCTCGTTTTTAACCCCTGGACGCATAGTATCTATTGGAAGCACCAGGGAGCTTTCTGACAATGCATTAGCTGGCTGTGGGCATGGGTATGGGTGTGGGGACCCGTGTTTGCGAGGTCACATCTGTACGCAACTTCCCAGTGTTTCTGATGTGTGAGTATGAACTATCTAAGCAACATACACGGTATCGTTAAAGGGCAGGTCCCGGCAGACACGTGGGGCTTGTGGAACCTGCCCGAGAACTGTTGCTGTCTGCTCCCCTTCTCCAATCAAAGTTGCCTCGTACCTGCTTCTTGGCTCCGGGCTTGGGCTCTGGGCTCTGAATTCAGACCCCTTCTTTCTCTCTTTGGCTCAGCTCCCGAGGCCTGGCAATGAGTACAGCCACTACTATTTGGTTTAACCCAGCCTGACGCCTTCCTCGTCTCACGGAGCCTGCAGGCAACTAACTCTCCCTAGACCTGTCCGTGCTTTGGATGGAAAAGAGGCAGATGTAGACAAGAGATCCAGATGCCCATTGTGACGAAGGCCACGTGGAGCTGGTCCAGGCATACATTCAGCAGACCTGTTGATTCTTTCAGGTACTAAAATCTGGGCCCATTGTTGTTAGTTCTGTGGAAGGAAAGCAAGAATTCTAGACTCTCCTCTCAAATTTTCTGATAGTTAAATAGCAATTCAGTTTTTTTTTTTTTTTTGAGAGACAGAGACAGTGTGAGTGGGGGAGGGGCAGAGAGTGAGGGAGACCAAGCATCCCAAGAAGGTTCTGTGCTGTCAGCACAGAGCCTAGCCCGCTGGAGGGCTCCAGCTCACGAACTGTGATATCAAGACCTGAGTTGAAACCAAGAGTCGGATGCACAACCGACTGAGCCACCCAGGCACCTCTAAGTATCAATTCATTTTTTTAAACTGGTGTATATGCTGGGGAGAAAATAAAAGCTACCGAAGGGCCAGTCCTGGTCAGCGAGAGATGGGAAGCAGGCTCCAGCTGCAGGAAAACTTCTGGAGCGGCAGAAATTGCTGGAGGAAGGATCTGCTGAAGCCAAGGTTCTGCACGCCTTTTGGGGTCACGTGGGTCACAAGGCAGACAGTGAATTGTTTGAACAGGCTGTGACTGCACTAACAGTCCTTCCCGAAGGACAGCCTTACAGTAATAATAGTAAAAACCAACAGCAAGAGCGATAGTGATGATTGCAGTTTGAGTCTGCATACCTGCTTTAAAGAGCCCCCCAAAGTTTTACGGAGCATTTCAACCCTTCGGACATCTCCAATGGGAGGAAAACGGCAATTGCTAGTTTCCTTTTATACCTGGAGAAACAAACGTGGGGCAAAAAGAGCTACCGATTTGACCAAATAGCCCACATTCTTCTCAGACGTAGAGAAAAATCTGGGCTTCAGGAGGGCACTTTCGCTGGTTATTTTGAAGCCATATTGAAAAACTTCTCAGGGCACCTGGGTGGCTCAGTCGGTTAAGCGGCCGACTTCGGCTCAGGTCATGATCTCGCACTCCGCGAGTTCGAGCCCCACATCGGACTCTGTGCTGACAGCTCAGAGCCTGGAGCCTGTTTCAGATTCTGTGTCTCCCTCTCTCTGACCCTCCCCTGTTCATGCTCTGTCTCTCCCTGTCTCAAAAATAAATAAAACGTTAAAAAAAAAAATTTAAAGAAAAACTTCTCAGTTGGCATATTGGCTCATGTTATCTCTGTGAGTGTCGTATCCCCTCCAGCCATTCACATTGCACCCTTGCTTCTGGGCCAAGTTTGGGGGGGGGGGTCAGTTCGTCTCCATGGAAACCTCCCAGGCCTCGCCTGCCCCTCCCTCCTTCCTCCTCACCATGGCATTTAGGCTGAGCATAGTTCATCTAACCATTAGTCATCCCTGTCTCTACAGAGACCTTATTACCTTGTGTTTTTATTTAGCTTTTTACATGCTGCTTAACTCCTGGTAATTCCTTCAGGGCTGGGCTGGAATCCTATCCAACTGGCTTTTGGTCTCTCTTGGGGCCCTGGACAGGGCAGGCCTCATAATACCCTCACTCACTGCTTCCTTTATCTTAGCTTTGACTTTCAGCTCTCTGCCACCATGGCGTGGGCCCAGCTCTGCTCTTAACCAGTTGCAGCTACTTTGAGCCTCAGTTTCCTCATCTGTAAACTGGGGATAACTGCGCCTACCTCCTGAGGCTATTACAAGGATATGACTGAATGTAGGTGGTGTTAGAACATCGCCCAGTACTCTGTGAGAGTTTTCTGCATGCTAGCTGTGCTTTTATTGTTAACTATTATTATTACATCAGTATAAGGAGGTTCTAAGGTGCCCTAGTTAAAGTACAGCAATGAATTTCATTGTTTTAGATCCCTTGCTAATATTGTGGGACAATCTCTCTTGGTGGGGCATATTCTGGTTTCGGCTTAATTTTACTCATTGTTACTTTTCTTCTTTAAATATAGATAATGTTTAAAATATATTAAATTTATATTTACATATATGTTTATATATATATTTCCATAGGTTAAGCATATAGGGAAGTAACAGCAAATAAGATGGGTGGGACTCATGTGCACACAAGTCACATCCGGTTTGGCAGGGAATAAGGAGGCTAAACCAACTATTACGAATGGGACACGTTTGGGCGCCTGGATGGCTCAGTCTGTTAAGCTTCGACTTCGGCTCAGGTCATGATCTCAAGGGTTCAAGCCCCGCATTGGGTTCTGTGCTGACAGCTGGGAGCCTGGAGCTTGGAGCCTGCTTTGGATTCTGTGACTCCCTCTCTCTCTCTGCCCCTCCCCCACTCACGCTCTGTCTCTCAAAAATAAACATTAAAAAAAGATGGAATACATTTCGCAAACAGGGAAACAGCAAGTGCTATGAAGGGTACGGCAGAGGGGCCTAACCTAATCCAAAAGATCTGGAAGACCTCCTTCAAAACTAGTCCTAAAATTTCCACCATAATAAATGGCCAATGGATACCAGTATTCGTAGAAATGGTCCCCTTGAAGCCTGATGTCTTTAATGGTTGAAATAAATTGACCCAAACTGAAAACAGTAACAATTCCAACAGCTTTTTCACTCTTGCCGGTGGAATTTAGCTGCAGGCAGAGAAGGAATTAATGAGCGCTCAACCCCCCAGCCCCACCACGTAATGCATACCAACAACCTCCAGCCACGTCCCCACCAACCCTGCCTACTGACAACTGCAGTGGTGACCGTAGATTCCAGAAATTACCCGTAAGCATTGGAAGAAACGGGAATTGCCATCCTGGGTGGCTATCAAGTAGAGACTCTTTGTGGGTGGCTGGGTGCCCTCCGGCAGCTGTCCCCAGCTTATCTCCAGCCGAGGCCCTCCTGACCACTTGGTCTCTTGTGTGTTAACCTCTGGCCTCTTACCAGCAGTGAGTGAAAAGGAAATGGAGGTGTCAGAAAGACAGCAGGGGACAGAGGAGGAGGGCTCTATTGGCGGGGGGGGTGGGGGGTGGGGGGGGTAAGGGTCACCTAGAAATTACATCATGCAGCCTCCTGCCCTAGACCCTGGAATCCTCATTTCTAACGGGGGTTTGGAGCTCCTGGCCTCCTGATGAGCTATTTTTCCACCTTTGGATACTTCATTGCCACCTGCCTAAGCTTCTATGACACATGGGACTGAATCCTAAACTCAATATTTTTTGAGGTTATAAAACATTCCACTACCTTTTTCTGCTGTATCACATTTCAGAATGTCAGCACTTTTCCAGCTAGACTCTGGCCTCGAAATTGAAGTTCACACATGCTAAGGGAATGGCTGCTGGTTTAATAATTTCAGTCCTACTAGAAATACCAACACGTTTGGGCCTAGTTCAAATCATAATAATATGTTGGGCTTGTTTTTGACATTTCATGCGAGACACTCCAGAAGTCTGCGGAAAATTCGAACTCACTAAACCCCTCCATGCCCCGAGGAAGATAAAGGAAGTTTTGAATTCTTCTCCTCTAGTTATAAATATAAAAGTAGATGCAGGAAGAGAAAAGAAACCATTGCTTGGCCGAGGCTTCCTGGTTGCTGGGAGCGCGGGAAGCCAGCCTGCTTGAAGGCAGAGGGAGAGGGATCCGAGTCAAAGCCAGACAGATAGGCAGAGGCAGACCCCACAGGGCCTGGAGGGTTGCGCTAACAACCTTGGTCTCACAACAAGGCTAAGGCAGGGTTTGGAGCAGAGGTTTGGTTGAGGATAATGTAACTGAAACTGTATCTTTAAGAGATCAATGTCCTCTGGAAAGTGAACAGGGGGATGGCTGTTCTGATGGCTTGGCTTCCAGGAAAAGGGAGAAGACAGTGTCAAGGATGACATTTAACAGCTAGGGAGCACCTGGGTGGCTCAGTTAGTTAAGCGTCGGGCTCTTGACTTCTGCTCATGATCTCACAGTCCATGAGTTTGAGCCCCGCATTGGGCTCTGCACTGACGGTGTGGAGCCTGCTTGGGATTCTCTTTCTCCCTCTCTCTGCCCCTCCCTGCTTGCTTTCTATCTCTCTCTCAAAATAAATGGAAAAAAAAATCAAATAAAATCAAATAAACTTAAAAAAAAAAAAAAAACAGCTAGGAGAGAAAGATATGTCACTGAGCAGCCAGAGGTGTCAGGGGGCAGCCACGGGGCACGTGTTGCTATAGAAGTCCAAGAGCAGAGACAGAATGTTATCCCAGGAGGTTAGAATGATATTTGCAAAGTGATTACTTTTGGATACTCTGTGGATGCTGTCTTCCACCATGCCCTAAGCTTAAGGCAACTGAACATAGTAAGTTACCTTCCAAAGATTTCCAGTTAGGTGCCCAGCTATAGAGCTGACGTCATCCGCACCACGCAAGCTGATATTCTCAAGTGCAAACCGAGTCAGAGGGTCTGACTACCGTCCTCGTTTTCAGAGGGGGAAACCGAGGCTCTGAGGAAGTACCTTTGCAGAAAGCAGCTCAGCTGGTCCCAGCAGAGCCTGGACTCTACTCCAGATCTTTCTGACTCCAAAGCCTAAAGCTCTTAACCACGCTCTTATGAAGCTCTCCTTCATAAAGAATCTAAACATGAAATGCCTAGAAGTTTGACTGAAATAAATAATTTAGCTTCACAGAGGGAAAGAAATATTATAAAGCATATTTCCAAACCAGCCAGGAATTTTCCAAATACACGTTATTGGTCACTGGGGTTCTGGATGACGTACCGGGCCCGGATCAGCACGATATCATGTGCTGTTTATTAGAAAAATAACTCCCATTGCAGCTCGCTGATTGGTGTGTGTGCGGCCTCTGAGTTATGAAGGACAGCAAACATACCCACGTTAGGAAATGGAAAAGTAATGATCTGCCTCATTGAGAGAGAACAACTTACTCTTTCCCCTAAATGAAATGTTATTAGATTTTGAAGAGCATTAACGTAAAGGAAATGCACCGAGGAAATGCTTTTTGCAGCCTTTCCATGTGTTGAACATATGAGCGGTGCCCCCAGGTAGTTGCAACCCACATTTTGGCCAGTTCCTGGGGAGGAGTTTTGCTTAGGGGAAGATGGGCTCCAAGGTGTTTGTACGGAAACACTGCAGAAAGCACCTGTGGAAAGAACACGGTGGGGACAATGGACAATAAACGCAGCCTTAAGGAAAAGAGAAAGGACTCCAGTTGCCAAAGCAGAAACACGGGGTGTGCGAACATACACATAACAGTAAGGGGACAGGGTGGTCTTTTCTCACTCTCCACTATCAACAGCTTTTCAGGTTCTATGTGGCTAAATGCTAACAGAAGACATGGGAAAAGAACCCAAAGCCTGGGTCTAAATAATGCCTTCCTTGATTGATTGGAGATTCCAGATTGCTTGTCACAGAGAAAGGGGAATGTGAGAAGGAGACAAAAGTCCACTGGACTGTGGGGACCACTTGGGCATTTTCAGGACAGGAGAGAGACTTTCACAACAAGAGCCTTGATTTTGCTTTTTTTTTTTTTAATTTTTTTTAATGTTTATTTATTTTTGAGAGAGAGGGAGCACAAGTGGGGGAGACACAGAAGTCTCCAGCCTCTGAGCCATCAGCACAGAGCCCGACGCTGGGCTTGATCTCACGGACCGTGAGATTATGACCTGAGCTGAAGTCGGACATTCAACCGACTAAGCCACGCAGGGACCCCCTGCTTTTAATTTCACAGATGTGTAAGTCTTCCGATTGTTACATTTTGGGTTCAGAGAGGACACTGTCTTCCTCGTTTTGTCCTCGTCTGCTGCATGACTCTGTCTCCTATGCAGGGTGTGTCAGGTGGAAGGGGTGCCGGACACACTGGGTGTCCCATCTGGTGGGGCCGTTGAACACGCTTGCAGACCCAGGCAGAAACCAGCCTCACTAAGTGGAGGGTTGCAAAGGATGCTGCTTATTTCAGTTTTGCTGGCTCTGTGCCAGAGACTCTTGACTGGGAAAAACCAGTGAAAGTCTACTGATTCAGGTATTTGTATATACAAGACGCAACTTAGAGAATAGACTCAGTAGTGAGAATTAGAGCCCTTTCTCAATCTACTCAAGATTTATACACAAAAGCTATGTGCAAATGCCACATATATCAATTACATATTTAAATCCATATCCATAAAGGAATCAAGTAGGGACTAAATGAGTACATGTCATAAATAGGAATGAGATCGTTTCTGAGATTTTGTTCTTTGAATATATATATTTTTCTTTCCAATTACAAAGAGGATTCTTAGCTACGTTGGCCTTTTCAATTACGAAGAAGATTCTTAGCTATGTTGGCCACATGCCTCACCTCAGAGAAGACCCAGCAACAGTAGTAAGTGACAGTGACGTCACATCGAAAGGCTAGCTAGTCTACACCATCCCTAAAGAGGCTTCCTCAGCAAGAAATTCTAATACTGGATGGAGAACAACACCCAATTCCTTTTTGCTACAACTGTCTCTTCCTCTAGCTCTCATTGCTTGTGACTTCCTTATTCTTCAAGTTCTTCCTAATATCCAGTAGCCCATGGATGAGTCGATATGGCAAGAAAAAGACCACGTATTTTTGTCAATGGATTTTTTTTTATTTAAAAAATTAATTTTAAGTTGTTTTTTTTTTTTAACTCACTATTTTCTTAGGATTCTAACTTCCACAGCAGTCAAGATTCTATGGGTATGTCCAGTGAACTCTCATGGTGATACAGTGGTTTCTGAGGTCAGTCCCCAGTTCCTTTACACTAAGGAACTGGGGCTAAAAAGCAGGATGAAAGGTGAGTTCTTATTTGGTGTAGACACAGCGTGTCCTCCATTATTCTATTGGGCCTGGTGTGCTGGGAGGTTCACTTTTTTGTTTCAGAGACCAGATGACTTCATCTTTTGGTTAAAGAGGAGTCCCTCAATGGACTTCTATGCATTTCTTTGCTGACCTCCATTATACTTTGTCAATTTTAGCTTTACTTCTGCTGCGCTGTGGATTTCTACCTCCAGCACAAGAGATCTGTGTCTGATTTCTCTCTCTGGGCTTGGAGTTCTCACTGCAGGATGGGAAAAGGTTATAAAGGACGCCACACTGGTGCAGTAACTTACTGCTTGGAGTCATAACCACAAATGGATCCTTTATTGAGCAGGAACATGGTGGCCAGACATCATTCGTGTAACAATAAACAGCATTTCTGTTTCCGCTCTGCCCCAAACAGTAACTCAGTATACAACTGCTTAATCACTTCCTGCTCAATATTATGTATTACATCATACTAACACCTCCTTCTAGTTTCATCCAAAGATAGTGCAAATTACAGGAACACTCCATCTTGCCTTCTCACGTGGCATCCTCAAGAACATAGCACTTCCATTTCAGATGACAAACAAGACTGGTCTCCAATCTTCTTTGAATGGCAGGCCTGGCATGGTCACTTCACAAGGGAGCTGTCAGCTCTTAACTGAAAATCGCTCCTTGAAGTGATTTATAACTCTGCTATAAAAAGCCTTCATTTCAGTGAAAGCTTGTACTTTCTTTCAAGTTTTATGGCAAACACACACAGGGAAGAGCAAGGATGCACTTGCACACATGCGTGCACACAGACGCGTGCGCGCGCATACACACACACGCATGCAACACACCTCCCCTTATTCTCTTATGAAAAAAGAAAAATGAATTTTTAAGAATGTTGTATGGCAATTTAGGGTAGGTGGAGGCCACTAGCCACAAAACTTTAAGAACTGCCCCTTGGCACCCACTTTGATTGGCCAGCACCTCTATTTGAGATGACACGCATTTGATCATTCTTTTGAGTCTATACCGTTGCAGCGTCTTTCATACTGATCTTACTGATGGCAGGAATGTGGCAGCCGATCCTAATTCCATTAGAGGTGGAAAAGAAGCCAATTCCGCAATCTTGCCAAAATGTCTAGTGTCTTGTGTTCAGCTTTCTTCCACCTACTCTTCCACGTAAATAGGCCTCCTCCCATTGCACACTTCCCTGCCCCCACTGGCCTATGAGGGAGCGCTAACAGGTAAAGCTGCCTGGGACTTACTCGTACTCCTAAACCGAGAGGCTCAGGCTTCCCAGACTGATCTACATTGATTTCTGGGTTTCTGGGTTTCAGTTAGGACTTGCTTCATCCTGGAGAAGAGCTACAGTTTAGAAGAAAATCCTTAGGAGGATGTGGAGAGAGAGACCCCACTAGCAGACCTCCCCAAGCGGAACTCCAGGTACCTTGAACGGCAAATGCACAGCGAAAGGCAATGTTCCAAAACAGACCGGTAAGGCACCGAAGGGTAATCAACAGCTCTTTGTAGAGTGACATGAGTTGCAGAGGGGCGGTGAGCCACGTTCTCTAAGGGCATATATTTGCTCCCTGTAAATCAGGGAGTTTGGTAAACTATACTGACCCATTGAGATCAGGTGCTTGACACCCAGGCAGGAAACAAAACCCATTTTGCATGGCTTTCCCAAGAACTTAATTCATGACAATCATTGTTTTTCATCATGGATTGAAATCCTCAGGTTCACAGCTTTGAAAAGGTGTGTTTCACACCCCTCTTGTGTGTCTTCTCTTTTATCCATCACTCCAAATCAAAGGGGAAAAGCTGAGGCTCAGAACAGATCTCTAGCCAGCTTCAGCTGGTACCATTTCATGAGATAGCTTTATCTTACAATATGACTTACACTCCGAATCTGGGAACTTGATCTAATTCCTATCATATACTCTATTATTTTATGGTCACTGCCACTGAGACTCAGGGTGGGAGGGCACATTACAAAGCTAGTCGATTTCAAGTAATATTAAAGTCATCAGAAGCTTCGTGAAGTCCCAGGAGTTGGCAGAGAATTAGAACAGGTACCCAGGCCCTGTCTAAAAAGGAAAAGAGATTAAAAATGAATTAGAAAATCATAACTATTTATAGCATATAAAATATATATTTGTGTCTACAGGGTGAAGCATTTTTACTTCTCTCATGGATTCTGGAGGGATAAAAGGACTTTAAAAGAGTCTAATTTGGGAGTTAGGGCTGGCTCAACTTCGGAGAAGACGTTTAATTATAACTACTACTGCTCCAATACCTCCATCTAGGAAAAGAGAAGGCACAGGTGGTCCCTTGTTTACTTTATAGATATGTCACCCTATGCCATCTCATAATAAACGTATACAGGGCTGGTTTTCATGTTCACGTCACAGGTTCTTGTAATAGGAATGGAATTCTACAGCGCATAGGGAGGTCACGTCTGGAAAGGAACCCATTTCTCCATTTCAGCTTGTTCAGTATCTTGACTGGAAGTGCATTTCGTTCAACATAAACTAAGGTACCTCTTGCAGGTGGCATATGAGGTGATAGGGACCTCCCTCGCTTAGAGCACAACGAAATCGAAATATAATATAAAGATCTACAGAAATGAAATTTGCAACCCCAGAGTCTCCCAGGATTAATGCAGAACCAACCGGGTGCTACAAAGATAGCTAAAGATGGAATGTGAAACCAGATGGACATGCTCAGCATCACGCCTAGAAAACGAATTCCAAAGTACTAGCACTGAGCAGTGTTGACCCAGGAAAGAGGCACAAGGGTCATCTTTTGTTATGGGGCAGAAACGGAGGGCATCTCCCAGTGAGCAGCGCTCATGATAATGCTCTGAATCTTCTTAGGTGCCTCCACAGGCGGGGGAAGGTCTTGCACAGTGTCCCTAACATTTTATGTTATATATCATATATCTCAATATGTGAATATTTATACATTACATTTACTTACTACTATCATTGGCTAATGTCTCCAAGAACAATATGTTCTTAGAGCCAGATTACCCTTAGCAAGTCTTACAAATTCCTATCTAAAAAGTCTTATTGGTGGGGCACCTGGGTGGCTCCGTTTGTTAAGCGTCTGACTTTGGCTCGGGTCATGATCTCGTGGTTCATGGGTTCAAGCCCTGTGCTGACAGTGCAGAGCCTGCCTGGGATTCTGTCTCTCTCTGCCCCTCCCCAACTTGTGCACTCTCTCTCACTCAAAATAAATAAGTAAATTTTAAAAAAGTCTTCTTGGTAACTTTATTTTTTCGGCCAGTTTGTTATCACGTTAGAAACTACTGTTACGTTTCTGAGTTCATTGTGTGGTGGAAGGACTTGGAGGAAAGGTAATTGTCATACGCTTTTTTATGTCTTTAGGTTGAGTTTACATTTTTACAAATATCCTCAATTCACGACTTCTTTGCAGAAATTGTTAAAGACACTTGCAAATACTTGGTTTAGTTTAAAAGTGATAGTAAAAGACAATATAATGTAACATAGTAAGATTATAAAGCAAGTCTCAGTAAGAGCAAATGACTGAGGTCATGCCTCACATCCCCATTTGGAGAAGGTGACATGAGACTCTGATGTGCATACGCCTGATGCTGCACATTGTAAGTTAACAAAGCTTCATTTCTTTCCTATTGTAACATTAAAATGGAAACGGAAATGTCCAGAACCCAGTGGTAAGTCTTGTATACCTATGAGGAGGGACATCCTCTTAATTATAAACATCAGTATCTCATTCATCATGATATTAGGCCTCTACAGTCAATTAGTAGATCCATACTGGAAGAGGCCATACCAATTCGGGACTGAATAATCTGGATAAAGTGATGGGTGTCTTGTTATAAAATAGCAAACTCTTCCAAGATGAAGAGGCAAAGGCAAATGTCTAGACCTGAAAACCAGGCATGGATCCAGAGGCATGGTGTGGAGATCAAGGGTGTTCCACTCTCTGCTCATTGCCCAGATGCCAACTAACATCCCTGGGGCCCATTAGGCCCTCGTGCTCTCAGCTGTAACCAGCCACTCTGTCCTTTGGATATGCCATGTGGCAGGCTTGTCCATATATTAGCTATCAAGTGGGGGATGTAAAAGACCACACAGATCTTTATATCTATGTGATTGATTATCTCTGCTTAATGCTTTATAAGCATTTTTAGAGTTTGCTACAAACATGAAAAACTTACTTTAGTTTCATCAGACCAATGGCTGCTTCCTGAATTAGCTCATATTTCCTTTAGTCCTCCCGAAGTGGGACCCCTGGCCTTCTCCTCCCTGTGTGATATCCCAGACCACTTGGTAGTTCAAAGGCAGTCTTAGCCACAAAGCCTTTGTTATCTCCCATAAAAAGATTTCTTCCTCCTCTATTCTTTGGTAATACTTTGTACCCAGTATAGCTTTTATTACCCTTTTGTGAGTTTCTTTCTCCTCATTCAAAGTTAAACTCCTTAAAAGCAAAGATCATTCTTTATGTTCTTCCAGACATGGGTGTGGTGCCTTGAAAAGCAGACACTGGCTGCATGTAGAAATGTGTTACATTGACCCTCATGCTTTGGGCTTTCTGGGCACCCTTTTCTACTGCCTTCTTTTTAGACAGTAGGTTAAATAGATAATATTTTAGCTCAGAATATAAAAGATAAGATTGCCAGATATATGATAAAGTATCCAAGATGACGTCCACATAGCCTTAATGGATTATCTGCGTAGAATGGAATTAGAACTTAAATTCCACTCATACTTGCCAGGAAGACAGTCTCGTAAGGAAACTCCCTTCAAAACGTGTTTCTAAAAGTCCCCCCAGATACTTTGGCACCAAAATGGACCCTGCAGAACAACTATCGTGGTGAGTGAAGGAGCAGCTAATCGGAACTATTGAAATACAAGAGTCTTACAAACTAAGGAGAAAACATTTGCAGTGTGTGTTGGGTATGGACAAAAACCTAGGTTGAGAAGCTCCAGCAAAGTAGAATGTCCTCTAGTCTCAATTCTGGAGCGTTCCTGTATTTCTTCTATTGCAACTTTTTGGTGTTGTAGAAATAGGAGTTTCCCCATAAAGAATGACACGTCTTCAACATCACCGAAGGCCTTGCAGGCCAAGGCAGTAAGCTCTGGTTGGGAGTCTGGAGCCCCGGGATCAGTGCCTGACTCCACCCTGGGCAAAATTCCTCACTCATGGGTTCTTCACGGTCTCTGTTATTCAAAGGCCTGGGAGATGGAGAGGAAGACATTAAAAAGACTCTGAAATCTCTGCTAACAAAGTGGTTAGATGATAATTACACACCAGTACATTTTTCCAAGGATATTATGTAAGCAGGGGAAAAAACAGTCGAGAAACACTGTCTAATGTCAGTTAGTCCATAACCTATTCTAAGTGGAAAACATAAAGTGCCTCGATTTTTCACTTTATTGAGACAAAGTGACTTTTTAAAAAGGTTTCACCGTCTCCAGAAATGGGGATGTTTTTTTGAAAGGAGACACCAAGGCGTAGGTTAAGAAGCAACTCAACAAGGATTGTAAACTGTTCGGTGCATGAAGTCTACACTTAGTCATATGAACCTGCCCAGGTAATGTTACTGTAGTTCCTAGAGTGAAGAGCAAATGGTGAAGAAAATAACAGCTTCCGCCTTTATCAAAGCAGTGCTGTAAGACACTCTTATTCTCTCTGAGGTTTTTTTAGATCAAGGAGCCAACCAAACACACAACTCCTTCAACAGAAAATAAGGACTCCCTCTTGTTAAGCATTAGATGACTGCCTTCTGCATAAGCCACTTGTTCCAAGTGTGAGTTATTGGTCATCATCTCCAAGGCTCCTGTGCCTGTACTGTGCTGTCCTCGATCCAACTCTTTGATGTACTAGATATAAATTCACTTTTTCTCTGAATCAGCATGTGTTATATGCTGGCTTCTTCTTCCCAAATTGTTTTGGTTTTCTGCATAAGTATGCTTACTTTGGCTAGAATCAAGGTATCCCACCTTCTGGATGGCCTTGTCCAGTCTGCTAGTCCCTGAGAGCCATGATGAAGGGGGGAGGAATCTGGTTCCACAATGGATATTTGTTTGTTATTTTTGGAGCTCTCAAGTAAATTGCAGGAAAATTGATTCTCTTTAGTGACCTTCTGCACCTACTCAACCCCTTCTGTTGCTCTCACATGGTTTTAGTTCCTTCTGTGTTTAGGGTTTTTGTACACGTGCCATGAGAGATTAATAGAATTGATGGAAATCATGTTGTCTAACTAGAGGGAGTTTTTGAAACTCATACAATGAAACTTCATTTCCTATCTAAGATCTACAGATCAAGAGTTCCATTTCTTGCTGATGTAGCTATTTGTATATATTCACTTGTCATGATAACTTGAATTACCTTATCCTAATAAAGAAAGGGAATGTTATTTGTATCTGATCTTTAGGATGGGTGTTCTCATATAATGCTTGTCCCTAAATTATTTCTCACTATTAATTAAGCCAACCAATTGTATTTCACTTTGTATCTCAAACATCCAGTTTTATCATATCATGGCTTCAAGATTATGGTTCATCTTGAGCTCCAACCTGCCTATAAAGAAATTTGCCCCACTCCACCATGGCGCTAATTTACTCATGCCAGGGATCCTCCTGTTTCTTAGCTCTATCCTCAAGGCAATCCTTGGGACACCCCCACACTATGGGGAAATCCACTTTCCTTGAGAAGTGACCTTGGACAGGAGCACTGACCTCTCCTTGGCCTCTAAGCTCCAAGGTGGTAACCCTCGTGCCCCAACAAAGATGAAACTCAAACTTGGAACCATATTTCACCAAACACTCCAGTGTTAGAGAAGGAAAGTGTAACCCCGGTTTGGAAGTAGGGAGTTCCAGAGCCCACGGCCCTGTCCTGTCTTCAGGGATCCTCAAGCAGTTCCCAGCTCCTGGGTTTTGACCTCCCGGTCACCAGTGGGCTATCCAGGGACTAGCCCTCCTTAGGATCCAGGCCCAGCTAGTTCCTTTAGGCCCTGAAAGGAGATCCCTCCCTTTCTGAATGCCATCTCCTCCCTCCTCATTTTCCTAGGCCGAATGTCCTAGATGGACGTGGAAATATTCTTTTCCTCTGGAGAAAATTCCTAGCAGAAAAATTACATCAGCAAATCCATGAGACATACCAAGTACCTGGTTGAGCTGCTTTTCTATGGATACTCTCTTCCCTCGGTCCTTGGGTCTCAGCCCTGGAGTTCTGGAAAACAATGGCTGCACACAGAAAGCTGCAAGAACAGGCCACAGGTCTGAAGCAAAGTGCCCTTAGAATCAGACAGGCCTGGAAATGCTGGAACGTGCACCCCCCACCCAGACAACTATGTCTCCCAGACAGAAGTTTGGCTCGATCTTCCCCCCAAATTTATGTTATCAAATAGAACACTTAACTTCTCAGTCTCAAACATCTGTGTCCAGGTTAATACTGACTTTCTATTTCCCTCTAGAACAGTGGGCGAATATTTGATTTACATTTTTGTAAATACATGGCAGACTCAAGTGGTTTTCCCAGACCAAAAGCAACAATTTGCCTCTGAGGTAAATTCATGTCACTACCCTTAGAGACTGGAAATTGCTTACAGCTTTAAATGTTTTCCTTCTTTTCCCAGCTACTAAAGATCAAGTTTCTAACAATATCTTAGGGTCGGTGCCAGCTAGGGTAACCCATTACATGTCTGTGGAAGCATGAGAACCATGGCTATTTTGGAGTCTCCACTGACTATACAATTATATACACCAGTGGTTCTCAAAGTGTGGGCCTCAGACAAGCAGCATCACCTGGGAACTTGTTAGATGTGTGAATTTTCAGGTTTCATCCAAGACCTATCTGCTGAGTAAGAAACTCTGGAGGTGAGTTTCGGCAGCCTATAGTTCAGCAAGGCCTGCAAGTGAATCTGATCCCTGGTATACACCAACCGTAGGAGAACGGAATGATTATTCAGTGGGAAGACTCAATGGGGAAATGCATCTATCCTCTAGATGCCCATTCTGGGTTCTGCTGCTGCCCTTGGACCCGGTTAAGAGGGTCTCTACCCTCTTACCAGTGTACCTGGTACACTATCCAATACACCCCAAGGATCACAAACTCTATAACAGAAGATGTTTGACTTCTCCTTGTCTATGCCAAAAGATTTTGGAAAGTTCAGTAACTACTTGAACAAACAAGGATTATGGGAGAGGACAGTGTGAGCTGAACTGAACCACCAAGCCAGAAAAAGCAGGAATAAAAGTGCTTGAGAGTATGTGGGTATGTGGGGGGGGGGGTGTAGGGTTGGGGAAGGTTGGCTATGATCACAGCCACTGCCCCAAGAGAGCAGAGTGTGTCTACTTTTGTTTAAGTTGGCTGCCCTCCATCACCCAAAGTAAATGTCTAGCAGACCAGTTCCCCAGATGTCTGTTCTCTTACTCCCCTATACTTAGATGGTGTCATCCTAGACGGCCCTTAGAACTACCTCGAAGTTCTGAGTCAGACAAGTGCAATATAAGGGAAAGGACATAGCCCACCCTGTCTCCCCGAAAAGCTAAGTCAGCACTCACAACAGGTTTCCTCAGGAACAGCTTTTACCTCCCTCTGTTCCAGGAGGTCTGTGCAACCTGTCAGACTTGGGACAGGGGCTGCGCCAGGGGAGAGTGTTGCCCCCAGATCACAGAGGCAATTTAAATGAGCAGGCTGCAGAGCCAGGGGTGGGAAGGCAAACCAGTATGTAGACATAGTTTGATGTGTCGCCTTCACATATTTGCTATATGGGCCCCCATTTATGCTCTTCTCCCAGGCAATGTGGAAGGTAAGCCTTCAGGTTTTAATATAATTATTGAGAAATTGAGTTCAGTTCAATTAATTAAGCGGTGAGTGCCCACCATGTGCAAGGCCAAACACTAGGTCTCACGGCACACAGAAAGATGAATTGCGTCTATCTCTGTCCTCAAGGCCCATAGCACCTAGTAGATGAGGGCAGAGATGTGCACTGCCAACTTACTGCAACCCAAAACATAGTATCAGCTCCAAGACATCTACTGGGAGAGTCCCATGGAAGAACCACAGAAGGAAAGGTAGTATTGACCTTGGAAATCCAAGAAGGTGCTTGGAAGACATGAGATTTCAGTAGCTCACCAATCTAAACTTTCTTGTAGCCTTGGGAGTAACTGGGAAAGTGCCCCACACCTGTCCCTACATGACATCAAATAGCAAGCGACAGAAAATGGCTTCTAAAAGCCAGTGCTTCCCCCTGGACCGGACCATCTAGCTCAGGTTCCAGAAGGGAGTTTGGACAGGTGAGCCACAGGTGAGTGCTCCCATCCTGGTGATCGCTGCATCTGTGCTATAAATCTCTGTGAAGTAGGAAAAGGAAAGTCTCTTCCAGGATATATTTGATATAAAATTTATTCCCCAGAAGGACTTACCATATATAGTAGTCACCTTGCAATCAAAAAACATGCTTCACAATGCTTTCTCCTTTGTAACTATCCTGAGAGAGTAAAACCTTTTTCCCTTACGTCGGGGTCATAAACTAAATGAGCTAACCCAAAGGTTGGCAAACTGTAACCCAAGGAATCCAGCCCATTGCCTGTTTGTACAAATAAAGTTTTTTGGGCCATACCCCCACGTATTTGTTTAAAAACGGTGGAATTTGTAGTTGCAACGGAGACTGCAAAGTCCACAAAGCCTAAAATATTTGCATAAAAACCTGGCCAATCCCTCACCCATCCAAAGTCAACTGATGAGCTGGAAGGACAAAGCCTCTAAGTTCCTCAAAAAACCCTAATATCTTCCTTGAATAGCTTTGTTTATAATTCAGGGCTGGAGAATATTATAGCTCCTAACAAATGAAGGCCAGAGAGTGAGGCAGATGGCACGCTGTATGACTCAAAGTCCTAGAAGACAACAGAATTCTCTGCGGGTGGTTTGAATGAGGAGACTTTAATGAAAGGTCACTTGCAGGTATGACAAACTTAGGGAAATAAACATGGGGCATTGGGGCAGCTGTTACCACCCTGGGGCTGAGTTACTAGAGTCAAGGAAGAGAGTCTCCTCTGGGAGCTATACTCATGGAGGGGCATGGTTGCTTCTAAGGCAGAAAAGGCAGCTTCTAAGCTGTTGAGAATGTAGAAGAAATACCCTCAAGTCTTCCTGTCTTTCCATATCTTAGTGGTGCCCCTCCCCCTCGGCTGTACCTAACCAGAAGCCAGAAATGACTAGAACTCAGGTGATGCAGTCCATAATGGTCATCTTTCTGGGGTTCAGAGAAGGGCAGGCAGATTGGGGTGTGAGCAAAAGTGTGACTGGCTAGCACATAGATGCCCAAAATCCATATGGCAGGAAGCAGATGAATAAAGGTCAGGGTATATTGATTAGAATTTCTATTCCAAGTACAGAAACCCAATTCAAACTGGTTTATATAATGAGGAAAATGCATTAACTCACGTCAGGGAAAGCCCAGCCATTGAAAGGCTTCACGGTGGATTGATTTAGTAGCTTGTGATTGCCATCAAGGAAATCTGAGTATTGGCATCTTCTGCTCTACCCATACCAATAAGGTCCCCTTGATCCTAAGTCTGGTTCACCAGTAACAGTTAAGAAGACATGCCATCATGTTCCTGTCTGGGGATGGCCAGGGCTGAGGAGATAAGGAGGCAAGTGAAGAGTGTTCTAGTTATTCCTTCTCCTTTCCCACCAGCTTAGAACCTGTATTTGTGTTGGTAGCTGGATATGTAATATATATTCTCTCTCTTTCTTGCTTTACTCTCTCAACTGTATCTATCTATATATCTATCTATCTATATATTAGCTATCCTAATTCTCCTTAGATTTTGCTAGCTCTGGTTGGTTTAGGCCTGACAATTCCTGAGCCAGTCACTGGGCAGGGGAAAAATTACTGACACTGGATTAGACTATCTAAAGAACGGAAGGGATGGGAGGATGGGGGAACATGAACTGCAAAGCCCGCTATGTAGGATATTACCAGAAAGCACTTCAAGACTGTGCTTCCTTTGTTTGTGCCAACCAGATCTTCACCTGACACAGGAGGCTTCTTCCAGCAACAGGGTAAGTTTACACTGTGGAATGGTGGTATGTGTTTTTGTTCGGAACTGCAACCGATTTCCTTCCCCAAGCAGTTCATGCGACCCTGGGAAAGCCACAAGAGAACTTACGGGAAAGGAGAAAGCTACCAAGTCGAAGGTTCTAATCAGATTTTCTCCCACGTCTTTGGTAAATCATCCATCCTTTGTGCTTTGACTTCTGCTACATAGTTAAGATATATGATGGTGGCAGCCGCACAGCAAGAGAAATTGCATAATGTGGGCTCAGAGGGTTTAACAGCTGAAATTAATTTGAAGGCCTTTTAAGAGGTGCTAGGTGTTTTTCACACCTTCCTCCGCACCTGGTAGGTGTTGGGTCCCGTTGCTGAAGTCTCCATTTGGTCTTTGATTCATGCGTTTTATATCGATGTTGCAAGGCAATCTCAGAACTCGCCTACATGGAGATTTTTCACCTCATGGTGAGCATTCTATTGTCACTGACCTAATCCTAACCCTCATCCTATCCAGAAAGGTCCTGAGATTTTAATACAGTCAGGACAGGGAAGTGTCAACAAAACAACTTACCTATTATTCCCAGATGTTGAAATCATGAACGGGCGCTCTCTGGGAGGAGAGTATGATCAGGATCTTGACAGCTGCTTGTCACTGGCAGTTGGGTCCCTGAGATTAGTGACCATCAAAAGGCAGAGTCTCCTGTTATGCAACAGAATTTCCATTAAATATATAACCAACTAACTTTGGGTAAAGCTGCATTAAAATTAAGAGGCTCTCCATTTTCCCTACTCAGCTTGGCTGACAAAATTGTTGACCCTGGCTTGTGGACCAGAGTAGATTCACCTCAGGGTTTTTAAAATCAAAACACCCATTCTATGGACAGGCACAAAGGCAAGAGTCTCAACAGGTGCTGGAATATCCATTTCTAACAGCATTCAAAGCACAGGAACTCAATATTTCTTCGGACATCAGTAACTAAAGTTCTGGCCAGTATAAATAAGTCAGGATCTCGGCCTCTTCTTTTAAAATCCAAATTTCCCCATGCTAAACCCAGACACATGTTTATAGTTTCCAAGCCGTTTCTCTTACAAAAATTTAATCTAAAACTTTGACATACCGCAGTACTTTTATGAGTTTCCATAGTGGCTTTTCTATACACATTGCAATAAATTCCTTATGAAAATTATGATTATATTAATCATCAGTGATTCATTTAAATTATAGTTTGTAATTTCTTGTTTTTAAAAAGGTCCAGTTTCATTTTTATCACTGCCCCAAGTTTATTTTTTACTTAAAATTCACATCACAACTCAGAATGGGAAATGCCACTGGAAAGTTGTTTTTCAAACCAAGAATTTTGCTTCCAAAAGGAGAGAATCAGAGAATAAATGAACATGATAATGCCAGTAATTATGTGCTACGTGATTTTTATAACCAAGCAGTTTATTGCAACTGCTTTTGTGGGTGGTGCAAAATATTTTAACAGGTTCTCAAACCAGTTGGCAATTTATTAAATATTAGTGATTGTTATTACAGGTTGAATTTTATGAACTATGGTTGATGTATTTGTATGGAGACCAGAAGGACACATAACCAGGCTAATATTCTGCTTTGAAAGTGTTACACAGTACTTGACTCACGTTTGACCACTTATGAGTGTATTTTAGGGTTTCAAAAGGGGGAAGCTGCTGAGAAAGCAAATAGATTTCAAGGAACTAGGAAACGTTTTTGAGTGGTCTTTGCAAAGCTGGTTGGATATCAGAAAGTTGAAAGCCCATGAAGGTAAAAAGAAAAACAAACCTCAGATATGTTTAGCTTCGTTGGTTTAGGACCATCTCACCTCACTAACCCTAATAACTTACATCAAATAACAACCAACTCCTATGCGATGCTGAAAGAACCAAGAATCCCAAAATGGATGGGCTTAATTGGTTTCTTCTCCAAAAAGGAGGTGGAGAGGTTAACTTGCTAATAGGCTAGATGAAAGTTGCCACTCTCACTAAACAAATACATTCTTGTTGTCATCACAATAAGCAGTGAATATAAGGGTTTCTTTAGCAACTCATAAAATTATTACCAAGTCCAGAACTTAGGACAATTTTTATAAGAATACATTTAAACAATACCATGAATCAGTTTACTTTCCAACTGCCAATTCTTTTTTTTTTTTAAGGGAGAGAGAGAGAGAGAGAGAGACTCCGTGCCCACATGCACACACATGCAAATGAGCAGGGGAGGGGCAGAGATAGAGTGAAAGAGAGAATCCCAACCAGGCTCCTCACTGTCAGTGCAGAGCCCAATGCTGGGCTCGATCTCACAAACCAAACTGTGAGATCATGACCTGAGCCAAAATCAAGGGTTGGATGCTTAATCGACTGAGTCACCCAGGTGCCCCTCAGCTGCCATTAAAAAAAAAAAAAAAATCTAATGACATAATAACTTGGTCCCAGCCATCTTTTGGGATGACCAAGCTGATCTTAGACCCAGTCAACTTTTGTCATCTCAAGTGTTGCCTTTCACTCAAAGAGGAATCCTCTCCTCTTTTTCTGAGAGTCTAGAAGTTCCATGAGGGCAGGAACTTCTCAGAACTCCATGGATCTTCCCCATGCCCAGCAACATCTACTCAAAATAGCTATGCAATAAATATTTGTTGAAGACATGACAGAATGATTGCATGAGTGAACAGCAAAAAGAAAGTGCCCAGGAATTCTCTGTCCCTCCCTCTCTTTGTCTGTGTCTCTCTGTATGTGTGCATCTCTCTCTCTCTCTGTGTCTCTCTGTTTCTCTCTCTGTCTCTGTCTTTATCTCAACAACTATAGAAGCTGCAAGCTTTACTGAAGGATCACTCGAATAAAATCCAAGGATTCTTTTCCTTCAGTTACAATCTGATAGAACCTGGGTCATAGACTTGGGTTTACACCAGCATTTAAAAACCTATTCTTTCTAAGTACTTTGTGAAAGGAAGGAAGGATGGAAGGTAGGAAGGAAGGAAGAAAAGAAGGGAAGAGAGAAGGAAAGAAGGAAGGAAGGAAAGAAGCCAGGAGAAAGGGAGAGAAAGGGAAAGAGGGAGGAAGGAAAAGAGACAAAAATAAGAATAAAATAAAATTCAGTTATATCAAGCACAAAAGTAATCTTGCAGTTCAAGTAGCCAACACTTAGTTGAGAGAGTAATAAAATCTTTTTTCCCAACTACATCTTGATTTTAACAAGTATAAAAATACTTATTCGGCTAGAGTAATAGTTAAGCATTAAAACTCACAATTATCCTCTTAGCACAAAAATGTAACAGAAACATTTTATTGTTTTCTAGTTACATTTACCAATTTATCAATATTTTCTTTTCTTATTTTTTTTTTCTGCCATGCCCAAAAGCCTTTCCTTTCACCAAGATTAGCTGAAAATGCTCTTTCAGTATTTTTGTGGTTTCCCTCTTTACACTTAATCTTGCATCGATATTTTGTGTTTATTTTAATGCGATGAGAAGGATAAGAATGCAATTTTTCCCTGATAAATATTTAAATGTTCAATGTCATCAATATTATGTCACGACTGTTTTCTCATATACTCGACCCCCAAATGTCTTTGGATCAGTTTCTGGGGTCTTCACGCACTTACACACTTATACTGGTCCGTTTGCTTATTTATACTCCCGTGCCATGATGTTTCATTACTGTAGGTTTATATTATAAATGCACCTCTATACTCCAATTCGTTTTTCTGTTTAGATTTTTCTGGCCTTTTCTTTCATAGTTACTTTACCCATGAACTTGGAAATTAATTTATGTGGTTCTAAAAAATATCCCAGTAGTATTTCTGTTCGGCTCACAATAAACTGATAAACTGTTTGAGGGAGAACTGACCTCATTAGGATATTGAATCTCCCTACTGAAGGTAGGATATGCCCTTTCAAGTTTTTGATTTTTCTTTTGTGTCTCTCAGTGACTTAACACTTTTCTCACATAGATTTTGCTCAGTTCTAGTTTTCTTCCCAGGCACTTTTTCTTTTCCGTTGCCGCTGCATTTTTTTTTTTTTTTTTGGTCGTGTCTTTAAACATAAGGTACACATTAATCAGAGCCATTTAAACAGAATTCAACACCTTTGGAAAATAGAGTCGTACGGAGGTTTTGCAGCTCCCTAGTAGTGGGCAAGGAAAGCTTCAACTGTGAAATGTGGGATAACAGTCATTCTTGAGAGGTTTGTGAATGGGATAAAGAGATGTCATGAATTCCCATGGCCACTATAACTCGGGGGACTTTTCCAATTGGAATCAGAACTGTTAGGAATCTGAAAGCAGATTTTATCCCACTGAAAAGGGGGAAGAGGAGAAAACAATGAGTCAGAATAGAAGGATGAAGTCCTCCATGATTAGACTTACTGCTTCCCTTGTAATGAGCAGCTTCTGTTTTCCAGAAATGAAAGAGACAAGTTCTTAAAATCCACAAGTGTATGGAGCTGGGCTTCAGCATGACAAGGCTCTGAACTCAAGCAATGAGTGCTAAAAATCGGCAAAATGCAAACAACAATGACCAAACTTATCCTTCTTATCTAGCTTGACGTAAAGGGGTGACCATTTCGGTGCAGCTTTGCACCCACACACCCAGGAAAGGGTCAAAAAAGGACCCAGGTTAGGGATGATGACAGAACAAAATGAAGGGAATTTAGACAGAGACCCTTACCCCGACCATCTCTACATAGTTCACCAATCCCACCAGAAGGAACTAGAACTTGTAGTCCGAATAATACTTTATGTTCCTTCTAGTGTGTTGTATTAATATAATGACTATTCTTATTTTAAATGGGTAATTTGCATGTAGTCTCATTCTATAGTGTGGATTCAGTCGTTCTTAATCAATTTTTTGGTTGTCTTTACAAAGTCCTGTTTGAAAGAATCCCTTCTGTATACTAGTATAGACAGATACTAACTTGTTTGAATCCCAGTAGGCAATTAACATAAGAATTCTGGCTTCTGTGGTGCTCCGTTAAATGGTAAACCACACCCACAGAACAGAATGCTTTTTCACAGAATGCTATTGTACCATGACATATTTCTCCCTGCATCTGCTAAATATTACACTTTTATCACATGGGATCTAAGTACAACTAAAAAGTACAATTGACTTTTCCATATTGATCTGATATCTGGTCAACGTGATGATTCATCGATTATTTCTAAGTACTTTTTCCATAGATACATTTATATTTTCTATGTGTACGATGACATTACCTGTAAATGATGACCCTCTCTCCAAACCTAATGTCTTTCATATTTTTTCTTGTATCATTGTGGTAGCTAAGATCTCCAATATAATGTTGACTACAGCAGTGATAGGAAGCAGTGTAGTCTCCTCCCTAATTTTAAAGGGAATGGTTCCCTTCCAAACGTTCTGCATAAATACTTTGAAAATGTAATTTTAGGTAACATTTACAGTAGAAAAATCTATAAAGTTTCTAAGAATAAGTGCAGCAATATATGAGTAAGCCTGTCGACAAAATAACCCTTACTCAAAGATGTTAAAGAAAATCTGGATGAGAAACACTATGTTCATGCTCAGAAAGACTTAGTATCATTCTAAAGAGACTTATTTGACACAAACTGATCTGTATATTTCTTATAACTTCGATTAAAATATCATGTGACTTGATAGATGGATGTTAAAATGTAACTGAAAGAACAAAGGACTAAGGATAACAAAAATGCTTTTAAAGTGAATGATTAGGAAAGACTCATTATAAAGTGATAGTAATTAGGCAATGTAGTACTTGTCCAGGAAGAAACGAATTAACCAGTGGAACAGAATAGAGAACCTAGAAACAGATGCATTGATGTTAACAGACCTTTGATATACGACAGGGTGGGGTATGGCAGATCATTAGGGGGAGGAGGGCCTATTCACAAATAAATATGGAAAAATTATCTACAAGCAGATGAAAAGAAAAGGAAATTAGGTTCCTACCTCAACTATAAAGAACAATCAATTCCAGATGAATTAAATGCCTGAATGCCAAAAGCAAAACCTTAACATTTTAGGAAAATATTTAAGGAAACATCTCTTAGACTCTAGGGTGGGCTAGTCTTTTTTCAGTAGTCACAAAAACGTAACTACAAAGGAAAATATTGTTAAGGTTTGAACATTGCTCCGTTTCAAATTGAAAGACTTCGTTCATCAAATAATATCATAAACTTGACAAACATATTTATAACACGTCTGCAAAAAACATAACAGACTATATAAAGAACTTCTATAAATACGTAAGAAAAAGAAAAACAACCTAACAGAAAAAAATAGAGAAATAGCTAGGCTGACATTCCATCTAAGAGAAATGCGCACAGCCAACAAAAACACGGAACAAGATGCTCACCTTCACTGCTAATCTGGGAAACACCAAGTATGTGTAAGGATGTGGAAAAATGGGTACTCTGCTACAGTACTGACCAAAAAGTAAATTCATACAACTTCTTTGGAAAACAGTTCGGCACTACGATGAGGCTGAGGATACAAATTCCTATCATCCAGCAATTCTACTCCCAGATATATGTGTATATTACAGGCTGCCCTGGCTTTGCACAGTATCGTGTTAACTGAAACTTTTGCATATTGAAACTGCGTCCTCCCCCTGCCTAGTTTCACGGCAACTGAGGAAACATGGGTAACAGCACAAACCTGCCAAGCCTAGTCATAGTCAGGATACGTACAAGTTTTAGTTAACATGGTTCTGTGTAATGCAAAGACTGCCTATATGTGGGCACGTGTGCACATGTGCATGCACGTGTATATGCATGAATTCAAAAGAAATGTTTGTGTATGTGCACCCAGATAAAGGACAAGAACACTAATTACAGGGATGCCTGGGTGGTGCGGTTGGTTAAGCATCCGACTCTTCATCTTGCCTCAGGTCTTGATCTCACAGTTCGTGAGTTCGAGCCCCACATCGGGTTCTGCACTGATGACATGGAGCCCGATTGGGATTCTGTCTCTCCTTCTCTCTGCTCCTCCCAGGTTGTGCTTTCTCTCTCTCTCAAAATAAATCAACCTAATTTTTTTTTAAAAGAACACTAATTACAGTATTGCTAATAATATCCAAAACTAGGGCAAAAAAATCTAAATGTTCATGGAAAATAAAATTGGTTAATTTAGACAATAATATATTATACAGCAGAGAAAAGGGCTGAACTCTAGCTACACAATAATGTCAATGGGTCTTCTAAGCATAATTCGAACAAAAGAAGAGAGATATACAAGAGATCATATACTATAAATCAATTTGTATACAATTCAAAACTAAACTCTTATTTAGGGATTCATACGGAAGTGGTAAAACTAAAGGAAAGCCAGAAAGTGGTTAGCACATGAGTGAGGATAGTGGTTATTTCTCCTTGGGAGGGTGGGATTGTGCTTGAGAACACACAGATTCCTACGGCTCTGGGATTGTTTATTCCCAGCCGTCAGTGTTAGTTGCATACTGACTGTACTACCAATTGTGAATTATTTTACAATTATTTTTAAGCCACGGAATTTTAGAACTTAAGAATCATTAGGTGTAATTTTGGTCAGTCCTCTTATTCTAGTCTGAATTAACAAACATACAAACAGGAACCGCTGAATTCAGTGATTCCCAAACTTGTATGCCTGCCCCCAAAGCCTTGGGAACCATACACGCAGATTCTTGGTTCCCCCTGGAGATTTAATTTAATGGATATTTGGAAAGGCCCTGTAATCTAAAGTTTTAAAAATGTTCTAAGTGATTTTGATGCAGCCAGCTCAAGGGTGACATTTTGGAATTAATGGTCTAGCTGGTGGTTGAACATCTGTAACAATAGGAAACTCATAGCTTTTGGACCTTGAAATGAAGCCTTGTGACTGAACTCCTACATTTAAAAGAGTAAAGGAAATAAAGGCAACTTTTTAAAGTCTTCCAGGAAAGCTTTATTGTTATTTCAGGGAAATTACCTAATACCAGATCTATGAACTTTTAAGTAATGTTACCTAAATTTTATGGCATAGAATAATACTTTGAATGTAAAAGAAGATATTATTTTACTAAAAAGGTACAGTTTGTTAATTTTTCTGATTATTTCCTTTCTTAAATTTTTTTAATGTTTATTTTTTGAAAGAGAGAGACAGAGCACAAGCAGGGGAGGGGCAGAATCCAAAACAGGTTCCGGGCTCTGAGCTGTCAGCACAGAGCCCAACGTGGGGCTTGAACTCACGAATCACGAGATCATGACCTGAGCCGAAGTCAGATGCTTAACCGACTGAGCGTCCCAGGTGCCCCTCTACAGATTATTTCTTCTAGCAAAGTACCTACCCAGAAAAGTTGCTCAAGTAACTTTCACCAAAATTCTGAACAAAATTCAAGTATGGGCATGAGGATTGACTTCGTTTTGTGCACAAATTAGACGATGGATTTTTAAAGATCTCTGTGTACTTTTTTTAGAACTGTTTTTTTTTAAGAGCAGTGTTAGGTTTACAGCAAAATTGTAGGAAGGTACAGATACTTTCTGTGTGCTCTACACCCCCACATATGCACAGCCTCCTCCATTATCAACATCTCCCACCGGGGGGTATGTTTATTGCCACAGATGAGCCTACATTGACGCATCAGTAAGGGTTCGGTGTTGGTGCTGTAGATTCTGGTACATTCTGCCTCTTACTGGGGCTGTTGGCCTCACACAATTATATGTGGCGTGGTGACCTGACTCACAAAAAAATTATGATTCTAAGACCTTTTCCCACCCAGTCTGGAAAAACTAACCCACAGCCCACCTTCTTGGATCAAGGCCCAGAGAGAGTAGGGAGTAGTGAGAGATGTCTGCCCTTCAACGGTTAAGAAGTTAGATCTCGCTCCGGCTACTTTCTGCGCCATGTGTGCCTACGAATGTGTTCACAGAAACCCTTTCCTACTGAAAGGGCGGTATACATTTGTGTCCAAAGTCAGCTGAGATTTTTGTGTGTGAGGCCAAGCCTTGAAATTTGCATGCTCAAAATATTTCTAATGAGGAACGGTAACCCTTGCATATTTCATTTATTTGTTTATTCATTGATTCATTGGGAACTCAGGGGCTTGCGTCCCTATAGTAAGTTAGCGGTAATATTCAAAAATAAGCTGCAGGCTCCCGGTTGTGGTTCCACGAGAGAGCCACCGGACCACGTCGACCCCCTGCCTCCACCTCCTAGGCCCAGGCAAACCCCTCTCGCATCTTCCAGTTGACTTCTTTGGAAGCAGGTTTCCAGGAATGGTAGGGCCAGATGGAGAAATCAGCTGGGAACTTTCTGCCTCATTGACAGGAGAGGAGGGTGGGGAAATTCTCCCAACTGAAATGTTAACTCATTGCCTATTGTGGTTACTTCGGACTGTCATCAGGAAAGTTTCCAGTGGCCGGTAAGGAAGTGGGATGTTTTTCAGCTTTCACGCTTGTGCAATATGATTTCAGAAGAAATAAACAGAGAAAACCGGTGTGTATGTGTGTGTGTGTGTGTGTGTGTGTGTGTGTGTGTCTGTGTTCAGCACAGAAATGAAAGATCGTCTGGAAGTATATGGGTATGTAATGAGAAAGTAAACAACGGACAAACCCTCACAGCGCACTCATGAGCGTGACCCTGGGCTCTATCTATGTCGTTTGTCTTCAACGGTCAGTGTCCAACAGTCAGAGCCCAGACTGAAGCCAGGAGCTGTGCCATGGCAGGGCGGGGGTGACCCGGTGTGGGGTAAGGATGCACTGGAGATGAGTTTAATGGGAACAATGCTTAGGTACATATGGAAAACTGCACTAGGGTGCCACTGCCAGTCTAAGAAATGAAGCGTCTCTCTGGAGTGGTGGCTGATCCAACCCAGACTTGCCGTTCGCCCCCAAATGATATGTGCACACATGTGCAGACAGAAACTTGAACTGAACAGAAGTGAGAGGTGACGAAAGTCCTGCTGACTTCTATTCATTCAAAGTGGGAAGAAGAAGAGGCAGTCCTGGTCATGAAGGGAATTCCCGGGGTTGGAATGACTTGTCTTCAGCCTTCTAAGTGGCCTGTGATGGGCAGCAGAGTGACGACCCGTCTGGACGCCTCTGGGCTTTAGGGCCACAGGACAGACACAAACCTCCTGAAATAACCAGCAAAGGAACCCATGTGGGAAAGAGCTTAAATCAAAGGGAGCCCAGCTTACGACCTCCTGAAACTGACACTCACCCTCCACCTCCTTCTCTTCTCCTTTCTCTCCTGTAGACCCTTACCAAGTATCCCAGTTGGCTAAATTTAGATTCCTGCCTTGTGCCCTTCCCTCAATCTTCTCCAGGAAAATTCAGTGAAGACCGACAAAAAGAAAAAGGATGGGTGAGTCGTAAACCCTGTTGTCCGTTAGGACCCTCACTACTCACAGCGTGGGTGGCAATTTTAGTGTCACCTGGGCCTTCATAGAAAACACAGCATTTGGGGCTCCATTCCTACCTACTGAGTTAGAATCTTGTATTTTAACAGGATCCCCAGGTGATCCCTGTGTGCTGTAACATTTGAGAAACACTGCTCTGGGACCTTCTTTCCACTTTCCTATGGTCTAAATTTTTATGTCTCCCTGCCCAATGCATATGTTGAAATCTTAACTCCAAATGTGACAATATTAGGAGATGTGCCTTTGGAAGGTGCTTGGGTCATAAGGGTGGAGCCCTCTGGGATGGGATTAGTGCCTAATACAAGAGGCCCCGGAGAGATCTCTAGTCCCTCCCACCATGTGAGGCCTTTGCAGTAAGATGCCAGCCAGGAAAAGGAAAGGGGCCTTGATGAGAAGACAGCCATGCTGGTGCCCTGATCTTGGCCTTTCTGGCCTCCAGAGCTGTGAACGATAAAGTTCTGTGCTTTATAAGCTACCTATTCTGTGGTATCTTATTATTATTTTTTAAAGATTTTTTTTTTTAATGTTTATTTTTGAGACAGAGAGAGAGACAGAAAGACAGACAGAGTGTGAGTCGGGGAGGGGCAGAGAGAGAGGGAATAGACACAGAATCTGAAGCAGGCTTCAGGCTCTGAGCCATCAGCACAGAGCCCAATGCGGGGCTTGAACCCATGGGCCGTGAGATCATGACCTGAGCCGAAGTCAGACGCTTAATAGACTGAGCCACCCAGGTGCCTCTCTGTGGTATGGCAGCCCAAACAGACTAGGACTCGTTGTTTTTATCCAAATGGCCAATAACTAATAGCAAATGTTAGCTACATTTCTCTTGTCCTCATCTTTAATCTCCAAGGTCCCGATGGTTGGCTCCATAGCCATATAAAGAAAGCAAAAAAGGGGAAGAGAAGAGAAACATCTCATAGTTCCAGGTTACTGCAGGTGTGGTCCTCTGACGGCAGCATCCACATCACCTGGCAGCTCCCTGAATCTCAGGGCCACCCCAGATCCACTAACACCAGCGTTTTACCAGGATCCTGGGTGACGTGCGTTTGTGTGTGTTAGTTTGAGGAGCCCTGGTCTGAAAAGCCATGAGATTGAACATTCCCATTTGATTTTACTTCTTGCTTGTCTTCATTTGAACACATCCTCTCCTATAAAGTTACGTTGATTGCCCACGGTGAGAGCACTCACACCCTTTGGACTCAGTTTCTCTGCGTATCTAGTCCAGTTCTCACAGTTGGCTGAGAAGCAAGGCAAACATTGGCTAATAAATGGGATAACTTCCGCCACTCAGTCTGCTGCGGCCGGATGGAACCGTCAGCCTGACCAGGGTCAGCACACTGGGGCTTCGGCACGACCTGAGAGACAAGCTCAACATTTCCTTCCTTTCGTCAAAACATCTCTGCTCTGCACCCTCTGACTTACGTAAGCCTATAGGAACCACAAATGACACAGGAACATCCGTATAGAAATCAAACTTTCATTTTTCTACTTTTATTTCACAAAGTCTTCCTTTCCTTAGTGTGTAGGTTTCAAGTTTGTTAATGTGACTGACTAGAAACTCATTATGCTCTTATGTGTAAACACTGTATTCACGACAGATATATTCCTGAACTTTTTTTGGTGGGGTGACTTTTGTAAGGCATTGAATACCCACGTATGATGACCCTGCTTCTAATGCTCCATAGGTACTGGTGAGCCATTTCAAATGACACTGATACCTAGTGTCTCAGAACATGGGAGACAGATTCCCTGAAGCCTTCTTCCTTGGACAGCTGTTGAGAGTAGAGGAGGGAAATTATCTTACCTGTGTTAACTTTACAGCTAGAACAGGGGGAAAGGTACATATGAGAGGTGGTAGGGGCGCCTGGGTGGCGCAGTCGGTTAAGCGTCCGACTTCAGCCAGGTCACGATCTCGCGGTCTGTGAGTTCGAGCCCCGCGTCGGGCTCTGGGCTGATGGCTCAGAGCCTGGAGCCTGTTTCCGATTCTGTGTCTCCCTCTCTCTCTGCCCCTCCCCCGTTCATGCTCTATCTCTCTCTGTCCCAAAAATAAATAAACGTTCAAAAAAAAAAAAAAAGAAAATTAAAAAAAAAAAAAAAAGAAAGAGAGGTGGTAAATCTCCTCCAAAGCCCAGGAGACCAAGGAGAGGAAGGAACCCCTGCCATTCTACATGGAGCACAACAGGTGTTCTGGGTGTTTTGATGCAAACATTAAGTGACTTCAGAAGCAGTAGAGATCAGTGAAAGGGCCCAGATTGAAAACAAATGTATGATGACTATCAGCTACTTCACAAAACAGGCTTCCTGTAACAACTGGGCAAACCATTGAAAGGGGATCAAGGAGTCTGCCTTGGGCAAACCAGGGGAAACTGAATCAGGGATTGATGGGAAAGTATTTGCCGCCAAAAACTCATGAGGTCTGAGGTACCCTGTTACAAATCAATTCAGTGCAAGCTGTCCTTCCAGCACCTCAGGGCATCAATAATGTGTTCTTGGTAAAGAAGCCATGTGGCCCCTGTGGTGGCTGATAGCCTCTTAAAGATAGCATGCTTGAATGTAGAATCTTCCCGATAAATTGGGGAGAAGAGTTATCATCTTCATCATCACTTCTCATCGCTGTGCTGGTGAGGAAAATAGAACACAGACGTCCAGTAAACTATACCAGCCAGACCATCCTACGTCTTCCAGGCTTGCTTATCTTAGAAATCCATTTCAGGTAAGATAAATTCACCTGAAAAGACCTTATGCTTGATTACATAAAGTCGGCTACACGTTTTTATTTTCTTTCATTTTGAGTCACTGTCCAGAAGGCCAAATGCAGTTCCCTTTTGAGTGAAGAGGAGGAAAACTGTTCATGGAAATTATAATTGGGGTGGGAGGGAGAAAGCAGAAGTGAAGTTAGTCAAAAAGAGAGAAGAGTTTTTCCTGAATTTTCCATCTTCAGATTTCTAGCCTCTTAAAGTACCCGTATAGGCTAAATCGGAACATTCCAGGGGGCGTAAACTGGGAAGTTTAGCAACCTACATCAATACCTCTCAATTCTTCATGCCGAAGAATGAAGGGGAAATTCCTATTTTTGTATATCTTTCTCAAAGGAAAATAATCTAAGTTCTAGGCCTAACTGAGTCCAAATAATTTCCAGAAAGCAGGATCCTCATCAACCTCTGAGCTCTCAAGAATTTCCAAATAAAAGCATCTGTATGAGACAAGATCAACCTAAGGCCTCGACCAGCCTACAAAGAGCTATAGATTTCTTGGAATCCAAGCAGCCAAGTGGCAGCATATTTCATAAAACCTTGGTGAGAGCATTCTGGAATTTTCTTTCCAAATATGTATTAAAGATGTTTCATTCAGTTGTGAATTACAGTGCTTTGGCTTTGAGTTCAGGGTTAATGAACCAGTAACATGTAACCAATAAGGTGCCTTTAAACAGAAAGACACTTAAAACCAGCTTCTGTATTGATCTGTTGATGAAAATATGATGACCAAAGGCCTGCAGGAACGTCCCTTTCATTTCTCCTGGGAGCAATGGCTCCCCATTTGCTAATTCAGTGCTTTCAGTGACTTTATAGAATAATAATCGCCTTGATATGGAGAATCAACTACATATCTGGGTAACGCAAGAGAGGCAGGGAGAGAAAGATTGGACAATTACAGGCATCCCTCCCCACTTTTCCTTTTCTTGAAATTTTTATTGTTGTTCATTGCTTTAGGGAGAAAAGGTTAAAATACTAAGGAAAAGTTCCATCACCAAAGACTACATTTCACTAATTCTACCTAGAAGTCAAGCTTCACACCTCTCACAGTTGAGAAATTTTATTTTACAATCTCAGTTGCCTTCTGTTGATTAGCTCTTCTTTGGGGGCACAAAAAGCGAGGTCCTCCAGCCCAACACACAAAATCCTTGGAGTTATTTACTCTCTAATTCATGCCAAGAACATCGGGTGATTGAAGTGTTCCTTTGATTTTCACAAACTTTATAAAACATTTCCTGAAAGATGCATTTGCGAGCTCTTGCAGGCCATGAAACATTCCTTTTTTCATTTCAGCTATTATTTTTCAGAGAGAAATTTCATTAACACCAAGCATGTTTTTCAAATTAAGAAAGAACTTGTGCTAGGAGAGCAATTAAGATTCTTGTTTGATAATTATCTTTGGTTAAGCTTATAAGGCTGACTGGAGAAGAGAAATTAAAAAGAAAGAGAAGAGAAAAAAGGGAGAGAGAGCACACATCACTTTTAGCCCGGCCCCACGATCTGTAGGACTGTGAACAGTGTTTTATATTTAGCTACCCAATATTTTGAGTAGTTCTGAAATTGGAAAGCAATGTTTTTCCATGAATTCCCTGTAATAATTTTTCCTAAGGCAACTCTGACCAAAATACTCCCTTTTCATTGTGTTTTTCAAAGTCTAGAGAGAATCACAGAGTTTCCCCCTGCTACAATTATATCTTCCCTTAGAAGAGTGGAGAAGTTTGCCAAGCAGGGCAGACCCAGTCTAGTCAAACCCGGACTAAATTCACGATGTGTGGATGGGCACGATAGACAGATTCGCTCTGCTGAGAGGAATAGTGAGCCACAGGATTGCTCTCCACCGCCACACACCCCCCCCCAAATGCAATGAGTTCACAGAACGTCCACCATGTTTTTTTCCTTGGACTTCCATCTTCCCAGGTGGAAACCCATGCATCACTGACCACCTACATCCTGTGTGACATCTCTGAGCACATCTATTAGCACCGCCTAAAAATCCCTCCCCCAGTATACTCCAGGAACACAAATAAATCAACTGTTCCTCAGATACAGTTTTTGATTCAGAAGTCTTAGTAGTTACATTGAGGGTATCCTTAATAGCAGCCCTGGAGTTGCAAGAACTCAAATGGGTGTTCATGGATTGGACCTCTCCTCCAGTCTGGAAAGTGTGTGCCTTCAACGTATCTGCTATGGACAGGTGGCTTCAATCCTTGGCACCATAGTACCCTTTATGTGTCTCCACCATAGCTGGGTCCCCGTCCAGCCAGTCCTACCCATCCCTCATATCTTCACACACCTACATACACATGGAAGGAGTATATGTGCTTCATTTTGATTGCAAGAACTGACGGAAGGTAGCAAAGGAGCACTGATAAAGCCAATTACAGAGATGATATTATTAAAAAATGATAGAGTAATGGCTTCTCCAGGAAGCATACCATCAAATCAATGGAAAGAGCGTCTTGAGCCAGGAGTGAGGAAGCCAGAATGTGATCAAGGAGGTTTCTGCGAGTGTTGGAGGAGAACAGACTCCGAGAACTGGAAACAATATGTGCAGGTCTCTAAGAGTTTTCTGATACAAAGAAGAAAATTGCAACTAGTGGAAGGCCAGTGATTTCAGGGGTATGGATGCAATCAGTAATGGTTGTCTGTTTTGTTTTGTATTTTGGGTTTTGTGTGTGTGTGTATGTGTGTGTGTGTGTGTGTGTGTTTTCTTAGCTTTATTTTTTTTAAGTTTTTGTTTAAACTCCAGTTAACATAGTATAATATTAGTTTCAGGTGTACAACTTAGTGATTCAACACTTATATACAACACCTCGTGCTCATCACCAGTGCCCTCCTTAATCCCCATCACCTCCTCTATGGTAACCATCAGTTGTTCTGTATAGCTAAGAGTCCGGTGGTACCTGGGTGGCTCAGTCAGTTAAGTGTCCAACCTTGGCTCAGGTCATGATCTCATGGTTCATGAGTTCAAACCCTACAGAGGGCTCTCTTCTGTCAGTGCAGAGCCTCCTTGGGATTCTCTTTCCCCTGCTTTCTCTCTGCCTCTCCCCCACTCATGCTCTCTCAAAACTAAAACAAACATTTAAAAAATATTTAAAAAAATAAAAATAAATGCAAGAGTCTGTTTCACGATTTGCCTCTCTCTTTTTTCTTCATATGACCATTTGTTTCATTTCTTAAATTCCACATATGAATGAAATTATATGGTATTTGTCTTTATCTCAGTGACTTATTTCATTAATCATAATTCTTTCTCTGTAGCTCCACCCACGTCATTGCAAATGGCAAGATTTCATTCTTTTTGGTGGCTGAGTAATACTCCATTGTATGTATACACCACATCTTCTTTATCCATTCATCAGTTGATGGAATTTGGGCTGCTTCCATAATTTGGTTATTGTAGATAATGCTACTATAAAGACTGGGGAGCATATATCACTTTGAAGTAGTATTTTTGTATTCTTTGATAAATACTTAACAATGGAATTGCTGGATCGTAGGATAGTTCTATTTTAACTTTTTGAGGAACCTCCAGAGTGGCTGCCCCAGTTTGCATTCCCACCAACAGTGCAGGAGGGTCCCCTTTCCCCACATTCTCACCAATACCTGTTACTTCTTGTGTTGTTTATTTTAGCTATTCTGACAGGTATGAGGTTATGTCTTAATGTCATGATTCTGCTTTACCGAAAATTAGATCTCATCACTCCCTACCCAACCCCCTCATGCATGTCTTATTGCACTTAGAGGAGAATCTAAGCTTCTTACAAATCTCATCTCACTACCAACACCCAAGGCAAACCAGATCCATTCTATTCCCAGAACATGCCAAGTTCTTGACCATCTCAGAGCCTCCCCACCTGGTTCTCTCTACCAGCATGCCTTCCCCCAGGCTCCCTGCATGGCTGGCTCCTTCCCATGCTTTATGATCATCCCTTGTCACCCTATGAAAGCCTTCCCTACTCCAAGTACTTCCAAATCTTACCCTCTCAAATATCACTCTTTACTTCCTCACTGGCACTTTGTTGCAACCAAAAATTGCTTTAGTGATACAGTTGGTAAGTCTTAAGATTTATTACCGAATCCCCATTGCCTGATAGAAGTAG
This sequence comes from Lynx canadensis, assembly GCF_007474595.2. NCBI lineage: Eukaryota > Metazoa > Chordata > Mammalia > Carnivora > Felidae > Lynx > Lynx canadensis. The sequence continues at coordinate 71,688,304 of NC_044304.2, read as the reverse complement.
AAAATCAACAAATACCTCTTGAATGAATAAATGATGAATAGGGACTGAAAAAAAATGAATCAATTTATCTCATTAGGGGAAAAACAAGGAGAAAACTCAAGTTCGGGAATCAACCCAAAGAGTACAAGTATTATTCAAGCATCGTGCAATTTGGAATATTTAAGAAGAGTCACTCTGTGGAATCTTAGAAAACAAGATCAAAGTGATATTTTCTTGTCGCTTTTAATTTAAAGGACTTCCTTAGAGGCTCATGAATTATCAACTTGTTCTGAATATGACTCACCCCCACCCAGATTTGAACTGCTTTTCCTTTGAACTTGGCATACGAATATTGACCTAGGCAATATTTTCACCAGCAAATGTCTGATGGCTTCCCAGGTAGGCTGTCAGAACAATGAGATCCTAATGAATATGAATCACTTGCCCTGACTCTGCTGTCTGAACACAATGCAGGACATGCCTGAATGAAAGTTCTGTGCAGCCCCAAGGAGCTGGCCTCACCCTCCCTTGAATGCAGCTGGCACCTCAGTGAGAGCAAAAAAGTGAGAAGAAAAGTCTGTACAGTGGAGAGAATTCCCCCTTGCCAGTTACCAAGCTTGCAAAACTTTGGAAATTCATTTCTTCTGACCATTGTCTTTCAAAAAAAAAAAAAAAAAAAAAAAAGATAAGTATTCAGGCAATGTACTTTTTAATTTAATCTTTAATTTTTATTTATTTTTATTTTAAGCCAAAAGGCTAACAGTTTGGCCTCATGACAGGTTTCTGAAAAAGTAATTTCTCGACTTAAATCATTTCAAAATAAGTGTATTTCTAGCCAGATCATACAGAATTATAAAACAGATACTTATGTCTACAGACATAAAAAGGCACTGGCCAGCATGGACAATCCTCCTGGATCTCCCAAAGCCCAAATGCATATGATATTCATGCAAATAATTATTAATTTGAGTCCCCCAAATAAGAAAGAGCTGTCTGAGACAGTGTATACATGAGTACAAGGGATATGGGTGCACATATGGAATTTCTGTAGGCTGATGACAGGATCAATTTTAGTCCAATGAATAGAGAATTTGCGAATGTCACTAGCTTTCTTCCAGGTCTCTGTGGTTGTTGTGGCAAAGCGGGCAGGTTATTTTTTAAAGGTGCCAGTAAATTAAATGTGCTATTTAAATTAATAGTTCAATTTCGTATAATGTTCATACAACAGATATAAACCCAATTAACAAATACGAAGCTAGTTATGTATTTTTGGAAAAAAAAATTTCCATCTTTTGGAACTTTCTTACAACACAGGAGCTTCCCTGTGAAAGATACAAAAAAAAATTCTTTTTTAAATTCCTTAAAATGTTAACTAGTCAAAACTAGCCATTTGGAATTAAAAGTTATGACTCCACAACAAAAGAAAGCTGGCAGATTTAATCTAATTTATTGAGATTTAAGGAACAAGGAAAAAATAATTGTTTTTGCAGGCTCATCAGGAGCTTATTTCCACGAAACATCCATAGGACGCTTTCCCACCACATGTTTGTTTCCATTATTAGGCACTTGGCCGGGATGTGTTTAGTTTGGCCGCTTGCCAAGTAGCATTCATTGGGTCTCAGTGGTACCGAATTTGACAGAAAGCAAAGCACAGGGGGGAAAAGGTATTTCCAAATCACTCTTTTCACATCAAAAATATAAAACCAAAAACCTCTCTGGCAAAATGAAAATCTTGACTATGCTTCTTCTCATTTTTCTGTGATGGCAAACCCAGGCATCCTACCTTCATGGACACCTCCAAGCACTGGCTGGCTGGAGGGGGTCCCCAACCTGGAGGATGGGGTTCCTGCAAACTCTCAAAGGCTGATCTGGTAGAACTCCTAAGCATTCGTCTTCGCTGTGTCCCCCTCGCCCTCACAGCGCCTCTTCTTGGCTTCTCAACCTCTTCTGCACACTTGGAATATTCCTTCATTATGCGTGACACGATGCATTACACAGTGATTTCTAAGTTTAAATTAGATGGTGAAAATGAGTTATTGATTTGCCATAGCCCTGACATGGATATCTGCCATAAAAGATTGTATTATTGTTCACAACCATTCACTCCCCTCTACCTGTAAGAAAAACTCACATCACCGTCACTTTCTCTGGAAGACTAGTGTGCTTATGTGAGCGGATACAACGTTTTCCATCACAAGTTTCCATGAGCTCTCTTCCCTTCTCCCTCTGCCATAAGAAGGACATACACAAATAAGGGATGAACCTTTAGCTTTAGTCCTGGAATGAGAAGGTGTGCGGAGGCTTGAGGTGGAGGGAAACCATGACAGATGGCTCAGAGCTGCCCACATGTAATGGGAAGAAGAAACCAATGTATTTTGTATGTAACCGTTGAGTGTAGGAACGTTGGTTACTGAAGCAACGTGAATCCATACATCGGTCACATCTCTAATGTCATTGAGGAGATGCATCCCGGAATATGACAAAATATTTATGCTAAACAATATCATAGCCACGAAATAAGGAAACTTCAAAGATAGACTTCAAGACTTCAAGACAGCTCCAGAGTCGAAAGCTGACTACCATTTACAGCTTTGAACTTGGACAGGTGGCTTCTAATTCCTTACCTGTACAATGTAGATACTGACAGTAGCTATGTCACAGACCAATTGAGTATGTTTAGAGAGATGATCTATGCAAAGCGACAGCACAACATGGTAACCACTACATGGATTGTGGTGTCATTGGTGAGGTTCTCCAGGAAACAGACACTAAGATCAGTATTAGCTGGCAGGGGACATGTTGGGGGTATGCTGGGGAGAGCAAGAGGACAGAAGGTCTGGGCAGAGGAAGAAGGGGAGTTGCTACAGAGGATTCCCTGATGAGCCCTGGAGCTGCAGCGGCCCTTCAGAGATGTCCCAAACTGGGGGTGCCCGGGGGGCTCAGTCGGTGAAGCGTCTGACCCTTGACCTCAGCTCAGGTCATGAACTCGTGGTTCCTGAGTTCAAGCCCTGCTTCAGCACAGAGCCTGCTTGGGACTCTCTGTCTCCCTCTCTCTGTCTCTCAAAAATAAATAAATAAACATGAAAAAAGGAAAGAAAAAAAGAGATGTCCCAAACCGAAGCAAAGGGCCAAGCTTTGTACCTTCACATCAGACCAGTCATTCCGTGAGGGTTGGCCCCCAGGGAGGAAGGTAATAGCTATGGGCGAGGCTGCTCTGTCAGCCAAAGGCCGTTCCTAGAGAGACTTGGCTGTCAGCCAAGGCAGGCGATCCTCCAGCAGCGGGAGGAATGAAGGCCTAAGTCCAGGAGGGGCTATGTGTCTGGGATGCACCCCTACGTCCACCACAGCTCACTACTGTGCGACCCAGGGGTGCTTCCTTCATGTGATGAGTTTCCCCCAACGGGGTAAACCTCCTGCAGAATGCTAGGTGGCTGCTTTTCCGGAAAGAATTAGACACCTCTGTCCTTGGGACGGAAGACAACCCTCCTTCAATATCTGGGTCTCAGGACCTACACTGGGGCTCATGATCTCCCTCCTCAATAGCCATTCTAGATTCCCTTGACTCACGGCCATCACCTTCCCACTCTAGGTGACCTACCTGGGTGGTATTTCCCAGACTCGAAGGCTACAGTTGCTACCCTTGCTCATTGACTGGCAAAACTGGGCAGGAGACTATCAAGAAATGGCCCAGTGAGTCATGTGTTTATTCCTACCCCCCTCCCCACTCGGTTACAACAGCCCCTTCTCACGTCATAGCCAGGCTATCTACCCCGGGCCAGGTTGCTGTCTCCTTCCTTTGCCTGCTGGTCTACTGAGGCAGGGCCAACACAACCTGGTGAAAACGTCCCCATTCGGGAACTACGACTTCTAACCCCACAGATTTTTGAGTTACAATGATAGGAAAAACAAGTTACCCTTAGGAACACCCCTCAGCTTGTTTTAAAAGATGTTTACAAATGTTTTGACATCCATCCCTTCAAAAGGTGGACCTGATTTCCCCTCCCCTTGAATGTGGGCCAGTCATGGTGACTCACTTCTAAAATTTGGGAGGTTGTGGAAGTGACGTCTGAGGCCAGTTCATTGAAAGGGCAGCTTCCCCTTGGCGTACCTTCTCCTTCTTCTCTGGAGTGTTCCGTGGGAAGCCAGCACCATGGCAGGAGGACACTCAAGCAGCCGCTTTGTTCCTAACAGTTGAGCCCCATCGGCCGTCCTGTATCATTTCAAGATCCCACCATCCTTCTGGGATGGATCTTTTCAAGATCCCACCATCCCCTGGCACTTCCTGGTTGTGCACGGCTCTCCCCAGCATGTTGCTTACCGCTTTGGGCAATGAACTTTGAGTCACCCTGAGGAACGGAGTGGGAACAGAGTGAGTTTTCTGGCCTGCCTCCAGAGTCCATTTCTCTGAAGGTTTTGATCATTTTGCCCACACACGTGACCAAAGAATGATGGTTTCAGCTTCACTTGGTGTGACTGTTGCTTTCTCCAAGCCTCAGAAGTCATCATGGCAACGGGCTAGCGTTGGTCCTTAGGGTCCTCGCTGCCGCAAAGCTCCTGAATCACAGGAGCTGCGTCCACATTGAGAAACTCTCACCTTATCCAAATGTGTGCTGCACATGTTTGGAGCCAATACCCTCAGCATCCCGCTGTATACACACCCTCTTCCTTCCTGCTGGTCCAGGTAGGCTGGTCTCACAGCTCTGTGGAGATACAGTCCCTGGCTTCCTCTGAGGGAAGCGCATTTCCTCCCCCTTGTTATGTGGTTGTCTGCAGCCAGGAAGGGATATGGGGCACGTCCTAAAGGAAGAGAGTAGGAGGCTTTAGGCAGAAACCTCTCAGTACCTTCAAGCAAGGGAAGGTGCACTAGACTCTTACAGGGTCAAGTGGCTGTTTCTGCAGGCCCAAAGTGTCAGGGGAGTTTAGGGTAATTCCACATTTTGACCACACCCCAATCCCAGAGTTCTCTTCCTTCCCAAACAGGGCTGTTCCAGGGGCGTAGGAAACTTGCCAAGGCTAAGAAGCCGGTCTTCTTCAGAGCTCGGCTACCCCTTTAAGGACCCTTGAGCAGTGTCTCAGGACTTATCCTCAGTGTTCCTGCCCTCCATCTGCAGAAGATGCGTCTTTTCAAGCTGTCAGTGAGGCCCTATCGTTTTCACATTTCACTTTATTTTATTATTTTTTAAGTTTATTTATTTATGGTGAGAGAGGAGAGTGCATGAGAGCATGAGGGGGGAGGGGCAGAGGGAGAGAGAGAGAGAGAGAGAGAATCTTAAGCAGGCTCTCTGCTCAGCGTAGAGCCCGACTCGGGGCTCGATCCCAGGACGGTGAGATCATGACCTGAGCCAAAACCAAGTGTCGGCCACCCAACCAACCGAGCCACCCAGGCATCCCTCACATTTCACTTTAAATTGGTGATTAATCACTCTCAGGCTTGTGCCGCCTGGTCACAATATAATACCTGTGTGTTTCCACAGTCCTCACATCTACCACTGTCCTTGAACTGTGGAGGCACCTGCCTGCCAATGCATCTCTTTCCCATCCCAGGCCACTGCCAGCACTGATCACCCCCCTGCTGCATGCCAGAGGTGATGGTACCCCACTCATCGCTAGTGATGGGGTCCCCAGTACTAGCCAGCTGGCGGTGGGTCCGTCTTCCAAATCCCACATTGAAATATGCCTGCTAGCCCCCTGTCGGCAGCTGCCGTAGGTCAGTTTCCCAGTGTAGTTGGCTGAATAGGTTCCCCTCACCGAAACATGCGCTTGCCCCAAACCTATGAGTATGACCTTATCTGGAAAAGTGTCTTTGCAGATGTAATTCAGTTCAGAATCTTGAGATGAGATCTTTATCGGTTACCCTGATGGTAAATCCTACCCCAAGCCCAATGACAAGTGTCTTTTTAAAAACACGCAGAGAAGAAGGTGTCTGAGATAGAGATTTGCATGCAGGTAGGAGCAAGATGGGGCAGAGAGAAAAGGTGAGCTCCAGTGTGTTTGCAGCATCGGTCTCGGCTGATCCCACAGGAAGCTTGAAGCCGATACGACCCTTCAAATATTTCCTCAAGGATAAGGCAGCTCCTTCCAGCCAAGGGCAATTCCAGGCTGCGGACTTGATGGCCATCCGGCAGCCAGCAACATGCCTGGTAGTTGGGGAACTGAAAGCTTCAATCCAAAAAGAGGGAATGTGGGTGGTGCTTCTGGCAGCTCCCTCCAAGAGACTTTGATTATTATCATCATCTTTTTTTTTTAATTTTTAAGTGCTTATTTATTCTAGAGAGAGAGAGAGAGCAAGCGGGGGAGAGGCAACTGAAGAGGGAGACACAGAATCCAGAGCAGACTCCAGACTCGAGCTGTCAGTGCAGAGCCAACGCGGGGCCTCAAACTCACACGAACCACGGATGAGATCATGAACTTAGTCAAAGTTGGATGCTTAACCGGGTGAGCCACCCAGGCGCCACTGATTATTAGCATCATTGTGAGAGCCACCTCAAAGATCGGGGCACCGGGGAATGAGCCGACCAGAGCAGATCTGAGTGTATTGATTTTACCCCCCAAAAATATTTTTACCAGCTGAATCCAAGGCAAAACACGAAGGGAAGCCTTGAAGGCGAAAGGAGGTTGCCAAAAGGCCACAAGTGATGTGGGAAGAGAAAGTGAAATCAAGGAGGCCCGAGAGGCAGCATCACAGACTGACTCCAGGCGGTAACAAGGGATCAGTCTCAGCACCAGCAAGCGGAACTCGGTCTTCCCGGCTGCCGCAGGAGGGGCGGTGATGTCACATAGTAGACAGCTCTCTCTTGTTAAAAAAAAGCTTCTGTCTCTCAAAAGGACGGGCAGCAAGCCTGCGAAAAGATGCGCAACGTCCGTAGTCATCAGGGAAATACGAAGCCAAACTCTGCTGAGACCCCAGTGCACATTGGCTCACCTTGGCTATAATGAAATGACGGGCAATAACAAGTGCTGGAGAAAACAGAGAAATTGGAATGCTCATTCCCTCCTGGGGTGGGGGCGGGGCGGCGGGGAGCTGAAATAGCCCAGCTGCTTAGGAGAGAACTGCCAGACCCTTCTATAGTTCACCAAACAGCTATCACATGGCCCAACTCTTCCTTTCCCAGCTCTCCACTCAAGAGAAGTGAAAACCCATGCCCTCGCAAAGACCTGCACACCAGAGTTTAGAATAGCTGCGTTCACAAACAGCCTCAAACCGGAAATAACTCAAATGTCCATCCACACGTGACTGGAGAAACACAATGCTGTACCGTCCTGCCATGGAATACCATTCAGCAACGAAAAGAGATGAATGCGAATGTTTGCAAGCCCATGGGTGAACCCCATAATCACTGAACTGAGTCGAGGAAATCAGGCATAAAAGAACACATGCTGCGTGGTTGCCTCTATACAAAACTCTAGAAAAGACCAATGCAACATACAGTGATGAAAAGCACATCAGAGGCTGCCTGGAGCCAGCAGCTGGGGGAGGGCACGGGGAAACTTTTGGGGGTGAAGAGAAGATTCTAGATCTTGAGTGTGACGGTCATGACACAGGTGTATACATTCGTCAAACTTCTTCCAATTGCACACTTAAAATGCGTACGATGAAATCGACTTTGTAAAGAGACTGACCGCACGGAAGCCTCTCTGCCACTTGTCCTGGAGAAAACTGGGGCTGTGGGCGGTGGCAGAATGACTCCTCTTTCCTTAGCTCCCACAGTGATCCCAGAGTTACACATCAAAGGCTTTCTCCTCCCCTCCACAAAGCAAAATGACAGGGCTGTCTGCTGCAGCAATTATAACTCCCCAGACGGAAGAAGCCGCAGAAGGTCACGAGCATTCTCCAATTCCAATATCATCATGTATTTACCTAGGAGACCGCCTGGCCTGCTCGATCGTGTTACTTTTGCCCCCTGCTTCTTTCCATGTGGGTTCATTCACTAAGACACCGAAAGGTCAAAAGTCTTACTCAGAGTTGGTGACAATGAGTCAATGACCATCTTCCAGCCTGTAGTCTGAGCATTAGCCCAAAGTAGGAGCATTATTTAGAATTTCCACCACCCCCAGCACCTCTCCCCCATCCCTTTTTTCCCCTTCTTCTATATTCCCATCCTGCCATGGAACACCCAAGAATACCTTAACATCAGTTTACTAGAGAAGAGTTAGCAAATGTGTTTTCATGCAACAAATAACTTCCCTGAACACCGACCAGCTGGTGGCCTCAGGGGAGTTGCCGAAGCGCCCTGTTTTATAAATGTTTAGAATAATGTTCACCTGAAAAAAAAGGGGGGGGGGACAGATTTGCATAGGAATTCACCGTTGTGGAGCTGACCTGGTGAAAAACACCGACAGGATCAACGTGGCATCTTTGTTCAAGCAGCCTTCCAAATTGCGCCTTGCGCATGGCCAGCTGTGTAAATGCCAGAGCTATTAGATAGAACTGGTGACCCAAATGTCAGGAGAAATCATCCAACTCAGTATGGAAGACGTCATTTCCTTTGCCACACAAAGACACGATTAGCTCTGACTGAGCAAGTTCTTATGGGTAACCGTACTGAGAACGTATTCAGCCGAGTGGAGGCAGAAAAAAGGAGATGCTGTTCACAGTGCTAGTCCAGACAGGAGAAAGGTTTCAAAAGTACCGATTCTTAGGTCTCATGATGAAATTCCTACTTAAGGGTCCTGGAGTAAGTCCCAAGACTCTGTATTTCTTAAATGTTCCCGAGGTGATTCGGACGTGCAGCTGAGTGTAGTCTAACCTTGGCTTCTCTGTGACTTTCCTCTTTCTGAGCACTGTGCTCAAAGAACTCCGGTCATATGCCATGGTCTACAGGAGCAGTATCCAAATGTTTGGGGAATTGCTCCCCTATAACCAAGGGCACACCCCCGATATGGGTATATTTATTTAATTGCAAATGGAAGGGGGTGCTCGGTGGCTCAGTCGGTCAAGCATGCGACTCTTGGTTTCGGCTCAAGTCATGATGGGTCTCATGAGTTCCAGCCCTGTGTCAGGCTCTGTGCTGACAGTGGAGAGCACGCTTGGGATTTTCTCGCTCCCTCTCTCTCTGTCCCTCCCCCAGTTGCACTGTCTCTGTCTCCTGCAAAATAAACAAGTAAACTTAAAAAAAAAAATTGCAAATGTAGGCATAAATGCATCACATTTCAAATGAATCGTGCTCAAATCCAGAACTGACCCCCAAAGACAAGCAAATCATTCAGCTAGTCTTCAGAGGTGGGCATCTCCAATAGAAAGAATAAGGATATCACAGTCAGAGTCAACATAAGCAATCTGTATCTTCCTATGTAGTGACACATCGTAAGGCCCATCTCTTTCGTTTTGAGATGGCATTATTTCCCAGCGGAATGTAAATATTGCCACTTACGTGAAAAAGCAATCAGGGTAAGTTTGGGAATTTGTAACCTCCTTCCTCCAGAGATTTTTGTATTTTATTTTATTTTTTTGAGATTTTTTTAAATCCAACCACAGAATGATATATACAAATATTTATTTGTTTCACTTAACGACCTGTCCTCAAAGGATGTACAGTGAATGTGTGCCCTTGTACAGCGATGGGGAAGTCCAGATCATCAGCCCATTAGACTTGGAGTCTTACATCATCTCTGAGTATGAGGCAAGGTTGAGGAGTCTCCATCCAAATTTACAAAGTGTCCTGAGCATATGCTCCCTGGCAGGGTTTAAGTGCCTCAGAGTAAAGCAACCAGAGCTCGAATTTCCCAAAATCAGAGCAAGAGAGAACAACCCCAGCCCAGTCACAGGCCACGGAGCTGAGACAGTCTCTCCAGAGCACATGCAGAGTTCCCTTGCCCCGTTCTAAATTTCCTCTGGCTTCTTTTCCTGTTACCAAAATACAATTCCATATTTAAAGTAAATAGTGCTGTGTTGTCACAGATCTCTGATCTCCGTTCAACATTCTGAGCTGTCCCGATGAGTCAAGATCTCCAACTACTTGGCAACCCTAGGACAGATCACTGGGCCCTCTCCGTCCTTTCCTCCTTCTTGGCTTCCTGCTCCATTCTCTGGGCTTCAAGCTGCTATCTCATCTCGTTTCTCTCCCACCGGGTGCCTCCCTGGGTCTCTCTCACGAACTCTCTTGGCCTCGCTTTGTCGGTGTATCTCTGTTTCTCTTTTGCCATCCAACACTAAGCATCCCTTCGTTTCCCCTGTATAAATACAAAGGAGCTGGGAAAGTGAGCCCCAGGAATAGACAGCCATTCAGTTAGAGCATTATGCCCTACAAACCTGGGAGAGGGCCTGGCCCATCCCGGCCCTTGTCAGCCCCTTCTGTCACGAGGGCCCTTCAGAGCCGCCCCTTGGACACCTGCCTTCTCACCACAGTCCTTGCGCCCATAATGCACGTCAAAGACAGACTTTTGGCACAATGCAAGAATAGTCTGTGCTGAGCGGAAGATATGGTCTCTAACCTCAGGTTGAACTAAAAAGCACTGGAAATTTTAAGAGGCTGTCTTGACCTTTCAGGGTCACTTAGGACAGGGATCTGCCTGGCAGTTGTTAATGGTGGTTTGATTGGGCTCCAATGCTGTTTTTAAGTCTCTACTTAGAGTCTGGCCAAGTTAAACACACTTTCTTTTCATCTCTAGTCAAAAGGCCAGCCCCAGCCCCAGCCCCACGTCTTCAGTCATTCCTTGGTTCTTCTCTGGATTCTCTCCAGTTTGTTGACAGATCCTCCAGTCTTCATTCAAAATGACTTCTTCGCTTCTCCCCGATGGTATCGCAACGCATTTCCTCAAGATCAGCATTTTATTCTGCTTCTGCCCACACATCGAGCTGACTGTAGGAGCAGGAGCATAGGGAGAGCCAGGCAGGGCTGCTCAGGCAGGCCAGACCGATGCAGGGCCTTTCCAGAAAGCAGACTCATGTTCTCCTGGGGCCGGCAGGGTGCTTTGCCTGGTGTTTTTTGAAAATGAATGCCCTTTCTTGATTCCAAAATCCATACAGTCATTGCTGAAAACTTGCAAATCTGCAGATGAATGTGAAACCCATGGGTAATCGACAAATTACAGATAATTTCCATTAATATTTTTTGGTTTTCGTCCATGGCTGTGTGTGTGTGTGTGTGTGTGTGTGTGTACACAGATTTTTTAAAACAAATTTAATTACTTACTTATTTATTTATTTTTAATTCAAGTTAGTTAACATACAGTGTAGTCTTGGCTTCAGGAGTAGAACCCAGTGATTCATCGCTTCCATATGACAGTCAGTGCTCATCCCAACAAGTGCCCTCCTCAATGCCCATCATCCATTTCCCCTTCTCCCCTACCCCCCATCAAACCTCACTTTGTTCTCTGTATTTAAGAGTCTCTTATGGTTTGCCTTCCTCTCTGTTTTTATCTTATTTTTCCTTCCCTTCGCCCGTGTTGCCATAGAGTTTCTAATATATATTTACAACTGATCCAGTCCATTTCAAATAGCACTGTACTAATCCATGGGTGGCCTAAGTACTTTATAATAACAAAATATTCCTAATTCTTTTCTCCCTCTCCTTGTATTATTATTGTCATTCATTTCCCTCACATATACTCATATGTAAATATATATGTATAATCAAATACATCATTGCTCTTATCATTTTGAACTATTACCTGTTACATCAAATAAGAGTGTGAAAAATGTTGAATTACTTATTGTTTCTCTTCTAATGCTCTTTCTTCCTTTATGCAGATCCAAGTTCCTGACTTGTACCATTTCCTTTCTTTCTAAAGAACTTCTCTTAACATTTCTTGCAAGGAAAGTCTACTGGCCACAAATCCCCTCGACGTTTGTCTGTCTGAGGAAGTCTTCTTTCTTCACCATTGAAGGATTAATTTCTCAGAATATAGAATTCTAGGTTGGTAGGGTTTTTTCTCTCAGCACTTTAAATATTTCACTCCCTTCTCTTCTTGCTTACACAGTTTCTGAAAGACAGTTGAATGTAATTCTAATCCTTGTTTCTCTATTGGTAAGGTCCCCCGCCTACCCACCTTGTGCTGTTTTCAAGACTTTTTCTTTATCTTTGACTTTCTGCAGTTTGTATGTGACATGTCCAGGTGTAATTTTTTGGCATTTATTCCATCTAATTTCTCTGAGTTTCCTAGACCTGTGGTTTGGTGTTTGTATGAGTTTGCTTAGGCGACTGCAACAAAACACGTAGTCTGGGTGGCTCAAACCACGGAGATGTATTGCCTCACAGTTCTGGTGCCAGAATTCCAAGATAAACATGCCATCAGGGTTACTTTCTGGGGACACCTTATTCCCACCTTGTAGACGGCTGTTTGCTCTCTACATACTCATCCGGCCTCTTCTCTGTGCATGCATGAAGAAAGAAAGATAGGGAGGTGCCTGGGTGGTTCAGTTGGTTAGATGTCTGACTTTGGCTCAGGTCACGATCTCACCATTTGTGAGTTCGAGCCCTGTATCGGGGGTCTTTGCTGTCAGCACAGAGCCCACTTCGGATCTTCTGTCTCCCTCTCTCTCCCTCCCCTGCCTGCTCTCTCTCTCTCTCTTTCAAGAAATAAATAAACACTTAAAAGAAAGGAAGGAAGAAGGAAGGAAGGAAGGAAGGAAGGAAGGAAGGAAGGAAGGAAGGAAGGAAGGAAGAAAACTAGGATCTCTAGTGTTTCTTCTTCTCTTATATGGACACCAGTCCCATCAGTCTATGTCCCCACCCTCATGTCCTCTCTTAACCTCTATTATTTCATTATAGGCTCTATCACATTGGGTTAGTGCTTCAATATATGAACTTGGAGAAGGACACAATTCAGTCCATAGCAGTGCCTAATATTAATGTGGTAAATTCTCTGTCATTATCAGTTCGATTATTGCTTTCATTTCTTTCTCTCTTTCTTCTTCTCCTAGTATTCACATTATGCACATGTTCCGCTCTTTGTAGGTGTCCTATGTTCTTGAATATTCTCTTTCATTTTTTCCAGACTGTTTTCCCTTTGCTTTTCAATTTTGGAAGTTTCCGATGATACATCCCCAAGCTCAGAGATTCTTTCTTTAGCTGTTTCCAACCTAATAATGAGCCCATCGATGGCATTCCTCATTTCTGTCACAGTGTTTTTGGTCTTTGGCATTTCTTTTTTATTCTTTTTTAAGAATCCCACCTCTCTGCTTACATTACACATCTTTTCTTGCATCTTGTCTAATTTTTCCACCAGAGCTCCTAGCATCTTAATCACAATTGCTTTAAATTTATAGTTTGATGAGACCAGCATCGCTGCCATTTCTGAGTTGGGCTCTGATGCTTGCTCTGTGCCTTCAAACTGTTTTGCCCTTTGTTATGACTTGTAGTGTTGTTGTTGTTGTTGTTGTTGTTGTCGTCGTCCTCAAAGCAGGACATGGTGTGCTGGGTGAAAAGAACTCAGGTAAATAAGTCTTTAGTAATGTGATGGTAAAGTGAAGAAGAAGGCGAAGTATTTTACAGTCGTATGATTTAGTGAAGTGACTAACTCTAGTCACTCAGTCTTTTAACAAGCGTGTGCCCCTGGGCTGTGACCTTCACACGTACCTTTCCATTTTTCCCTGCCTTAGGTGGGACACGATGCCTGGAAGAGGCAGAGGTTGGGTATCCCCTTCCCCAATTAGGAAGACTGGTGGGGCTGAAATCCAGTATTCCTCTCCCCTCCTCACACGGCAGGCTAGCGTGAGCTGGAGTTGGGTATTTCTCTTTCCCCACGTTGGCTAGGCTCTGATAAACCCCAATAGTTCAGGCTCTGGTAAAATAGATTCTTTTGAAAGCAGCCCTTTTTCCAAAGCAAAGAACACTCTGGCATGTTTTAAAATGGCGTGTTTTCTCTGATAGTCCCTGTGAGAACCTGGTAGAGCTCCAGGAGGTAAAACTCAAAAAAGCACCCTCCTCCTGGAGTTTTAACTCACAGACTCGTCTACACTTAACATCCAGCAACTGGCCCACTGCAGTCTAGGTTTTCCTATCCTGATACTGTTTCCCGCAGACGTTTCTGCTTGTGGGTTTCGGTTCCCGTTAATGTGATTCTCTGTATCCACCTGTCTGTCCAGTTCTGGGGGACAGCAGTCTGTCTTGTGACTGCATTGCTCTGACAGATCCAAGAAGAGCTGGGTTTTCGGTTTCTACAGCTTTCTACCTCTTGTTAATACAAAGTACTGACTTCCAGACTCTTACATGCTAGACCGGAAGCTGGAAGTCCTTTTGACCCATTTTTCTATTAGGTGGTTATTGTGTTATGTCGTTCAGTTATAGACTTATTGATTATTCCGGATATCATCTGGATGATTCTCAGATATATGGTGTGCGAGTATTTTCTTTTTCTCCCATTCTGTGGATTGCCTTTTCACTTTATTCATAATCTTTTGATGCATGAAGTTTTAAATTTTGATGAAATCCAATTTATTTATCTATGTTTTTTTTCACGGCCTGTAGCTTTCCACCTCATAGCCAACAAATCATCGCCAATTCAGATTTCATGAATATTCCCCCTTTGTTTTCTTCTAAGCATTTTACAGTTTTAGCTCCTATGTTTAAATCTTTGGTTCACTTTAAATTAATGTGGTTTTTTTTTTTATTTTTTTTAACGTGTATTTATTTTTGAGACAGAGAGAGACAGAGCATGAACAGGGGAGGGTCAGAGAGAGAGAGAGGGAGACACAGAATCTGAAACAGGCTCCAGGCTCTGAGCCGGCAGCACAGAGCCCGACACGGGGCTTGAACTCACCAATGGCGAGATCATGACCTGAGCCGAAGTCGGACGCTTAACCGACTGAGCCACCCAGGCGCCCCAAATGTTTGTAAATAGTATAAGGTGAGGAGGCTGCTTCCTTTCCTTCCGTGTCGCTATCCCGGTTTTCCCAGCACCACTTATTGAAAAGGCTGTCTGCCCCTTTGCCATTGGCTGGTCTTCATACGTTCGTCAAACATTATTTAACCACATATGCAAGGATTTATTTTGGAGCTTTATATTTTATTCTTCCGTTGGTCTCCATGTCTGTCTTTATGCCAGTACCATACTGTTCTGGTTACTGTAGTCTTGTAGTAAGTTTTGAAATGAGGAAATGTGAGACTTTCAACGTTGTTCTTTTTCCAGATTGTTTTTGGCTATTTGAAGTCCCTGGAGATTCCTTGTGAACGTTAGGATGGATTTTTCTCTTTCTGTAAAATGGGATTGGGGTAGGAATTACACGGAATCAATCTATAGATTGTTTTGAGTTGTCTTGACATCTTAACAGTATTAATTTTTCCAATTGGTGAACATGAGATGTTTTTCCATTTACTTGTATCTTTAATTTCTTTCAGCAACATATTATAGTTGCACATATTATAAAAGCACAAGGCTTTTACCTCATAGGCTAGGTCTATTCCTGTATTTTATTCTTTTTGACGGTATTATAAGTAGAATTGTTTTCTAAACTTCTTTTTCTGAATTTTTCATTGTTAATGTACAGAAATAACTGGGGTGTTTTGGGCCTCTCATCCTATTTTACCACAATTTGGGTGACCTTGAATAAATCCATTAATCTCTCTGAGCCTCAGTTTCCTCATTTAAACAACACAGATTAGCTAAAAGTTTCTATAATTTTTCCCTCTATGAAGTTCTGTGATTCTGTCTGGATACTCATTTCCCTTAATCTTTCATGTAAGGAAATCAATTCAACTTTGATGGCCTAATTCAGAGGTCATGCCTTCTGGAAGGGTCTCTTCAACTCCCTCTCCATTTTCACATGAATTCTATTACACCCATAGCACAGCTCTCTAGGTAGTGTCCCACTTACTTTTCAACCACAGCAACTAGAAAGAGTCTGAATATATAATAAGCAAGAAACACATAGGAGTTGACGCATAAACAAATAAATATGGCTGACTGTCCTATAGCCAAAACCATTGGTGAGGCTCCTGGTACACATGCATTAAAACCATTTTAAAAATCCCTTCATACAAGAAGATGGACTTAAAATTTTCTTTCACATGAGAATTGTCCCTAGCTATGAGAATGTCTTTTACATGAGAATTGTCCCTAGCTAGCATATATATAAAACTAAAAAAAATTTAAAATAAATAAATAAATAAATAAATAAATCAGGCTAGCATGTAAATATCAACTTTAAAAAGGGGGGTGGGGAGGAAAGACTCTTTATATCTTATTTATGGGAGAGCCATGGAAATAATAGAATTGGGACATCAAATAACCCTTAGATTGTCTTAATCTAATTTAAATGATTTGCAAGGTGATATAGCCAGACTTAATTCTGAAGTATTATATTTGGCTCATATTCTCTACTATTCTGGGAGACTTCCTGTTTAGCATAGGCTTTTGTTAGAGACTAATTTCACACATATTCTTTGTTATCCATTCAAAATATCAAAATCATGTAAGTACTGCAGGTATTGGAGAAGAGTCAGAGAAGAAGCTTGGAGCTGACCTGGAGAGAGTCATTAATTTAGCAGGGTAGAAGAACAAATTTCAAATATTTTAAAGACTTTCACTTAGCATGGGTACCAAGAGTATTAATTTTATAGAAGAGAACAAGTCCAGTGAGTGATATTTGTAATGAAACAGCTTTGGCTCAATGTAAAGGAAACCTGTCTGCATATTAGAGCTATTCTAACAAGGAGTCGATTATTTCAGTGGAGGATGGATTCCCTGTCATTGAAAATACCTCAAAAGCTGAAGAGTTTTCTGTCACTGAAAGTTTTCATAAAGCTGAACACTCACTGACCAAGAAAAGAAGACTCGGGATACAAATTAGATGGTCTCTGAACTTCTTTCCAACTCTGAAAGTATATGATTCTATGATTCTAACATCTCTTCACAGGGAGGCCACTGGAGTATCTGAATTCACTTACACATTGTCCTCATTTATTGGTCTAAACAATACAGATTCCTTAAGAAATCCTCATAAATGATATTCTTTCTTGCTCTTATTCCTTAGATTATTTTTGACCACTCTTTTTTTTTTTTTTACATTTATTTATTTTTTGAGAGACAGAGAGAGACAGAGCATGAGCAGGGGAGGGGCAGAGAGAGAGGGAGACACAGAATCAGAAGCAGACTCCAGGCTCCTGCTGTCAGCACAGATCCCGACCCGGGGCTTGAACCCATAAACCGTGAGATCATGACCTGAGCCGAAGTAGGACACTTAACCAACTGAGCCACCCAGGTGCCCCTTGACCATTCTAATTCTAGTAATTCACTCCAAGTCCATTTTTACTCTTTTTCTGCAGCTATATGATCCTGCTTTACTCCTATTGAACTCAAAATTCCAGTTTTGCTCACACATTAGTAGAAAGAAGACAGACATTTGAGTGCAAAAGAAGAGTCAACATATACTCTCTCTTCAGACAACTCTCTTAGTTTCTCTGATCATGAGTGTACAGGATATTGATACACACCACCAAGATCCAAGATCCCACCTCTACACCAAGACACTGCCAGTTGCCAATAGTCTTGTTTGCCGGTGGCTCACAGCCACCGTTCCTGTGCAATTTCCCCTCAGCCACAGAGAAATGCCTTGTCTGGATTATTCCCCTTACCAGAAGGTAGCCCACATGCAATGAATAGACACTGGAGGTCCAAAGGCTGGACCCTCTTCGATGCACAATATTTCTAATAAACCATCTCAGCTCCATCAAGCCCGGGATTAACTGAAACCTCTGTCACAACCACATTGTGGTTCAAATGCTCCCTCTGCCAATCTTGCCCCTTCATTCTTTTACAGATTTTGTTCCTCGGAGCACTCCCAAGTGATTAACTTGCACTTAGATCTCTGCTTTCGGATCTCTTTCCAGGAGAACTTGACCTAAGAATTATCAGTCTTTGAAATGAGATTAATACTACCTCATATGGAGAAGACCAAATGAGATTTTCAAAGATGAAATTACTGAGCATGGTAAGAAACAGCTGTACGTGCAGTCAAATTTCACTCATTTTTTTCTTTGAACCACACTTTCTCTACTAGATACTTGACAGCTATCTTTAAAAATTCCAAAGGTTATTACACAGAGGAATGAAGCTTGTCCTCTATTGTCCTATGAGGGAGAACTTCAACAGTGGCAAAATATCAGGTGCCAAGGAGTGCTTGGTGCCTAGTTGGCACTCCGCAAATGCTTAAGAGTAAAAGATGGGTAGATGGATGGCCAGATGTATGGAAGGATGAAAAATTAGCATAATCTTAGAAAAGTCTATTATTGTTCTCGCAGAATGCAGCGGATGGCCACAATAACCACTTAAACACAATTTAACTACTTAACTCTCTGTGCTTCCAGTTCCTCATCTGATAACGCATGAGATAATACACGTTAAGCATGCAAAATTGTGTCTTCTCCCACGGCAAGCAAAGACTATTACTTAGTATCGAACATCCATTTCATGCTAGGTACTGAATTAGGCTGTTTATAAATATTGGATCAATTTCTCCTTACACCAACACCAAAACAGGTATTTTTTACTTAAGTTTTTAACTTGAATTCCAATATAGTTAACATACAGTGTTATATTAGTTTCAGGTGTACAATGTAGTGATTTAACAATGCCACATGCTACTTACTGCCCGTCGTGGTAAGTATACTCTTAATTCCCTTCACCTATTTCACCCATCCCCCCACCCACCTCCCCTGTGGTAAGTATCAGTTTATTCTCTATAGTTAAGAGTCTGTTTTTTGGTTGGTCTCTTTTTGCCTGTGCTCATTTGTTTTATTTCTTAAATTCCGCATATGCATCAAGTCATATGGTATTTGTCTTTCTCTGACTGAATTATTGCCCTTAGCATTACACTCTCTAGGTCCATCCGTGTTGTTACAAATGGCAAGATCTCATTCTGTTTTGTGGCTGAATAACATTGCGTTGTATTATATACACCACACCTTCGTTATCCATTCATCTACCAATGGCTGCTTCCATAATTTGGCTATCATAAATAATGCAGCAATAAACATGGGGCGCATGTATCCTTTCCAATTAGCGTTTTTGTATTCTTTGGGTAAATACTAAGTAGTGTGATTACTGGATCATAACGTAGTTCTATTCTTAACTTTTTGAGGAACCTCCATTCTGTTTTCCAAAGGGCTGCACTAGTTTGCATTCCCACCCACCTAAACCAACAATGCACAAGTGTCCTTTTTTCTCCACATCCTCGCCGACTCTTGTTGTTTCTTCTGTTTTGAGTTTTTTTAAGTTTTTATTTAAACTCCCGTTAGTTAACAGACAGTGTAATATTACATTCTGAGAGGTGTGAGGTGGTATCTCATTGTAGTTTGGATTTGCATTTCCCCGATGATGAGTGATGTTGAGCATCTTTTCGTGTGTCTGCTGGCCATCTAGATGTCATCTTTAGAGAACTGTCTACACATGTCTTCTGCCCGTTTTTAATTGGATTATTTGCTTTTGGGTGTTGACTTGCATCAGTTCTTTATACATTATGGATATTAACCCTTTATTGGATATGTCATTTGCAAATATCCTCTCCCAAGTAGGGTTGTTAGTTTTGTTGATTGCTTCCTTTGTTGTGCAAAAGTTTTGGTTTGTTTGTTTTGATGTGGTCCCAATAGTTTATTTTTGCTTTTATTTCCCTCACCTCAGGAGATCTATCTATAAAAATGTTGCTATGGCTGATGTGACAAAAATTACTGCATGTGCTCATTTCTAGGATTTTTATGGTTTCTGGTCTCACATTTAGGTCCTTAATCCATTTTGAGTTTATTTTTGTTGTATGTGTGAAGAAGTCGTCCAACTTCATTCTTTTGCATGTAGCTGTCCAGTTTTCCCAATACCATTTATTGAAGAGACTGTGTTTCCCGCTGTATATTCTTACCTCTTTTGTCAAAGGTTAGTTGACTATATAATCATGGGTTTTTGGGGGGGTTTTCTATCCTGTTCTGTTGATCTGTGTCTCTTTTTGTGCCAGTACCATATTGCTTCAATTACTACAGCTTTGTAGGGGCACCTGGGTGGCTCAGTCGGTTGAGTGGCCAACTTCGGCTCAGGTCATGATCTCGCAGTCTGTGAGTTCGAGCCCCACGTCAGGCTCTGTGCTGACAGCTCAGAGAGTGGAGCCTGCTTCAGATGCTGTGTCTCCTTCTCTCTCTGCCCCTCTCCCACTCGCACTCTGTCTTTCTCTCTCCCAAGGATAAATACGCATTAAAAAAATTAAAAAAAAAACAAAACTACAGCTTTGTAGGATAACTTGAGGCCTAGAATTGTGATACCTTCAGTTTTGTTTCCCTTTTTCAAGATTGCTTTGGCTATTCAGGGTCTTTTGTGGTTCCATACAAAACATAAGATTATTTTTTCTAGTTCTGTGAAAAATGCTGTTGGTATTTTGATAGAGAATGCATTAAATCTATAGATTTCCTTGGGCAGTATAGACATTTTAACAATATTTGCTCTTCCAAATCATGAACATGGAATATCTTTCTATCTATTTATGTTGCTTTCGATTTCTTTCATCAGTGTTTTATAGTTTTCAGAGCATAGGTTTTTCATCTTTTTGGTTAAACTTATTCCTAGGTATTTATTATTTTTGGTGCAATTGTAAATGGAACCGCTTTCTTAATTTCTCTTTCTGCTGCTTCATTATTAGGGTTTAGAAATGCAATAGATTACTGTGCCTTGATTATGTATCCAATGACCTTACTGGTTTCATTTTTCAGTTCTAGTGGCTTTTGAGTGGAGCCTTTAGGGTTTTCTATACATAGTATCATCTCACCTGCAAATAGTGACCATAGCAGGTAATGTTATATTTCAAAAATAGAGCCTAAAACTCATAGGGCTTAAGAAACTTTCCAAATTCATCTTTTTTTTTTTTTTTTAATTCCCAATCTTCCACTCCACCTTACTCTCAATCAGGACTTAATTAAAACAAACTTTCTTCTAGATACTTCTATGAGAAATTTGGAAATTATTTTAGACTATTCTCTCTCCTTTATCTCCGACGCCCAATACTTTATTCATTCTGCCTCTTATTGCCTCCTTTTGCAGATGCTGTTGGCACCCTGCCTCTATCTTTAACAGTCATTATTCCTGAGCCCATCAATAGCTTCTGACTTCAAGCACTCACAATTCCTTGCCTGAAGGCCTCTCTCTCCTCAGAAACCTCCTTTGTCTATGTATTGGGCAGGTCTAAAGTATCAGAGAGCTAAGGCCCTTAGGCGTTACCCCAAACCCAACCGATGACAGGTGAGAGTGGATAAATAGACCCACTACCCCACCGCTTGGATAGGACAACACTGTTAATCCACTCTGGCTGCCCAGTAGAATTCTGCCTCAAGTCCAATAATCTCATCGTTTTGCTACATCCTGGATTCCTTCTTTCTGCAACATCTCCAGCTTACTATCCTTTATCTATATGCACCCAAATAAGTGACTTGCACTCAAACCCTTCTCTCCAGATCTGCTTCTCTGGGTACCCGGCTTCACGCTTCTCCCCTTCATTCCCACTTCAGTTTAGAAACTTGTTTCCTCCCACCCAAACTGTGACCATAATATGCTCACGTTCTTCTTGGCTTCATTCTCTCCCGTCAAATACTTCCTTCAGAGAAATATTTCTAAAATATAAATATGATCAGGCCACTATGCTCAGAGTTGCTTGAGGACAGACAACCATTTCCTGGAGCAATGTGGCCCCAGCCTCTCCCCAGCACTCCACACACAGTAGGTCCTTTAGGAAAGTATATCGGAGTAATAAATGGCTAAATGCATAATGCACACAGTCTAACAGCTATCGGAACTGAACTCAAGCATATGTGTGTCCAGTCCCAAATCTTGGGTTCTTCCTACCACAGGGTGCTTTATAAAGAAGGCAGGACACCCTGGGGCTAGTGACACACAGGTGCAATGGATTTGCAATTGTCTCACGTTTTAATGCATAAGATCCTCCAACCTCTTTCCATGGTCAGTAAGAATGTGATAGAATTTGAAGGGCCTTTGAAGCAGCTCCATCAGATTTATTTCCTCTTTCCTCTTGTATCAGGTCAAATATATAACAGAGCCTCCTTCAGGTTTTGACCACATAAAACGCCTACTCCTTCCTTCTCCCTAATGTAAGTCACAAGGAAAGGCTGTCTGGGGAGAGCAGAGCCAGGAAATACGATCGTATCAGGATGGAGCAGCTCTCTCAAGAGGGCAGGCAGTGAGGAGTGAGGAAGCTGGGAGAAGGCTGGCTGAATTGTTCCTTTCGGGAGCAAGAGTGAGGGAGGACAGGGTTCATAGGATTTTCCAGGCGACTCAGGAAAGTGTCTTTGTATCTCAACCACCCCCTTGTTGGTGTGTCCTGTGTGGATCTGAACCGGCCATTAAAGGACTGTCGAAATTGCATCACCCATTTGCAATTTAGACAATGTTTTTACTTTTAACATTTCGAAAAGACTTCCTTCATCAGCTCTCCTCATGCTGGAGTTGGGAGAGGGGAGCTGGAAGACAGACAGTGGAAACTTAGCTAACATTTATAGTGACAGTGAGCATTCCACGGGCTCTCCTCTAGCCTCCTTCTTTGGTTGCAAACAATCTGCTTTTTGGTTCCCGAGCCCACCCTCCAAAGATCCAGAGATGCCCTAGTCTCTCAAGATGGCTCTTCAGTAGGCTTTGTAGTTTCCCAGCTCCCCCCACAGATGCCTCTCTCCACATGGCGAGTCTTGCCTGGCCATGAGTGGGTCTTTGGTTCTGGTGCCAACATAGACTTAACTGGTACTGGAACAAACACAATTGTCATGTGATCAAATACAACTGAATATTATGTTTATTATTTACCTCCCATTCTGTCATTGTAATTACTTCAGGAGATGGCCCTCCACTGTCCCTTTATGAAAACTTCAGTAGTCCCAAGAATTTTCTGACTACCCTTAAGTAAGACAGGCAATATATCTTACATAATAACTTTAAAAAGCATTGATTCTGAAGTCAGTATGTCCAGACCAAGACTTAATCAAAACATCAAACTTTTCTAATATCATCAGATCTCCCCTCCTTCATCCTGAGGGCTGCAGTCTTAAGGAAGATAGTAGGTACTTCTTCCTTTTTCCTTCGGACCCTTCCTTCCTTATTGTTCTGTACTTGCTAGATGTTTTCTGATCAGATCAGAACAGGCAGAGGATGAAGCAAAAAGAGGAAATGAAAGGTCATGCTGATAGGTACTGATGAGGGCTGACTGCACGCTTGGGCCTGGAAGATGAATAAGGCTTATCCCTTCCCTTCCCTTCCCTTCCCTTCCCTTCCCTTCCCTTCCCTTCCCTTCCTTTCCCTTCCCTTCCCTTCCCCTACTGACACTTTCTTTGTTCTTAGGAGTTTCAATCACCAAGAGGTTTACTTGTGCTGTTACTTTGATCCTGAAAGTCACATCCTATTCCAAGTGGAGAATCAATCTTCAGCTTCTTGCTGTTGGATTTCTTTACTTATGGACAGCACCCAAGACAGTCACATCCATGGCCTTGCTCTCCGTGTGTGTGTGTGTGTGTGTGTGTGTGTGTGTTCCTCTATCTCCCCACTCTGCTGCGTGAGAAATGAACAAGCATCCTTCAACCCAACAAGTACTGGGAACACAGACAAGTCGCAGCAACCGACCTCTTGTTGTGACAGGCTGATTTAGTGCTCTAGGTATCAGACTCAGGTCCCCCGTGTTTCCAAATGCAAGGGACACATTGCATGCTCTTCAATTCGTCTGTGGAAGCCTCTCACTGGGCTTATGATGGAGCATCACCCCATCCCTACTCAGGGTGGGGGGGTACTGCAACATGGTACCACAACACCTCTTCACTAAGATATCTCCTTCCAAACGTTCCATTTTTCTCTGTTCTCAATTCTTGTCTTGTTTGAAGTCACTGTGGGGGTCCAAAAACCAGGTAACTACTTTACAAACAATTTCTGTAAACGTTGCAAGTAGCAATCTCCCTGATATTCACTTTGGTGGATGGCATTTCTTAAATTCATACCCAGGTCAGAACTGTGGTAGGAAGGGTCTTCTTTTATTTTTTTTTTTAATTTTTAACGTTTATTTATTTTTGAGAGAGAGAGAGAGAGCATGGGGGAGGGTCAGAGAGAGAGGGAGACACAGAATCCGAAGCAGGCACCAGGCTCTGAACTGTCAGCACAATGCCCAATGTGGGGCTCAAACTCATGAGCCATGAGATTATGACCTGATCCAAAGTCCAATGCTTAACTGACTGAGCCACCCAGGCACCCCAGAAGGGTCTTCTTTTAACATCTTGATCCTGCCGCCAAGCTGTAAGAGGGCTCACTCCCTTCCAGTCTCTAGCCTACTTTCTGATATTCTTTCTTTTCACAAACTAAGAAATGGAGGCTCTGAGAGATTAAGAAACCACTCAATATCACCCAGCCATTAGACCGAAGAGCGGAAATTTGAACCTAAGACTCTGTGTCCAGTCCTGGTGTTTTTAATCTCTTGGCCATGATGTCCACTGTGCATCATCAGCAAAGTGCTTCTTTTCTGGATTTTAGGAAATTACAGGAACACAGACTTTCCCCCAACGTTATAAAGGTTAGCTGTGTCCCACACTCCCGTCAGACACTGGAACCAACTTTGCTACAAGGGTACCAATCATACTGTCCCATGGCCAACTCAACCCTAGAGTCTTCAATACTTTGCTACTCAGAGGGTGATCCAAAGACAAGCTGCAGTGTCTGAGAGCTTGTTAGAAATGTGTTCTCAAGAGCACCTGGGTGGCTCAGTTTGTTCAGCGTTGGCTCAGGTCATGGTCCCGCATGGGGCTCCATGCCGACAGTGCAGAGCCTGCTCGGGATTCTTTCTCCCTCTTCCCTCTCTCTCTCTCTCTGCTCCTTCCCTACTTGCACACACTCTCTCGCTCTCTCTTTCTCTCAAAATAAATAAATAAACTTAATAGAAGAAGAAGAAACGTGTCCTCAGTGCCTCCCCAGTAACCTCCCTACGAGAGTCTGCATTTTAGCAAGCACATTAAGATGGAAGAAACATTGGTCCCCACCGTCACTCCACAGAGACGGAGTGAACCTTCTAGCACATCTACAATTTACCTCCTGTCCTTTAAGAGACCCGAAGACTAAACATAATCTTCACTACACCTGTTACTTTATCATATTAGGTTATGACAGGTGTCCTTTAAGAGACCCGAAGACTAAACATAATCCTCACTACACCTGTTACTTTATCATATTAGGTTATGACATTAAACTTTCTTCACCCCAAAATGTCACTTTGTTGATCTAATTCTTCAGTTTTCCTAGTCTATCCTTTCAAAATAAACTCTGCTCTTTGTCTCCAAGACTATAAACTGAATCTCTAGATTAAAAATAAATCTCCAATTGGCGAATTGATGTAGCCCAGCAGGGCAGGGAGCACTTGGGCTAAAGAGTCAAGTCTAACTGCACCTAGAAAATGAGTTGGTTCTTCCGTTCTCATCATCACAGCCTGCCCGCCCCACCCCTGCGTGTTCATGCCAGTGCATTGCACACCCGTTTCTTACACTCGTTTTTTAAACGAGTCAATAAACGTTTAGCAAGCAACGACTGGATTCCAGGCATGGTGCAAAGAGTAATAAATTAAAAGATGGGTCACACACGGATTCACAGGAACTTAGAGTTAATTAGGAAGAAAAGACACACACAAACATTGAGCGTTTAAGGTGGAATATGAAACTTCTTGCATAAAGCATCTTTTGATGGACTACACATTGATAATACAACCGCAAACCTTCAGTGGCCCCCAACAATTCCTGCGTGCAAAAGCCATTCATCGGTCAGCTGCATTTCTGCTCCATGCAGTTGGCATTCCTGGAATCAGGCAGAGGGACAGTCTCTTCTGGGACATGCTGACTCCGTGGCCACACCATGTGGAGTCCTTTAAAGCTTCTGCGCAGAAGTAGAAGTCACTCCCTCTCACGTTCCTTGGGCCTGACGAGGTGGACCATGTCCAATGCCCGTGGGACTCCAGGAAGGGGCCGCAGAGATGGGCACAGCTGTGAAGGCAGCAAATGTGTGGAAAAATATAACACTGATCTCTCACACGCGTCACGAGAGAGGAAGAGCTGAGGTGCTTTGGGAATCTGGACACCTGAAGAACACCTCTAACTGAGAGAAAGAAGGAAGACCTCCTGAAGAGGTGTTTTTGAAACATGTGCCATGGGAAGAAGGGTGGAGGGAGGAGGGGTGGCTTCCTGGAGCCATGGAAGCAAAGACTGGGGAGGCACTATGCAGAGGGAGCAGAGAATGGGATGGCAGGGGGCAGTGACGGCAATGAAACTGAGGAAAAATCACGGGAGGTCTTAAAATCCAGCGGAGGTGCTGAGACCTCACTGTGGAAGCTACGGCTGGGGAGTCAGGGCAGACAGTGGTGCGGGCAGGTGCCTCCAGCCATGCTGCAGGCAGATTAATCTAGTCTGAATGCAGTGCTTCTAGGACAGGTCATGGATTTCAGAGCCCTAGTCTTGTCCTCTCTCTCTCCCTCTTTCCTCCACCACCTCCTCTCTGTCTCTCTGTCTTTGTCTTTCTCATTCTGTGTGTGTGTGTGTATGTGTCTGCTTTCTCTCCTTTCTGTTTGCCTCTCTCTCATTCTCTCTCTCTTTCTCTGTCCCACTGTGTCTCTCTGTCTCTCCCTGTCTCCCTCCCTCTCTCTCAGCATCTCTCTCATTCTCCCTGTCTTTCTCTTTCTCACACTTGCCCACTTCCTAAGACCAGCGCATATATTCCCTCGTTTGTTCCTGACCCTCTCAAGAAAAATTAATTTTTTTATAACCACTGTCCTTTTACATTTACCTTTTATCCTTAATGTGTGTGTGTGTGTGTGTGTGTGTGTGTGTGTGTGTTTCCCTTACAAAAACATGAGTTCTCAAAGGGAGAAGTCTTGTTTTCTCCATTTTTTGTATCTTCAATTCCAGATCAGAGCTGCATATCTCTTGTCTGTGGAAAGGACAGGTTGGACGAGGAAAGATACAAAGGCTTAGTTTGATGAACATTGCAATAGGTTATTAGTCGGGTGAAAACTTGAATGGAAGGAGTCAAATGAAATATACGGGTCGGTGTTAATATGTTTGTGTATGTGCTCTTTACTTCCAGTACATTCGGAGGAAATTTATTTCTATTTTCATAAACTGCCTTTGTATTCCTGTTATGGAATACACTTGTAACCACATGCAAGTGAAGCCAGACCCTTAACAAGTCTGGACATATGTGCTTAATCCAAGACTAACTGAAAAGTCCTGTGGGAGCAAGATGTTCCAGGGAACAGAAACCCACTTCTCCTCTCCTGTCTTATGGGCAACCAGGATAGAAGGGGTCAAAGCGGAAGCTCAAATAGGGAAGTTCCAAATCCTAAAACCTGCTTTAATATCCACAAGGTCAATTAGCCATGAATATTTTCTTGCCTGAAATTCCCAATGGTCAGGGATTGTTCACTAATGGGTATTTCTCCAAGGCTTTCTGGATTTTGCATTTCTCTGCCTCATTAGGACTGGAAACCTATGTGATCTCAGAGAGAGCCTGGTGAGGTTCAATGGGAGAAAATAAGCCTGCACTCCTTGGAAAGGATGCTAGAGGTGACTTCATTTTTCAACAGCCTCTCTGAAGGAAATAACAGGAATGGTGCAGATTACAGAACCCCAACTTTCACCGTTAGGCCACAGTGACGGTTACTGGGGAATTGTGGTCAAACTGGTACAGTGCAGAGGACGGTTTACGTGATCATCGCCAAAGGTTTACGTGATCATCTCCAAACACCCACGACCTTTGCGTGAGCAGGTGTTTATTTCCTGGGGCTGCCGAAACAAATGGCCACAAACTAGATGGCTCCAAACAATAGAAGGACATCCTTGCTCAGTTCTGCAGACTAGAAGTCTGAGATTAAGAAGTCAGCAGGGCCATGGTCTCTCTGGGGACGCCAGGGGAGGATCCTTCCTTGCCTCTTCCGGTGGCTGCCTGCAGACCTTGGCGTTCATTCCTTGGCTTACAGCAGCCTAACTTCAATGTTCGCCTTTGGCCTCTGTCTCCAGCCTCACGTGTCCATCTTCCTTTCCCATCTGTGTTTCTGTTTTCTCTTCTTGCAAGGACAATAGTCATATGGGATTCAGCGCCCACCCGAATGCACAATAACTTCCTTTTAACTTGATCACATCTGCAAAGACCTGTTTCCAAATAAAGTCACATTCACAAGTTGTGGGTGGATGTGAATTTTGGGGTGATGCCATTCAACCCAATATAGTAAGTCTCTGCAGGAAGAAGTGAAGTACAGAGAGGGGACTGTCGCACACTTTGTTATCCAAGGAAACTGAAAGCCAGCCCCATGAAGGCTGGTGCACAAAGGGCTGGAGAGCTGAAGTCATGTGGCCATTTTGACGAGGCCAAGCTAAAGTAATAATAATTGAATGCACATTTTCAGATATTGTCCTAGAATTTATCCCTGAGCTCTTTATGTGTCCATGAGTCCTTGCCCTATTTTATGTAAAAAAAAATAAAATAAAATAAAATAAATTGAGATATTCAGTCATAGAGATTAGAAGAATTCCGTATTCCTCAAAGAATATTCTTTCTCAAGGAAACCAGCATTAACTGAGTAGATACTATGTGCCTGGCACAAATCTAAATGTCTTGCTCATGTTATCTCATTGAATTGTGGTATCAGTCCTGACAAGTATGGGTTATTTCCTGCATAATACAGGTGAAGAAACTGAACAGATGGTTTCCTTTTCCTAAGATTAGTCATGCAAGTATTTAATTACTTTTGGCACTCAAATGGAAGTAAATATAAAACCCTATTTAAAAATTCATTTACAACATTTTCTGTAAAATATTATCTAAAGTCACACTTGCTATGGTTGATGGATCCAGACATTCAAATTGTGTTTAGGTCATACATACTGTAGGGCAGAAATTCTCTTACTTTTCTGCGTTACCTCCATGATATCTCAGTACATGAAGAGTACACAGATGGCCTCTGATGGTAGAATTGTAAATTATTTTCATAAATCCTCAAATCAGAATTCACACTTTGATCCCCAATAAAGCAGAAAAGACCACTGAAAGTCATAAGATTCCAATTCTGCTCTGCAATCTGCCATATAATGATGACACCATTTGGGAAACTCAATTCTCTCTTTTTCAACTCTCTTGTTTGTAAAAACCACTGTCGTACTTCTCTATCAAGGACTCTTTCACCTTATTGCTTTATGATAGTAAGCACTTTCAAATCATAATATCTTTCTTAAGCTTCCATGAAAAATGCATGGAAACACATAGCATTTTAGATTCAAATTCTTATTTGACCACAGTCTGATTTCTTTCAGACCCATGCTAATTTGTGGGAATGTGTGGCACCGTATTGAGAATAGATGAGAATAGTTGTATCATCTCAATGTCATCTATCAATAACATACACTTTTACTCTTGACGCTCATTTTCTTTTGATTATTGTCTTCCCAGATATTTACAATTTTAAACCCATGTATATCTGAGGACAAGGGTATTTTTTTGCTCCTTGCGGGTAAAGTTATTCTCCTGCACTGCCCATAAGATCGCCTCCCTTTGTAGGAAAACGTTGGGTCCATGTGTTTGGCAGATGATGAAAGTGAGTCCTGTTTACAGGTTTTTCTCTTGACCCAGTAAAATCAGAAAAAGAGAAAGAACACATTAGTGACTTTCCTCTCTGCAGGGATTTTTCAACCTTAGGAACGTGGACATGATGTCTCCTGAAAATGAGTACTTTGGATTCATGTTGGCAAGCATGCCAATAAACAGAAGAACTGGGGAATAAGTCTTTAATAAGGTTATCTTTTATTTGCAGTCCTTGAATAGACCTGCTTTTTAGACATAGGATAAGATTTTTACAAGGGCTAAGGTTGCAAGGGGCGAGCTTTACCTAGAGAGGCTGAGAAGCCATTGTTCACTGATGGGCAGATGTGTGGATTCCCTTGTCTTGCCTTAAGACTGTCAGGTAGCATTTCAGAGCCTCTGTGTTCGCTTATTACCAACCTTGAGTCTGAGCCTTCAGCATCATTCGCTACCTGGAAATCCCAACAGACATTTTACCGTATTTACAATGCAATGCATGGATTTAAGTAATTCAAAACAGACTATCAGTTTTCTATCAGCAATTTTAAATGGATCCCATTAATTTTTATAAAGATATAAATTTTGACTATCTAATTATCTAATAATTATGTGTTAGCTTCATGTGCATGCCTTTGGGGAAGTGTATTGCCCGAACAATTAGTTCAAATATGGTTTTGGATTGAAAACCAAATATTTAAAAGGGAGAACCGGTCTTGTCTGTTTTGAAACAGGTTTCTCAGTGGTTAGGATGCGGTTGTGACAAAGAAAAAGTCCCATGATAAGCATTCAGACTGGAAGAGAATTTTTGGGCTCCATATCATGTACGGACACTTGTGTCTCATGAGCAGGGTCAGTTATAGAAATTGTTTCATCACTTAAGGACCCCAACATCTCTGGAGAAGCCATGAAAACAGCCATTAGGTATAGAAAATAACAGCAGGATTTAATGTGAAATCTGAAAGTTACATTAGTATACTAAATTCTACAGACAAATCATCTAAGAGTAAAGTAAATTTTACAACCAATGAAAATATGGAGGCCACACTCCCCCTATGGAAGCAAAGGATAAAGATGACAAACCATGGATCAGTTAGTCGGGAGAGTGGTCATTTGGGGAGTTGCTAGTTTGTAATAGGTAGCACTCCTAGACACCATCTGGACACCTGCTCAGCCGTATTCTGTATTCCGTGATTTGCCCGATCCATCCATAGCCCTGGAGAGAGCACTGGCTCCTACCAGCCTCTTTTGGCCATATGTCTTTATGGAGCTAGATTTACAACTTTTCCTTGAATTCCAAGAAAGGCCTTGATATCCTGCCAATAAAAGTATTTTTAAAATAGCTCACCAGAATCGGTTTCCAATACTTCCGATAAGAAGAAACTTGACAGGAAAGTTAACTACAAGCCTCCAACAACGGCAGGGATGGTTAAGTCTGCTGTGTTGTCAATCACGGGTCATGGGTGGGAACGTCCTTCTGCCACTTGTGACAGGCAGCTTACTCACCGTCCTGGCAACTTCACTTCCAGTAGGAGAAAGTCACTCCGGAAGGCTGAGTCCTCCCAGAGAGGATGCGTCAGTTGTGACACCTGTTACTTGGGAAAGAAAAGCTGTCTTCGAATCAACACAGTGAGAGTGAGGATACAAGTTACTCTTCCCTAAGCACGAGCACGGATTCCAAGTTAATGCCAGCAGACTCCAAAAGTCTTCTCCACTCAGGGTACTCCGTTCTCATTTTGGTAACCACATTATATGAATAATGGGCGGTTAAGATCAGTACCACTTGGAACTCATTTGGAATTTATGGCTTCCCCCAACTCCTGTTTTCTGGATTCAGACTCAATTTATGGCTTGGAACACAGTGTTTCCTACAGGAAAAACTTTGAAATGTGCAGAAGAAGAAAGGGCTCTTGGAGAATATTAAATATCTTACAAAACATCATGCTGATGAGTAAATAAGAGTGTAAATGAATCCAGATAAAAAGTATTGTGTTTCCATTGGAATACTCAGGGGCTTAAGAGTTAAGGGAACAAGTTTTGTGGGGAAATGTGTTTCAGGTTATGCCAAATGCAAAACGTGTGCAAAAGCGTTTGAGATGTTTTTCCTCGATTAAGATGCCGCCACATTTCTCCCTCCCGGTAATTAGTAAATTAGACAAGTAAAATTTATGTGTAAATACTCAATGCGATTCATGAGCATGAATAATGACCTCAAACTTACAAACTGAAATTAAACACGGAATATTTGCAGAGTTTCCCTGGAGTAAACTTCAGACTCTAAAGAAGTTGTGAATTAGGCCATGAAGAAACAGATGAAGGCATTGACTTGTGGATTGTGATTTTATTCTTAATGTGGCTTTTAAATTATTTTGAACTTAGCCATTTTAGGAACGCCAATGTGAGAATAAAACAGAATAAACTATTTTAAGGGGGAACACAGGTTAAATTCTCATTCTCTCTAGTCCCAGAAGGGGGCAAATGCAATTGGACTTTGGTCCAGCGCAAAACAGAATCGGATGGTGTTGAGTCACACGCACGGGCCCGCCTTCCACTCTGCTCCCTCTTCGACACTATGGAGTACAACGCGTTCTTTGGTGTCTCGTTCTCTTTTCTATGCCATTACACTGAGTACTTTTGCCCAGTGTGTCTAAGAAAGTAAACACCAGGGCAGTTATCGCTTTCTCTTCCACTGACATCCACTGCTCTGTAGCAAACACTGAAGATCTGCTTTGGAGATCCAGCGATGAGCAGTCATGGCTTCTTCTCCGGAAGATGATGATGTCAGAGAACAGAGAGGACGCCCAACAAACAAATCCAACCTAAAACAGTTCTGAGGGTATCGAAACAGAGGAATCAAGCAACACGAGGGGCTGGGAGAAGATATGAAAAAAAAATTATCTATTTTACTTTTTTGATGAACCTTCTTCAAGAACTTTAATCCACACTTCTCTGTGTCTCATTTTCTGAATCCCTCATTTCCTTGCCACTTAAATAATGTGTCAACCATTCATTGTCAGTCCCATGCAGAAGACTTTTGTCTTCTGCATCCAGAAGCTGTATGCATCCAGGTCCCAGTCAAAGCTTCTTGGCTGTGATGTGAATTTCAAGTCGTCTCCTTCTTTGAAACTCCGTCTATTGTTTGCACATCGTAATGTGTAATAATCGTTCGTTATTTTTTTAAGTAAAGCAAAGGGCTATTGTGAAACATATCCACTGAGGTTTATAAATTGTTTTATTAAGTTAAATGCATAGTCTACAATGTAATAAATTCACATTTCAAAAAGACTATTGGGTAGAATTCTCTCAAAGAAAGGTGGATTTTGCCCACGTGAGGTAAACTTAGTTCTGTGAGGATCGAAACAGAACTGTGCATGCTTTTATTTGGTTGGTAAAGATAATCCCAATTCGAATATTTGGCAAAGGAGAGGGATTCTCCTGGGAAGACAAACCTTAAATAAAAATCGTACCCCTCACATTTTCATTATGGCGAACACCAACTATGACCATAATTTACTTGCAGTGTTTCCAAGCAAACCACACTACAGAAGTGTGGAGGGATTTGCAATGTAGACAGGAGGATCCCGCTAAGGCTTCTGAGTAACACAGACTTCACAGTTGGACCACGTTGCTTCGAGTTCTTTTTTTTTTTTTTTTTTTAATTTTTTTTTCAACGTTTTATTTATTTTTGGGACAGAGACAGAGCATGAACGGGGGAGGGGCAGAGAGAGAGGGAGACACAGAATCGGAAACAGGCTCCAGGCTCTGAGCCATCAGCCCAGAGCCCGACGCGGGGCTCGAACTCACGGACCGCGAGATCGTGACCTGGCTGAAGTCGGACGCTTAACCGACTGCGCCACCCAGGCGCCCCTCGAGTTCTTATTCTAAACATAATCTAGTTATTTAGTCAGGGGGTGGGTAAAGTCAAAATGAGACCAATTTTAGTCTAATACCATCAGCAAGAAGAAAGAGGTACTGAGATCATGTGGGTGGGCTTCCAAATTGCCTTTTCAAATTGTTTCCCTGACAAATGGCTAGAGGCCAAGTGAATACACATGGAGGAGATATCAAAATAGCACTTCCCAAAAGCTCCCAAATGGGCCCTATTTATGGGGCATTCTGAAATGCTGTAGCTGACACCAATTACAAAGACACTGTGCCTCTGAGAATTGGCATGAAAATAGAAGATGAACCTTAATGCGAATTTTTCGGGGCCAGGAAAAGTGCAGTGAGGTAGAAGTTACTTCTCCCAAGGCAGAAGGTACTTTCTAACATGGCGCTGCCGGTAAGGTTATGAGCCATTGGAAAGGAATCCCTTTGGAGGGAAAAAAAACGTGGAGAGAGGCCATTTCTTTGAAATTGGGCAACTTTTTTGAGCTTTTATTTCAGTTTGAATTCACATGCTGGAGCAAGTTATATCTTTATTTTTCATGATCCCTTAGAGAATGATCACTACGTAGCACTTCGGCAGTGCGTCGTATCTTTCTTCTCGGAGCATCCCTTGTGTGCCAGACATTGTGCTAGACAGGGGGATTGCAAAGGTAATTAAGATTCAGTCCCTGATATCAAGGAGCTTACTGTCTAATGGAGTAAACAGATGTCCTCCAGATGATTATTCCAAACTATGAGTTCCGCTCAGCAGTGTTTCTCAACCTTGGCACTACTGATGGTCGGATTGGATATTTCTTTGTTATGAGGGACCACCCTGCATAGTGTGGAAGGTTCAGCAACATCCCTGACCTTCACTCAGCGGGTGCCAGGAGCGAACCTCCGGTGTGCCAACCCCAACTCTCTCCAGACATGGTCAGGTGGTCCTGGGAGGTGAAATCATGCCGGATGGGAACCACTACGTCAAAAGCACAAAGAATTGTGGAGGCACAGAGAATAGAGTCCATCTACCTTGGGAAGTCGGAGAAAGGATGTTGGAGTTGAGTTTTGGAATCTATCCCTGCAGCAAATATATTGCACACCTACTGCGTGCCAAGTGTTTGGTTGTGCATGAAGGTAAACAGGAGTTTCCCTAATGGTGGGAAGCAGCTGTACATGGAGCTACACCATGTCCACGTACATCCGGGGAACCGTAGGGCATTTATATTTGTGACCTGTGGCAATTGGGATGGGCAGCAGGGAAGTGAAGCCAGAGAGCTACAGATGACCAATTGCGAGAAACGCCTTGGGCCTCCTGCCAAGGGAATTAGGGGTTTGGAATTTACGCTGTGGGTGCTGTGAGGCTACGGAAAGGTTTTAAGCAAGAGATTCCTATGCTCGAATCACACAGAGCGTGTGTACCGTTGGCAAAAAACAGCCTATTGAAAAGTCAAACATCCTGTCAACTACTGTCTGCCCCACAACACATGACCATCGTGTCTGGGCCTCCTCACTGAATGAATCCCACAGATGATGGCTCAGCGCTGAGTTCCCCGACTTCACAGCTCCTGCAGGAAAATGCATCTCCGCCCCTTTCTCTGGACGGCTTGCCTTTACAAGAGCTGTGAGGTAAAAGATCATGGCTGTGTGTGCTAGAAGTTGGAAGAGAAGGAGACAGGTGGAAGTAAAACCCAAATGGAGAAAGCAGTTTGCAGAGCTCTGTTTTCCTGATGCCCTAATTTCTAACTTCCAGCTTATAAACGGTTCCTTTTGAAAAAGAAAGTCAGCCACTTGGATCTAGGTGGTTTGCGGCAACCTGCCAGGCTCCCAGATTAAGTGAAAGTCATTACAAAATGTTTTACACACATGGGAAGAACAGGGCTGGTTCAGTGTTGGTTTGGCCCTCCAACATTAATTCTCATTATCTCAAAATGCAAACATGCTCTAACCTCCAGCAGATGACATTACTTTCTCCTTGACATCAGACATAAAAGAAAGAAAAATAAACACGGGATAGTGACAGCGTTAAGCTGGTAGTCATTTTTCTTTAATATTTCAAATTCAATTCCAGACCAGATTCTCCGTTTTGTCCTAGAGATTAGGATAGGAAGATTGCCATTTTAGTCTGATGAAAGCCTTTCCTTTCCAGTTAGCTTAATTAAGGGGAAGAGGGAGGGAGCCAGGAGGAAACCAGTCTGGTTTAGATCAGGGTGAGAGTCATCATTTTTTATAAACACACCACAGATTTTTGTTGTTCTCAATGTTTTTCTGGTTCTTGGTAGAAACACCAGTTCCGTTTTCAAAACAAACTAACCCCATGGGTCCAGTGACTCGGCACTCTTGGTAAATGTTTGGTGTTTCTAATGACAGTAGACCAGAATCTGTAGACTCTAACCTGGTCTCATAAACCTGAGTGATGATGGACAATCAGTACGGCTCCCTTGTCCTCACCGTCTGTAAGTATTAATACCATTTATCCAAACACTCCTAACACCACTTTAAAAAATCACATACGGTGTAAATTCTACCTGCTGTGGAGACTATGCTATAGTAAGTTCATAACCCGGTCCTTAAACTCCCAACTTAATGCTGACTCTCATTACCTCTCATTGCTGAGTGATAAGCTGTTTAGTGTGTAGGATATAAAATGTGTTATGTATGTTCAGGTATGTATGTTATGTTTTTATATTTAGGGTGACTAGCTCATTCCGATTCATGTGGGGCTTTCCTGGTTTGCCTAAGACTTTTCTGATTTCAGCACTGAAAGCCCCTCATCCTGGGGAATCCCTCAGTCCCTTGTAAACCAGGATAGTCAGTTGCCCTATTACACATAACATTGCAAATCATAATTTGTAGGGAAGGGACGATGGTACACCAAGTGTACTAAATCTCCGTCTCCAGTGATTGAGCATGATTCTTCTTTGACCTTAGATATACAAGTTACTTTGTTTGTTTTTTTTTTAATTTTCCCCTATTTGCACACTTGGTGAAACTGACACCCTACGCAGTCAATGTCAGATCTGATGAAAGTTTCCATTCACTGTTGGTACTTACATGACAGGCAACAAACGAAGATCAAGGCAATCATACATATTTTAACCTCTGATGTTTTACCAATACAGTTGGAGGGTTCTTTTCTCATGAATAATTTTTAACCATTCCATGAGCACACACAGAGTACTACACTGCCAGAGCGTGCATTGCATCAGTGAAGTTGCCATTGAAAGGAGGAGAACCCCACTATGATGCAAAGATCGTACATTAGGAATCTATACTTTACAGAGTTGGTGTTTGAGAAGGGTCATTATTCACATCTGTCTGTTTCTAATTATGCATTTATTCAAATATTTATTGTCCTGGTCTGGGCAAGATGGGAAGAATCAGAGAAATTACTAGTTCCTTTCTTCCTCAGGGAGATCAGTGATACTGCCTAAATTCTTGACAGTGATGGTCAGAGGAATCAGGTGGGTTTTTTTTTTTCTTTTCCTTTGATTTTATATTTGTTTCTATAGTGAAATGAGTATTACCACAATAAGTCTAGTTAACATCTGTCACTATACACAGTTTTCTTGGGATTACAACTTTCAAATATGCAATGTGGTATTAATGATGATAGTTGAAGTCCTGCACATTATATCCCCATGACTTATTTCTCTTTTAACTGGAATTTTGTACCTTTTGACTCCCTTCACCCATTTCACCCACCCCCTACTTTCTGTCTCTGACAACCACCAATCTGTTCTCCACATCTATGGGCTTCGTTTTCCTCCCCCTTAGATTCTACGTATGAGTGAGATTATATGGTATTTATCTTTGATTTCTTTCACTCACCATAAAGCCCTCAAGGTCCATCCATGTTGTCACAAATGACAAGATTCCCTTTTCTATGGCTGAATAATATCCCATCGCACACATACAACACATTTTCTTTATCCGTTCATCTACCAGTGGACACTTAGATTGCTTCCATGTCTTGATAGAAATGATGTTACAATGAACATGGGAGTGCAGATATCATCAGGTGTTTTTTTTTTTCTTAATTTGAAGGAATATACCAGAGGAATTGAAAACTGAGTTCATACCTTCTAATTATCTAATGAAAAAGTATAAAAGAAAACAATAGGTAAAGGGGAGTGGGAGGTACAGGCTTCCAATTATGGAATGAGTTAAGTCACAGGTACGAAAGACACAGCATAGGGAATACAGTCAATGGTACTGTAACAGTGTTATAATGTGATGGACAGTAGCTACGCTTGTGAGCAAGCATCAGTAGACAGATGTTGAATCATTATGTTTTACCCCTGAAACTAATGTCACATTGTGTGTCAACTACACTTCAATAAAAAAAGAAAACAATGTATATAAGAGCTAGAACCAAAAAAAAGCAGCCCAGAAACCTTAAGGAAGGGAAAAAAAAATGAAAGAAAATGATAGTAGCATGGTCGCATTCTTACTGTGACCACAAATGAAGGCTGGAAAATACAACTGTGTTTCACATATGACTGACATTGAAAATAGTTAAATATAAAACAGGTTGTTTTTTTTTTTTTAAAGAAAGCAACTTTATTGATGTATAGTTTGTAGGCAGTAACATGCACTGATTTTAGGTGCAAATTTCAATGAGTTTTGACAGATTTAGACATCATACAAGCATTAATTACCACAAGCAACATATAGAACATTCCATGATCTCAGGAAATGTCTCTTCCCAGTAGATTCCCCCATTTGCCCACCCCTGACATACTCCTGCTGAATTTGAGGTTAATTATTTTGAAAATCTCAACTGGAGAAATAATTTTCTAAGACTATTATTACTAAAGTAATTGAGTCAGAAATAAGGAAGAAACCTAAATAAACCAAAAAC
This sequence comes from Lynx canadensis, assembly GCF_007474595.2. Lineage (NCBI taxonomy): Eukaryota > Metazoa > Chordata > Mammalia > Carnivora > Felidae > Lynx > Lynx canadensis. The sequence continues at coordinate 71,650,098 of NC_044304.2, read as the reverse complement.
TTTGGAATACATTTTAAAAGTTGGCAAACAATGTCAGATGATTTCAAGGAACCTATCATTTCCAGGCATTTTGAACGGTTATAACACATAGAAGAGGGTGAGAGTGTTCTCAATTCGATCGTAAAATCTGACAGTGATATAAAAAGGGGGAGACAGAGACTAAGACTAGACGCCCATCCCATTTGTCAATCACACGTAAAAATTCTAAATCGAATGGTATCCATTCAATTTGAACAGTATATCAAATGTGATCTACATTTACTGTAGATCATTTAATAAAATCAAATAAAATACATTTAAATAAAACACAAATGGAATATTTTTTCTTGGAATTTGAAAAATGAATTCTAAAACCAAAATGCAGGGGCGCCTGGGTGGCTCAGTCGGTTAAGCGGCCGACTTTGGCTCAGGTCATGATCTCACGGTCCGTGAGTTCGAGCCCCGCGTCGGGCTCCGTGCTGACAGCTCAGAGCCTGGAGCCTGCTTCAGATTCTGTGTCTCCCTCTCTCTCTGCCCCTCCCCCACTCACACTCTCTGTCTCTCAAAAATAAATAAACATAAATAAACTAAGTAAGCAATCTACTTCACTTTAGTGTAGCTTTTATATCAAAATTTGACAATGTAGAAGAGAGAAGGAAACATAAACTTTCCTTTGTAAACACAGACAATACATAATTGTCTTACATGATTTTCAACATTTTAATCAAAACCCAATTAATTAGAAAACAACCAACAAATAAGTGTGTGAACAAGTGGAATTCACTATAAAAATACAGGAATGATTTAGGGTTAGAAATTCCAAATTTTATCACAGTAGATGCAAGAAGAAAATTGTATTAGTATTGTAGCAGATTCTGAAAAAGCATTCTGTAACATTCAACACCCATTCAGTCTTAACTAGCAAAACCTAGGGAAGCCTGGGTGATTCAGTCAGTTGAGCATCCAACTCTTGATTTCGGCTAGGGTCATAGTCCCGGGGTCCTGGGATTGAGCCCCATGTCAGGATCCATGCTGAGTGTGGAGCCTGCTTGGGATTCTGTCTTGCTCTCCCTCGACCCTTCCCTGCTCATGTGCTCTCCCTCTCTCTCTCTAAAAGAAGGAGAAGGAGAAGAGAAAGCAAAACCTGTACTAAGTGGAGATTTCCATAACATAAGAAAGTGTGTGGATGCTAAACCAGCAGCCAATATCATATTCATGCTGAAACATGAGAATTCAGGAACAAGACAAGGAAGCCCATTCTTTCTTATTTTACTTAACGTTGCTCTGAAGTCCTGGCTATGCAAATGAACAAGAAATGAAAATTAACAGGTAACTCTTGGGAAAGAGGAAGGCAAAGATTCCTTGTACTTAAGTTTGTGCATCCAGGAAACACTAAGATTAATGGAAAATTTATTATGAAAAAATGTATAAGAAAAAAAAAAGTACAAATATCTGTTATATCTTCCCCAGTAACTTCCAGAACTAGATTGGAATTTGTGGACAGAGATACTTCTACACAGCTGCCGAAACTGCAGTTGGAGACCAGAATAATTTCATAAAGAGGTCCCTCGGCTGAATCTCATCTCTCTTTCCAGCCTGTGCATTCTATTCTATTCTATTCTCTCTCCTTCGTGCACATACACAGACTTGAACATCTGCTAGATAAAAGAATAAGTTTTCCTATATTTTTTTTTCCTTATGGAGAACAGTGAAGGTGGAAATACTGTAAAGGGGGGGGGGGTGGAAAGCTGAGTTTGAAGCTTCATTTGGTGGATTTCCCTGTTTTTAAGGATGGAGATCTTTTAAGTTTAGCAGCTCACTCTCCTGAGTGTGATACCAGGAGAAGATATGGTGACCTGTTGAGAAGAAGCTGTGCAAAGGAAAGCTCAGAGTCTGATTTGGCTGGAGAACAGAAGTCCTCAGCATGAAGAAAGCACAAAATTTTGTAGCAATTGACCAGAATCTGGCCAAGAGGAAAAGAGAGGGAGTGAATCTTACAACATGGCGGGAGATCAGGTCAAGGAAACAGGCTAAGCGTCTAACCCATTTCCCTTCTCTCTTCCACAGCTAAGTGGTCTTAGAGGTTGTCTCTGTCCTCACCTCCACATCCATCTTCAAAGAATTCCAATTTCACTTCCTACCCCAAATTCATCTCTGATCCTGCCTTTGTCCAGAGTAACTATGTCCATATCTCCAAACACAACAGTAATGTTTCTAATTATATCTGACCTCTCTGCAGCATACAGGACAGCATACAGGACAGTTGGCTACTCACACTTTCTTGCAAATCTTTCTTACTTGACTTCTCTGCTTTTCTCTCTGTTTCACTGTCTGCTCCCTCTTGGCCCAGTACACTGGGCATTGATAATCCCTGATGCACAAAGTGTGTGGAGTTACAGGTACAATGAAAGTTATAGAAAATAATAAACTTAAAAGGAGATGGCATCTTATGTAGACGCTGGGGCTCAGGGGGTGACCTAAAATGATCCTAGACTTCAGATCGGACAAACCTTATTTCACAAAAAAGTATACTTTAAGTAGGGGTTGATTGAAATGATGGTGATGCTAATGATATATCATCCCTCACTGGGGGGGCTTGTGCTTTTTTCTCCATGAGAGAGAGGGGGCAGGGGGGAATATGGTCTGACATCTACCACGTACCCTCATGTGGGTGAAATGTAGCAGGTGGTGTGGGGTGGGGGGGGAGTGCTCCCAGGAGGGAAGATGGCAATTCCAGACTGCCTCATGTTGCCTGATCAGATGCACCTAAAGCCAAAAGATCAGTTTACTTTTTCTCTGTCGCAGACTTGGAGTCCTTGTAATTCAGTGGACACATAGACAAGTGCCCTTCCCTATGCCCACTACCGCACAAAGCCACCCACGCCATGAAGGATGCCTCTCAAGTTCTCGTTTCTGCTATAAATCTGTCAACCCCTTTCTCCTCCTTCCTCCAGAGTCCAAGAGTCCTTGTTTTCTTATTCGGCTAGAACATTTACCCACATGGGGCCACTTTAGGCTTCAGGAGGCTCAAGAAGTCTCACAGCCTTCTGTGTGGTCAGTTGCTGACCACGCTAGGTGTTGTGAGGAAACCACAGTGGTACAGAGACGATCCTTGTCCTGGAGAATATAACCATGTTAAGTGGGGGAGACCAGACAAACACCTATGAAAAGGAGAATAACAGCGCAAGGAACCTTCAGCGAAACTTCATGGACCACGAATGTCCAGGGCAGAGGGATGAACGGGGGTGCCACATGGAGTGAGGGGACCAAGGGAAGCTTTACTGAAAGATGGGGCTTGAGCTGGACATGGAGGGGAGCATGGGGTTTACACATGTGGTGAGGAAGAGAAAGACGCAGGTGACAAGGACAGGGGCTGGGCTGACTGCTGCTTCCACATTCATCCAAACAGCTCCTCTCCTCGTTATATTGTCCCCACTCAGCTGCCTTCATCTTCATTTCCTGGAGGGAGGGCTCACGGTTAACCCACAGGAGATCCCAACATCAACACTGTGGAATCAGGGTGGGTATAAGTCCAAGAGTGGCCTGTAGCTGGTCTCCTAACGCTGATAAAACTGGATGTCTCTTCTCTAATTTGGTTTTCTTCTCTCATAACTTCTCGTGGTAGGACTCCCACCACGTCCCCTCTGTAACATTGTTCTGGTGGAAGACACATGTTTCGTGTTAGAACTAATCAGAAGAGCCCTCTGCCTGTCAGTGCTCCGGAACCCCAATTTGTTTTTTATAAGCTTGTATGTAAGATGGGATTACGAAATTTAAATCAAAAGAGAAAGTTAAAAAATAATTAACGGCTGACACGGCATGGGTAACCCCCGTTCAGAATGGACAGCTGGTATGGGTACATACTGGCTGCATATCAGACGGGTCGGGGCAGATGCAGGTAAGCCCCAGTTTCCACTCAGATCCTGCAAAGACACAGCATCAGGTGCTGGTTGTTTGGGACGCCATGGCTGAACACATCAGCCTGGGGAAGAACAAAATGCAGCCAAGTAAATTCGAAGATCTAATGGCTTTATTAAACGATTCATGAATCGGGCAGCACCCCATCGAGCAAATAGAAAGGAGCTCCAAGGAGCTTCACAAAATGACAGGTCTTTATAGGAAGAAGGGTGGGGCAAGAAGTATTAGAAAAAGAACAGATTGTTTCAGACAAGGTCACTTTCCCTTGGGGGTGGGGATGGGCAGGGGGGTCTCATTAGGTGAATTACCTCATCTTCCTTTGAGGGATAGAGAGGGCTCATGGGACAGATTACTTCACTGGTGCCGACCAGAAAATTCCTGACTGACTGGTTAAGACTACATTTTGTAGAGGCGAGTGTTGAAACTGCAATTAAGTTAGGTATTAAGTTTGGTGACATAGCCTAGCAGAAGTGACTCCATTTTGGGCCTGTGGTTTTCTTTTCGACAGCACCATTAGAAACAGGTTTCCCCGGAGCACTCAGAACATTTGCTACCCCAACCCTGGCTCCTGAACTTAATTGCTTGTCTGCACTTCTCCAGTTAGTCTAGACATCTCAACGCCCAGGTAACACTCCACCTCGTGTCCAGTTTCCCCTCTTGAGCAGAGTGAGAGCTGTTAAAACTATTCTCTTTCCTTCTCTTACGATAGCCTGGGATGGAAAATCCAGCCCCCATTTCAATTGTCTACACATCATTTCCACTCTATCCTCAGAGACCTCCCTCTCTACACATTCCTCACTTTTGCCACCATCCAATTCTGTTGGCTATTTCACTGATGTGTATGTGTGTTTAAAAACTTCCCTGAGATCAGCCTTCTTATCTGGAATCGAAATGATCAGATCTGGGATTCTTCACATTCATGTTAAGGTTAATAATGTCCAGGGGTTACCATAACGAGTTGAAACTCTAAGGCCACCTTCTCCAGGTTTCCCTCCCCACCCCATTTCACCCCATCCTACAGATGCACGCACCCTGGGAAACGTTGTTTTCCAGGTACACCCAGTCCTAATTAAATTTCTTCCCGGGGTTATGCAATAACCAAGTCCACTCTGAACGGTCGCTTCATGGCGGTGAAAAAAACACCTTTCATCTACTCCAGGCCTTGAACTGAAACCACACAACCTCATATTGAAGTTAGTTTATAGCTGGCCAAAGGCTACTTCCAGGTTTGAGGAAGAATGTTTTTAAAGCACCATGTAAAAGTTAATAAGACTTCTTGAACATCAAATAACTCTTACAACACAAGGTTCTGAGGAGTTACTGTAATTGCAAATGAACCAGAAACAGAGGAACTAAATCTCTTTTACGATACACAAGGGATTAAAAATTTAGAGAAAAAAGTGATTGGCCAAATGCAATTTGGGCCTTTGGCCAGCCATTTGGAAAAATCCTATGTCGTATGCGCCCCAACCAAATTGTAGCCGTATCAGCTGCGGCATGCTCTTTGGAAATACAGTGTTGAGTGGCAGATGCAGGTGGGGCCTGGACCTATAGTGGGGAAATTCTGGAACACAGCTGGAAGCCAAGAAGGGGACAGATAGAGAGGAAAGGGGTGGAGAGTGTGAGATAGAGCAGGGGATTGCTTTCGAAAAGGCCCCAGAGGAGAAAGTGGGACAGAGGCAGCTGACTTTGTAGAAGCGTTGGGAGAGTAGAAGCCCCACCTCCCCAGCCACAGTGCCCTTCACCCATCAGGTGCGAGGACAATCTTGTTCTTTGAAAGGGGCCCCCAGCTTAGAACCTAGAGGTGGGCTGGGCCTGCAGATGTGTGTGCAAATGCAGTGAGTGATTATAAGATGTATGGTTGGAGAGGGGCACGTGCTTGGCTCAGTCGGTTGAGCATCCAACTCTTGATTTCAGCTCAGGTCATGATCAAGCCCCGGGTACGGCTCTGTGCTAACAGCGTGGAGCATGCTTAGGATTCTCTCTTTCCCTTTCTCTCTGCTGCTCCCCTGCTCACATTCTGTCTCTCTCTCCCGAAAGTAAATAAACATTAAAAAATTTAAAAAGATGGATGGTTAGAGAGACTTGTCTTGAAAAGTGGACAGAATAATTTTTATTTTTATTTATTTTATTCGTTTTTGAACAGAGATGAATTCAGATAAAATAAGTGTCAGGGGTAAAATACGAACAAATGTTTTATCTTGTTTCAAGCTTCTCTCCAAGTTAAAATACACACGCACACACATGCATGTTTTGGAAGCAAGATTTACAGGAAGAAAAAAATCACTGAATTTTATTGAAGACATTAGCACCAAGGGGGGTAGCCCAAGAGAAAGGGAGAAAGAGGAGGCTGTTCCACCTCTAGGAGGAAGTGGCTTAAAGTGCAAATCGGGTTACCGCAGAATTTGGAAGTCGGAAGAACAGTCCTTTGCCTTTGTTCAGGCCTTCCTTCCCCTCACAGGTGCAACAGCAAGAAATTCTCAGGTCAAGGCCAACCTGTCTACTTCTCTTGGGTAATCTCTTCTCAGACTCTCAGCCCTGAATTCAGCATCCAGGACAATGACTAGGTAACTAAAGCACGTTTATGGGGATCCATTCGAACCACACGCCCACAAGCACCTATATGTGTTCGGCTTTTTCAAGTACCACACGTCCCTCAGCCTCCCAAAATCCATGTCACGGGCATGTGCTCACTTCCCTCGTCTCACAGAGAAAGAAGCACTCGATAGAAGTGGAAAGAGTGAACAAAGAGAAGCAAATAAAAGAGCAGCATCAACTCTATCCACAGGAATGGTGGATAAATAAGAAACAAATGAGATGGTCACTTGCTGAACATTTTGCAGTGACTCTGTCCTTCTGTGATTCATTTTGGCACAGATTTCAGAATCTTTGAGGCCACTGTATTTGGATTGCACTTTATAATGTCATAACCTTATAATTAGTGTATCGAACATGTTCTTGCTTTTCTTCTACTCTGCCTAGCAGCAGAGTTTGGACAAGGGAAATATAGATAAGAAACTATTAATTATCTGCCAGAAAGAAAAAAAAAGGCTACTTATCTTTTGGGGCAAAATAGATCTGCTGAGCACGTGTAAGAATTATAACTATTTTTTGCATAAAATAAATAGTCTCATTTCTGTATTCTCTAGAAGGCGTGGTGGATTGTCATTTATCTTCAACTCCCGGCCTGTGTCCTTGATCCTCCTGTAACCCTTATTACTTACAAGAGATGACAGCAAGATCAGAATTCTGTGGAGCTGAAAATTGGACCGTGATTTGGCTGGAACAACAGTAAATGTCCTTGAAAGTGCCTCACTCCTGATGACCGTCTGGGTTATTATGATTCTCTGGTATTTGACATTTGGTATTAAGTCCAGCTGAGCAAAGCTGTATTTGAGAAATTGTCATCTATCTCATGTCAGTGCCCCAAGTGGCTCCAAAGCCCCAGTCATCTGGTCAGCCTGCGCGTTCCCGGGACTTCTCAGCCCTGACTCAGCACCAGTACATGTCAGGGGGTCCCACTTCCAGCCTGGTCCCATTTGTAAAGCTCTGAACCTGGAGAAAGAGAAGCAGAGAAATGGCGCTCCTACCTGATTCACTCACCGTGGTCGAGTTCACAGAGCAGCAGTGAACTTCGGCTTTCTTTGAAGACAGGTACAGACCAGGCTCCGTCCTCAGAGCTCCTCCCCCAGTTTATCCAAATGAAGTCACATTGGAGACAGCAAATGTGCAGAGCAGATTTATCTATGCAGATTCACAGTCCTTGGGATTTAGGAGAGGTTGTTGCAACATTATTTTCTCCTGTCCGGGCAGAGAGGCTTGAGGGGCTTCATACTGGCCACTTGGACATACGGAAGAAGAAATAAAATGCATATATTTGAGGTTGCAAAGGAAACTGTTTTCAACCCCCCCACTCACAAGAAAAAAAAAAAGAGGCTAATCACAGGAGAGTTTTGCAAAATTGTCCAAGAGCATGCTTAAAGAATGATAGATTTAACATTTGCTTTCTTTGGCCTGGAAGTTTCTCAGAGTCTCCTTATATCCCTTCCTGATACATAGTATGTATTCTAAAAGGGGAGGGAGGTGTGGATTGTAACTTGGCATGATCTTCCTTTCATGTAAATCCTTAAACTAAAGGGAAGGCTGGGCAATACACTCACATAGGCAATGGGAAAGGAAATAAAGAGGAGAAACCCTCTTTTACTGTTTTTAATGTATTTTAATGCTTTAATGTTTTAATGTTTTTAATGTATTTTAGTGTTTTAATGTTTTTTAATGTTTTTAATGTTTTAATGTTTTAACGTTTTTTAATGTTAATAAAACTCCGGCTTAATTTAGTATAACAACACTGTGACTAATTAAAAAAAATGTTTTTTAATGTGTATTTATTTTTCAAGAGAGAGATTGACAGAGTGTGAGCCCGGGAGGGGCAGAGAGAGGGGGGAAGACACAGAATCAGAAGCAGGCTCCAGGCTCTGAGGTGTCAGCACAGAGTCCGATGCGGGGATCAAACCCAGGAACCATGAGATCATGACCTGAGCCGAAGTCAGACGCTCAACCGACTGAGCCACCCAGGCGCCCCACGTTGTGACTAATTAAAGTACACACTAATATTGAAGAAGTGCCTGCTTAAAGAGATTTTCAGTAAATGTGGTAAATAATAACTGGCTTTGCTTTATTATCATCAATGTTGCTGCTAATAACAGCATTGCATGAAATCAAAAAACATCTATGACTGACTTCTTATTCTGTTTTGCCACATGTGGTTGCATCATTTAGCCACAAATATAAGATGAAAGCTATTTATAGATAGCATTTTCTTAGCAGACGAATTAAGAATGGGTAGAGTAGTATGGGGTGCCTGGGTGGCTCAGTCGGTTGAGCATCCGACTTCGGCTCAGGTCATGATCTCGGGGTCTGTGAGTTTGAGCCCGGCGGCGGGCTCTGTGCTGACAGCTCAGAGCCTGAAGCCTGTTTCAGATTCTGTGTCTCCCTCTCTCCCTGACCCTCCCCCGTTCATGCTCTATCTCTCTGTTTCAAAAATAAATAAATGTTAAAAAAAATTTTTTTTTTTTTAAAAGAATGGGTAGAGTAGTGAGGAAGCACTCAATAGACGAAGAATAAAGGGGAAACAAGTGACTCTCTCCAGAGTATTTCCACAGCTCTGGCCTTGAAGGAAGGAGCACAGCCAGAGTGCCAGGAAGTATGGGCAGAAGGGGAGGGTGGCAGGAGGGGGGCTGGACATGCCCCATATTCAGACCAGAGAGAATGCCGTGGGAATACCAGAAGACCAGGAACGGGAGAAAAGCCACTGTCCTTCCTGCTGAAGCCCTTTAGGTAGCAGGAGGCTGCATGGGCTCCTTTAACGCCCCGGGGTCAGCACCAGCTCCGGGCCAGGCCGGGCGGGAGCCAGCCGCAGGGACATGTGCCTTACTTCTTGCTGGCCGCTGGGCCTTGGCCCCCAAGCTTCCCGAGGCCAGCTCACAAAGCCAGTGTGGACACTGAGAGAGCCCTTCAGGCCATCCTACCTGGGCTCTGGACCTGGCAGGTCTCCAACTCACCTTCATGATTTCCCACCGGGCCGCATTTTGAAGGACCAATAGAAGTTTATCCAACAAAGAAACACTGAAGGTAGTGGTGATTAGAGGAAACCAGGTGATCAAAGACACGGATGAGGCAGCACGTTCCAGGCACCTGGGTGGCTCAGTCAGTTAAGCGTCCGACTCTTGATTTCAGCACGAATAAAGTTAAACCATTTTGAAAAAGAGAAGAATGCCACCTTGACTGCGGTCTGGAAGACAGCCACCGGCCCATCTAGATCTTGCTGGGCTAAAGATTACTCAATTTGGAGAGCTCTCATTAAACGAAAGAATTCAACTAATTGAGTATGAAAGCAAAAGCTTATTTTGAATGACAAAATAATCCAAAACAAAGTATAAATTTTATTTTTTTATTTTAAAATTTGTTTATTTATTTTGAGAGAGAGAAAGAGAGTGGGAGGGGCAGGAAGAGAGGGAGAGAGAGAATCCCAAGTGGGGCTTGATCTCACGAACTGTGAGATCGTGACCTGAACCAAAATCAAGACTCAGAAGTTTAAGCAACTGAGCCACCCAGGCAAACCACGAAATATAAATTTTAGAATGATAATAAACACCACGAACACAAGCGGAAACATGGAAATTCCAATAAATCTCTTGCAGAATGTTTAGAGAGAGAGAGAGAGAGAGGAAAAGTATGGTACTTACAATAAAATACACAGCATGACCTAGTATACTCCCCAAAGGAGAAAACTTTTCTTGTGATTAGTTGTTGTGGAAAACAAAGTCTTCTGTTTACAATTTTCTGTATCTGACGTTTAGAAGAATCCTTTACAGACCAGCTCCTGCTTTGTACATTTTAAACTTTGCTTCTCCTTGACTCCTCAGAAATAGCTGGTTTCAGACACCACAGACACTCCTTTTTAAAGTTTCTTTTATTTTAAATTTATTTTGAGAGAGAGATTGAGAGTGAGCGGGGGAGGGTCAGAGAGAGAGGAAGACAGAATCCCAAGCAGACTCCTCGTTGTTAGCGTGGAGTCCGATGTGGGGCTCCAACTCACGAACCATGAGATCATGACGTGAGCCCAAACCAAGGAACGCTTAACCGGCTGAGCCACCCAGCCACTCCGCAAAAGACATTCATCACAACATGAGTGCTGGCCTGCTTTGTGTCACAGAGCTGGGTGCGTCAGTGCAGGGGGCCAAAGGAATATTCCTGAAAGTCACTCCTACACCAGGATGCAATAACTTAGCTGCATTTGGAAACAAATGCCACCCACAGAAGAACCCTCTATGAAACCTGAACCAAATGTATCTCCAACTCAACTTTCCCAGAGCCTCCAAATGCCCGTGACTAAGCTAACACGCCAACAGTAGAGGTTGGAGAAGTTGGAATGGAAAGAGAAAACAGTTTTTTTAAAGTTTATTTATTTTTGAGATAGCGCCAGTGGGGGAGGGGCAGAGAGAGAAGGGGACAGAGGATCTGAAGCGGGCACTGGTGCTGACAGCGAACCCCATGCGGGGCTTGGACTCATGAACCCTGAGATCATGACCTGAGCTGGATCAACCGACTGAGCCACCCAGGCGCCCCGAAAGAGAAAACAGTTTTAACCAATAAATAGATCATACGTTTCATACATTTTATCATATTTTTCATCATATTTTTCATACATTTTAATGCAGATGTAGATATAGACGACCACATTGTTCGGGCTCCTCCAGCTCTTGGCAAGGGAGAGGCGCTGAAGCTGAAGCTTATCCGTGTTTTAGGAGCTACAAGGCGAAATCTTTCTCTGAGGATAGGGAATCTCTGGAGTAACAGTCAAGGAGCCAAGGCAGAGAGAGCGCGGTGGGAGTAAAAGAACAGATGTGAATGGCAACGCACAGGTAGAATCAGAGTGACTCGGTGATGACTCAACACGGAAGATGCCAGAGAAAAGAGTGTGGCACCATGTGGTGTCATGCTTGCCCCTCTTGCCTTGTCCCCAAAATGCCTCAACCCCCAATTGTGATGTGCCAGGCAGAGTTCCCAGCCCAGCAGAGGGGGGTCTGTCACCAGCCACAATGTCTGTTTCTGAGGTTACTTAGCAAGGCTGGGATCTTTCTCTTTGTTCCTCTGAATGAGGCCACCCAGTGAGATGTGTCTAGATTCCCTGCCATCCGGACACACCCATCTATTGGCTCTTTTTGATTCAAGCTGTACTTTGCCCCCCAACCTGGCCAAATCCAAGTCTCACAACTAACTTCCGTTTGCAGGGGTAAACTGAGCGGGACACAGTTTTAAATGTTTGAAGTTGTATCTTTAGCCTGATTTTCCTCTCTGGACCTCCCTCCGCCCCCCCCCCCCACCAGATTAGTAAAAACACAAGCTGAATATAGACAGGAAGGAGAAAACCCATCCGCTAGCCCCTGGACACAATCTCGGCACGCTAGAGGGAAACGAGAAAGCATTTTTCCATCATTACGGGCTACGCTACCGAAGAATCCATACCCCTGAGAACGCGGAAGCCAGCAATCGGGGAAACCCCACCGAGAAGTTTAGCTAGGCGATATGGGGATGACTCCCACAGGTACTCGATCTTTGCACAAAGTCTACAGCAAACATGCTCTTTTCACAAGAAGACTTTGCTGCTTCTCGAATAATCCCCAAAGGGGAATCGCTGGATGTCCCATAATGGATAAAACTGCTGATAGGAATGGAAAGAGTTTATGAAGGATTTTTAAACCCAAAATACCATATGTAGAGTTCAGAACATTTTATTTATACCTTTGCCTGATACTTCGCCCACGCACACAGGATTAAGGAAGAAATATATGACTGCCTGCTGGCCCAGAACTCTCTCCCCCGCTGGCCTGACGGGAGCATCGCTGACCTGGGGCCAAACGTTGATCTGGAGCACAAAACTCCTTTTCAAGTTGAAAGGAAAAGTGATAGAGAATACAATTTTAAATAGTAAACAGGGTCCCATATATTTTGTTTTTCTTCTCAGTCTGCAAATAAAAATAAGCCTAAGTGGCCTCTTCTGGCATGAGATTACAGGTTAAAAAATAAATTCCCCAAGTATCATATAATAATAAGATAAGAATAATTAAGAATAATACAGTTCTTTTTACAAACCTTGATGGATAACCTTTAAGATGTTCCGAGGGTTGTGTTCAGGCCACACACATGATGGGCGATATTTTTTCTTTCTTTTTTATCAAAAAGACAAAAAGAAAGAAAGCAAGCTAATGTTGCTTAAAATAGAAGGAGGTCTATGGGTCTTGCATCTGAGCATTTTTTTATCACACAAAATCATCTCTATTGCAAGGACATAAAACAAAAGCCAAATGCACAACGGCTTGTGTGCACACACACTGGTAATGCGTGTGGAAAAGAGAAGCTGGTTGCTCAGGGGCCCTCAGGAGAACTAACATCTTGTGTTCTGGCCCTTCTGCGACCCCAGAGCCTGCGTGGAAGCACAGCTGTGACAGAGGTGACAAAATCTACTAGGTTCCAAGCTAAGTTCCGTTTGCCCTTTCTGCCTCTCGGGACTCCACAGGCAACTCTGAGCCCAGCAATTTTCAGCCCCTCAGGCCCCTTTTCCACAAGGTATGGAGATAAAAGGAAGGCTCCCCACTCAGTCTGCCTCTAGGAAACGAGGAAAAGACTGAAGGATTCCCCTTCACAGAGACTGGTGTGGAGGGAGCACAAAATGTCACATGTCAGCTTCCACGTGGCCCTGCCTGTGGAGCAAACACGGTTGGAAGGAGAGGGACGTGAGAAGGCGACGACACCTTGTCTACCATGAGCCCAGCAGTGTCACAGCTACTTATCACCCAGGATCCCTCCAATTCTCACCATAACCTTGCGAGGTGGGCGCTGCATGGGTCCCATCAGTGTGAAGTAGACAGAGGCGAGGACACTAGCCCATTCACCCAGATCAGCTCGGCTGGGCTCTGGTCTCCAGACGGTTCTAGATGTTGCTGGGCAGGTGTCTTACAGATGCGATTAGCACTGAAATCAACAGATTTTGAGGAAAGCAGATCATCTGCCATTATGTGAGTGGGCCTCACGTATCCAGGTGAAGGTCCTGAGACAAAAAAGACTGAAGTCCCCGAGGAAGAGGGAATTCCGCCCGTAGATTACCTTCAGACTCGAGCTGCAACGTCTACTCGTCTACTCGTCCTTGGGTCTCCAGTCTGCCATCGGCCCTGCAGAAATCAGACGGGGCGGCCTCCACGATAATGTACGAGTACTTCCTTAAAATAAATCTCAGTCTCTCCCTCTCCCTTCCCCACTCTGTCCCCCTTTGCCTATATATCTCCTATTGGTTCTGTTTCTCTAGAGAAACATCCTGCCACTATTGGACCTACGATTCAAGCAGAGGGCTCTCACTCTTTTCGTGGCACCTGACTGTCAGAGGATTTACAGACACTGTGTTGAATCCACTTCCTCGTTCATTCAGGACATACTTGTAAAGCATCTACTATCTGTTTAGTCCTGTATCAGATTCCAGAAATCCCGCAGAACTATATAAGCAGGGTCCCTGCCTTCCCAGAGCTTGGGAGTGACTGTCAAGTAAACATGCGATTACAAGGAACAGGAAAAAGAGTCAACAAATTGATAGTTGGGAGATCAGGAAGGGCTTCTTAGAATAAGTAGATATTTTTTTAAAAATTTTTTTAATGTTTATTTACTTTTGAGACAGAGAGAGACAGAGTATGAACGGGGGAGGGTCAGAGAGAGAGGGAGACACAGAATCTGAAACAGGCTCCAGGCTCTGAGCTGTCAGCACAGAGCCCGACGCGGGGCTCGAACTCACGGACCGCGAGATCATGACCTGAGCCGAAGTCGGACGCTTAACCAACTGAGCCACCCAGGTGCTCCTAGAATAAGTAGATATTTAAGTGGAGACCCGGAGAATGAATTTGAAACAGCCAAATAAGAAAGAGGAAGTTTATTCAAGCAGAACCACTGTGTGTGCAGATTCAGAGGTGAGAAGAGTGGCCCAGAAGCCAGAGGTGTTGAGTGCCATAGGCTGAGAGGCAGAGATGCACCAGCTCTCTTTCTACAACCTGATAAGGTCTGTTAGAGCTTTGGACTTTACCCTGCTAGCAGATGGAAACATGGAAACCCTTTCTGTAGAGTCATAGTTAAAGATAACTTAAGTGCGGTTGGGCATAAGACCGGGGGAGGAGACATCAATCGGTTGGAGGTGAGAGTGGGCGCAGGGGAGACTGAGAGCTGTAAACTTAACCAGACCTGGTAATTGGATTACCAGGTCTGGGGATAGGGACCAGGGGTCATAGGGAAAGAGGAGCCATTTGGGGAGTAAGGATACCAAATGAAATTTCGGTTTATCGTGTTTGCGTTTTCTATGTGACACCAGGGGACAGATGTCCAGCTATCCCTCCATCCATTTACTGCTCTCTCCTCATCCTCTTACTTACCTCCTGCCCCAAGGTGTTGCTGACAGCTGTAGAGTGCTTCCCCCCCACACACATGGCACTGGGGTAGGACTGAATCCCCGCTGGCCTGAGAATAAGCATGGCTGCTATGCATACCTGGGCCTAAGTCTCCCCCTGCTAAATGCAAATGAACTCTTCTCCCAAATCTTCAGCTTTTGTTTTTGCTGAAGGTTCGTTCAGCTGGGGACCTATTACCCAGAAATACACACGCAGGATCTCCCTGCCTCGACTTGACTCCCGAGTGGTCCTAGGCAGGCCCGAAGCAGCACGCATCCTCCCCTGCTGAAGGCCGGGACCAAGAAACCCACCACGGGCAGCGCAGATCTGTCACCGGAAGACAAGAGAAGGAGAATGCCTGACCCAGCCACTTCCGGCTCTCTGCTCCCTGCCGGCCTCCGCCCACCACGGAGCACACGGGGCTTTCATCCCTGCAGTCCGCATCTTGCTCCCAGAATCTGCAGGCTCCCGCCGGACTCCCGACAGAGGCCCTTGGACGAGGACAGAACGTGGTCCTGAAGGATGACTGGGCTTGTTTGTGAAAGCCCCGGGCTGGGCGGTGTCTGAGTGCTTCTGGCTGCCGCCCAGGGAAGCTGAGAAGCTCCTTGGGAAACGCGCAGTCGGCTTGCCCCCGGGCCCGCAGACAGAGCCCTTGAACCTTCTGGGGGCGCTGTCTGCGCACCTTCTACCCGGGCTGCTGCAGAGGGGCGCTATTTCCGCCTAAGCCACCGGGAGCAGGGGGCTGTCTGTGTGCGCGCGCGTGCGCGCGTTTGGGGGCAGGAGGGTGTTGACACGCGAGGGGAGAGCGGCAGGGAAGCCTCTCCTCCTCCGTCCCCTCCGCCTTCCGTGGCATTCGGACAGCTCACAGGATGGAATGAAAGGCAGGGAGCAGGGGCATTTTTGTCTGATTGCGGGTGCGGAGCTCCCGGGTGGGCCCCGCTTCCGCGGCTCGGATCCCGGGCGAGCCCCCCGCCCCCCGCAGCGCGGCCGCGGGGACACGTGCCGTCCGGAATGAGGGGACTCCCCCCGCCCCCGAACCCGGGCGCTAAACCCCGCCCCGAGGACGCGCCGCCCGGAGCAGGGCCGGGAAAGCTCCCGCGGGGCCGCGAGCGGGGAGGCCCGGGCGGGCGCTGCCGGGAAGGCCCTCCCCCCGCCCCCGGGGGGCGCTGTTCTCCCCCCCCATCCCCCACCCCCCGCCCCGCGGCTGGGCCCGCACACTCCGCCGCCTCCGGGGCCCCGCCGCGCCGCGGGCAGCCGGCCACACGCCCGCAGGGCGGGAGCTCAGCCGGCGCCCCCGTCCGCCTTCCCGGAAGCTGGGGCGCAGATAAGGAGTGGGTCCGGCACTCCCCGCTTCCAGAAGAAACAGCCTCCCTTGGCAAGCTCTAGCGTAGCCACTACTACCCTAACAGTGGAATCTTCCCCCTCTGCTTTGTCACCCAGGGATGCCACGGGTCCTGGGACCGGTTTTGCTTCCCTGGGGCACAGAGCCAAATGCGTGGCCAATGTCCTGGAAATTACAGTGTGCGTTTTGTCCAAAAGCCCGCTTCCGGATCCCTCTCTCCGTATCTTCCCTCTGCCTTATTTCTTCACTTGTTTTCATGGTCTCTTGCTGCTTTGTGGCCTCCTACTTCTCGAAATCAGCCCCCCTGGGCCTTGGCCTGCAGGCCCCAAGGTCTTGAGTAGATCACTAAGAATCATCTCCTCCAAGTTCTTTACACCCCTTCCGCCAGCGAGTTCCAGAAGGCAGATTTTAGGCCTGGGGCAGGCTGACCTTGGGCTCCGAGTGGGAGCTTGAAACCTCAGGATAGGTGCTCACAGGCCGAGGGGAAAGAGCTGTAGACCTGGCCTGCCACAAACCACGTATTCTCACGAGCTGGTCACCTTTGGATCCCCAGTATCCTCACGGGTGGAAAATGGAGGTAGGATCCCAACTTCTCAAGTGGGATGTAAGAAGAGCCCCCCCTCCCCCCATCTCTCCTGACCATGCTCATTCCTGCCTCCCAGCAGCACCCATTCCCTCCTACCTGTGAGGCCCTTCCTCACCCGTCTGCCTGTGTTTCCGGTTCAGGCCTCCTTTGTGAGACCTTTTCCAGCCAAGGGTAAACTACAATACCCACATGGGACTCTACAGTTTATCAAGTGCTTTATATACACAATCCTATGGCATCTTCATTGGATTTTCTTGACCAGTCCAGACAGGTCGACAGATTTTAAGAAAACTCTCATGTGAGTCAAACACCCCACACTGGATTCCTCCCGTTCCTTCCTGCTCTAAGTGAATGTGTGCCAACAATATTCTAAACTTCTTTTAGGTGAAGCTCACCTTAGTATCTTCTCTGTGCTACGATATCCTCATCCAGAAACAGACACAAACATGGTTTGCCAAACACTTCCCACTCAAAATGGAATATATGTTCCTATTGAGTTATCCCCATTTTTAACATTGGGGATCTGGTGGCTGGTTCACCTCTTCCAGGCACTGAGGGCAGGACTGAAAGTCTGGAAGAGGCAAGAGGCTTCCTCTCTTTTCCTGAGCTTGAGATCCTTGTCACAGACGTGGGAATTAATACACAAGTGACGTGGGTCACCTGTAGATATAAGCAGTGAAACCACTAAAACCCAGAGTATTATTTTGTGAAAACAGCAAGTAATCCTCTCTCCCAAGGTTTCTCTACTGCTTTTCAGCCTTTTTCTCTGAAAAAAAAAAAAAAAAGAAAGAAAGGAAAGAAGAAAGAAAGAAAGAAAGAAAGAAAGAAAGGAAAGAAGAAAGAAAGAAAGAAAGAAAGAAAGAAAGAAAGAAAGAAAAGAGAGGAAAGAAAGAAGAAAGAAAGAAAGAAAGAAAGAAAGAGGAAAGAAAGACAAAGAAAAGAAAGAGAGGAAAGCAAGAAAGAAAGAAAGAAAAGAAAGAGCGGAAAGAAAGAAAAAGAAGCAAGAAAGAGAAAGAAAGAAAGAAAGAAAGAAAGAAAGAAAGAAAGAAAGAAAGAAAGAAATTCAAGGCCAAGTGACAAAATATATCGTTACTCTCTTTTCACAGATGAAAAACTGAGCAAGATGTGTTAAGCCACACCGAATGTCTCACGACCAGCCATGGGCTGAGCAACGTCTTAAACTGAAACTCTGGGCTCCGAAGGCAAGGGTCTCCTCAGGAAAAACTTTTCCTGCTGTGTTCAGTTTACTGTTAGAGAAAGACAATGAGAACATCTTCCCAGGCAGGACCTACCCAGCCTACCCTGTGTTCTCTTGTCCACCTGCCACAGATGTGAGAGCTCCTCATGGTGGCCCGGACACCGCTGACCAGGACTAGTGCGGTGCTGTGGGCCAGAACTACACAGCTTGGCCCACTCTTGGCTCAAATTCGGCCTCTGCCTGTTTGGTGCACATCAGCCCACGCAGCTGGCCTTCAGGAGAGAAATCCCCGTGAACCAGCTAACCCACCATGCCGCCTTCTTGTCCTAATTGTGATGTCCAGGGTTTGCCACAATCAAGAGACTGCGGCCAACAAAGAAAGCCTGGTAACCCCCCATGTTTCAGTGTCCCCTCTTCTTGGAACCCCATGTGCTCCACACCCCACATCTCCACACCTATCCCTCTCCTGTGCACTTAGTTGGCAAGCAGTTTGTGACTTAGGTATTGATTAGCTGGAAAAGTCGAGGTCCTTTAAGGGAGAAGGAGGAGGGGCCTTCTGGAAGTCATGTCCCATCATCGTGGCACAAGTCATCAAAGTAACTCAGATGGCAGGACTTCGGGGCCGGTGAGGGGATCATGACACCGGAAGCAAGCTGGGGAGAGCTAGTCTTGGGCCAATCTCATTTTCTTCTTTGAAATCGCAGATATTAGCAAAGGATGTGGTGCAGAATTGAGGAGGAGGTGGGGAATAATAATCGTTCCCTTATACTAAGTGAGCACTCACTGTATGCCAGATGCTCTGCTTGATATTGAAGCACAGGTCACTGTGATAACCTGCTAAGGTAGGTAATAGCACTGTAGCCACTTTACAGATAAGAAAACTGAGGCACAGAGAGGCTGAGTCACTTGTCCAAAGCTAGTAGCTGGTGAGGCTGGGATTTGAATCCAACAGGGCTGACTTCAAAACTTTTCTGTGCTGGGCACTGTGTGTAGCCCCCTCGTTATCCGTTCTCTCCTTCTTCCTTAATAACAGAACACCCATTGCTTCTTAGACTGAAAGACATTTCTTGGCTTCCTTACAACTGGATGTCTTTACGTGAATGGATCTGCCCTCTGCAACATAAGTGGCAAAGAGTGAAGCAGGAACTCTGGGAAGTTTCCTTAACAAGGAGGGACTTACTTTTTCTTCTCCATATTCCTGCTTGGAACATGGGTGCGATTGCTGGAGCTCCAGAAGCCATTTTGGACCATGAGGTAACCTGGGGAAGGCCAGACCGGAGAGTCAGAAAGAGCCAAGGTCACTGATGACATCACAGATCTTCCTTCTGGCCCTAATTAGTTTACCTTCTGTGTATTGGGATGCATCTTATTTAAACCATTGCAATCTGGTTCTTCTCATAAGTGGATGAATCTTTCCTGACACACATTCTCTCCAGATATCACGCTTTCCTGGTTACCTGATTCAGTCCTTACGTCCAGATTGTTAGGTGGGTGGCATCTGTTTTATGCTTAGGAAATGGAGGCAATAGGGAGGTTAAATACCCTCCACCCAAGTCACCCAGCTGGAGGGGGCAGAAGTAAGCACTCTGATGCCCAGGACAGTGGACGTCAGCTGAACATGCCCAGACTGGGCCGGGTCTAACTACATGAGAACCAACAGAGATCCTGATCCAGGAATTCTGGGTGGGGTCTGGGCGCCCCTCCTGGAAACAGTGTCCCGCGGGATTTTTAACACACAACCATAATTGCTGGCCTTTGCATGTTTAATGATCATAATTCAGGAAAATGGTGGATGGAAAAGTGAGATTAAAGCAAGAAGAATTGAACAAGAGGGAGAATCCCTGTGGATCCGACATACTCCAATAATGAGGAGGGAGAGAGAGGTGATCTTGCAGGCCAGGGGTTCCCGTCAGCTCCAGAGAATAGACTGTCTGCAGGGAGGTGGGTACCCTGGGCAGTTAAGGGGATCCAGGCTGGAAAGCAATGGCACTAACACATATATGAAGTGTGTTAATTAATACAAGGCCAAGGAGAAGTGTGAGATGTTGTTACAGTTACTCTCAGATCAATGCCTTCAGCTCCAGCTCATAACATCCATGTGGTTCTGTTCATGGCTGGTGTGTCTGTGGCCTTGGCCATTGGCTCCTTCCTCCTCTGCTTCTGTAGATCTGTTTTTATCACGGTGACCGAAGGGTGTTGACAGATGGAATAAGAAAGGTAATATTTACTTTCCTGTTTTCTGTCTCTTACTAAGGTTTATCCCGGCAGCGATTAGCAGTTAAACTGGCTGACAATTGTCAGACTGAAAATACAGATATGTCATGAATTAAGACTAGCTGCAAGAAAATCTAAAGTATAGAATTTTAAAATGATGTTTTATTACTCAACAGCACGTAAAATAATGTGCCGTCTGTTAGACATTTTGAAATGGAGTGGTAATGGGATCCAGAACCTTCTGCACAGCTCGTTCTGCCCTAGCCACACCCTCCCTTTTGACTCTTCCCCTTTCCTTCCACAAGTCCCCAACAGAGATTCGCATACAAGTGACCGCCCTTCTCTTTCACTCCTGTGTTACTTGAGTTCCCACCATGAACCAAGCACTGTTCTAGGTGCTCAAATACAGTGTTGATCATAAGCTTAAGGTGTTGTAAGGAAGATTCACGGTAAACAAAATCCAGAGGGTCCTCTGTGGGACTGGGCTCCATGGGGGTGGGAGGTTCTTTTTTGTTTCTTTTGTTCAGCCCTCTCACCAAGCTAGAACTGCCTCTGCACTATACCTAAGCCAGTCCTCCAAGATGGAGGCCGTGTGTCCCATCCGACCCAGACTTTTCCACAGCAGAGCAGCCAGAGCCTCTTGCCACACCAGGCCAATGATAGAAAGAAATGAACATAGAGAGGCAGGTGGGAGGGGGGTAATTTATAACGAGAAATACATATGTAGTCTGCATCCCTTCCTAGGCACAGAGTTTTAAAAACCCTTGGAATTTTCTAACTGAGGAGAACCCCAAAGATGTGCTTTGTTACGTTAATGAGGTGGCTTTGGGAAAGTCCCTAGATTACCTGAGGTTAGAACTGGTTACCTGGGGAACCAACCACATGATTAGGGGGTTGAAACTTTCGGTCCAGACCCCTGACCTCCAGGGAGGGGCTGGGGCAGGAGGTTGAGTTCAGTCACCGAAGGCCAATGATTTAATCAATTATGTCTATGTAACAAAACCTCTATAAAACCTTAAAAAGACAGGGTTTGGAGAGCTTCTGGGTTGGTGAACGTGTGGAGATTGGGGAGAGTGGTGCATATGGAGAGGACACATACCTTGCTCTACAGATCTCTTCCATCTGGCTGTTCCTGAGTTATATCCTTTTAAATTTTTTATGTTTATTCATTTTTGAAAGACAGAGACAGAGCACAAGCAGGGGTGGGGCAGAGAGAGAGGGGGACGCAGAATCAGAAGCAGGCTCCAGACTTCGAGCTGCCAGCACAGAGCCCGACGCGGGGCTCGAACTCACGAACCACGAGATCATGACCTGAGCCAAAGTCGGCCGCTCAACCGAGTGAGCCACCCAGGCGCCCCAGAGTTACATCCTTTTATAATAACTTGGTAACCTAATTAGTAGAATGTTTCTCTGAGTTCTGGGGGCCACACTAGCCAATTAATCAAACCCAAGGAGGGAGTTGTGGGAACCTCTGATCTGTGCAGTAAGCCGGTTGGAAGAACAGGTGACAGCCTGGACTTGTGGTTGGCCTCTGAAATGGGGGCGGAGGGTGTGTGCAGTCTGATGAAGGAGCGTGAAGAAGCTGAGGGCAAAATACAGGCTGCACATTCTGCCCCCCCCCACCCCAGTGGAATATATGTGATATTTTTGGACACTCCTGGCTACCCAAGAACAAAGGAAAGGGGTTTAAGTGCTTGCCATGGCAATGTGGGAAACTAAGGCAAATGAAAACTTAAATTCCCTTACTGCCTACAGTTCATTGACAAGTCCTTGAAACCAGCCGAGTGACCTCCCTCTAGGAGCTCAGCTGCCTTGATGATGACACTTTGCTGGGGGCAAAAGAGAACCTTAGCTTAACATTATCCCAACCTTGAGGATCCTGTAAATCAACTTCCATTATCTCAACTGCCCCAGGATATGTGCTGGCAATCACACTCCAACTTTACGGCTCCCCATATACATCTGAAGGGTCTCATGACGGATTATATTAAACAGTAATTAGTGGTGTTTCCCTAGCAACCACTAGCCCCTCAAGGTCCTGGAAACCTTGCTTTCAGAATACTTTAGAGACTAACTCTGTCCCTGACCCACTCCCAGCCTGAGAGTATATAATGACTTACCCATCACAACCCCAGTGCAGCTCTTCCTGCCAATGAGTCCTGTCCTCATGCTTTAATAAAGTGACCATTTTGTACCAAAGATGTCTTCAAGAATTCTTTCTTGGCCATCAGCTCTGGACCCCACGAACCCCCATCACCTGAAAACTTCATCACAGTCTTGTGGGACTGAACCCTTACCATGTGGGATCTGACACTATGTCCAGGTAGATAGTGTCAGAACTGAGTTGTATTGTAGAACACTCAACTGGTGTCAGAATTTGGCTTGATGTGGAAAAACAGTACACACTCTCCAGAATCGGTGTCACAATTTTTGGGAACGGGGGAGAGAAATAAGAAATCAAAGCCCAGGATCAAGACCAAGTAATGTTCCCACCAGCCCATTCCCACAAATTACCTTGCAAGGTTGATGTGGGGGAACGGAACAAGATATGAAGAGAGAGAGGAGTCTGGTACTCTTCCCTGGGGCCAATGGCACTAATCCTGGAACCTATGGAAATAGAAGTCCTCATTTGTGGACACAATACAAGACTGCTAGGTACTCCAAGTTTCAGTCAATGTAAAGAATAAAACCCAGCAAGACATGAATTTATCCTCCAAAAGCCCACAGCAGGGGATCCTATGAACTGTTTATGTTCTGATACCAAAACCAAAAAAGAACACTACTAGAAAAGAAAACTACAGGCCAATATCCCTGATGAATATAGAGGCAAAAATTCTCCATAAAATACTGGCAGGACCAAATTCAGCAGCACACTAAAAGGATCATTCACCATGATCATATGGGATTTATTCCTAGGATACAAGGATGCTTCCACATAAGAAAAACAATCAGTGAGATACATCACATTAATAGAATGAAAGAAAAGAATTACAGGATCCTCTCCATAGATGCCAAAAAGAGCATTTGACAAAAATCGACATCTATTCATGATAAAACCTTTTAACAAATTAGACATAGAAGGAACATATTTCAACATAATAAAGGCCATATATCACAAGTCCACAGCTAATATCATACTCAGTGGTGAAAGATTAAAACTTTCCCTCTAAGATCAGGAACAAGACAAGGGTGCCCACTCTTACCATTTCTTTCCAACATAGTACTAGAGCTCCTAGCTAGTGTGATCAGGCAAGAAAAAGAAATAAAAGATACCAGAATTGGAATGCAAGAAGTAAAATTGCCTTTATCTATAGATAACATGATTTTATATATAAAAAATCCTAATGACTCAAATAACAACAACAACAAACCCATTGGATCTAACCAGGGAATTCAGTAAAGCTGCAAGATATGAAATTAATAAGCAAAAATTAGTAGCATTTTAATACGTTAACAACAAATTTTCAGAAAAAGAAATAAAGAAATAGATCTCATTTACAATCACATCAAAAGCAATAAAATGTTTAGGAATAAATTTCACTATGAAGGTGAAAAATCTCTACTCTGAAAACTATAAGACATTGATAGAAATTGAAGATACAAACAAATGGGAAGTATCCCATGTTCATGGATTGGAAACATCAATATTATAGGAATGTCAATGCATTATTCACAATAGCCCAGACATGGAAACAACCTCAGTATCCATCATGGGATAAGCAGATAAAGAAAATGCTATATAAGTGTTTTATACATATGTTTTATATATGTACATTATATAAATGTTATATATAATGTATAATAAACGTTATATAAATATATATGTAAATGTGTATATATAAATATATGTGTGTGTGTGTATATATATATATATATAGAGAGAGAGAGAGAGAGAGAGAGAACAGGATATTTATTCAGTCATAAAAAAAGAAAGAAATCCTACTATTTGCAACAACATGAATGGAACTCGAGGCCATTATGCTGAGTGAAATATGTCAGGCTGAGAAAGATGAACACTGTATGAGCTCACTCTTATGTGGAATCTGAAAACATGGAACTCACAGAAACAGAGAGTAGAATGGCAGTTGCCAGGGGCTGATGGGGTCGGGGAAATGGGAGATGTTCATCAAAGAGTCCAAACTTTCAATTGTAAGACGAAAAAGTTCCAGAGATCTATGGTGACCATGGTGACCATAGTTAACAATATTGTATTGTATGCTTGGAAGTTGCTATGAGAGTAGAGTTTTAATGTTCTCACCATAACAACAAACTGATAAATGTGAGGTGAAGGATGTGTTAAGAACTTTATTGTGGTAGACATTTTGTCATATATGTATTTATAAACATATATATTTCAAATAATTATTGTACATCTTAAACTTATAAGTTATATGCCAGTTATCTCAATAAAGCTGGAAAAAATAATGAAAAACTCATAGCCTGAAAAAAAAAAGTTTATGATATGATCCCATATGTGTAAATAAAAGAGAAGGGAATGATGCATGAATGAGTAGCAGGAAAGAAAGGAGGAAGGAGCGAAGAGGGAGGAGAGAGTGATGAAGAGTGGAAGAATTTACACTATAATATCAGCAAGGGTACTTTCTGAGATATGAAGCCACGGGATATTTTAAATATTTCCTTTTGTCTTTTCTATATTTTCTAAATTTTCTAAAAGAATTTTAATTAGAGGTCCAACCTTCAGGTGCTCCCTTCCTGAAGCAGGTATATTCTGAGTTCCCCAGACTGAAATATATAGGACGATATCCCTTGGCCAAGGAAGACACTGCTATCTTCCTTTGTTCACTGTCAGCCCCAGAACTACAACTCTAATATTGGTCAGCTCTACATGGTCCCAGGAACTAACACAATGAAACAGTGCTTTCAAGGTTGTTTTTTTTTTTTAATGTTTTTATTTATTTTTGAAAGAGAGAGAGACAGAGTGTGACCAGGGGAGGGGCAGAGAGACAGGGAGACACAGAATCTGAAGCAGGCTCCAGGCTCTGAGCTATCAGCACAGAGTCTGACGTGGGGCTCAAACTCACAAACCATGAGATCGTGGCCTGAGCCAAGTTGGACACTTAACTGACTGAGCCACCCAGGTGCCCCTTCTAAAAAAATTTTTTCATGTTTTTTTTTAAATGTTTTTTTCAAGGGTTTTTAACGTGTAGTTTGGAACAAGAAACATTTACAGTAACTATTATCTTTTGTGAATCCAAAATATGCAGCTGTAGGGGCATCTGTGTGGCACAGTTGGTTAAGCGTCCAACTTTGGCTCAGGTCATGATCTCACGGTTCGTGAGTTTGAGTCCCATGTTGCTGACAGCTCAGAGCCTGGAGCCTGCTTCAGATTCTGTGTTTCCCTCTATCTCTGCCCCTCGCCCCTTCTCTCTCTCTCCCTCTCTCTCTCTTTCAAATATGAAAATAAAACATATATATATGACTGTTGTTCTTAAAGACTTAGGTTAAGGAACGTATAGAGTCAATAAAATATCAGAGACTCTCCATTTAAGTTACGTGAAGTTTTGTTTTTGTTTTTTATTTTTGAGAGAGAGAGAGAGAGAGAGAGAGAGAGAGGGAGAGGGATAGAAAGAGAGAGAGAGAGCCACTGTCAGTGCAGAGATCAACATGGGACACAATGCCAGGACCCCAAGATCATGACCTGAGCCCGAATCAAATCAAGAGTCAGAGGCTCCACCGGCTGAGCCACCCAGGTGCCCCTAAGTCAGATGAGTTTTGATTGAGAAGGCTGTGCCAGTTCTTTCCCCCTCGTCTTAAGCCCTGCGTCATCTTGTCACGTCCCCTGTTATGCACTATACAGTTATTTATGTCTTGAGTGGTGTCTTTTCTTACACTAGGAAATCTTCTGTTACTTGAAGGCTGTAATTTTAAATTTCGCACTTAAGGGCAGAGACTTGAGCGACTCTTATTCCTTCTCAACTATGCACAGATCTATGTGTGATGTGGGTAATGTTTCTGAGATATTAACCCAACATATTGTCATTCCTGGAATGAAATGGTTCCAGTGTCTTGTAGCAATCAGCCACCTACCCTCTCATTGAATCAAATGCGTTCCTTGCTTCCCAGAAAGGAAAGAACCCATCTGAGAACGCAGAAGCAATCTTCTGAAAGGAAGCACTTTGCTGTTTGCAGTAGATAGGTATCACATCCATATCACATCCAAACCTGTGATTTCTAGATCCTAGAAACACTCCATAAATCTCCCATAAATCTTAGGCGACTTCACAGCCACAACAGAATACACAATAGTAGCTCCTGGAATCCCCTTCCCTGATAATTCTTGATATTTAAGTATTTAATGACCACTCTGGGGGCGCCTGGGTGGCTCAGTTGGTTAAACATCCGATTTCGGTTCATCATTTTGCAGTTTGTGAGTCCGAGCCCCGCATCGGACTCTGCGCTGATAACTAACTCAGAGCCTGGAGCCTGCTTCAGATTATGTGTCTCCCTCGCTCTCTGCCCCTCCCCTACTTGCACTCTGACTTTCTCTCTCTCAAAAATAAATATAACATTAAAAAAAAAAATTAATGACCACTCTGATGTGGCCTTACAGGGACAGAACACTTTGGCTACAGAAAATGTCCAGGGGAGGGTGTGGGGTGTGGAAAAGAAGGAAAGAATACTTACAGGCACTATTTGAAAAAAAAAAATTCAAATCCATGGTAGGAGATACGACACCATTGGTCAAGCCCCAAAGACGCTTTCACCAATGACGCCAGTCCCAATCCTCACCCACCATACTCACATCAATGTAGATCACTCCCCTAAAGTTCCACCCCTTTTTTCCCCTTTTTCAGACTACCTGGCAATTATTTCAAAGTCAATACCCCCTAGATCCAGGACTAATTGTAGGTGTTGTGGGAGTGCTTCTCCCTGAGATTGTCACGGCAACCCTGCTGATGATAACTCATTTGCAACAGTCAACATGGAATCCAACCCTTTTAATTAACTCTGCTAAGGGATAAATGTGCAGGAAAAGAAAGAGTTCTGTCCCCTTACACTCTAACAATAAACATGTCAAGGGCATAGTTATGGTTATGGCTCTGTTGTACTTATTCATCAACTGTTGTTATAAAATTGCTCAAATCTATTTTAAACACAAGTCCTATCTTGGACTCTGCGATTACCCCTCTGATATGGACAATCTTTTTCTGATAAGTGCTACTGAGATCGAGGGGGAGGAATCCCCAGAAAGGCATTTTCATAGTCATCCTGCAATTGTAGTTAAGTTTAAAATGCCAAAATGTCTGAGATCAGATCTGTGACCTAAACACTGACTCACGTGGTCAAATATAAAGCTGTAGAGGGATTCAAAGCAGAGTCAAAAGGCGGTCAGTGGGAGAAACAGAAAACCTAATCGTCTTAGGTGAGAAGCTGTGAGCTCTTTCAATGGTGGTTCGGGACCCATGTGTTTATCAAATGACTGTCTGGATGCTTTATCCCCTCAACGCTCTACAGGAACATAGCAGGGATGGGACTGGGGCCTTGCCAGGATTTGGCTTGATATTTCGCATTTTGAGCTGCCACTCCTGCGATAGTTATATCTCAAGGACTGAAACAGTATTTTCTCCCTAAGAAAAGCACTTTACTATAGTCTCCAAGGATAGTTTATCAAATAAACCTTCAATGGTCTTTGCAACCAAGTCCACGGTCCCCATCAGAGTCAAACAGGCACCGTCCAGGAAGCCTCGTGTTCAAAGTACCGTTAGAATGATAATGTTCCTTTCTGCCTTCTCAAGTTAGCCCCCAATTTTTATTACAACTCTGTATTTCAAGAACCTTACCGGAAAAAAATATTTTTTTTCTCTTGGTGTTCACGGAAAATTTAACGAACAGTAGGAGGTGATTTAGTGTGCCTGCCATGTGCAGAAAATAAACTACTTTGTTATTTTCATGTCTGAATACAAAAATCCACTGAGGCTATATTTTTCAGACATTCTTGATGATTACCATTATACAAGAAAAATTATTATCTTTCCCTCTGGTTCCAACAAAGATCAGAACAAGAGAGCTAAGCCAGGGCTTCTGAACAACTAGAAACAAAGTCACCAAAACACCCTGGCTGGCAACTGAACTGGGGAGGAAACTGTGAAATGTACAAAATGGCAGATGTCAGCTTTGACAGGAAGCTGGTGATCAAACAGTCCACATTTGTTTCTCTTTTACGTTCTCCAGGAGGAATTTGCCTTTCAAGTACTATTTTGTTTTGGTTTTTTTCACTTAATGGCATACTCTGTCCATGACCCATCATCTCCATCTGCATGGAACAAAGAGGCTACCGGGACTTTCCCTCCGTTTTTTTTGAGCTATAAATGACAGTAACATTGCACCGGTTTGAGGTGAACAAATAATGATTTGATATCATTTAGGGCAAAGAGATCACCACAGTAAGTGTAGTCAATACTTTTCACTTCACATAGTTACAATTTATTTTTGTTGTGAAGAGGACTTTCAAGACCTCGTCTCCTAGCAAGTTTCACATATATGATACAGTATTCTTAACTATGGTCACCGGAGCACTTGGGTGGCTCAGTCGGTTAAGAGTCCGACTCTTGAGCTCAGCTCAGCTCATGATCTCACAGTTTGTGGGATTGGGCCATGCGTCGGGCTCTGTGCTGACAGTGTGGAGCCTGCTTGGGATTCTCTATCTCTAGCTCTCTCTCTCTCTCTCTCTCTGCCCCTCCCCCACGCGTGCATGTGGTTTCTGTCAAAATAAATAAACTTTAATAAAATGTTAAAAAAAAAACAAACTATGGTAACCAGGCTGTATATTAGATCTCCAGAACCTATTCACCTTATAATTGAAAGTTTAGACTCTTTGACCAATATCTCCCATCCCGCCACCCCACCCCTCAGTCCCTGGAAACCACCATTCTTCTTTGTTTCCATGAGTTCGATGTTTTTAGATTCCACATATAGGTGAGATCATATGGTATTTGTCTTTCTCTGTCTGACTTATTTCACTTAGCATTATACCCTCAAGGTCCATCCATGTTGTTGTAAATAGTAGGATTTTTTTTCTTTTTTGTGAATAATACTTTATTCTGTATGTATATGTATATATCATATTTGTATCATTATACATATATATATGTATAATGTGTATACACATATATATATGTATACATATATATATATATATATATATATATGTCACATTTTATTTATCCATTCATCTGTCGACAGGGTCGTTTCCATGTCTGGGCTATTGTGAATAATGCTGCAATGAACCTGAGGGTTTAGATATCTCGAGGCAATGATTTTATTTCCTTCAGATATATTCCCAGAAGCGGAGTTTCTGGGTCATATGGTAGTTCAGTTTTTAATCCTTTGAGGAACCCATACTATTTGCCTTAGTGGCTATACCACTTACATTCACATAGAGGGATTTTTGTTTTATTTTGTTTTGTTTTTTGTCCTTCATCTCACATGGTCGCTGATTGCCTCCTGATTAAGTCATTACATCCACATTGGCCACAGGATGAAACATTCAGAAACAGCAGGAGAACAAAAGCTGTTTCTCCTCACTGTTCAGCTTTGGTTTGAACTTGACCACACAGATATTGGTACTCACACAGATTTTTACCAAATTCACATTAGCATGGGTCAATTAGGAATGGATAAATGCTATTCCTTCAAAGAGGAGTGGCATGGATGACATGATTATTCTTTGAAACTTTATGAAAGGACATCGCGCTCTGAGAAATCAATGTGTGCTCAATTATCACTCCCAGGTGTTTCCGAGATGTTGATGCTAGAAGCGGAAGGGAAGGTGAGAGAGGATGGCCTCGTTTTCCAAAACTCAAGGGATGGAAAAGGGAGGAGCAAACCTTGCCTTCAAAACTCTGGTATTTGTGATCCAAGAAAATAATCATTCATGTATCTGGTTCCAAAAGTGCTCAAATGTCTCCCTACTGATTGGTGATGACTCATGACAGAGTCAGCAGTTGTTTGCAATGCAATGAGAGATAAAATAATATAGTGGCAATTGAAGGAGGCTTTTAAGCTAGACTTATTTCATTTAAAAAACATTGCTTCATTCCTTAATAATTTACTGTCTACGTTTTAGTGGTAACTTGTATTTTCAATAAGATAGTGATGACTGTTGATGATGAGTGTTTGTTGGTATTTTAATACCTGCATTTTGCCAAAGAAAGAAGCTGGTGATGTTGAGTCCTGGGAGCCACTGAAGTACCTTTGCACAAGGAGAGTGGTGTTTTCCATTCTGGAGTCTTTATCCCAAATCAATTTCATAGGCCTCTCTGAGGGGGGTTGGGGGGTGGTCTACATCACTATTATTTTATTTTATTTTGTTTTATTTTATTTTATTAGTTTTTTTTTTATTTTATTTTTTTAATTTACGTCCAAGTTAGTTAGCATATAATGCAACAATGATTTCAGGAGTAGATTCCTTAATTCCTCTTACCCATTTAGCCCATCCCCCCTCCCACAACCTTTCCAGTAACCCTCTGTTTATTCTCCCTGTTTAAGAAACTCTTATGTTTTGTTCCCCTCCCTGTTTTTATATTATTTTTGCTTCCCTTCCCTTATGTTCATCTGTTTTGTCTCTTAAAGTCACTCATATGAGTGAAGTCATAAGATTTTTGTTGATCTCTGACTAATTTCACTTAGCATAATACCCTCGAGTTCCAACCATGTAGTTGTAAATGGCGAGATTTCATTCTTTCTGATTGCCAAGTAATACTCCATTGTATATATACACCACATCTTCTTTATCCATTCATCTATAGATGGACATTTGGGCTCTTTCCATACTTTGGCTATTGTTAATAGCGCTGCTATAAACATTGGGGTGCATGTGCCCCTTCAAAACAGCACACCTTTATCCCTTGGATAAATAACTAGTAGTGCAATTGCTGGGTCATAGGGCAGTTCTATTTTTAATTTTCTGAGGCACCTCCATACTGTTTTCCAGAGTGGCTTCACCAGTTTGCATTCCCACAAGCAGTGCCAAAGAGATCCTCTTTCTCCCATCCTGGCCAACATCTGTTGTTGCCTGAGTCGTTCACGTTAGCCATTCTGACTGGGGTGACGTAGTATCTCAGGGTGGTTTTGATTTGTATTTCCCTGATGAAGAGTGACGTTGGAGCATTTTTTCATGTGTCAGTTGGCCATCTGGATGTCCTCCTTGGAGAAGTGTCTATTCATGTCTTTTTGCCCATTTCTTCACTGGATTATTTGTTTTTGGGGTGTTGAGTTTGATAAGTTCTTTATAGATTTTGAATACTAACGTTTCATCTGATATGTCGTTTGCAAATATCTTCTCTCATTCTGTCGGTTGCCTTCTAGTTTTGCTGATTGTCTCCTTCACCGTGCAGAAGCTTTTTATTTTAATGAGGTCCTAATAGTTCATTTTTGCTTTTGTTTCCCTTGCCTCTGGAGACGTGTTGAGTAAGAAGTTGCTGTGGCCAAGATCAAAGAGGTTTTTGCCTGCTTTCTCCTCGAGGATTTTGATGGCTTCCTGTCTTACATTGAGGTCTTTCATCCATTTTGAGTTTATTTTTGTGTCTGGTGTAAGAAAGTGGTCCAGGTTCATTTTTCTGCATGTTGCTGTCCAGTTTTCCCAGCACCATTTGCTGAAGAGACTGTCTTTACTCCATTGGATTATTATTTTTTTTTAAGTTTATTTACTTATTTGAGAGAGAGAGAAAGTGAGCAAGCTTGAGCTGGGGAGGGGCAGGGAGAAAGAATCCCAAGAAGGCTCCATGCTGTCAATACAGAGCCCAGTGTGGGGCTCAAACTCATGAACCATTAGATCATGACCTGAGCCAAAATCAAGAGTCAGTCACTTAACCAACTGAGCCACCCGGGCGCCCCTGCATCACTATCATTTTAAAGCTCCCCAAGTAATCTTAATGTGCAGCCAGTGTTAAGAACTTCTGAACTAGGGGCTGCAGGGAGCCCTATGCTTTTCCTTTTTTTGTCTCTCTACTCCAGAGCATTACTAGTTAGCTATTTACTGGGTGTATGAGGTGTCTATTCAATTGAATCCTAAGATTCTAAAATGCAGTTCATGGCATCCTTTTCATGTCTTATTAAATCCTGTTCAACATCATAGTCTTTAAATGAAGAGCAGGCCTTCAGAAATTATTGCAGAAAGAAGAGGGAAATATCCTTTTGACAGTAGGAGATTAAAGTTTAAAGGAGGATCCCAAGAAATATTGTTTTGTTTTCACAGAAACCATTTTAAAAGGCCTTTGAACTTCTCTGAATATAAGTGAGCCTAAATGAAAAATTGGAGAAAATGTGGAAAGAAGCTTTTGGAACATGAAACCTGGGAGAGATGGAAAAAGAAATAAATAGATAGTCTAACAGGAAATTTAAGACAATATGCAAACACTTGTACATGATTGCAGCCATTTTATAATCACCCAACTGGTGAATGTATTAACAGACTGCTGTACATTCAAACAATGGGATAATATATGGCATTAAAAAGGAATGAACTGCCAATTCATGGGTAGCATGAATGAATCTCAAAAATATGCTGAATGAAAGGGGTCTGACTCAAAGAGCTACACAATGTATGGGATTGTGTTACTAGTTTTCATTAGTTTAAGAATATTCCTCACCTTGGGCCACCTGGGTGGCTCAGTCAGTTAAGTGTCCAACTTCGGCTCAGGTCAAGATCTCGCAGTTCATGAGTTCAAGCCCCACGTCGGGCTCTGTGCTGACAGCTCAGAGCCTGGAGCCTGCTTCGGATTCTGTGTCTGCCTCTCTCTCTACTCCTCCCCCACTCACGCTTTGTCTCTCTCTCTCAAAAACAAATAAACATTAAAAATTTAAAAAAAGAAAAGAATATTCCTCACCGTTATCCAAATATATATTTTCCACCATGGTTTTCGCCTCTTTTTCTGTACTCCACTCACTCTTATGTAAGATTTTCCTACTCAATTCTCCACAAATTTTTATCTTAAACCTTCCCCGATTTTTTCCCTCAGTACTCCTTTCTGAATATTTTGTCTTATTTATCTTCCAGTTTACAAGTTCTCTTCTTTTGTGTCTAAAATGCTTTGAGATTCATCCAGTGAGTTCTAAATTTCAGTTAATGTATTTTTCCAGTTGTTTATTTTCTGTTTAGTAACTTTTATACTTTCCAGTTATCTGCTAAAAAGTTCAGCCAGGATTTCATCAGAAACATGGTTGTAAAACTTTGGGTTTGAGTAATCTCATTGTCTGGGGTCCTTTGTCCTCTTCTGCTGTCTGCTGTCTCTGCTGAGTTTTGTGCCTGTTGTCTTACTTTTCCTTATTATGGGTATTTTTATTCGTATGTCAGGAATTGAATTACAAATTATTACAAAAAAAAAAAAAAGTCTGGTCTAGAATGATATGATCTTCCTCTACAGGGGATTTACATTCATTACTAGCGGGATCACCTGACTGGAGTCTCAGAGGTTGAGATGATCTGAGGTTGTAATTCACGCAAAGACTATGGAACTTCAGTTTACTCTTGGTCCTACTGTGCAGGGATATCACACAAGGTTTCTTCATTACCTTACTTGCCCATTCGTGCCTTCAAGTACATGTTTCTTAAATGTTTATTTATTTCGAGAGAGAGAGAGCATGCATGAGCAGGGGAGGGGCAGAGAGAGAAGAGAGAGAGGAGAGAGAGAATCCCAAGCAGGCTCTGCTCAATCAACGCAGAGCCTGACGCAGGGCTTGAACTCATGAACTGTGAGATCATGACCCAAGCTGAAATCATGAATTGGTTGCTTAACCAACTCAACCATCCAGGCACCCCCTTAAAGCATATTTTATTAATATTTTGCCAAGCCGCAAAAGATGTCTTCAGTGACCAGCTCGGTTTGAATTACTGATTCTACTATTAACAGAAACACAAATTCTCAACAGATCTAAATATGAACACGTCCAAAGCAAATCACATCATGTCCCTGACACCAAGGCCTGCTTCGTGGCAGTCTTTCCCATCATGGTTAATGGTGACTCCATCCTTCTAGACTCTTAGGCCAACTCTTGGTGTCATCCATAACTCCCCTTTGTCTCTCATACCCTGACCCAAACCGTTAACAAAGTATTGGGTCTACCATCAAGATATATTTAATAACCCTGGGTGGTAAACAGCTGCGTGATAAGCAAAACGGTTTATAGTAATACACTTTATAGTAATAAATGCGTACTGTCTCGATCATGGGCCTGCAGATACACTGTGGCTTGACCGACCAACGCTAGTTTCAGGGTGGCTCCCCTTTAAGAGGCAGTCCTGGCTGGACGTGGCTCCTCACAGCGAGTTGGTCATCAGTCTACTACAAATGTGCTCACTCTCGACAAGTCTGAAGGGTCGGCAGATACTTGGGAGAAGCTCTTCCCAAAGTGATGGCAGAAGCAGAAGAGGGCAAACAAGAGCATGTGATGTCTCTTAGGCCCAGACTTGAATGGTACGCTCAGGTCCATCTATATCCCCTTGGCCAAGGTCACACAGCCGTCCCCAGACTTAGGGAGCAAAGCAGTACATTTGACCTCCAGCTGGAAGGACAGTAAAGTCACATGACAAAGGGCTGGGTACAGGATGGGGTGAGTAGTTCAGTCTCCCAAAAGGCCCCTAATTACTTCTCCGCACCATCTCCTTGTACGATCTCCTTTACGTAATCTGCTTCAGCCACGTTGGCCTCCTTGGTGTTCTCTGAAGCTTCCAGGCTTGCCCTTAGGGTCCTCACGCTGGCTGTCCCCTCTGCCTGGAACACTATTCCTCATGCAGTCATCTGCATGACTTTCTTCCTCATTTCTTTCAGGACTGTATTCAACATTGGACTTCTCCCCATTTAAAATTGCATTCCCTCTATTCTTACCTCCATACCTTCTTACCTCCTCATTCTCCCCATACCCTATCCTGCTTTATTCTCCAGCTCTGAATCATTTTTACTTTTGAGTAAACTGTACTTCACTGTGATTGTTGTCTGCTTGCCCCACCAGAGTGTAAGATCCATAAACTTAGGAGCTTTTGCTTCGTTTGTTTACTGAGGAATTGCTATTTCCTGTTGGGCACTCAATAGGTACTTAGAAATATTTGTTCATAAATCAACAATAATAGAAGACAATGCAAAATGAAAGGGAAAAGACAATTAGAAATTCCAAGAGAAGCAAAGAAGTTGTACATTACAGAAAATATAATCAATTCTATCTGGAGCAAGTAATATCTTCATAGTCATACTATAATAAATGCCATTTATGAATTTAAGTAAAAATAGTAATTTAACTACAATAGATGTTCCTTTAAGTGGCCTCACTATAATTGACTTGCCAGATTAATTGACACCCTCTATTCCATCTGCAAATTATACTAACTCATTCCCATGCACACTGAATGCAAGCCCTCAGTACATCCTTTTCTAGCATTGTGTTTCCTTGGACAAACATTAACGATTCTTTGCCTTATTATCTTCATCTGTAAAATGAGGATGTCATGTAATTTTCAAGAAGACAAAATCATGACTCTTGTACAAGTATAAAATGAACATGTGTCAAAAATTTTATTGAACTCGTTAATTAAGGAGGAAAGCAGTAAGATACCAAACCAGTTCAAAGAGAATTTGAAGATACATACACACACAGTTTAATGATTAGAATACTAGAATAAGATTGCTGGATTAAACACAAAATTGGTAATGCCCAACGCAGCCGTAAACCATAAACCTTGGGGTTATTTCTGCTTTCAGAAATAAATTATCTGCATTTCCATCAGACACACACAAAAAATCGATAAATTAACCTCTTCTCCCTGCAAGGTTGTAAAATAGCCCAGTTAATAAGAGAATGTCAAATCTCAGTGCTGTACTGAAAGAACACCTCATCATCTCTTCTGGGTATTTCCAAATTTCAGATTCTTCAGCTGATAGGGATAATACTAAGAGGTAATACTAGGACTGTTAAGAGTTTTACCTCAGTAATTATGCAGAATCCTGCAAGCAGGTCCTGGTACGAGGTCAGCATAGTCCATGCTGACCAGGACGGAAGAAGCAAGAGTAGAAAGTCAGTCCTGCGCTGTGCACTTGGGTCCCACTGGGGACTTCGACGCTTTCCCAAAGCCCCTGGGTTTGTTTCCAAACCTGTTTATTCTAATTGTATTTATTATGGTCATTATTTGATTTTGCTTCATATTACCAAAACTAATGAAATAAGGGTGTTAACAAGGAGCTCTTTGTTGCTAACAAAGTAAAGTTGAAAAATTTGATAATGACAATTCACTAAAAATATTCTTAAGAATCTGAGAGGCAATTGTTAATGATGGGGGCGGGCAGGGATGAAACTCTACAATATTCTGCACCCAGTTTGCCTTGCAAATGCTTTTAATTTTTGTACCACTTTAAAGAAGCCAAAGCTAGAAATCAATCACAGAAGTTGTGTCCTGGGTTTGCTTTTCGGCAAGCACAACACTGAGGGACACATCCTTGACCCTCCATCAAAAGATCATTTGCTTTCAGTTAAAATTAAACACTCGTAAAATTTCATGTAGTTTTTTTTTTTTTATTTTTTTATTTTTTTTAACGTTTATTTATTTTTGAGACAGAGAGAGACAGAGCATGAACGGGAGAGGGGCAGAGAAAGAGGGAGACACAGAATTGGAAGCAGGCTCCAGGCTCTGAGCCATCAGCCCAGAGCCCGACGTGGGGCTCGAACTACGGACCGCGAGATCATGACCTGAGCTGAAGTCGGACGCTTAACTGACTGAGCCACCCAGGCGCCCCAAAATTTCATGTAGTTTTTATGAATACCTGCTTTTTTTCAACTGAATGATCAACTACCAGTTCTGATTATATTGGGAAGATCTCCACAATACACAGGAAGGACAGAGGAATTAAGTAAGGCTAACATGGACCCTCATCTATCATAGCAAGTAATAAATAGAAAATGTCTCAAATTGATAAGCCAAAAAATCATAGTAAAGACATATCACTTGGAGATGTGGGGTTAAGTCACATAAGGTATCAGCACAACGGCTAAAATGTTTGCCCCTGGAGTGTAGGACTGGTTATTTTAAACATGTACCTATATTTAAAAAATTCTTCAATGAAATAATTCTTTACAGTGATTTCAGGAAGAAGCCCTGAAAATAGCCTCTGTGACCTATACCATCCCTGTAGTCTCTAAATAAAGGTATAATTCTTCATTTCCATCAAATACCCTGTTCTGCTAACCAAATCCTGCTCATTTTTTTTCTTTTACTCTATTAAATTAATATTGTTTGCCATCTACCTTTAATATTTACTACCTGTGGTGGTCTTAAAATATTTCCACAAATTTCTGACACTCCTCTCTTCCAGAGTTGGGGAGCTTAATTCTCCTCTCTCCTTAAAGATGGGCTCATGCTGACAAGACAGTGAGGTAGAAATGAAGGAGAATGACTTCTTTTTTTATGTTTTTTTCCTTTATTTTTTTTTTAAAGAAGAGTGACTTCTGATGATAGATCGTGAAAGCTATTTATTTCAGGTCTTTTCTTGTTCTGTCTTGAATCACTCACTCTGGGAGAAACCAGCTGCCATTTTGGAAGGGTGCTCTAGCTAACCCACAGAGAATCCCACATCAGGAACTGAAGCCTCCTAACAATAGCCTCCTAAGTGAGCTTGGTGGCAGACCCTCCAGCCACAGTCAAGTCTTCAGATAACTGGCAGCCTGGAAGACACCTTGAGCATACAACTTGAGAAACCCTGGGCCAAAATCAGCCAGCTAAGCCATGCCCTAATCTGTGATCTGTAGAAGCCACAGGAAGGCATGTTTGATGTTGTATGCTACTTTCTTCTGGGGTAAATTTCTTTTTTTTTTAATTTGTTTAATGTTTATGTATTTTTGAGAGAGAGACAGAGTGTGAGCGGGGAAGGTGCAGAGAGAGGGAGACACAGAATCCAAAGCAGGTTCCAGGCTCTGAGCCGTCAGTACAGAGCCTGATGTGGGGCTCAAACTCACGCACCGTGAGATCATGACCTGAGCCGAAGTCAGACGCTCAACCAACTGAGCCACCCAGGCGCCCCTTCTAGGGTAAATTTCTAAACACAACAGTAAAATAACTAGCACACCATGAAAACCACATGGATATGGTCCCTTTGGCTTTTTCTCAGGAAGTACTCCAATTCAAAAGACATTGATATTAAATACTTTTGATT
The DNA here is from genome assembly GCF_007474595.2 of Lynx canadensis. NCBI lineage: Eukaryota > Metazoa > Chordata > Mammalia > Carnivora > Felidae > Lynx > Lynx canadensis. The sequence continues at coordinate 71,611,721 of NC_044304.2, read as the reverse complement.
GAAGAGAGAACAGTTCTTCTCAGATTGAAATGGAGGTTATGCAAAAAACACCAGAATAATACTTAACACTTATACAAGATTTATTATAGCTTATTCAGCCTTAGAATCTCTTAAGTCATTGGCAAGTTAAAATATCACAGTGTAACTGTCGGTGTTTTTAATTTTTTCTCCTCTCCATTCTTTTTTTCTTTTCACTATTCACCTGCCTCATTGCCCAAAGTCATTGAGCAAGGTCATCCCCACACCTGAATTATAACCTCAAAGAGGAAAAATAAGGGACTAGGGGCAACAAGGCTGTAGGTCAGAAATGGTCCTCAGGTCATACTACAGAAAGCAGTACCAAAGCACAACTTGCTGTTTGCTGTCTGTGTGGTTTGTAAATGATACTCTCTTTTTTTGGTCGCTAAAATTCCAAATCTCTCTCATAGGAGCTCCTAATATCTACATGGTCTTTTCAGTCTTTAAAACAAAGGGACCAAAGGAGAGACTGCCAAGCAAGGATTGAAGAACAGAGAAAGGTACAGAAAGATGACACAGAAGGAAGATAGAGAAAACATGGTCACGGTCATGTGGGGGACAAGCCAGCCGATTCCGACCACTGGTCTCCACGGAGGGCTCCACAGAGTATGTGGAACACGAATGTCTGTGACTCACAACACCTTTGACTGTCATCTCTTCGCTACCTCAAAGGTGGTTTTACTTGTCATTTCATATCATCGATTCATACATTATGATTCATTGGCATCTGCCATTCATTGCAACTACTTTGGAATGACTCTTTTCCCTACAAGTCTCTTTCCCATAAACTCAAACATTTTTATCCTATTTACCCATATGTGTTAGTCTGTATTTTCCCAAATTTGACCCAGTTATATTTTCCTTGCATTTCTTCCCACAGACTAAGTATTACAAACCCCTCCTATGCAAGACTTGCTGGTAAAGTCTTTGATAAGCCGTATACTAACGGCATTAGTCAGGAAGTATTACATTTCATGTGACAGAAATCAAACTCCAACTCAATCAAGCCTAAAAAGGACTTTATTTGCTCACATAAGAAGGAAGGGCAGGGATATAACTGGGGACAAGTGGAATAGGGACCTTGACACGCCCCCAACTCCGTCCCCGTCTGCATGGCTTCTCTGCCTGTGGATTTCATTCTCTCCTACTGCCAAAGGGCTCCGTGCCATGTGCGGGACATGAAGAAAGTACTTCTGTTGTTACATACTCACAGGTTTGCCAACAGAGAGGAAAAGGATCTTTAACCTCCAAGCAGAGTGAAAAATTCTGTAATGGGTTTTAGTTGGGTCACATGTCCATCCTGGACATGAGGGGATGGGACACTGAAGAGGGAAGGAAGACTGGCTAAAAACTCATAGAGTAGGAAAGGAGAGTGTTGTCAGATAAAGAAGGGGAAAGAAGGAGTGCCATGCAGGCAAAAATTATACACATATACTGCACCAACAGTCTAGATCCATAATTGTATGTCTATATCCATAATTGTAAATGATCTATAACAGTGAAATAAACATCCACAGAATCAGGGAAAATATTTGCGAAACGTATATCTGATAAGGATCTAATATCCAGAATATACAAAGGAAGTCTTAAAACTGCAAACAAAAACAAAAACAACCCAATTTAAAAAGGGATAAAAGGGGTGCCTGGGTGGCTCAGTCGGTTGAGTGTCCGACTTCGGCTCAGGTCACGATCTCACGGTTCGTGAGTTTGAACCCCGCGTCAGGCTCTGGGCTGATGGCTCAGAGCCTGGAGCCTGCTTCCGATTCTGTGTCTCCCTCTCTCTCTGCCCCTCCCCCATTCATGCTCTGTCTCTCTCTGTCTCAAAAATAAATAAACATTAAAAAAAATTAAAAAAAAATAAAAAGGGGTAAAAGACTTAGACATTTCTCCAAAAAAGATACACAAATGGCCAATAAGCACATGAAAAGATGTTCAACATCTTTAGGTGCTAGAGAATTGCAAATCCAAGCTGCAGGGAGATACCACTCAGTATCATTTTTTTTTTTTAAGAAAGTAAGAAAATAATAATACGTATCGGTGAGAACGTGGAAAGCTGGAATGTTCATTCACTCCTGGTAGGAATGTAAAATGGTGCCACTGCTTTGCAAGACAGTTTGGCAATTTTTCAAAATGCTAACAGGGGCATTAGCACATGACCTAGCAGTTCTACTCCTGGGTGGAGCTCCATTCCCATACCCAGAAGTGAAACTGTCCATGCACACAGACGCTTAGAAACGGATGTTCATAGCAACGTTTTTCTTACCAGCCCCAAATGGACACACAACCCAAATGTCCATCAATTAATGAGTGGGTAAATAAACATGGTAGATCCATCTAATAGAATATTATTCATCCATAAAAAGGGATGAAGTACCAACCCATGCTACAAGGAGGATGAGTCTTGAGAACATTACGCTAAGTGAAAGATACCAGACACAAAAGCTACAGGTTCTATGGTTCTATTCATACAAGATTTCCAAAATAGGAATATTCATAGGGAAAGAAAGGAGATTACTAGTTGCCAGGGGATGGGTGAGGGGGAATGCGGTGTGGCTGCTAATGGGTATGGGGTTTCTTTTTGAGGTGATAACAATGTTTTAGAATTCTATGGTGGTGGTGGTTATACAACCTTGTCAACACGTTAAATACTACTGAAGTCTTCACTTTAAAATGGGGACTTGTAGGGGCGCCTGGGTGGCTCAGTCGGTTGAGTGGCAGACTTCAGCTCAGGTCATGGTCTTGTGGTCCGTGAGTTCGAGCCCCGCATCGGGCTCTGTGCTGACAGCTCGGAGCCTGGAGCCTGTTTCAGATTCTGTGTCTCCCTCTCTCTCTGCCCCTCCCCCGTTCATGCTCTGTCCCTCTCTGTCTCAAAAATAAATAAACGTTAAAAAAAAATTAAAAAAAAATAAAGTAAAATGGGGACTTGTATAGTATCATCAATAAATAGCAAATAAATAAATAAATAAATAGCAAAAAAAAAAAACCTAATTTTGGGGTCAACTAAGACTATTATTTAATTGGGATTTGTTTTAGTCATGATATTTTTGTGTCTTTCCCAGCTGGAATGAAATTTTCAAGCCCCAGTACCAAATGATTTCGTTAAAAATGCTTGATTCAATTGGCTCTTTTTCCTACAAAGAAACAGAAAGAGGTTCTAAGAACTTTAGTCGAAATACTACCTATATCCTTTCATAGTTTCGTTTACTCTATTCTGGAAGGATTCTTGTCAACCCTTTTCTTAAAAAGCATTTCTTAATCATCTTTGGTCATGAACTCCAGGGTATTTTTTTCAAGCTGTAATGATGGCATTATTCTACCAAAAGGGCTTGCTTTGTAATCCTGTTAATGTATTTTGAATTATCCATCATGCCACTAGTGGAGAGGGAAGAAGAAATGATAAGTTCTAAGAATTAGGCAGGATAGTCAAGCCTGTTAAGCAGTGTGCCTTTTACTGCCCCAAACCAAGAGATACTCAAATATGAGAGGGAGGAAAACAGAAAAAGATGAAGGAAATTCTTAGAATTATCTTGGTATAGAGTTCTTTTGACCAGAAAATTAGCAATCATCCATACAGGGAGGGGCTGAGTTTAACTGCACATATGTTAAAAATTCAAACTATTCTTTTCTCTTTTTTTCTTTTCTTTTTAAAAGTTTTTTTTTAACATTTATTTATTTTTGAGAGAGAGAGACAGAGTGTGAGCAGGGGAGGGGCAGAGATAGAAGGAGACACAGAATCCGAAGCAGGTTCCAGGCTCTGAGCTGTCAGCACAGAGCCCAATGCGGGGTTTGAACTCGTGAACCGTGAGATCATGACCTGAGCCAAAGTCAGACGCTCAACTGACTGAGCCACCGAGGCACCCCTGAAACTATTATTTTCTCAGTCATTTAGAAGTAATTTCATACTTAATATGTAAGTACTAAATTATCAAAGTGACAATTTATATTATTTAACCTGGTTCTCATAGTGTCCAAAAGCTGTGATGAGCATTATTTATATATTCTGCCATACCATGATTAAAGTATATAGTGGACAGAAATGCATTAGTCTTGAAGTCCAAGCCCATCGTGGACTAACTAGACCATGTTTTGGTCACTGACTTCCCTTGAGTCTCAATTTTCTTATCGATGAAGAATGTTTGGCCCTATGTCTACAGAGTTAGCCGATTATCACTATGTCCCAGGCTAAAATATCTCTGCTCCAAGATGCCTTCCTTGAGCACCCCATCTAAAGTAGCTACTCAAGCTCTCTATCTCACAGCCTCATATTTGAATTCTCTGAATAGCACCTAGGGTTCCTCCATTTTTTTTTTTAAACTTATTGCTCATCATCTACTTGTTCTTTCAGTGCCTGCCCCCTGTGGTATTAGACACGCTTCATGAGCGCCAAGAACCTGTCTACCTTGTTCACTAGTGTCTTGCCAGTGCCTGGCACAACATAGCCACTCAAACATAGTTGATGAGTGAATGAATATGAAAGGGACTCATACTAGCGGCCCCACCAGCTTTCAAAGGCTCTTGTGAGGATCAGAAAGAGGGAACGGATGTGACCAAGGTCTTCGAGGGATGGAACGCTCTGCAAATGGAAGATTTGACAACTCTGATATTGATTTTCTTGAAAGGTTAAACACACATGTCTACCTTTAAACTACCCGGATTATTTTTATACCTAATAACTTCTCCACATGGAGAGTAAGATGGCTCTCCAATTTTCTGAGGCAACATCACTCAAAAGCCATATGAAAGAGAACAAAGTGAAATTCGCAAGGACAATTACGGCCGGGTCCGTGTCTTTCTGAATTATGGTTTCTCAGCAGGATTAGTTCAAATATCTTTATTTGTCTCAGTAGTCAATGGAACGGCAGGAATCGAGTGTTTTCCCACAGCATTCCAAAAGAGGTCACTAATAAAAGGGAAGCAAATAATAACATGCCTTTATGTGAGCATGTAAGTCCTTGATGTTTTCTCTCATGGCCTGGCTCTCTGACTCAACTGGTCAAGTGATGACAAAGTAGTCAGTCACAGACCTAACCTGATGATGCAACTCTGGCCTCTGTGGTCTTTTTCAAAGTTGACTACACAAAGTCCTACCCCTTTCTTAAGGCTTCATGATTTATAGAAGGCAGTAGAATAAATAGCAGGCTGGAGCCTTGCTCAACATGTCAGTGCCTTAGTATGAATTCTTCAGGCCTTGAGTCACTTGCTTTTCCTACTGGGAGCTGATGATTTGGAACAGTTTGAGATGTTAGTGTGGAATCTCCTAAGTCCACACAGCTTCCTGAGTATTAGGAAAACACAGTGGTTAAGACTAGAAGCTTTGGAGGCAGCCAGACCTGGGTCAGAAACCCAGCTCCTTCACCTGTGAGCTTGGTAACTTTGGCCAAGCTTCTTACTTCTTACTTCAATTGGGGTAATAATGTCCACCAACCTACAGAATCATTGGTAGGAAATGGAAAATGCATACAAAACCCTTCACGGGTACCTGGAACATCGTGTATGCTTATTTATTGTTAATGTGTATCACAGGTTAGAAAATATAGAACTCTAAATGCTAAAATTATAGGTTAAATTTTTAAAAAGTCTTGTAAAGTATACCCTCCAGTATCCAGAATGCATGCGGCCATGATGGTTGCTTCTTGACTGAAAGTTAATTTTCAAAAATCTTTGTGTGGAATATTTTTCTCAAGTGTATGGGTTTAATGTTTCAGTGAGTAAACAAAAATTAGATATATAATTTTTGCTCTATTATATGCATAATAATTATAGATGTGTGTATATGTAAATTTACAAAGTGACAAGGGTCACTGCAGATGTATCCAGAAATGAGGAATTAAGTCTTTAGTCTGTATCTTCCCTTGCATAACTCTTAGTTTTCGCAAGCCCTAGTTTACTCTTTATGATATGTAGAGATAAGACTAGATCATTGATTCCCAGAATGAACTCTCCAGAATATAGTTCGGTTGGATGAGTGTTTATTGGTTAAATTTTGTTTGGAAAATTTTGGATAACAGGTGTCTTACCATAGAATTTCCCAAATGTTTTGAGCTCTAAATTTCCCCAGGGGAATGTAGTTGTCTACATTTCCCAAACACAATTGATTAGAGAATTTTTCTTTTTTTTTCATTGAGCATCTTGTGAGACAAGAATTCTGAGAAACGTTTTTTGAAATATTGGGCTAGATAACACCCCAGATGCCTTCCAGCTCCAAATTCTAAAGCTCTGATTCACTTTTTCCTTCTTCAGGCCTAGACTGGACTTTGCCTTCTCCTTCCTACTCTTTCCCCAAGACCCAAGCTGCTAGACATTTCCGTAATCATCCTTCACTCTCCACTCTGCTTCATACAATAGATCCTTAAACAGCTTGACCATCAGCACATTGATCAGTGCAGTGTCAATCATCATGACTGCAGGTGTGGAAAGACGAGACCACAGTCTGCAGGGGAAGGGTGGAAATGGTGGTCTCAGGGTGTCCCTGAGGACTGCTCTCACTACATGTCTGTTGGCTCTGGATTCCCAGGTAATGCTGCATTTTATCTCTTTCTTGGAGGACCGTGGCTGCTGCGAGAGATGAAGGATCACGTTGTTCCCCTGGGTGGGTGCTTCTCAACTTTTGTCCCTTCATGACCCATTTAGAAAATGATACTATCTCTATGAGGTGCTGACGATGCTTGCAGCCTGAACTGAGAGGTTGATTAAAAAAAAAGGGGGAGACAAAAAGAAGGCCTGTGGTTTTATCATGTTTATGCTGAGGAAGAATGGAACCAAAGCATTTCAGAGTAGGGGGGGTTTAGCTTCAGGGATTTGAGGGTCAGAGATTTTTTTCTATGATGGAAGATAATAAAGACTATTTGTTTGATATGAGGAATGGCCCCTGACAATACCAGCGACAAGAGGGAACAACCTGACGGGCACAGTCACAGAGATGATGAGGGGAACACAGCCCCAGGGAACAGTGGGCTCTTCCTTGGAGGAAGGTCAATCCTGCGCCATAACATGAGGCAGGAGATGGGTCCACGGGCAGATGGATTTGTGTTTGGGTGGAAGAAGAACACGGGGTGTCCCCATTCCTGTTGGCTCGCTTCAGTTTTTCTAATGATAGTGCAGCTGAGAGCGCTGAGGTAAACGCTCAGTGGATATCTACCACTGCTCTCACTGTTGTTCTTATTGTGTGACTGTGTCTTTAACCTTGAGTGTGGTGGTTCCCATTCCTACACCTCTGAGATGGCCATCGAGAATCTCCTGACCACTATCTCTGATCCCACCCTCCTCACCTTGTCTGCAGTGTGGGTGACCAGCCTGGTATGAACCTTCTCCTTTGTGCCCTTTGGCGTTCAACCATCTTGGTTTCCCACCTGCCTCTTTGTTTCTTTCCTTCTTTTTCCTAAAGCAACATCCTCAGCCTTTTATAAGTTCCATTAGTTCCCCTTCCTTTATCTGCTTTCCCTTCCCATTCTCCCCTTCTCTCTCTCTCTCCCCAGAAATTTATATTTATTTTAGAGATACCATTCACTTTTCCACCTTTATTTCTCACCACTGGGCAAGTCCACTGATACATTAATTTTTCTCCAAAACTCCAATAGAAACTCTAAATACTGGTTTCTTTCTGGATGCCCACCCATCATCTCAAATGCAACATGTCTACCCAAACCAGTCCTTCTTTGAAAATATGTCCAGAGTCATCTGGAAGGTAGTTGCACTCTCATTACATCTATATTGGCTGCTATACCAAATTACACAAACCAAGTGTGGCCCAAAACAACACAGATTTGCCCTTACCATTCCGGAGGTCAGAAATCTTAAAATCAATGTGTCAAGGAAGCTATGTGCCTTCTGAAGGCTCTAGGGGAGTAGCCTTGCCTTGCCTTTTCCAGCAGCTAAAGGCTGCCTGGATTCTTTGGTTTATGGACCCTTCTTCCATCTTCAAACCCAGCAACAAAGTATCCAAAGCATCTTCAAATCTCTCTACCTCTCTCTCACCATTGCTTCCATCATTAAATCCCTGACTCTGACCCTTCTGCCTCCCTCCTTCCTTTTTAAGAATTTTGTGATCACATCGAACCAGCCAGAACAATATCATTTCAAAATCGATGATGTAATCAGATTCAAAAAAATCTCTTCTGCCTCATAAGGTAGCATATTCACCGGTTCTGAGGATGAGGACAGGAATACTCTGGGGAGCTGTTATTCTGTCTACCACAATCTCTGTTCTAGGTTCGACGTGTATGACTTCCCACACATACAACAGCTATTTAACCAGTTGCACATCCTTTCTCCCCATTCAAATCTCTTTGTGCAGTCTTTGACAACAGTGTTCTTGCTCCCAAATAAAATTTAAAACTTTTAATATGTAATCCCAAGGTTTGATTGCCCTTGGCCGTTTCAGCTTGGCTAACACTGAACCTGTATGAAATTTTCCAAACATAATTTATGCTCTCTGGTAAAGCCAGGCTCTTCGCACCTTGAGTCTCCTTATCCTCATGCCTTGGTTTTCTCCTAATCCTCAGAGAACAGCCATTCTCCATGTGAGCTAGGGGCTAAGAAAGGGTGAGTGTTCGAGACACCCAATGTCATGGGAGATCACAGGACCCAAGTTCACATAACATAGGGGTCTATTGTCACTGCTGCATTTCATCGTGAAAAAAAAAGATGCAGTTACTTACCACCCACCTTGAAAAGTCTCCTTGTCACATGCCCACCTCTCAAAGTCCAACCTTTCTCTCAAAGCACAGTTTCAAGCTCTTCCTTGAGGAAGACTTTTCATCCACCCAGCTACAGTTATTTTTTTGTTTTTACAAATTCCTGGAGCACTCTTCGTCTCTACAAATGTTTCCTCAACAGGCAAGATATTGGTACTTGAGGAGGGAAAACACTTCCTTTCACCCAACTGTCCCATACCATTGGAGACATTTAACAACACTAGCCCCTGCCCACTTAACCCCTACTAAATCACCCATATTTCCAAGTGCCCTCCAAGAAAGTAAGGTTACCCCCCTTTAGGAACCACTGGTTACCACCACCCATTTTATCAGTCACCGATTAAAATCTTTGACCCCTGCTAGGCTATAAGTCTCTAATGAGCAAGGATTATGTACTATGAATATCCTAAACTGTGAGTCACACAGAGCTTCCTCTACAGCATTTGAAAGCTGAATGAACTATCATTTCCCAATATGGTGTAGTAGAAAAAGCACTGGATTTATAGCATTAAGAAAATTACTTGGAGGCGCCTGGGTGGCTCAGTCGGTTAAGCGTCCGACTTCAGCTCAGGTCACGATCTCACGGTCCGTGAGTTCGAGCCCCGCGTCGGGCTCTGGGCTGATGGCTCGGAGCCTGGAGCCTGCTTCCGATTCTGTGTCTCCCTCTCTCTCTGTCCCTCCCCCGTTCATGCTCTGTCTCTCTCTGTCTCAAAAATAAATGAACGTTAAAAAAAAAAAAAAAGAAAATTACTTGATCTCTGTGAGTGATGATTCATCATCTGTAAAATGGGAGTAGAACACGATAACACCCGCACAGAACCTTCCACAGTGCCTAACACAAGCTCTATTCAAGGCATATTCTAGATTCCTTCACTGCATGCTTTCTCTCTTTTTCCTTTATGTCCTTCACATCATATAAGCAAATATTTTTTCTCACCATTAAGCAGAGGAAAGAGGTATATGGACCACTCATGACCCATTCACACACACATCACCCACCAGGCTCAAATAATGGATTTCAAATCGTTGTCCCATGGCACAGGGCGTTACACTGCAAGACGATGCCTCAAGAGAATTTCTTTCTCCTTCCTCCTAAACTAAATTAGTGGCATATGCTGCTTCCATTAAGAAGGATAAAATCCTTGCATTATTGGTTTAGGTAAAGTATAGCCAAAGGTTGTGACTAAATATTAGTTCCCATGAGAGGAAAGTGTATGTTACTTATATGAGTCATAGACACTACAAGGAAAACACCAGAAAAGAGAAGGAAAGCCACACTTCTATGATACATTCTGGATGGCGGGAAACTCAGCAGATTAAGATAAATAATGCCCATGACCAGAAATTGTCTGACAACACTCATCCCAGCTGAGGACTTCCTTCCGGTACATTCAATAACCACATCTTCTGATCTCGATTCCACAGACAGTCAAGGAAAGGGGCCTGGGACACAATTCCCATGACCTGAAATTCCAGGTTTCTGGAAAAGGTGGATGGGCTGGGCTGGGTCCCAGTGGGGGGGTGGGGGGGGAGGGGATGACAGAGGATCGGCTGTGTGTTCACACAGTGTCAAGGTAAGATGGAGCTAACACTCCTACGCTCTTGAGTCCAGGGAAGAATTCCCACGGGAGGAAGGGTTGGGATTTCTGACATGACATATAGCTGGGAAAAGTACACACACTTAAATCCCCTTACTCATCATAATAACTCAAGAGGAAATGATTATCATCTCTGTGTTACAGATAAGAAAAACTATAGTTCATAGAAGTTAAGTAACCTGCACAAATTTATAATGTTTCAAGTGGAGGCTTGAAATAGTCTTGCTTATTCTGTGTCATGCTCTATTCAACATCCTGTTAATGACAAAAATGGTCCCTAAAACAATCCTTACAAAACGTACGAGTGGATTATAAATTTAGAACACATACATGAAAATAAAAAAGCGTTTATTTTTGCCATAAATGGTTTCTAAAGTATTTCCAGAATATAATCAGAGTTCCTCCAAATTCTTCCTTGACACAAAATATCTGTTTTAGTTAAATCCCAACATCTTATTGGAGGCATCTACGTGCCAAAAATCAGTAAGTTGGTGTGCTAAGGGCTAAATAACTATTCTCTTACTTCTGGTCACCACAGAGGAAATGTTAAAATGACAGTAGAAAATTGAGGGCAGAACTTTGAATAAAGTCCCCCAAAAGCATACATGCCTCTTTCTAATGGGACTTTTGGCTTTATCAGGAGCCCTGGTCTGAGAGTTAAGCAAAGTGGATGCTACTTCTAAAGTATTGTTTCTGGGGGCACCTGGGTGGCGCAGTCGTCGGTTAAGCATCCGACTCTTGATCTTGGCTCAGGTCATGGTTTGTGAGTTAGAGCCCCGCATCAGGCTCTGTGCTGATGGTGTAGAGTCTGCTTGGGATTCTGTCTGTCTGTCTGTCTCTCTCTCTCTGCCCCTCCCCCACTGCACACGTGTGCGCGCTCTCTCTCTCTCAAAAAATAAATAAAACTTAAAAAAAAAAAACATTCCTATTAATCTCTTCATCTCACTCCTCCCTCTGAATTAAATTCACTTCTTACTGAAGCACCCCTCCAATAACAGACCTGTGGGCAGTAAATTCTCTTGGTCTCCGTCCACAAGTGTCTTTATTTAACGGTGATTAAATTATAATTTCAGTGTATATGGAATCTAAAACGACAGCTATTTTCCCTCCACACTCTGAAGATACTCTCATTCACTTGTTTTAGTGGCTTATGCTAGTCTTATTTTTGCTCCTTTCAAGACAATCTGTCTTCTCTTTCTGATTGTTTGGATTTTTTCTTTGGTAATTCTACAGTTTTATCCAATGTGTGTATGTGTGGGTTTTTCTTTTCTTGTCTTTTCTTCTCTTCTCTTCTCCTCTATTTTCTTTTCTTTCTTTTTCTTTTTCTTTTTTTTCTTTTCCATAATTTGTCTAGGTTTACAGTCTTCAAGCTCTGGTGTTTCCAATCCCGGGATCTAGGTATTCCTTCAATTCTGGGAAATTATCAGCCACAGTCCCTTCCATTGGCTTTCCTCTGACTCTCTACTGCTTCTTTTGAATAATTCCTGTGAATTATTACTACACAAATGTTGAATCTTCTCTTCTGCTTATCTCTTACCATCTTATTTCTTCATCCCTTTGTGAGGCTTTCTAGGTGATTTATGTTGTCTCATTAATTCTCTCAACAATCTGCCATTTAAACTGTCTATTGAGGTCTTAGTTGCAATGAGTATTGTTTTCATTTCTGGTGCTATCAACATAGCAGGCTATTTTTTGTGTGTGTGCCAAATTAAAAAAAATATATATTCCTTCCTTTATTTCTTCAGTCATTAAGTTTGACTGGAGTACTAATACTAGAGTACTAATACTCTAGTGTATAAGTTATGTTCCTTGGCCTGGGTTAGCAGGAGAGTAGGTTGGTTGCATATGGGATGCTCTGTGAGATGTAGCAGGTCAATGAAGGTCAAAGTGAGATATTTTAAGTGGGGACCTATAAAAAGGTTTTAGTAAAAGAGTGGTATGGCCAGGTCTGCACTCTAGATAAAGTTCTCTGACAATAGCAGGTACAATGACTCTGAGGAGGCAGAGATCAGATTCCTGGAAGTTCTCGGAATATTCCAGAAAAGACTGTCGCTGGCAGTGTCCATGAGACCAAAAGTCCATGGTAGGAAAGACACTTTATATTTCTCTCAGTTTGACCTCCTGGAGAAAAAGAAACATTCGGTCTCCTGATTAGAATAGTGAAAATGTAACTAACATATCCGTGTCACTTTTTTTTTTATTTCTGCTGATTATACATAGTTCCAACTCTTTTGTTTTCCTTTGACACACTTCTAGATTCATTTTCGTCTCCTTTCTATAAACACTTGTAAGGGCATTTTACTGATTGAACACCTCAGGCTTTACACGAAATTACTTTGGTTGTTAATCGACAGGGAGTTCATTATTCCGAAATTTTGTTTCTGTTTACATGGACTCAAGGCCAGAAGCTTTGAGGGGTGAAGAGGAGTGCTGGTGTTCAGCGTGGCTACTTGAGCTGGAGGCAAATTAGATAAACCCAGGCTCCACGGAAACGAATGGGCCAAGATTAGGTCCCAAATAAACTCCTGTGGGTTGAAGATTCCTATGCAAGAACAGTCCTTTTTGAGAATTGGGATAATTTGTTTTTGGCAAAACACTGTTGCTTTTTTTGAGGGTGAGAAGAAAAGGGGTGTGGGAAAGGCTCTGGAAATCTTGCAAGACCTCTTGGACATGGACTATGTGTTACAAAACACATTTTTGACGAGTTAAATGTTAACCAATCAAAACCAGACAGATTGTCTTTCCCGTATTGGCTTCAAAATACAGCAGGGAAGTGCTATTGCTGAATATGGCTGGGAACTTGCTGAACCCAGTCATTTGCAAGAGTGACAGAGTCCACATAATGAGAGGACAGAACTGGCTTTGCTGGATCCTCTTTGCAGGATGTGATTGCAGCCTCCTGGGAGGGAGAAAAAAAAAAAAAAGAACAATACCAAATCAAAAACAGCTCCAACTGTCAGTAGAGGGTGGTCCAGAATTAAAATTTAGAAGAAGAAGGAGATTAGTTTTAAAGCACCATGAATTCTTTTTGTCATTGAGAACTCATCCAAAAAGCATTTCATGACAACTTTTGACAGGCAATGATCTGGAAGCTGGATATACAGAGACAGTATTTCTTGCCCATTAAATAGCTCTTAAAGTCTCCCTGGGGAAATAGATTTATAAACAGAAAATTACAATATATTGTGATTTCATGGAATTCATGGGGGCAAAGGAAGAAGTGCTAACTCTGGTGAAATTGGAAAAGATCTCGCAGAATTGTTGGCTGTGGTGAGGGTCTCAAAAGATGTCTGGGCACACCAGGAGAAGGAAATAGCATATGTAAAGACTTAGAGCCATGAAGGAACATGGTGTTCATACATGAAGAAAGGGAAAGTGTGTACAAGTTGCAGAAGATCAGATTGGGGCCACGGGTCAGATTGGAATGGCTCCCGCGTGGCATGCTGAAGGCTTACTGAGCCCATAATGCAACAGTTGCTTAAATAAGCATTTCAGTCTTTAGATTATAACATCCATTGTTCAATAGAGATATTTGCTTTACTTTCAGGTAAAAAGCACTTCAGTCTTCAAATATTGATGTAGTGGTAATAAGAAGACAAGAGCATTGCCCTCTGCATCTAACAGTGTTAAAAACAGAACACATCATAGAAAGACACAAAGATTTAAAAAACAAAAGAGAAAGAAAGTCCAGTTTAGAGACATTGAGGATAATTTAAATACTCAGTGTATGTCTCAAAGAAGTTCCATGAAAAAGAATGGAACAAATGGTAAGAAAGCAGCAGCATTAGCAAAAAATTTTACAGAAATGAGGGGAAAAAAAACCAACCCTTAGACTGAAAATGAATTCCAAGAATAAAGATAAATTCATATGCATATCATTATAAAATAAAATAAAACATAAAAGAAGGGATAAGAGAAATAAAATCAGGTGTAAAGAAAATCTTGAAGCTGTTGAGGCTGACAAAAGAAATAGCCTAGAAAGGAATGGAAATCAGCTGCCTTCTCAGTGATGTCTTCCAAGAGTGAAGGGAAAACAACCATCAAGCTTGGAGTTTATACCCAGCTAAACTATATTGAAGAATGAGAGAAAAATGCCATTTTCAAGCTTGTAAAGACTGTGGAAGTTTACTATCTGTAGAGTTCCCCAAAAGAACATCCAGGGAAATGTGCTATTAAAAGAAGAAAAGCAAGGCACCTGGGTGGCTCAGCTGGTTAAGCATCTGACTTCAGCTCAGGTCATGATCTCACAGTTTGTGGGTTTGAGCCCCATGTTGGGCTCTGTGCTGACACCTCAGAGCCTGGAGCCTGCTTCCCTCGCTCTCTGCCCCTCCCCCGCTCATTCTCTGTCTCTCACAAGTAAACATTGAAGAAAACATTTAAAAGAAGAAAAGCAAAAGTAGGGATATATAATGAAATATTTTCTTAAATATTTTTAATTTAAAAATTTTTGCACTTATTCTTATGATTTTTTCATTGTTTTATTTTGTTGTTCATATTCACCTATTGTGATTATCTTCTAACTGAAAAAGTACTCAATTTTAAAGAGCAAATTAAACTCTAGACAATAAAAACAAGATTTGGGGATAGGAGAATGAAGTGTGTATAGCTTTTTATAGTGGTAACCAGGAGGGGAGAGTATATGGATTTGGTCGGAAAAAAGTACAATTAAAGTATATGTTAGAAATGTAAAGTAACCACTAAAAAAATAAAAGTATAATTTGTATATCTAATCCAACAGATAATGAGAAAAACATTAAGAAAACCATTTTAGTTTAACATAACACAAAAAAAGGAGAGAAAAAAAAGGACAAAGAATGAAAATGTTCCATAGAACAAATAAAAGTATATGGTTGAAATTAATCCAAATATATCATTAGCCATAATAGATATACACAAATTATATGTAATTAAAAGGTACAAATTAGCTTGTTAGGTAAAAAAAAAAACAGGATCCAAAATGCAACTTACAAGATATATGCCTAAAGCTAAAATAAACAGAAAGGCCCAAATTAAAAGGATCGACCAATATATGCTACATAAATCCAAAAAAAGCTGATATAGCAGTATTGGTACCAAATGTAAGGCAAAATGTCTTAATAAGAATAAATAGAGGGTTGGGGCGCCTGGGTGGCGCAGTCAGTTAAGCGTCCGACTTCAGCCAGGTCACGATCTCACGGTCCGTGAGTTCGAGCCCCGCGTCAGGCTCTGGGCTGATGGCTCGGAGCCTGGAGCCTGTTTCCGATTCTGTGTCTCCCTCTCTCTCTGCCCCTCCCCCGTTCATGCTCTGTCTCTCTCTGTCCCAAAAATAAATAAACGTTGAAAAAAAAATTAAAAAAAATAAAATAAAATAAAAAAAAGAATAAATAGAGGCACAATATAATAATAGTAGAATAATCATCACGCAGTTATAGTACCGATAAATTTGTATGTGTCTATGCAAAAATTCTCACAATATTGAAATTCTAAATTAACAAAATTAGAAAGAGATATTAATGGATCAACACAAAATTTAGTATAGTTATATTAGAAATCGATAGTGCAAGCCTACAAATCACTAGTAAGAAGAGAGATTCTTTGAGCAATTACATTACTGAGTCAAAGGTCTCAGCAGCCCTAATTGATCTAATATGGAACATTTTATCCAACAACTATAGAATATGTGTTTTTGCAACGACACTTGGAACTTTTCAGTGACATATCTTTAAATGAATGTTTCTCAGGATATTTCTTGTTCTGAACATATGTTTTCTCCTATTTTTCACTCAGATTTACTTTCTATGACTTATGTCTTCCATGTGTCTACCGAAGAGTCATCAAGCCAGTAAGATGGTGTCTGCTGTGGCTGTGATTTGAGACTGATGTGTCTCCTGGGAGCTTCCCAACTTGACCAATGTCTTCCTTTTCAGCCTTTGAACAGTCATTAGTAGAAGATTTAGTCACCCTGATGTGAATTAAGTTTAAACTTGTGGCCTTGAGTTCTGAGGGGCTCATGTTAGTTTTCGGAAGAAGAAAGTTTCCGTCTGGGACCCTCCTGCCTTTGTAGTAAGGCTCACAAGTCCAGTTGTTATCTGTCCTCTTTGGAAGTCTTCCTGAGGGTTAGTGTGAGGAATGTAGTGGAATAAACCCGAAGAGGATGGACACTCACCAGTGCCCTTTAATGTCGTCACTACCCCTGACTACGTTAGCCTTTTACGGTCTTTCCCAAAGAGAAGATAATTAAGTTTTCATAATGGGTCAGGGTAAATGCATCCTCTGACCCAGGCCCATCACTCCAGGCTTCCATAGCAGGGCTGGGATGTTTCCTGTTTTCACTTTCCCAGTGACGTAGAAGAAATTAATATGCTGCCCTTTGTAAGTGACAGTGATACTCCGGTCTTACTCTAGTCTGGTCACGCATTGTGCGATGATAAGAGGTTTCCGTGGAGACATAACAACACTTCCATCTCCACACTCCCTTCCAATTTACTTTTCTCCTAAACTGGTTTCATCTGGTATGACCCAAAATCTAATGATGTAGACAAGAGAGGTGTTGTTATCTCTGTTTGAGCGATTTGAGACCAAGAGAAGTAAAAATGACATCTAGAAGGTCTCATGGCTTTGTAGAAATGAAAGGATTATGATCCATGTTGCCTACCTCAAACTTCACTGGCACTCCCACTGCTGGACTCTGACGTACGTTGCACGCTGGTTTCACCAAACAGGGCGCGGTACCGCGCAGCTGCCCAGGAACGTATTTAATTCTGCCAGGTGGGCTTGACAACCCCTGAATATCCTCAAATCATACTTTTGGCTAAGAGCGCACACTCTGGGGCCAGACTGCTTAGGGTCAAATTCTGACTCCAGCGCATAGTCTAAGCTGTGTGACCTTGGGCAAGTTTCTTAACCTCTCTGAACCTCAGTTTCTTCAACTCTAAAATGACGATATGAATCTTACCCACCTCCTAAGGTTGCTGTAGAATGCAGTCGGGTAACGATCCACTCAAAGTGCACAGTAGTGCCTGGCAGGTAACGAGTGCTCTATAGGCGTTCGCTGCTGTGGTGTTGTGGTTACGGCATCAGGGTTACTTGGCTCAAGCAATGAGCTCCGTGTTTACCTGTTATGACCTAAACACCACAAACAGGTCATGATAGAAGATGAGTTTAGAAGAAATGGAAGCACTTCCTCCATTGATGACACCAAGAAGATTGTATAACAATAAAGGCAGCTGGGTTTACACAGATCAAAGGTTAGACAGGCACACACGTTCTTCTCGCGGCTGCCGTGCTCCCGGACGTGGCAAGATCAACACTGTAATAGGGGTGATTTTTCTCCTCATTAAGCCTCTTTACCTCTATAACCAGCTCACTAATCTCAACCCTCCTCACCTCCACATGCCTTGGCGGCCCCGCCTTTTGGATTGTGGTGGAAAGGAATGAACTAGAGTGCGTGAAGTGCCCGCAGCCCAATCCTGTTGATGACAGGGGTCCACTGTGCCCCTCAAGCCACTGTGGCCCGGACAGGTTCACGCTGTTTTCTTTTCCATCACTTGGCTCACTTCAGTCCAGAGCTCTTGGTTCAGCTGTGAAACTCAGGGGCGCCACAATGCCTAGGTTGAAGTCAAAGAAAGCCAACAGGAAACGCTGGATAGTTTCAACTTTCTTAATTATCTGGAAAAGATTTTACTTCCCAAACATCCCTTTCTGTTCTTCCCTTGTCTCCATTCCCTCTTGTAGCCTGAGAGTCCCTTCCTGTGGTCTGCTAGTCTACCCGCGCCCGCCTGCTCAGGTGGGCTTTGGCCATCAGTGTGCAGGTAAGACTGTCAAGGACGCAGGATCTTTACTTCTTGGGCTCCGTGAATAATTTCTGATCAGGGCTACCTCCCCTCCGGCCACCTCCCTCCCTGACCTCACATTTCCTCCTCCAAAGGATGTGCCATTCCAGAATTAGAGTTAGAATTAGAGTTGTCTCGTATTTCTGACAGTTGCAACTGTGCATCGTCAAGCGTCAGCTTCTAAGTAGGAGGTAATCGGTGGCCGGAAAAATTAAACTTAAGTACATTTCTTTTTTTTTTTTTTTTTCAACGTTTTTATTTATTTTTGGGACAGACAGAGACAGAGCATGAACGGGGGAGGGGCAGAGAGAGAGGGAGACACAGAATCGGAAACAGGCTCCGGGCTCCGAGCCATCAGCCCAGAGCCTGACGCGGGGCTCGAACTCACGGACCGTGAGATCGTGACCTGGCTGAAGTCGGACGCTTAACCGACTGCGCCACCCAGGCGCCCCAACTTAAGTACATTTCAATCAAACATCAAATGGCAGGTTACAAGTTCTATACAGCAAACGTATTAGGGAAGAAATGGAAGCCCTGGGACACACATAGGATCAGACTTGCTCTGAGTTAGAGCTGACCAAGCACACCCATCACCGCTACGTGAGCTTTTTGGAGCCTCAGGTAAATTACCCACCCTTCAGTTTCTCGTCTGTAAAATCGTAATAACAAGCACTGGGGCGCCCGGTTGCTGAGTCGGTTGAGCGTCCCACTTTGGCTCAGGTCACGATCTCACGACTTGTGGGTTTGAACCTCACGTCGGGCTTTTTGATGACAACACCGAGCCTGCTCCGGAGTCTCTGTTTCCCTCTCTCTCTGCCCCTCCCCCCCCTCAAAAATAAAGAAACGTGAAAAAAAAATAATGGCACTTATGCAATGGAGTTATGCAGATTAAATGAGCTTAGGTGTGCAAAGTACTCATGTGGTAGATAGTAAATATTCACTCGTAAATATTAACTGTTACGACGTTGCTACAGAATCTTTCTAATACTCTGCTTTTTGAGGGAACAAAATGGGGTAGCAAATAACAGATTCCCACTTGGAATCCTTTTCATTAGTCATGATCAGAGCCCCTGCATTGGTCTGGAAATATTCCAAATATAGTCACAAGGGTGACTAAGCGTCCCCCCTCCTTCTTGCGCCGTGCAGTGGACTCAGGTAAGAGCGGAGAACCACGCTGTCAGTGTAGACGGATGGGGGAGACTGCTATAATTTCAGGAAAACCCATCTCTGGCTTTTCTCAGACCCAGCAGAGCTGTGAGCAAACTCTTCCTGGCCGAAAAAAGAGAACACATTCATAAGCCGGAGACACAGCCCTCAGAGGTGTGCAACTTCCTGTTTCCCTGGCGAATGCCTCAGAAAACATTCAGTCGGGAATTTTAAAAATTTCCAGTTATTGTCACCCTCCAAATTGCACTGAAAGATGGATGGGGTGAGTCAGGGTGCTGGTGTGGGATAGTCGGCTGTGGGGAGGCTCACAGACTCTGCCTGGCTTTCTCAGTCACTCACAGGGGCCGGTGACCTCTGAATCCTGACCCTGCCTCTGGGTGAGACACTGTGACTTCTCACTCACACACCCAGAGCATCCGAAAACCATAAGGTATTTCATGCAGGTCAATGACTAAACCATTCAGGGAAAACGAATGCCTATTTTTCTTAACAAAAATTTCTCCTGGGATAGTATCCCACTCTGATGGCTCATCACCAAGATGTAACTGTTTAGTGAACTCAAACAGTCTAGTTTGGGCCCTTTCTGACGTCTCTGTGGCCCTCAGCAGTGTAGGCATGGGCTCCATCTTGAAGCCATTTTCCTGGGGGCTTCAAGGACTAGACTCTCTTGCTCAGTTTGCCCCGTTCTTTCCCCCTGGCTCCACAGTCCCAAATGCACCCTTGTTCTCTAAGTGCCCCTCAAATGTCTGGAGTTTCAGGGTTTCCTTGGTCCTATTTATTCCCTTCTGGAATTGGGCCAGTGCTTCTTGACTGTGCCCCTATTACAGAGCACTTTAAAGAACCTAATCAATTTCATGGATGTTTCTCTCCGTGAAATTCACACTCGCACTCTGAAACGTGGCACACACTTTCAGGGGCTCCCAAGCCCACTGGCGGGGTCCCCACAATCTCCCGTGGATTCATAGGAGAAGGGAGAAAATCATCTCTGACAACGGAGAACCGTCTGGCACTCAGGGCCGGCTGCAGTGTCAGTAAAGGCTCGCGGGCATCCGCAGCTGGTCCGAATTATCCTCCCTGTGGGTGTCGGCAGTCTCACACAATGCCAATGCCACTGCCAGACAGCCATTTGGAGACCATGGCGAAGTGAGACCAAACACGCCTACTGCATACTTTTGACTAAGCACAGACAAAAACAGGGTCAGTGTGTAACCAAGAAAATACTGCACATCTCCCTCTTGGCAAATTGGAGTGACTTCACCTGACACTTCTTTATCAACTTCAGTTTGGTCCTTGCTCTCTGCCTTCCTTCCCTGTAGCCAAGATTGATGTAAATATCCCATCCTGGAATTGAGTCTATTTTCTTTTTAATGCTTTTGTAACAGCTTTATTGAGATATATAAATTCATATACCATAAAATTCACCTGTTTAAATAGTATATAATTCAGGGGCACCTGGGTGGCCCAGTCAGTTAAGTGTCCGACTTCAGCTCAGGTCATGATCTCCCGGTTCGTGAGTTCAAGCCCTGCGTTGGACTCTGTGCTGACAGCTCAGAGCTGGGAGCCTGCTTCAGATTCTGTGTCTCCCCTTCTCTCTGCCCCTCCCATGCTCATGCTCTGTCTCTCTCTGTCTCTCAGTAATAAATAAACGTTAAAAAAGTAATAATAAATAATAAAGTACATAATGCAGTGGCTTTAGTACATTCAGAGTTTGAAGCCATCATAACAATTTTAGGACATTTTCATCACCTTAAAAAGACACCTGTCCCCCCCAGTGCTCCCCCCGCCCCCCATCCTTCCAGCTCTAGGCAACCACTCGTCCACTCTCTGTCTCTATTTTCCGATTCCGGTCATTTCCTGTAAATGGAATAGCGTAGGACCTGATGGCTCCAGCCCAGCCAGGGTCTGTCTCTAAGCACAGGAGAGACAGAGTAAGAACTGCTCAGCTAAGCCCAGCCTCCCCCAGAACTGTGGAGAGGTGATAATAACGTTGTTTCACTCTGCCACATTCAGGACACTTTGTTACACAGCGACGGATAATAGGACCAACCCTAAAGGAGCTGTAGGATCTTATCGGCGCCGACTAGCAGGAGCCAGGAGGGGGACAGGAAGAACTTGTGCATATGAAAGCCTTGTCCTGTGATAGAAGATTCATGTGGGGGCAAGGCCCTGGCTTTAAGATAGTGCTGCTGTGCTGCTGATGTACCTTGGACACACTGTATATATACACACTTTGGAAACTTGGACACACTTTCTGCAGAGATGCCAGACCTTTCTGGGTCAAACAGTGGAGAAGGGGCTCAAAATGCCCAGAGAAGTGAGCATACTAGAGTAGGTAACCTCTGTAAGGTCAGAAAACCTACCACGTTCCATGGGCAGAAGGGAGGAAGGCAAAAGAACTGTTAGGGGAGAGATTGGTGAGTCTAGCTAATGTAGCTCAGCAGTGTAGCAGCTGCAAAGAAAAGCAGGCTTTAGGGTTTTTATGGCCCCGGGGCTTATCTGTGCTGTTAGGTTTTGGGTGTAGTTTGGCGGGCTGTGCAAGGCAGGCGGGCTCTAAATGGCAAAAATTATCTGAGTTGTGTTTACTACAACGGGACACATAAATATTTGGGTTCGATGCCAGCGGGCTTGTCAGCTAATCGGTCTCAGCTGGCTGTGAAGAACAGTCTGGAGACCCGCGCACAGAGGGCATCCTCGGCTCACCCATGAAACAGTTCTGCAGAGCCTCACCTTGTCTTCCGAGTGGAGCCAAGAGCAGAGGAGGACCCCATAAAAGACTCCGGCTACAGCGCAGGCAAGCTGTCCCTGTGGGCCAAATGCCATCAAAGACCCCGTCCATGGTTTTCGTCTGATCTGTGGTGGGAACGGCATCGTGTAGAGTTTTTGGCAAGCGCTGAGAGGAAAAGTGTAGTGCACACCCCTAGGATTCTGGGGCAAGGCCATCTTGGGAGCTCCTGCTGCTGAGATTTCACAGAGGGCTGGACCATAGGACACGAAGCCACCAACCACACAGCCAGAACCGCCCGTCGTGAGCCGGATGCTGTCAGACCCACCGGGCCATCATTTTAAGTTAGATGTGGTACGTCGGAGCTCAGTGCAAACCGGGATGGAGGGCACAAATAAAATGCGTGCGTATGTAGCCCAGACCATCATGTCGACTACCCCTTCTGTACTGGAATCTCTGGCTTGGGTCTTGATTAACTGACAGAGGAGGAAACAGGCCAAATTTGGTTCACAAACGACTGGGCTAAGCATCGGGGTGCCAGCTAAAAATGGACTGTCCTAAGATACAGCCAACTTAGGATGTGGTCCTGGAAGTCAGTGATGAGGCTAAACCTCCCTCAGGGGCAGAGCTTGGGTGGTGCGTGTGGGCCATTCACACTGCGCGAAAAGAAAAGTGACGTGAAGTAAGAATATATATGGACTTGTGGGCAGTAGGGCAAGTCTTGGCTGTTGGTCACGGCCCTGGAAAGGGAGAACTTGCGACATCCGGAATAAGAAGGTCTCTGAAAGAGGCATGTGGATAAGCCTGTAGAGCGGGCACAACATGTGAGGATTCTGTGTCACATTTCTATGCCCACCTGTAAGTAAGTAGACAGACTGATTCTAGAAGCGGACAACAGTCAGCCTCTGTTACTGGCCACCTCCGATCTGCTGCAATAAACACATGATCAGTGCATTCAGAGTAACAGATAAGGAGGTTATGCACGGGTCCCACAGCTAGGTTCTCACTCACCAATGCTGACAAGCTACTGTTCCTGCATTACCTTCAATATACCAGCAATAGATACTGATGGTGAAAGCATATGGCACCATTTCTCAGGGTAACCAAATGCCTACTTAGTGGCAAGCTGATTACACCACACTGGGCCATTTCCACCCTTGAAGGGATACAGAGATTCACCTTGGACAGGAAGAAATAGATATTCTGGGTACAGGTTTGGTTTTCTTTGCCTGTGGGGTCTCAGCTAGCACCATTATCCAGAATATTTGATCCACCTACGTGGGATTCCACTTAACTCTGCTTTAGACCGAAGAGGTATGACAAAGCAGCTGTGTCAGGAAGTCACAGGCCCATGGACCCCACCAGTCCTGTGACATATCACCCCGCCAGAAGCTGTCAGCCTGACAGACCCTCGGAATGACCAGCTGCAGCGCCATCTTGGAGATGATGCCCCATGAGAATGGGACACCATCCTCCGGATTCAGTAGACGCACCAAATCATATATGATGTTCTGACCCTGATAAGAAGAATACAGAATCCAAGAACCAAGAGGTTGAAATAAGCATGATCTTGTTTACCATTGTTTCCAAAGATCCGCTTGGGAAATCTGTTCTTCCCATTCCTGAAATCCCAGGGTCAATATAATTGCCGATTCCCAAGGTGGGGTGGGGGGAATCATGACGAATATTGCAAAGGTCCCATTAAACTTTAAGCTGTGTCTGAAGCTTCATAACTTCGGGGGTCCGTGTGTCAGCGGTCCAGCAATTGAGGAAGGGATCACCAGACCGGCAGGTGTCATTGACCCTGACGTTTGGGAGGAGGTGTGGCTGCTGTGGCATGATGCGGGGAAGAAAGAGATTTGGCCCTCAAGTGGTCCAGCGAGTGGCACTCTCCAGCCCAAATACGACAAGAAATCGGCACGTGTAGCAGCCATGAACTGAGCGTGTCCTATACCAGGGATCCCTCAGGGACAGAGGTCACACGCCAGTAAGCCACCCGTAGAGGTGCTGATGAAGGATGAGGGGCAACTAGAACAGACAGGAGAGGAAGGAGGTGGGGAGTACGTCTTCCAGCTGAGGGCTGTTACGGTGGATACAGTTCCTTCCGCTGACTTTCTTGTAACGTTTCCTCGGGAAAGGGGCCCAGCCACAGCGCCACAGCATCAGTTTCCATGTTGGGGCAAACTCACTTCCTGTGCTGGAAAGGGGAGGGGAGGTTGGACCCCCAAATCACTTGAGGAGCGTACCGAAATTGCAAATTCCTGACTGCCAGAGATTCGGACGGGACGGGCCTCAGGCATCTGTTTTTACGCTCACACAGTAGCCCGGGAGACTCCGATGTGGACGATCTCTGATTCCGTGTCTCCTGGAGTCCAACAGGCAGCAGCAGCCTGGGGCTCAAACACAGGGCCATGAACCAGGTCCGTGTCCTGTCCCTACATGGGCTTCAGGGCCCAGCAATGCATTCTAGGGTTGCACGGAAGGCATGAGCCCCAAGGCAATCAAGCATTTGAAGTGTGGCTGGTCCAAACCGAGGTGTGCAAATACGGTGTAGACACCAGGCCACGCACGCCTGGTGTGAACCAAACATGTGAAAGCTCTCAGTCACCACGGGGGGGCGTTGATTACGAGCCGGACTGACAATATTTTGGATAGACGAGGTTGCATAAGACTATTACAAAATGAATTTCACTTCTAAAAAACTTTTTTTTCATGAGGCTACTAGAAAACTTAAAACTGCGTTTGTGGTTCATCTCTCTCTGTTAGACGGTGAGTTAGTCTGGACAGTCCACCCTGTCCCCAGACCTCAGATACGGTGTCCCGGGGGGGAGGGCGGGGGGACCTTCCCGGAAGCTCATGGCGCATTACTGAGAATGCTCTCCTGCGGTCTGAGTGCCCCACGGCTTATAACAAGCTCCTGGAGACCAGAACCCATCTCTTTGCCAACTGGGGCTTCCCAGCACAGTGGGCACACCCGAGGGCAGAGCCCAGCTGACCGAATAAAGAAGGGGTAGCCAGATTAAGTGCCTTGCCCACTCTCTAGGTCACAGCTCCAGATTGGACTCCCCACCTGTCTGTAAGGCGCACACCTTTGGAACATGACACATACCGACTCTCGGGGGGCCCGTCCTGGAAGGCGATGTGCAGACCCCACTTCCACACTTTTTCTGTGATTTTTTCCTCCCTCTGGTGAGGTGTTCTGACTCACAACTGTGCAGCTAGGTTGCTAAACACCGAAACTGGCCCTTGCCATTGACACTTGGGAAGGAGATCGGTAAGAAACCCAGATTAAGGCGGCCGGTGACCGACAGCCACCGTGCAATAACCACTGCGGCCACCAGGGGGCAGTGTGTGACCGCCGTTTCTCACCCGGCTCCAGGCTTCACAGCCTCCAAGCCGTTTCCGCCAAGAGGGCAGGTCTCCGTTCTAAGTGGTGGCCTTTGCCGCCTCTCTCGACGGGACTTCATTGAGTGATAAAACTGAACTTTGTGACACAAAGGCCTACAACAGCCGCGGTCTAAGCCATTCACCGTGGCAGGAGAAGGTGGTCTTCGCTGCCGGATTACTGCGGGAAGGGTATCAAATCAAAGCATCGTTAGCCAACAACGGACAAGGGATGCCTGGCCTCTGTTCCCCAAGGCATGAGTCCTGTCTGGGACACTCCTGCGTTTCTTTTGTCTCTCTCCTTCCTTTCACACACAAGGACATGATTTCTGTTTGAAGTAATGCAGCAGGCCATCGGAGATGAACTCTGAGCTGAGATGCCCCTCACTGGAGCTCCAAATTCCCTCACCTCCTGGACATTTGCACCCCATGCCCTCCTCACCTCCCCCAGCCCCCACGCTGGCTCCGCGCCCCACCGCCCTGTGTGTGGCAGCCTCCCTCTCGCCCCCGACTGCCCATGACCTTGTTGTGCTCACTTTCACCAACTTTCCCCGGTTCCTGCTGGGCCACCTGGAAATCCCACCTCCCTCTCATCCAGGGATCCCGCTGCCCCTGCACACTGAGCCTCATCCAAGAGACATTCCTCCCTGTGAGTCTGTAACCCTCTGGCCTGCCCTGCTCTAGTCCGGAAGGCTGCCCGTGAACTGGCAGATGTGTGGGCTCTGCCCCCCCGACCCCCACCCCAGTTGGCTGAGCTCTGGCCACACCAGTTAGGGAGCCCTGGGCACCTGCCTTAAACTCTCTCACGGTCTGCTTTTCAAATCTTCTAATGTCCCTGTCCCTGGGCTTCCTATGGGGCACACATGGTCATCACCGGGGCCTGCCCTTCCCCTTTGGGAGGGCAGAGTTGCATCCTCTGGCTGGACAGACTTCACCTCTACCCATGTTGGAATAGATTACCTGGACTTGAATATAAGGACCACAACCCAATTAGCTGAAACAGTCAGGGGACTAAGGGGAAAGAGGACCTTGCCAAGTGGCCTGGGATGAGTGGAATGAACAGCAAACACACCTCCTTTGATCCTTACAACCCTTCTATCAGGTAGCGACCACCCCCATTTTACAGGTGAGGAAACAGAGGCTCACGGGAGGTTAAATAACCTGTGCCGAGCCGACCGTCCGGGGCCCACAGTTCAAACACATGGGTGTGGTTTCAAAGTTCATCCTCGTTGCCTTGTAACTGGAGGCTTTCTGGACAACTGCTCTCACCCCATCTCACGGAGGAAGGGTTCAGATGGAGGGAAGCCACAGCCGCCGTTTCTCACCCGGCTCCAGGCTTCACAGCCCCCAAGCAGTTTTCCCCAGGACAGCAGTCCTCCGTTCTAAGCGGTGGCCTTTGCCGCCTCTCTCGACAGGACTCCACCGAGTGATAAAACTGAACTTCGTGACAGAGATATTTCACTGAGTTCATACGGATGCAAAAATTTTAAATCCCAAGCACGTTTGAAGTGACAGTCCACTTCCAAAGGTACCGTTTTTACCTAATAGCCAATCCCTACGCTACACTTTTAAAAGGGAAACATTCCCGTGTGTCGGTCCCCGCCCCCGTTCTTTCCCCAGCAGCCCAGAGGGCAGAGGCCAACACCCGCTCCCGCAGCTCTGAACCGGGGAAGCGACTGGATGTATTTCCCGCCTCCACCACAGGGTGGCAGTACAGCATGGGAGGAAGGGCTGGGACAGTTCAGTTCTGCCCTGAGAAGCCACTATTCGACGTCATCCAGGCCGGCAGTTCCCTTTGAGGGCCCGCACGTGTGTGCTGAGGGGGAGTGTTTAGGGAGGGAGAGAAGCTGTGTCCGCGGGCTGAGGGTTCTGGAAATACACCTTGCCCCATCTGACATGGGGACCTAGAGGGTCAAAAATACCTTGCTTGCCAACATGGTGCAACGGACCCTGCCTTTGGACCCTACACTCCCTAAGGCCAGGCCTGTTCTCCCCGCATGAAGAGTCGAGGTTCCCTGCTCGCTGGGCACCGTTGACTTGCTCTTGCCTCCTCACTCTCAGTCTAAAATGCTCTCCAAAACACACTCTCCAGCTTACTCACCATTCCCCCCACCTCTGGTTTGGTCCTCATGGTCAAGCCCAGTTGCCGCGTCGGATGTCAGGGCCTGCTAACACTTAGCCTGAGTCTTTGCTCCTATCAACCCCCTCTGCCCATTTTTTCCTCCGGCCACACTTGTCTCCTTCCTGACTGCCCCTCACGGGGGTCCGCGTTCCCATCTCATGCCATCCCCATCCCTTCCTTGGCCACCTCGTATTCTTCTGAAGGGACCCGGCCGCGGCCCAACATTTCACACATATCCCTGGACCCCTTCCCTGGGGCCTGAAATGTGAACGAGAATCAGCCCATCCCTTTCTCGCTGACTCAGTCACCTGTCTCGTGTCGTCTTGTTTTACAGATGAAGATACTGAGGCACAGCCGTGTTGACTTGCCCCAGGTCTTACAGCCAATATAGGTGGGTGGAGTACCATACAGTGCCAGCTCCGTGTGGATGAGCACACCCCGTGCCCTGAACTCAGAGGGGGTGGCTGCCACCATGTTGCTGGGTGACCGCGTCCTGATTCCCTGAACAGGAAGTGTGGAGATGAGAGTTGAGCCCCGCTTGGGGCACGTGCTGGCTGAGTGGTCTCAGGCAGGCAACGTTACCTCTCTCTGTTTCTTTATTTTAAAAAATGGTGGTACGGATATCAGGGTCTTTGTGATCACTCGCCCTAAAATACAGTGTCGGGTTAGCAGAGTCTGTGCCTGTAGTGACTACCTACGTCACTCGATCCCCGCGAGTCCAGCTTCAGTCACTCGGAAAGCACCAAGAAATGCAGTCGGACCCCAATGGTCTTGTGAGGCTTCTGAATAAACACCGTAACTCAGAACCATGTGACAGGAGACACGAACGCGATGGAGAATGAAGGATGAAAATGCACGAAAAAGGATCAGAGGGGGGGGCCGTCTTGGCAATAACTCCCAAATAAAGCAAGATCCATGTGATTGCTGCCCCATGGGGACCGGATGGAAGCGGGGGGGGGGGGCTCAAGGTGTTTCCTCTCATTTCCAGAGAGCACCCCCCCGCTTCAGAGGGACCCCATTTCCCTTCAGCCTCCCGCCTGCAGCCTGAGGGGAGGGTGCCAGCCCCTGGACGCCCACCCCACCAGCCCGTGCACAGGGAGTCTCTCCGGCAGCCCTCAGGTGATTCTCCAGCAGCCCTCAGTTGATGCTTCGATCCCATAGCCTGACTAAGAGGAATACAACATCTAAGCTGGCTGAGCCATGCCTACACCCTCTCCAGGAGTGTTGGAGCCGTGGCCGAAACAAACAGTCTTTTCGGGTGATGGTCACTCTGAACTGAGAGCCCGGGCACTGTGGGCCACCACCTACCGCACCAGGCAGAGCCAGTCTGCTGGGAAAGAGGCATGGAGAGAAAGATGGAGAAGAGCAGCAGGAAAGGACGTTGGACAGAGAGCGTTCACAGCCACACTTGAGCCGTCGGCTCCCGTCTTCCTGAAGGGGACGCCTGCTCCTAATGACCCCCCTACCATCGGTGAGGCTGCCTCGGGCTGGTCTCTGTCACCTGACGCCTGTCAAGTCCTGGCTGCCCCATCACCCTGGCTGAGGTTGAAGGCCCCAGCACGCCGTGGCCAAGAATTGACGGCTCCTGATGGCCTTGTCAGCAGCATCCAGGGCCTCACCGCCCCAACCCCTTCCCTGACCTGGCTGCACAGGAAGAACAGAGACGTAGATAGCACGGGCGAGAACTTGGCCGTAAAGAGAAGTGCCCTCGGCCTTAGCGGCTGAGCTCCTCTTGGGACAGGCAAGAACCTGA
This sequence comes from Lynx canadensis, assembly GCF_007474595.2. Classification (NCBI taxonomy): domain Eukaryota; kingdom Metazoa; phylum Chordata; class Mammalia; order Carnivora; family Felidae; genus Lynx; species Lynx canadensis. The sequence continues at coordinate 71,582,453 of NC_044304.2, read as the reverse complement.
CAATCCACCATCTGGGTGGCCTGACACCCAGCCGCCCTTGCTGATACTTTGGGCAGCCAACACCTGCACAGCCACCACCTTCGCACTTGCACACGTGGCCGGCCACAGGAAGCCGAGGCTGGACGGCAGGCACACAGGAGGCCTGGTTAGCATTCTCCAGCCCTGGCCGGCTCTGGGATGTGGGCTACGTGTAAAGACCCGGATTGCCCATCCTGTCTTCACGGACCCATGGTGTATGCTCCTGTATCATCTGAACTGTCCCCGTCTGCCTCCTGGCATCTGGCGCCTGAGTGGCCGCACAGGCTGGAGAGTTTGATCAATCTCCGAGCCTCTGCTGCTTTGACTCCCCCTTCACTGCACGTGCTCCATTCATGACTCACGTCCATCATCACCTGATTCCCCGGTTGCCAGGATGCGCTCAGCAGCTCTGCCCACCTCTTCTGTATCTCAGGCTATGTGTGAAAATCATTACAATGTTGCAAATACACAAGCTCAGGAAGAAAAGCGCTCCTGCTCTGAGGCAGGAAGATCAGGCCAGGAGGGCAGTGGTCCCATCCCGCGATCCCCTATCAGTGATCTTTCCATCCCTTCCCCCACAGCCACATGTTTGTTTGCTAAAGAACTTTGACGGAGATGGAAAAATGCTCACCGTCCAATGTTACCTGTGAAAGGAAGGCCGAGAACTAGATCACAAAATGTTGACAGCAGTTATTTCCGGGTGGTTGAAGGACAGGTGACCTTTTTTTTTCCCTTCTGTTTTCTTTTTTCTATTTTCCACAAGGAGTGTGTATTAATTTTATGGTAAGAAAATAAGAGTTATCTGAAAAGAATTCATCACCAAAAAACTGGGGGGTAAGCGTCTTAAGAGTGGCTGTCGCGGGGTGCCTGGGTGGCGCAGTCGGTTAAGCGTCCGACTTCAGCCAGGTCACGATCTCGCGGTCTGTGAGTTCGAGCCCCGCGTCGGGCTCTGGGCTGATGGCTCAGAGCCTGGAGCCTGTTTCCGATTCTGTGTCTCCCTCTCTCTCTGCCCCTCGCCCGTTCATGCTCTGTCTCTCTCTGTCCCAAAAATAAATAAACGTTGAAAAAAAAAATTTAAAAAAAGAGTGGCTGTCTTTGCCATTGGTGGGGACGCAAACTGGGGCAGCCACTCTGGAAACCAGTGTGGAGGTTCCTCAAAAAATTAAAAACAGAACTACCTCGACCCAGCAGTTGTACCACTAGGGATTTACCCAAGGGATACAGGAATGCTGATGCATAGGGGCACATGTACCCCCAATGTTTATAGCAGCACTTTCAAGAATAGCCAAAGTATGGAAAGAGCCCAAATGTCCATCAACTGATGAATGGATAAAGAAGACGTGGTTTATATATACAATGGAATACTACTTGGCCGTGAGAAGGAATGAAATCATGCCCTTTGCAACGACGTGGATGGAACGGGAGGGTATTATGCTGAGTGAAATAAGTCAGTCAGAGAAAGACGGGTATCACATGTTTTCTTTCACTCATTTGTGGAACTTGAGAAACTTATCAGAAGACCTTGGTGGAAGGGAAGGGGAAAAATAGTTTCAAACAGGGAGAGAGGCCAACCATAAGAGACTCTCAAATACAGAGAACAAACAGAGGGTTGATGGAGAGGTGGGGGTGGGAGGAAAGGGGTGATGGGCACTGAAGAGGGCACTTTTTGGGATGAGCACTGGGTGTTATATGTAAGCGATAAATCACGGGAATCTACTCCCAAAACCAAGAGCACACGGTATACACTGTATGTTAGCCAACTTTACAATAAATTATATTTACAAAAATGAAAATAAATTAAAAATAAAATAAATAAAAAATAAAATAAAAGAGAGTGGCTGTCTTTGCACAGAACTATGTTTCTAGCCACCAAACTAACAACAACTGAGTCATGTTCTGGAGTTCTAGAGAAGATCATTTATCTCGAGATCTACATGCCTGAAGCATCCGAAGAACAAAGTTCGCGATAAAATAATTGGTAAGAAATGACCGGGGCACCTGGGTGGCTCAGTGGTTTAAGTGTCAGACTTTGGCTCATGTCATGATCTCACTGTTTGTGAATTTGAGCCCCGCCTCGGGCTCTGTGCTGACAGCTCAGAGCCTGGAACCTGCTTGGGGTTCTGTGTCTCCCTCTCTCTGTGCCCCTCCCATGCTCATGCTCTCTCTCTCTCTCTTTCTCTCTCTTTCTCTCAATCTCTCTCTCAAAAAATAAATAAATGTCAAAAAAATTTTTTTTAATGCTTTTTCAAAAAAGAAGTAACAGTAACAATAAACACTTTTCCTGGAGCACTTGCTGGGTGCTGCGTGTGTTAGGCATTTTATATCCACAATCTCAAGCCCTCCTCACAACAACTCGGGGGGTAGACACTGTAATTGAACCCCTTTTGCAGATGGGAACACTGAGGCTCAGAGGTGTCTAAGTAAGCCGCACATCCAGCTGCCAGGGAAGATGCTGGCACTTTGTCCTGAATCAGCCCAGACCCGCTGCTCTCCAGTGAGCAGGGACCTCACTCCAGAAACGTCATGTTCTCACTCATTCTCCTTTCTCAGTTCTGGATGTTTCTAGGGAGAAACCCCCTGTTGCATAATAAGGAATTTGGGGAGATTTCAAAACCCTTGGCATTTCCCCAGTGAGAGCAGTGTCTTTGTCATTCATGAGCCCCTGGGAGCACGCCTGAGTTTATGTTCATGAGGTGATCCAAGGTGGGTCTGTAGATAGCTTCTGGATGGGGTCTGATCACCAGCAGAACTAACCATGTGATTAGAAGTTTGCAACCTTGAGGGGCGCCTGGGTGTCTCAGTCAGTTAAGCGTCCAACTTCGGCTCAGGTCATGATCTCATGGGTCGTGAATTCAAGCTCCCTATTGGGCTGTCTGCTGTTACCACAGAGCCTGCTTTGAATCCTCTGTCCCCCTCTCTCTCTGTCCTTCCCGCATGCTCTTTCTCACTCTCTTTCAAAAATAAATATTAAAACAACAAGAAAAAAGAAGTTTGCAACCTTGAGCCAGCCTGATCTCTGGATAGAGGGGTGCCAGCTATGGAGTTCGATCACATGGCCAGTGATTTGATCAATTATGCCTTTATAATGAGACCCTGATAAAACCTCTGGGCACTGAGACTCAGTGAGACTCCTGATTGGTGAGCACACGTCAGGGTGAAGGTGACAGACCCTGACCGCACAACGTGGGGGCCGAGAAGCTCTGAGTCAGGACCCTCCCAGACTTTGTCCCTATGTATGCATTCATTTGGCTGGGTGCTGAACTGTGTCTTTCATAATAAAACCATAAACATAAGCATTTGTGAGTCATTCTAGAAAATTGTATGGACCTGAGGGGTCATGGAAACACCTGAATTTGTAGGCACTCAGTCAGAGTACGGGTGGCCCGGGGAACCCCAAACTTGTGGCTGGCTTCTGAAGTGGGAGCAGTTCCGCGAAAATCACAGCTCTTAACTCGTGGGATCTGCACCAGCACCGCTGTCCAGGTAGAAAGGGCCAGAACTACATCGCAGGACACCAGCTGGGGATGGCGTCACGACATGCCTTCCCTTCCCCCCTCCTCACGCTCCTTCTTTGATAAGGGGGAAACCCTATGTCTGAAGGAAGCTGGAATTCTAGTGCACATGGCTGGCAAGGATGGATTAAAATCAGCTTATTTTCAAAAAAACCTTCCTTTTGGCCGAATGTTAAATCCACTTGATGTACAATAGCTTCAGAATGCATTTCAAACGAGCTGGACGGCCGCCATGTTGGGAGCTGCCCCGTGCCTAGTCAGAACAGTGGGAAGTGATACGAAATCCCCTAAACCTGCACAGCAAAAGAGAACACTGTGGGTCAAGGCAACCCGCAGAAAGGTTGTTCCCTGACCTTCTGTCTTGTAGGTCAATGGAATGTCGGTCCGTTCTTCTCCCAACTGCCTCTGAGAGACTTGAAAGAGCGTGTTGTTGGGTGCTCCTCTGCAGAGGAGGGTGAGTGATAGAGGTCACACGGTTACCTGTGACCTCAAGTGCCACATTTATCTAAGCTCAAGGAGAAGGGGGAGGGAGCCTCAATGGGAACTGTGGCTTTTGTTCTTTGCGTGAACTTCAGGGGAAATACTCATCGTGATGCTTCATGACGTCATCTTTGGAAGGATGAGGGTCAAATGGGAGGCATCCAGGGCTCTGGGTTCATGGAGCAGCCAGTTTCTTAAGACTAGCGGGGTGGACACTGGCCCTGCAATGAGTCTGTAACTGACAGCCGGCCCGATAGCCTGAGACAGAAGCAGGGGGAAGCAGTCTCTCGGTCAGGGGACCGTGGACAGTCACGGAGCCATGACTCAAGGAAGACACGCTGGGATTTTTCCATTTGTCCTTCGGCCAATGTGATTTTTCTTGCCTACCAGGTTTGCCGCTTATTAAAAATTATCTCTGGGCAATACGTCCGGGTATGTTTTGGGTGAGCATTTGGAGGTTTAGAATCAGCCTCCAATGAAAATGCAGGTATTTCTTGCGTTGGCTCACCGGGGACATGGCCGCAGACCCCTCATCCTGGTGGTCAGGAGAGCAGCTCGGCTCCCTCCCTTCTCCCCCAGAGCCCTGGCTGGCTTCCACCTCAGCAACGGAACTCCTTGGCCTGGCTGTTCAGTAATCCTCGGCCAGCTGGCTGCCTCCTTTTCCTCTGGGAGCGCAGTGAATCACACCTCCACAGTGCTGTTGGCCCCTTGCAAGCCCCGAGGGCCGGGGGCTTGTGTCTGCCAGCTCAGAGGATCCGCAGCCCAACTTCTGAGCGGGGATCACGTGGGACCCTTGAACTTCTGAGCACGGAAGGCTTCCCAGCCCCAGGGGAACAACACAGATCTGGAGACCCGCAGAATTCAAACGGTGCGGGGCTGGCTGCTCACCGGGCGGGGCAAGCTTTCTGGTTCCCCTCTCCTTAGAGGCCCGTGCAGGAGGGCAGGGGGTGGGGCTGGGGGTGTTCTGGCAGGCGGGCCCAGCAAAGGAGCGCACTACTTGGTCCTTGCCCCGCATCCCCCTCAGCTGCCCTCAGAGAAGAAACACTTCCATCTCACGCAGTCTCCGGCGGCTTGGTCGGGGAACGAGCTGGACACCAGGAGCGCGCCGGGTCATACATACTAGCAAACGCTTAGCCGAGGTTTCATTTCAATGGCTCAGGGCTGCAGCGCTGGGAGGGAGGTGACCCCTGCCATACCCTTTGTACCACTGGCATCAGAGGCACACGTTCCAAAGCTAGACCTTTTTCAAAAGGGGAGATAGGACAGGGTTTTAGCTGCCTCTACCTGGGGCGACTAAGGGATCCTCTGGATGGAGCTTGAGCAAGCATCCTAACTAGACATCAGCGGTGCGGGAAGAGAAAAGCCAGGCCACGCACGCTTCCCTCCCGCAGCTTGGCCAGGCTGGACCACATCTGCAGCAGGCCTCTGGCCCGGGGAAAGGCCCTCAGGCAAGGTGGCCTGTGCCCCAGCGATGCCCCTGCTCCTTCCAGCCTGCCGGGTTGCCTGTCCCTCTCACCGGGCGAAGGCCTGGGTAGGCTCAGCCGATGTGCGGGCTGGGCCTGCAGGGCTGCAGCAGAGGCGGGTGGGGAATCAGCCTGTTACTTTCTTTTTTTTTTTTTTATTTTTTTTTTTTAACGTTTATTTATTTTTGAGGCAGAGAGAGACAGAGCATGAACGGGGGAGGGGCAGAGAGAGAGGGAGACACAGAACCGGAAGCAGGCTCCAGGCTCTGAGCCATCAGCCCAGAGCCCGACTCGGGGCTCGAACTCATGGACCGCGAGATCGTGACCGGAGCTGAAGTCGGATGCTTAACCGACTGAGCCACCCAGGCGCCCCTACCTGTTACTTTCTTAAAATGGTCCTGTCGCACGAAAAGAAGTTCACCCCTATGCACTATTAACTGGGGGATTCCGTGGAAAGTTCCTTGCTTACCTGGTGAAGAGCCAGGGATGGCAAGCCCTCCCTGTGCGTCCCGGGCACCATCATTGCCTGAGGCGTGCTCTGCCTTTGCAAGGTGGGGATGGGGTCAGCCTCCCAGGGGAGTGGGTGTTGGGGGGGGGGGAATCTGGGAGCGGATTGTGCAGAGTCCCCCTCGGCCCCTCTCTCCCCTCTCCTGCTTCCCCAGAGCAGAGCAGCTCTGGGCCCCGTGTGAGTCCAAGGACACCTCCTCCCCTCCCCACTCTCCCACATGCCGCCCGTCATACGCTGCCAGAAGGTGGTCTTAGAAGTCATTTTCCCTGAGAAGATCAAAATAATTTCCCACTCCAGTCTTGTCCCCAGCAAATTCCATTCCACACATCTGTCGAAACCTGCCCTCGTCCTTGTCACCTTCTCTTATTTCCCAGGAGGGCAGGCATCTGTCCCATGAGCCAGTTGGTTTCGAGGCTTGTTCTGTTCAGTGTAACGTCAACCCCTTTCTCTCTTCGGCCTCTTTTTTACTGGAGGATGGACACAGTTAAGCTTCTTGTATGACGGACAGAAGGAAGGCAGGCAGGCAGGCAGGAAGGAAGGAAGGAAGGGACGGAGGGAGAGAGGGAGGGAGGGAAGGGCAGGGGAGGGGAAGGGAGGGAGGGGAACAATCACAAGAAAAATCCAACTTTCCTCCTCTCCTTGACCCACCGTGTCCTTCCTTTCCCTTAGAAGTAGCATATTTCATACTCTGATTTCTCCCACCTCAGTAACACCACTAATGCTGTAACATGTTGTATAGAGGATGGAAGCATCCTGTCACTTAATCACAGTGCTTTCTCTTTCTTCCTGGGAACACAGAGTAACATGTGTCTTCGTCTAGGTGGCCATCTTGGATGTGATGAAATGTGGCATGCTACTCGAAAGAGGCCACCAAATTCCCCTTTGTAACACATTTTTTGTCCCTCAGCTGTTGTCATCTGGTTTCTGTTCCCAACCATTCCACTGAAAAGCGCTTCCCATGGTCACCCAGAGCGTCCTAGTTCCCAGCCCCAGTATTTTCCAGTCCGTGTTTTCCTTGACCTACGTGTTGTTTTTGGCAACACTGGCCTCCTGATATTTGCCTTCCTGTTTCTAGACCACCCCTGCTGTCTCCTGCCATCCAACCTTCCTCTCTTCCCCTGCCACCCTCCTTCCCATGTGCCTACCCCTCCTCTTGGCCCGTGGGGTCAGCGTTCTTGGGGCTCGTTCTTCAACCTACCCCACCTGCACCTGGCCATGGCACTCTTCACCATTTGCTTCATCTGTCACCTGTGTACCAGACGCTCCCGAGGCTGGACACCTGCCTGCAGCATGTCTGTCCTTGTACCTTCATTCCCTCTCAACCTGGAACCATTTTCTCCGCACGGAGCATAGGGCAATGTCTGGAGACACTTTTGGTTGTCACAAGCAGGAGTGGATGCTCCTGGCATCTAGTGGGCAGTGGCCTGGAATCCACTGAACGTCCTACGCCATGCGGGACCGTTCCCCGACAAAGGCTACCCGATGCACAACGGCAACAATACAGAGGTTGAGAAGCCATGTCACATGCCCTTCAGATGGACAATGACCCACCAAATGCCCTCTGATCATCTTCCACTGGGTACTCTGTGCTTGTCTGTCCCTCCCACTGGGCTAGATGCCTACAGGCTCACGGTGCTTTCTTCACCTCCCTGTCTCTGGTTCCCGTCGAGGAGTCTGAATAGAGTCTTAGGCATCCAGGCAACCCTGTGAATTAGTGGAATGTGTAACTACCACCAGCGTCATATCCCCAGATAGAATGTATGTCATCTGAAGGCAGGGACCCTCATAGCCTGCCAGTGGGTGTCAAGAGGGAAGGGTGGAAACCGCAGGGGAAGTGGAAGATTCCGGTTCAGGTGAGACGACGTATAGAACCCGGGATCCCACGCCTCTGCTGGGCTAATCATGCCTGTGGCCACATAATGCCGGGGAAATTTTAAAAAGCCAAAAAACAGTTCAGATTCAATTACTATTTCTGAAAAGTATAAAGAGGTTGAATAACTAGGTAGAGGAGGCATGATCTAGGTCTACGTTGGTAAAGTGAGATTTTTTTTTTTTAAGCTAATATTAACAGAAAGATGGGCCCAGATTGTCCTTGGGATAGTAAGTCCATTATGAATTAAAACCAAAGGGGGAAAGCTGCCCAGAAAAGGAAAAAAAAAAAAAAAAAAAAAAAAAAAAAAAAAAAAAAGAGGAGAAAAGGATGAATAAGATATTTTGGCAGTGGATTAATTGTTCCATCTATTCTAGCATTTTCTTATTAAATTCTCATTTGGGTAATACAGAACATCTTTAGGTTCCCCAAATTACCTACACTTTTATGAAATGCCAAATAGATTGCACCCCTACCATTTCACCTCAAACTCTGCTTCTGAGTCTACGTGGGAGGTGGGTTTTTTTAAAAATTTTTTTAATGTTTATTTATTTTTGAGAGAGAGAGAAACAGAGTGTGAGCGGGAAGGGGCAGAAAAAGAGGGAGACACAGAATGTGAAACAGGCTCCAGGCTCCGAGCTGTCAGCACAGAGCCCAACGCGGGGCTCGAACTCACGAACCGTGAGATCATGACCTGAGCCGAAGTTGGATGCTCCACTGAGACACCCAGGCGCCCCCAGCAGAAGGTGTTTTGTTTAAACAAAGCCTTGAACTGCACCCGACTGCCCGCTCACATGAACTGAATCTATGGCATGTGCCCCATTCCTCGGGAACCCCATTTTCCTCCCGTCCTGTCTATAAACCTTGTGTGTTGTACTTTACCTCGACCTACTCCACGGCACACGGCTTTGTAAGCCAACGATTTTTTTACTGAAAGTGGAGAACAAATTCTTTTTTTATTTTTTCCTGTATTCATGTGGACGCCTTATGTGAGGGCTCTAGTTATGGAAGCAAAGACATCAGGGCTCATGAGAGAAGTCCTCCCTTGCGAATTAGGAAAGCTCAAAGAGTCCCTATGACTGCAGAATCCCTGCTGGGAGATGGGGCGGGACACCTGGGTCTCCCACAGGATGGAAGTCCCCTGGGGACTTGCTGACGTACCTACAAGCGTGTGCTCGAGGGCCACGTGCATTATCCCCTATATCCCTTGAAGAGAGAGGATCACTTATAAAAGAGAAACCAGTTTAGTTGTTGACATCAAACCTTATTCGCATCCTTCCCCAGAGTCTGGTGAAGGGATAAAATGAAGGAAAACGATTATGGTCATAACCGGCGTGCCTCCCAGGTAGGCACCCTCACGGACGTCCCCGCCGGCAGGTACATCAGCACCCCAATTTGGGGAGGAGGAATGGGAGTCTCAGGACAGATGCGCACTCAGCTTGTCTGTGTGTGTGTGTGGGGGGGGGTGGGAGTGGGGGCGGGTAGGGTCTGGGTCCAAACACAAGCTCTGGATCCTTCCCAGGGAAGCCGCTCTCCCTTCAGCTATGGATCAAATAAACGGCCCTGGAACAATTTCAGTACAAAGCGTTTTTTATTGACATTGTAAGAAACATGGTTCTTTCTTTTTGTTACAAAAGGAGTAGGTGGTTCTGAAAGCAAAAGTAGAGTCCACGTGTGGCGGGACCGCAGCCCTGGGCATGAGGTGGGCATGGGGGCCTCACCGCACGGCTGCAGGCTGATCCGAGACGGCCCCGGGCCGGCCACATCCGAACACTACGCCTACAATCCTTAAATGTATTTACAGGTGTTTTCTTTTAAAAAAGGATTACACATTTTATTTTTTTAAAAATCTAAAAAAGGCGAAAAAAATGAACTTGTATCTTATTTTACACGTTTGCAGGATACACAACGGTAACTTGTCAGAAGAGAACATCCTCCATCAGTTCAAAACAACACGGGAAACCAGGTTACAAGACAGCTCAGACTCGGCTACAATCGTGTGCTCGCGGCCGGCCGGGGAGCGCGCGGCCCGGAGCCCCGGTCCATCCATCGGGCGACACCAACTGGTCCCTCGCATCGACGAGATTAACATAAAATAAGGCACATACATCGCAAGAATCACAACTGCGGCTCGAGAGGATGAGCCAATATATGAGGAGCAGGGTGCAGTCTCATCAGCTCTCCAGAAAAGAACACGGAATGGTTTAACATGTGAAACTATGGTGAACCCAGATGTTCAACAGGAGGACCATGTACGAGCCTGCATTGAAAGGCAGGATGTGAAACTAGGCAGTTGCTGCTGTCTCCCTCAACGCGTGGGGCAGGAAAGCAGAGAGAAGGTTGGAGGCTGGGGTGGGTCCTGTCCCAGCTGACACCAAGTCCACAGACTTGTACGTGGCCCCGACAGACCCTCCTTCCACTGACTGTCCAGCATCACTGCACTCCCGGAAAAGTATGCCTTCTTCCTCCCTGTCCCCTCGTCCCCCTCTTTCTGAGATTTCCATGGAGAGAAGCCAAATGTGGAGCTGAAACAAGAGTATCTCCTGCAAATCTAAGGGTAGAAGGTAAAAGTAGGAAAAGAAGAGGTGAAGGAAAACAGAGGCACAAGATGACAATGGTCCTCACCCAGCTGCCGTCCATCCTTCCACGAAGGACGAGGGTGATGTAGGAAACGATGGTAACTGAGAAATGGAGGTCGCCTCTGGGAATTTTACTGGGGAGGGCCGCGTGGTGCCAGGGACCCGCTGTCCTCACTCAGGAGACGGGAGAACGCCCAGGACCCAAGCTTTGAGACAGAGGGAGGAGGGGGGTCAGACCAAACCGTGAGAGCATGTAAGATCAAGACCTGGAGATGCTCGGGTTTGTGGAAAAAGGAGACTCGGGGAATGGATCGCTGATTTTGTGACCGGATCCTGACCTGTGTGAGGAAAAAGCCTGGCTCTTTTCTGTTGAAACTTGGTAGACTCCACTCCACTGAGCTCAGATCAGTAGCCGTCTTTTGCTTTGGGGCTCTGTTCCAAAGCAGATACATCCTTTGACCTAAAAGTAGGTGCTGGCTGTGGGCGGGAAGGGTCTCAACATCCCTCTTGATTTCAGGAACATCCAATTGAAAGCAAACCCAACTTTGTTAGCCACAAAGTCCCAAAGGGCACGTTTACCTCCACGCTGAGATTCTTGGTCCAAATGAGAGAACACAAACGTGAGAAAAACGGGCTGGATCTAACATTTTGTTTTCCTATGACCTATTATTTTATTTTACTTGACTTTGTCTAATACTAATTCAAATGGCAGGAATAAAGGGAAAAAGCCACCCAATTGACTCATGAATCACTCTGGATAAATCCAACTCCAGGGTCAATGGGAAAAAAGGAGCAGGTAGTCTGAGGTGTTAATATTTTATTATTAATAGTTTACATATTTGTAAATGTGAAATGCTGGATAATCCATGTACTCTGTGCACACATAGTATGTCTTTTATGTGTATCGACTGCACATGGGAAGTAGCTGTACTCCTTTTAGTCTTTAAAATGTTTTAATCCAAAACGAAAGTACCAATTAAGTCCACATTCAGGACTAACTGCATAGAACATTTAACTTCTTAAATGGATGCATCGTTTAATAGACTGGGTGTAAGAAAAGGCATCCATCCACACAGCTACTAACCGTCCTCCCCAGTGCTCTTAAACACTAACAATTGTTAAAGAGATTTATTCCAAAGGTCATCATATGTGAGCTTTTTCTTTCACAACTAAGTTTTACCAATCCCTTAAAATAGGGCACTTAGAATAGAAATACTCCTTCACTACAGTGGAATTAATATATGGCAATGACATAGGCGGCTGCCAGGTTGTTTCAATACCTATATACTTGGAACTATATATAATCAATTCTCAGTTACCTATGACAACGGGTAAAGAGATGGAACTATCATTAACAAATACAGCAAACCCACAAATGTTCCCCCAACTATTTCTACCCAGTAGCTTCACTCTACAATCTACCTAACTTCTCGTCGGGACAGATGCAAGTAGCAAACTCGTGGCCCTTTCCCTCTCTCCCTGGAGCGCGGAACAGCATCGAACGGTCATGGGGACGGAGGGAGAAAAAGCAAGACAGATAACTGAGGAGTTGAGCGTGTAGACGTACCTGCCCTGAGTGCACTCACGGACAGGAGAATTCTAAACCCCAACCGTGAACAAACTAGTTCATCTGCCAGAGCCCCAAATTCCCGCTGTGTGCAAGTGTTGAAAGCATGCCCTGACCTGAACTGGGGGGGGGGGGGGGGGCGAGGAGGGGGAGCAGGTAAAAAAAAAATCGGTTATCTCTGCTACAGCGCCCCCACCAGAGATTCTTAAACTCACTATCCTTATTCTGATTCTTGTGCCCAGTGTGGGAATTACCAAAAACAAAAACAAAAACAAAACAAATGAAAACCCTCCAAAAACCCAAAAACAAACACAGAGCACATGTAAAGGGAAATTTGAAAAGCTGGAAGCATCACCTCTCGGTCAAAAAGCACACCAACTCCTATTTCCTTTGAGTAACAGAGAAACATATGAAATCCTTTCGTCTGACCTCTCTTTGAAAAGAAATGAGAACATGCACATCGCACATTTACACTGGTTTACTAGAAAGGGGGATGGGCTTATAGTTAAAAAAAAAAAAAAGAGGATGGTTCTAGTGTAACAATACTGATTCAAAACTGAAATGGAAGACAGTTTCTCCCTAGAATACTTTAGGGTTGTTCAGAGTCCTTTTCCATAAAAGGAATATATTTGAAACACATCCCAGTTAGGTGAGATGAGATTGCTAAAATACATACAGAACTAAAAACAAAACAAAACAAAACAAAACAAAAAAACAGCAAAAAAAACAAAAACAAAAACAAAAAAACAAAAAAAACTGAGTCCATTTAATCTTTCAAACTCCTAAAGTTTCACGTTGGTTGGCAGCCTTCTCCCCTAACGCCCTATTGCATAACCGCAAGGAATTTGCTTTCTTCCGCGAGGGAGGTCAGCAAGGAGCTCATGTCCCCGATGGCCATGTTGGTGGTGCTCACGGACAGCGCCGGCAGCGGGAGGGACGCGCGGGGCGTCGTGAGGCGGGAGGAGGAAAGGGAAAGGTTCTGAATGATGCTGGGGCTCAGGGCTCCTGACATCAGGCTGGCGTGGTCCCCGTCGTCTATGATGGCGTCAAAATCAATCTGCACCCCTTCCAGGTCATGGCCGTCAAGGCCGTCAACCGTGCTGGTCACCTGGTTAGCACCCGGGGAAAGTAATTCAGAGTTTTCGGCGCTGGCCCCCTGTAGCAGGCAGTTGGCTTCCGAGATGGAGAAGGAACCAGTCTTCATGTCGTGCTGACCGAAGCCAACGGGTTGGTCATAGAACTGACCAGAGTAACCCTGCACGTTAGAACACAGCTGATGGGGCTGCCCTTGCATCTCCGTCTTGATGCCGTTCACCTTGCAGGTCTGACTTGTGTCACTGAGCTGTCCCTGCTGCAGAGAGAGGCTGCCCCTCAGCGCAGCCTGGCGCCGGCCTCCCCCGTAGCCGGCACACGGCTGGTAGCCCCTGGCGGCCGCCAAGCCTGCCGGCTGGCTGCCGATGCAGGGAAGCCCCGGCAGGCCGCTCTCCGGCCCTTGATAGACGTTGAGGTGTGAGGTAGCACTAACCTGCCCTAGCATCTGCTGAGCGCCGCGGCCGGCCCCTGGGTGGTGCACGCTGTCGCTGAGGAGCTGATGGGCCAGGTACCCCTGTCCCACCAGGTCTTGGGTGGCCATGCCACTCACCGCGGCGCCCGCGGACTCGCCGGGCACCCCCGGCGACAGGCCAAACTCTGGCTGGCTCCCGCTTCCCTGCACTGAGGTGCTTTTCAGCTTTGCCGCTGGAATCCCGGCCCCGCAGACGCCGTCCGGCAAGCCGGGCGCCCCCGGCTGCCTGTTGAGGCAGTTCCCGTACTGCTGGGCCTTGTAGGGCTGTGCATGGAAGGCGTTTCCGCTGTGCTCGGGGCCGCCGTAGGAGCTGCCGGGCTCTGCGAGGCTCTGGTAGGCCCCGGCTGGGCCAGCTCCGCTCCTCAAGGCATCCTGTGGGTGCGCGCCCGGGTTGCCATAGAGGCCGAAGGCTCGCGGCTGCGGCGCCGCGGGCCGCGGGCCGCATTTCAGCTTGGAGGAGCACAGGTCGGCGCTGCCGGAGCTGACTTCGTTCCACTGAATGGGCAGGTCGGATTTGCTGGCTTCGGTGCAGGGCTGCTCCAGCCGGCGGTACTGCTGGCCGGCGTGGCCGTCGGGCAGCCCCGGAGGCTCAAAGTCCCCGGGCCCGCTCCCCAAGCCGGGCCCGGGGGGCACTTTGCCGTCGTCAGAGACGGCGCTTTGCAAGTGCTGCTCGTATCCCGCTTGGTTCTGGGAATTCAAATACTGCACCACGTCATCGGGCAAGAAATCCTCATCGTTCAGGTTCACGTCGGCGTCCACGGTCAGGGACTCCAGGGTGATGTTCTCAGTGATGCTCGGAGGGCAGGGAGACGGCAGGAAGTGGCGGGGCGGGCCGCCCTCGGGCCGAGTGTAGTTCTGAAGCACTAAGTTCCGCTTGTCCAGGGATGGGGGCAAACCCGGGGGGTCGAAGCCGTGGAGGCTGCTGAACCGCTGCACGCGGGGCAGGGAGAGGCTCTCGGACACCGTCCTCACCGGGTCGCTGGCCCTCCTCACGCCGTTGCCCAGCACGTCCGGGGGCAGTAGAGGGCGGCGGCCCGACCCGTGGGCGCCCCCGTCGCTACACCTCCGCGGAGGGTGGACGGGGGGCAGGGCCCCCGCGGGCTCCCTGCCGTCGCCGAGCAGGGCCATCCGGGTCTTCAGGCTCATCCTCTCCATGTTGGGCAGCGGCGTGGGGGGCGGCCCGCCCGTGGCCGCCGCGTACTTGGCTTTCAGCCGGTACTGCTGCGCGGGCGTGAGGCTGAGCAGGCTGGGCAGGCCCTCGCACTGGCTGGCCTCGCTGGACCTGCGCGACGCGTCCGTGGAGATGGGGTCGTACGAGTCGGCCACGCTCACGTTCTGGGGCCGGCCCTCGGCTTGGGACGCCTCGCTGGACCTGCGGCTGGAGAAGCAGGGGGAGATGCCCGAGGAGCGCCGGCTGCTCAGGTAGGCGGAGCTGATGGTGCTGGTGCTGCTGTCCCTCCGGTTGAGCATGTTCAGCATGGTGATGTCCACACCAGAAAGGTCGCTTCTGTTCGGGAGCAGAGTCATGGGCCCGCCCAAACTGCAGCTGGTACTGGGCTGAGTGCCTACGGAGGAAGGGTGGGAAACACGGATTCGTTTCAGGGTGACGTGGAACAGGCCCCGGGATTACAAGCCGGCGGGAAAGCTGGCCGACCCCCGGCTTAGACAAAACAGTAAAATCACCCTGGATCAGTTAAGCGGCTTCACAAGTGGAGGTCTAGGGCAAGATGAAGAGTCCTGGGATGTGCACACAGTGCCTGGGTTACAGGCAAGGCCAAGGCCATTCCAGGAGTGTCATATGGACCGGAGGGCTTCCTCGGACATCCTGAGAAGGGGGAGTCTGCCTGAGCTGGTGGGTGGGGAGGTTCCCCCTTTAGGATACAGCCCTGGTATTCGGTGCAATCTCAGGAGCGAAATCTGACATGGGTCTGCCAGTGCAAAAGGCTGCCTGGCTTCCCTTGAAACGTCAAATCAAGGTGGCTGCTGAACTGGGCCACCTGGGTGGCTCAGTAGGTTAAGCACCTGACTTCAGCTCAGGTCATGATCTCGTGGTCCGTGAGTTCCAGCCCCACATCCGGCTCCGTGCTGACAGTTCAGAGGCTGAAACCTACTGTGGCTTCTGTATTTCCATCTCTCTGCCCAGCTCCCACTCATACTGTCTCTGTCTCTCTTAAAAATAAACATTAAAAAAAAAAAAAAGGTGGCTGTGGAACTCCCAACTATAGACTGGAAACCAGATGGCAATGCTAACCCCAAATGTCTTTGTTGCAGGGATCTCCCCACCCTGGTCTAACAGCTACAATTTCACCATCAGAACGGTAGTCATGCACACAGTATTATCATCCTGTGTGCTACTTTCTGTTTCGGGATCATCCCCTTATTACCTGTTTTTAAAATATGGACTCCCCAGAAAGGCAACCCTGACACGTACGTATGCTGACAGTATAATGTGAGGACCAGGGGACATACCAACACACGTCAAGCCTGGTTCCTCTCACACTGGTTTGTACAGAAAAGAACAGACAGCCCTGAGCTGACGTGAGGTAGGACATGGAACTCACCGTTTCCTATGAGAGGAGAGACTGCAGGGGCTTTGGGGGGTAGAATGGGGTTCAGTCGTGGCAGTATTCCATTCACTTGTTTGAGCCTTTCTAGTTTTACGTGTTCCATCCATTTGGTCCCTGCCGGATTCCTCCTGGCTTGCAAAGCGAGGGCCGTGGTGGCAGTGGAAATGGTCGAGTCCATGATTGGGGTTTCGTCGATGGCCCCGAGGTCTCCCACACCCCCGCCGTCGGTCAGAGGAAGCTCGAGCCCACTGTTGGAATAGTTGCTGATGGGGGACTGTTGGCTGCTGCATGAAGACTGACCACCAGGGCTTGGCTGAGATGTCTGCTGGGGTCGAGAGGAAAGCAGAGAAACGTCACCGCGAAGGAAAAAGGAAAGGGAGCTGGGAATGAGAGCTCATGCAGACCTAGCCCCGACGGGAGCTCAGCGGGTTGCATGAGAAGAACTATGTGCTGGTGAAGGGAGGCGGCCTCCCTCGACCACAGAGACTGATGGAATGCCAGGCGGATGTGCAGTGGGGGCGATGGAAGCCGGGCTTGCTGCACGGGGTGTGACTGGCACCACCTCCGCTTGTGGAATCCCGCCCCAGAGGCCAGCTCTGCAAACACACTCCCTCAGGTGCAATCCCGCTTGCACGACCTGACTTTATCCTCCGGGCAAAATACTTGGTCGCTCTGAACCTCAGTTTCCTTATCCCTTATAAAAGGGGGACATCTTCCTTATCTTCGGGACCGTTGTGGGAATTGTGAGGCCCAGAAAGCGCACGAAATATAAAAAGACCTGGGAAACATTTACTGATTGGCTCTGAGAGCATCAGCTGGTCTTATTATCCCAGGTGGCTTTGGCCCAGAGGTTCATGCTGCTTGGCTACAGCATACGTGGAAGCTGAGCACGAGCAGCACACGAGACCCTCTCTGAGCTATTCGGGGATGGTTCCCCAAGCTCTCTGTGACCTCTGCCTCTTTCTGTGCGTACTTGACTGCTCTGTAGAACCCCAACCAGTCTGTGGGTAAAGGCAGCTGTAGGAGGCACAACCTCCATCACTTAGCTTCTGCTGTACCCGGAAGGGTGGTGGGGGTGGGGGGCTTGAAAGGCTGCAAGTTACAGCCATCTGAGTCTGGGGAATGATCGAAAGTGCCCTGGCATTTCTCTAGGAGAATCAGGAAACGTCTCTCCGCCCCCAACCGCGTGGACTGTGGAAGACAATTCTGCAACTAGACAGAAACTTGATCTAGTCCACTGATTCTCAGTCAGGGAGAGGACCCCCCCCCCCGTCCGGAGCTCCTGGAGCTGGGGAGCAGAAAGCTGACTGTCCTCAGGTCTGGGGAGCACCATATAAAATGGCCCTCAAGGAGCAGTCTGCTCTATCTAAAATCCCACCGGTGCCCTGGTTGATACACAGTATCACCCCTTTTGTGTTGATAAGAAAAGTGATATTCGTTCAGAGAAGTTCAGTGACTGACCAGAGTCACAAAGTCACAAAGTCAATGGTGTGACCAGCCTAGACTCCCAGCTGGGGGCTAGTTCCATTCTTCCACAGTGCCTTCCTCCACCATTACTCTACAAACTGGAGCCTGACAGCAGCCGGAAGAGCAAATCCTCCAGGGAGAGAGAACTACACACACACACACACACACACACACACACACACACACTCAGTGACAGACACCTACTGCCCCAGGTGGGCTGCACGGTACCATCGGGAAGGGGTTTTAGACAGAGGGCTTCTCAGTAGAACCCGTTAACACTCGCTCTGCAACCACAGCACATACACCCAAGCAAATGAACACTTTCTAAGTGAGTGCCATGTGATACACGCAGTTTGTCCTGGGCAACCAAGCAGAGCAAAGTGAGACACACAAATGGGATCATGAGTTCGTGAAGCCTCGCTTGAGTTTTGCTTCCGCAGAATCTTGGGAGTGCCGGGCCACCTGCTCCTTCCCAAGGTACTTGGAGCATCCAGAGTTCTCTTGGTCTTTTCCTCTTGGACTGTCCACTCCGAGTGCGTGCGTGTGGATCTGTGTGGATGTGTACGTACACACGCACCGCAGACTCCCTTCCACAGGGCACAGGAGGAGATGCAAATCAGCTTGTAATGAGAGCTGCTCAGAGGAGCTCAGACATTTAAATATAGATTAACTTGCTAACAGCAAATGTATACAGATCGTCCTCAAAGAGGGAGGTACCTGTCTGGTCCAAGAATGAATTTACATGTGTCAATCTGATAATTAAATAGTCTTTGCGAACATCTGCTTGGTCGGCCCCAGTGTGATTTATTATGAAAGCCTAGACAAATAAAACGATGAGTTTCACCATCTAACTCCACATTTCCACATGCTGAACGTTCAAAACACATTGCTTCTATGTTTGAAACAGATCTGAGTAATGGTCACTACCAAAGATATCACAAAGCACAAAAAAAAAACAAAAGAAAAATGGAACGCTTAAAAGTTAAATGTTAAAATGAACACAAAACAAAAAGGGCAGAGAAGCCAAAATTCCCTCACCTTATTACCCACTGTCCTTAGGAAGTGAGAACAAGACATTTAGGAGCATTACAAAGAAGAGATGTGGAATTAATAAGAAAAAAAGAAGAAAGAATTTAATTCATAGCATGATGATCAAAGACAAGTTTTTAAAGAAAGAACATTAGAAATTAAATCTCATATGCATTAGTAAATGTCTATGAAGGTGTCTACTTCTATTTGCATGTGTATGTACACAATAACCCCAGTAGGAAATTTGATTTTTTTAGCCTTACCTATAAAATATGGAGCTTCGTCTCGATCTCTATGATCCCTTCCAGCCCATGGTTCTATGATTTAATTACTTTATAAAATAGTTCACATCTTGGGGCATCTCAGATGTCACTGAGCCAAATAACTATAAGTTCCTATTTCTACCAATTTTCTTTTTAAATAATGGGTGTTTGGAGAGGAGATGACAAGTTTCCTTGGGCTAGGGATGTACATTAAAGGTACGAGAGGCTCTGGGTCCGTAGGATGTCCAAAGAACATAAATCATTGTCTCTCGATGACATAATCTAGGAGACTACAGATTCATTTTCCTTGTTTCATTAAACACTTGAGGATAAACTGTTGAATGTTCTGCACAGTACAGGTGGACTTTATTTTAGGAAATTGATATGTGGTCCCGAAAGAAAGGAGTATAGAAAACACTGCTCGTGAACTAATTAATTTTAAATTATAGTGATGAGTCATAACACACACATCAACTTTTGACTAAGGTGCCTTTTCTTTTTCTTTTCTGACTCAGGTGCTTTTTAAAAACAAAATACAGCTACCCTCTGGGAAGTAATGATAAATCTGGAGAGCTCATTTGTATTATTTTTGGCTAGACTTTATGTCGCTTTCTAAAACTTGTAAGACAAACTCAGTAAGTCGTTAAAATTCAATCAGTCATTCAACTCCACTCTGTCAACCCTGGAACTGAATGTGCATTCTTTCTTACCCATACGTACTGCTGTGTAGTGATATCACTCTGGAATTCACAGGATGTCCACCCGATTGCTGGACTGTCCTCATTTTAAGAAAACACTTCCTTAACCTGAGTATACATATGCCTGCCTGACCATTTCCAGGCATCTGTTAATCTAAGCGCACGGAGTACCTGGTACCTTTCCTGGTACCAGGAAATCTACCTGGTACATTTCCTCCTTATGCAGAGAGCGCCAGACCAGAACCTGACACGTTCCCAGAGCTGACTCCATTAGGTACACTGCCAAATACAAATGTACTGAACCTCTTCGGACAGCCTCTCTTTTCATTTTTCTCATCTTCTAAAAAGTTTTAGATGTTTCAGTATGGCACATACATAAAGAAAAATCACCAACAGAAGTTTGAGAGAAGCCGCGACTGTAGCATAAACCATCAATCAGTCACCAAACCAGAATGAGTTTTCCCTGTGACATCTTTCAAATGCCTCCCTTGCTCTCTGCCTCCTTGGTTCAGGTATCACAGCAGAAATGGTCTCTGGTCTATCAAGCCAATCCCTAGCCTGGAACTCAAGCTGGCTTTTCTAAAATAAACCAGCTGTTGGGGCGCCTGGGTGGCGCAGTCGGTTAAGCGTCCGACTTCAGCCAGGTCACGATCTCGCGGTCCGTGAGTTCGAGCCCCGCGTCAGGCTCTGGGCTGATGGCTCAGAGCCTGGAGCCTGTTTCCGATTCTGTGTCTCCCTCTCTCTCTGCCCCTCCCCCGTTCATGCTCTGTCTCTCTCTGTCCCAAAAATAAATAAACGTTGAAAAAAAAAATTAAAAAAAAAATAAAATAAAATAAAATAAACCAGCTGTGCCAAGTCATTCCCCATCACCAGTAAAATCTAATCTTTCTTATCCTCACTCGTTTTTACTTCTGCACATCCTCCCAGGGCCCCACGGTTTCTTCGGCCCTGCCCCTGCCCCTCTCTAAGTGCTGAACTTGAGGGACACTCCCTCAGCCTCGCCAGTCACATCCTCAAGTGCGCGGGTGGTTTGTTCCCCCCTTGAATGCTCTCATGCAGACTTGTGTTAAAGACCCAGCACATGGAGTTGTAAATATTTGCCTATTGCTGGTCTGTCTACCCTGCTGGACTGTAAGTGCCTAAAGACCGGGGACCACGGCTTATTTATCTCAGGGTCACCCGGGCAAAGCACAAGACAAAAAACATGTTTCCAGAAAGACAGAATGGATGATTTTCTGCATTATGGCCCTGCTGAAAATGTAGACAGTCATGCCTCTCTACCTGCCACAACAAAGTGGTCTGGCTCCAGATTGATTTAGCTAACTGTTAGCAAACCTTGATGCTCTTTTCTGAGCTCTTCTACACTGATTCACCTTGAGTAAGGAACCCAGGTCTCTGAGCTCCTGACCTCTTCAATCAGAGAGCCCAGGGCAGTGAGGACCTGGGCAGTCTGGTCCCTCCTAATGCCCTAGCTGGCTTTTGAAAACGACCTAGGGTGGCTTGAGGTCAAGCAGAAGGAAAGTGAATGACATACCATGGGCTTCTCTGCCTTGACTGCTTTCACTTGGAGGCATTCTTCCCGCTTTGAGGTAGTGTTGCTGAGGTCCTTCTGCTCACCAAGGGCTCCCTGAGTCTGCCGGCCAGGTGACCTGGACTGTGAGTGGCTGCCGGAATCTCGTGGTGGGGGAGGCCGAGGATGTATGTCCCCACGCTGCTTCTTGGTGACATGAGCCTCTGGGCCATGCACTGTCTTCACATGCTTCCGGAGGGAACTGGGGTCTGTGTAGCGCTTAGTGCAGCCTGGGATTTTGCACACATACGGTTTCTGCCGAAAGCCACATGGAACGAAATAAGAGACGGTTATCAAAGGGATAACGCCCCAGCCCAACAGTCTCGTGGGTGCACACCGTATCTTGAATTCCTTCAAAAGCACTGCCGCAAAGCTGTGATGTGTTCAAATACCTCTACGTACTGTTTAATAAAGGCCATCTGAATACCGGTCAGTGAATCTAGCTTTAATAGGCTATTCTTTTAGAGAATGTGCTAGGAGAGCGAGGAGTGCGTAACTTGCCTGTATGTTCTTGGAAACATTTATCCTGAGAGTAGGAAGAAGTATCCTGTGTCACGGTAGCTACTCAATAGGTATTTGAAGATGATGGTAACAAAAGATGGTGGTAGCGACCACCATCTTCTTCTAAGAAGAAGGCTTAAAGACACCTGTCACCTAATCAGAAGAAAGCTATATGCCTTGGGGAGGGTCTGTGTGAAGAAATTCCTTAGGGATGTCCTGGTTCTCAGACCAAAAAAATCCCTACAGCCTTTGTGGAAATGTGCTCTCTATACAAAGGCATAATTTTAAAACATTGCCAACCCCTCTTCAATGTTAGAGATCACAAAAATATGCCTGTTTGGGTGGCATTACCACGGTCTGGGATGATCAGGGCTCTGAATATCCAGAACCTTTCAGATTTTCAAAGCTCTAAAGCCCTGTTAGACCGTCTATGAAAGCTCACTCACAAACTGAGAAGGGCTGTTGGATGGTGTCCTGGATGAGGGTTCCTGATCTAGGCTTTGCTCTTGAACACTGAGGCCTGTGAATTATTTAATTTCCTTTGTGGGCCAGCGATCAAACCTACAAATGCTGTCATTAAAAAGTATATGGATGCTTATAGCTAAATTATTCACTCAAATCACAGAATCACTGTCACCGACTCATGACCAACATCAGAACTGAGATCTTGTTTACCCGGCTTGAAATATAATATATGCATGAGTGCTTATATGAGTAGATGTCTATGTATATCAGAAGGTAAGCTATTAGGTAAGTGATAGTCATAAAAAGCATGATTAATGTAATGTACCCATTATATTAAAAAAGATGTCCTGTCTTAAAGAATGTATGTGTCTAAAAGATGCTTTTTCACTAAAAGCCCAAGAACAGACTGAGTGCTACATAAAACGATGAAATGTCCTAATGTAGTAAGTGAAGACTCCGAAAATTATCCCGAGAGACTTCACCTCCAAATTTGCGATTCTTTGGGGTAGAATTGATTCCCATTAACTATGAATTACTTCTATTCAGAGGCTTGTGTGATTTGCAGCATATATATAATGAGACGAGCACATCAAATTCTATGCATTAGGGACAGAAGAATGGCTCCAGCGATCAGGGCCATTACCTTATAGTGTTCTGACATCGGCCCTGTGCCTGCTCACCTCACTGCCGTGACAGGCTGTTCCATCAGCGGGAACACTGGGATGTGTGGTGCAGGTGTCAGGGAGGGGTTGGGCCGGGGGAGGGCACACAGCCAGGCCAGCACTATGCGTCTGAGAAGCTCCTGTTCCCATAAATATATGCATGTGTATACTATGGGTTAGTTGGGAAAGGAGGACACAGCTAGAGATGGAGAGTCTACGCTTCCAGGACCGACAGCACCTACAAGTACACGTGGACCCATCCATGTGCCCTTGTGTGTGAGCATACACACTATCCACTTAAAAAAAACCATCAGAACACGGGTTCAGGAAACTTAATGTGTTAACGAAAAAACACATTAACCCAATTACGTGGCTTCGCCTCCAAATTCAGTTGTGATCAATGGCTGAGATGAAACAGAACTGTAGGTGAAGATAAATGTTGCCGGTCTCACGGTCCGAGATAACTCAACTTCTGCCATGGCTGTCTTCTTTTTGACCCCCTGAACCGAAGGTACTTTGTGAAAGCCATGGATACTTTTGTGTACTTGACTTTGTAGAATTTATCCAACTAGATTTTTCAATAAACATTTCGTGGTCCCTACTCTATGCAAGACTCTGTGAACACAAAGTTATATACCGCAGGATTTGATGTCAGGGGATATAAAATACGCAGGAGAAATATGACAGCACGTAATTATCACCAGGGTAAACTCGGAATGCTACAGAATGATGTGGACACAGGGGAACCATTTTTCAGTTGGGGTGATTGGAGGAGGCATCAGTTATTAAGTTTTTACAGCTGGGTATAATGCCCAGCTCAATGGGTCATGGTAAGGGTTAAACAGGACAACATACACGAAATGCTCACCCTGATGTGTTGCACACAGTAATTACTCAATGAACAGAACTTTATTAGGAGGAGGCATTGCAGCTGGGTCCTGAAGGAAGAACAAGATTCTGAGGGATAAAAATGAGGGAAGGGGATGCGAAAGAAAAGCCAAGGTCCAGAGTCAGGACCGCTTCGTGCACAGGGGCATGGCTGTCAGTGCCATTCACGGCCACAAAGGTAAGAGGTCAAGCCTGGAAGGGCAGGCTTGGGCCCAGTGACAGCAGGTACAAGCCCAGGGAGTCTAGACTTTCCCTAAAGGTAAGAGGGAGCCATTGGAACTTTCTGGAGAAGGAGATACAACCGAGTCAGACCCCAAGGAAACTTGTTTAGTGTGGCTTTGGGAGGACATAAGCTGTGTGGTCTGGAGGAAGGGTCCCTGGCAGAGGTCACTGCTACGGCCCCACATGGGTGAGGCAGCCTGGGGGTGGGTGGGGAGGGCCAGACTGGCTTCTAGCCCACGGTATTCTGTGCCGAACGTGGAACAGCAAGGCACTGTGTCACCTAACTAGCTCTCCCTATTTGTTTAGCGAATGAATGAAAGTACAAATAAGAAAGCAAATAAGTGAAAGAAGATATCTAGGACCGTCTTATGACACAAATCTAGACTTCCTGGACAAACTTAATTTTGGTGGATGTGAAAATGTCCATCATTCGGAAGGCCCAAGCCTTGCATGCTCAAGGCTGTTAATTTATTTTAGATAAACTGTTCCACCCTGGTGAAAGAGAGGACTGACCGAGGTATCTATTACTCTCCTAATGGATAAACTTTCATACAGCATCGCACTTTTTACCTCACAGAAGTGTACAAGCTTAGCTGTAATGCATTTAAGCATAGCAAACTGCGGGGCACATATTTTAGGTCCATAAGAAAGACACAAAGCTGAGTAAGTATGTTTGTACATGTGCATACCACTAATCTTAACACACTCACTGCCCCAATTTCTTCATAAGAACAGGGGTGGGCCCTGGGCCCTGGGCCTATATACTATAGGAATGAATGTCTTCTAAATTTCTAGTCATAATTGTGCATATATATATATATATATATATATATATATGGAATGCAGTTAAGTATTTTAATTTAATTCTAAGTTAATCGCATTCCCTAAAACATTTTAAACTGAGATATAATTCACACACCATTAAAAGAACACTTCGAAATTGCACAGTGCAGTGGCATTTTGTACATCCGCAATCTTGTGCAACTGTCACTACTATCAATCAAATTCTAGGATGTTTTCATCATCCCCAAAAGAAATCCTTACCCTATTCCCTTCCCCTCAGCCTCTGGCAACCACTCATCTGCTTTCTGTCTCTATGGATTCGCCTAGACTCCCTAGAGGTTCTCACAAAACAAGTACAGTAGGTGACACTACAAGAAGTACGGGTAGTAAAAGCTTTTTTATTATGTTTTAAAATATTTTCCTTTGTTTATATTTGAGAGACACAGAGAGAGACAGAGCATGAGTGGGGGAGGGGCAGAGAGAGAGAGGGAGACACAGAATCCGAAGCAGGCTCTGGGCTCTGAGCTGTCAGCACACAGCCTGATGCTGGGCTTGAACCCACGAACCGGGAAATCACGACCTGAGCGGAGTCGGACGCCCAACCGACTGAGCCACCCAGGTGCCCCTGTAAAAGCATTTTTGACATGAAAATATGGGTATGTGGGATCTCCCCCAAAGCATCCTCAAACAGTTGACTAATAATGAGATTCCAAAGGATGCAATCTCCTTAGTCCACCATGACCCTTTCAAAAAGAGTTCACACATGTGAACCTGCACATATGAGCTTCAGTGTGAGTGTGCTTTTAAGAAAGTGTGGGGGACGCTTGGGTGGCTCAAGGGGTTAAGTGTCTGATTCTTGATTTCTGCTCAGGTCATGATCTCGTGGTTTGCATCGGACTCTGTGCTGACACTGCAGAGCCTGCATGGGATTCTCTCTGTCCCTTTCTCTCTGCTGTTCCCCTGCTCGTACTCTTTCTCCCTCTCTCTCAAAATAAAGAGATAAACTTAAAAAAAAAAAAAAAAAGTGTCGTTAATCTCTTCAGAGATGTTTTTGCTCTGTCCCTTAAGCTGAAGGGACATTTGGCAAGGACCTTAAAGCCAATGGTCCCTGAGCTGAAAGGTCAAATGCTCCTCTCTCACACACTGCAACCGCACTGATGACGTGCTTAGTGGGGCAGAACGATGTCTCCTGTTGACAAATTCTGGCCAGCCATCGCATTTTTACCCAAAACATGAAGAGCTTTTTTGTTCATCTCTGGATTCATTCAAGAGAAGGCATCACAGACAAGTCAGAACTTGAGCTAGAGCTTCAAATAGAAGCTGGAGGCCTACAGGTAGACATGCTTTTTAAATTTTTTTTTTTCAACGTTTATTTATTTTTGGGACAGAGAGAGACAGAGCATGAACGGGGGAGGGGCAGAGAGAGAGGGAGACACAGAATCGGAAACAGGCTCCAGGTTCTGAGCCATCAGCCCAGAGCCTGACTCGGGGCTCGAACTCACGGACCGTGAGATCGTGACCTGGCTGAAGTCGGACGCTTAACCGACTGCGCCATCCAGGAGCCCCTAGACATGCTTTTTAAAACACAGGCAAAACAGGGGCACCTGGGTGGCTCAGTCGGTTGGGTGTCCGACTTCGGCTCAGGTCGTGATCTCACGGTTCGTGGGTTCAAGCCCTATATCGGGCTTTGTGCTGACAGCTCAGAACCCGGAGCCTGCTTCGGTTTCTGTGTCTCCCTCTCTCTCTCTGCCCCTTCCCTGCTTGTGCTCTGTCTCTCTCAAAAATGAATAAAAATTAAAAAAAAAAAATAAAACATAAGCAAAATAGTTTGGAATCATTTTCATTCTTACGCTCCTTCTGACATTTTGGGGGGATAAGTACCTACAAATAACAGCAACACAGCAGGAACCACCCATTAACCATGGGGCTTTTATTCAATATGCTGTCTTAAATGACTGACCAGCAACCATTCTGGCTTGCTGAGAATAGCTCTCCTAAGATCCTCTGGAATTGAGAATGTCTGGAAATCCTGTTTAGCCAAGGCTGGTTGCCCTGTGAAAGTCTTTTTGGATATAATGCATTTAAAGATACCACCTGGAGAAAGCAAACAAAAGTGGCTGTCTTAGCAGTAAGCTATCAGCTGTCAGCACACTGCTTCTGATCTATCCTGGGTGCTTACAGGGTCGTCCTCTGCATGGATCCTGCTATTCCAGGCGGAGCAAGCGGTAGCAATGCCACAGTTAAATGCTCCGACTGTTTGACCAGTAGGTGGCAGTTCTGAACAACGTGAGACTAGTCAGGGGTTTGAAGTTCCCTCCTGATCTGCATTCCTCGGCAAACCAAGCCCCTTTTCAGCCCCTACCTCTGAGGCTCCGGGCCCCCACCTGCAGCCGCAGCCAGTGCACGCTCATGCTGGGGATGGCAGACAGGAAATCAGACGGGATGGGCCTCCCCTCCGTGTGCATTGCCCACGAGGGCTCTTTGTTTGCACCACGAGCTCTGGGCCCAAAGAATGTCTCGTGGAGGAGCCTCACCTCATTGGAATGCGTCCTGTTTTGGTGCTTGGCGCGATCGGAGGCATTTGAGAAAGCCTTGTTGCAACCTTCGTGCTCACAGACGTACGGTTTCTCTCCAGTGTGGGATCTCAAGTGCGTTTTCAAGTTTTCTAGTCTCGAGTAGGCCTTTGTGCAACCTTCAAACTGGGGACAACAGGTAAATCTGCATTACTCCACACAATCCCGGCTTATGCCCAACAGTCCCTCAGAGTTGATGAAAGACTGACGTCTGGAGGGCCAGCAACTTTTCAAAACCGAGGAACAAAAGTCCACTAAACTCTGCATTTATTGGGATTCAGATGGGGCTCAGTGCAGTTCAAGAGACTGCATTTTCTGGGCTCGTAAAAGTCCTGGAGGTCTTTTTTTTTTTTTTTTTTTTTTAATAGACCACTCAATGTGCACAATGGGTTTCATTATCTGCTCACTGATCTCCTCAAATTCCCACTGATTTTAGATTCAGCACAAAGTTCACTAATATGGCTTTGTGTCCATACAAAGGCACGGAATTTGATCATGTTTGTAAAGGGCCTTTAAGATGTAAAGTGCAGGGCTGAGCAGTGCCCATGTGTTTGGAGGCACCTCAGGGAAAGAGGCTGAGTCCCAGCCACCCTGCGGGTCCATACCAGGCCATGGGAACAGACTAGGAAGGCAAAGAAAAACTCTCAAGTCATCTGGGTTATACTTTTAAAAGTGAACTCAAGTGTTTCAAGTCCAGGCTCGCACCTCCTTCTGCCCTCCGAGTCCTCCAGCGTGATGGGCATTTGTGCTGGGGCCGGCGTGGTGGTCACATGCTTATTCCCAGTGCCCGCCAGGGCGTCCCAGCCACTGCTGCCCACTTGCCACTCCGCACAGCTGTGCTGATGTGCTAGCTGCTTGCCAGCAGAGGCTGACTTTATATTTACCGTTCTTTAAATTAAATTAAATTAAATTAAATTAAATTAAATTAAATTAAGGGGCACCTGGGTGGCTCAGTCGGTTAAACGTCCAACTTCAGCTCAGGTCATGATCTCACGGTCCGTGAGTTCGAGCCCTTCGTTGGGCTCTGTGCTGACGGCTCAGAGCCTGGAACCTGCCTTTGGATTCTGGGTCTCCCTCTCTCTTGGCCCCTCCCCCGCCTCTCTCTCTCTCAAAAATAAACATTAAAAAATTTAAAAAAATTTTAAATTAAAAAATTGTCAGTTCCTTGGTTGCTCTGGACAAGTCTCAAAAGCACCCAAGAGGCACATGTGGCTCATGGCCACCTTGTTGGACAGCGCAGACGACTTCTACTGTCCCCCAAAACGTGGCTGTTGCTCTCCACTTCTGGCGATCCCCCCATTTCAGAACCCCTTCTCAGAACTATCGGCATTCAACACAGACCCCCGTGCCTCCAGCCACCCAGCCGCACCCCCCTCAGCTCGGTTCATCAGCATAGCATGTAGAGGCCCGTGGGTGACCCTGAACCCCAACCTGACACGCACTAGTGCCAGATGGCCCCAAGCCAGCAGCCTGTGCCGCACACTCACAGTGCATTTGTGAGGCTTCTCCCCCGTGTGTCTCCTCATGTGCACCACCAGCATGTACTGGGCTTTGAAGGGCTTCTGCTCTCTCGAGCAATCCAACCATCGGCACACGAATTCCTTCTTCTCACCATGAATGTGGTCATTATTTATATGCTGGGGGTTGGAAAAAAAAGAAAGGGAGAGAGCAATGCAGGACTCCTTTCTGAAGGCTACAGAAGGGGGCGCAGAAAGTGCCCCCACCGGAGGCCCTAAGGAACATAAGACAATTTTATATACAAGTGATTTTGTGTCAGTTCGTATGTTTCTTAAATAAATCTGTGCACGCTTCATTTCTAAGTAGCAGGAGTCTCCCTGTTCGGAGGAAGCTGGGTGTCCCAGAAATGCCTCTGAAGGTGGGGGGGTTGTGAAATGAGGTGAGCCCGCACATCCTCGCTGGGCCTCTGCAAAGTGGGGGGTCTCATGGTCGACAGAGCAGCTGGGTGCTCCCCAGCTCGCACGCGCTCTGGGTCCCGGATTAGCGCTGTGGCTGAGACTGCAGACAACGGGAACACAAGCACACGTGTGCGTGCACACCTGATTCTGCATAAAGGGCCAGCAAAAAACCAAAGCACCTTTTCAAACTACACTTTAGTTCCAATTTGTTCACAGACAAACGAACTAGATACCGAAGAGAACCAGGGAGCAACAAAATGCTTTAGTCTCAGGATCTTAGCCTTCCTCAGGGACAAAATAAAGGGATGGCTTCCCTAAGTGCTAAGGTTCTTTCCAGCTCTATGTAATTCTATTAACTTGGTTTTTAATATGAAGATAATTTCCCTGAACTCCTTAGCAATTCAAAGTTTTCAAATAATGTTAGGCTCCCTGGATTCACACCCCAAGACCCAGGAAACCTAAGGAAGCACCAGAGGCAGAGAAAGTTCTCAACCTGGATCCCATTTAGGTCAATTTAAATAAGATGATGATGTGATTTAAGTGTCCAGTTATGGGTTAGTGAGGAAAGCTGGGTCCTGGGTGGAACCTGTTGCTTTTATTCTCTGGTTACCCCACATCCTATTTGCCTTCATTTAAGGCTCTTGCAAGCCCTTTCTGAAACATCCACGGAAACCCCCCACAAATGAATCTGTTCAATGAGAGAACACTCCCTTTGGGTTCCATGCACTGTGTGCTGTGACAGAACACTTAATTACTTTCTTGCTTAGGCTCCGGCTCCTGAATGAGTGGTCTCCGGGGGCCTGAGGGCAAGATGCCACCCTCAGTCGGCCTTTCTCCGTTCCTCCAGGAGGCGGCCCGCTAGAACAAATGACGTTGGTCCCAC
Organism: Lynx canadensis; assembly: GCF_007474595.2. NCBI lineage: Eukaryota > Metazoa > Chordata > Mammalia > Carnivora > Felidae > Lynx > Lynx canadensis. Next base: position 71,552,405 of record NC_044304.2, on the reverse strand, counting down.
TTTCTGGAGTTGAAAAATGGGTGCGGGCAGAGAAAGGCAGTTGCTGTGAACTCTCTGTCGGAGAGTTGAGCAGCTGTCGGAAAGGTGGAAGAACCGAGGAGAGTGGGTGACTGAGCAGAGCACAGCGGGAGACAACCAGGGTCCTCTCAGAAGCGCTGCAAGCCACAAGGAAACCACCCAGAGTCACTTGGGTCCCCAAGGGTGTAGCAACCCAGGACACACAGACGTGGGTGTCCTCTGAAAAGCCAACTATCCTAAGTACTAGCATTTCTTAAAAGTTATGTATATGAGGGTATGAGGAGAACAGAGGTGCTGGACAGGGGACACCATGCTATCTTCAAATTTATGCTTCAAGCGCATCTTTGCGGCCCACACCTATCAGCCAGGACTGTCCTGAGGTATGCCAGAGCCCAGCCTTTAAGCCCACGGAACACACAAGGGCTCTGCAAACTCTCCTTTCCAGGGGAAACAGCTGCTGATCACACAAATCCATTCCCTAAACACTGCTCTTGGTTCACTTTCTCCCAAGTCATTGGAAATAAGCTACTTGGATTGAGGTACACGAAAAGAAAAAGGAGACAGGAGGGGAAGGAGGAAGGAGGAGAGGGGCAGGCTGAGCTGGAAAGCTGAATTAGAACCAGGGCTGAGACTCCTCCTGGAGGGCAGGATCCACATCTTTTAGCTTCTTATTCTCAGCAACAGACCAGTGTCCCTGGCACCTGGCAGGTCCTCGGTAAATATTTGCTGAATTGATTCGGACTCATGTGCACACTGAACTTTCGCTGGACAAAAGAGCTTGAACTTGATGCTCCTGCTGACCTAACTCAGCTTCATTTCACCTGGTATCCATACAACATGACTGCAAGTAAAGGGTTCTATTACTTGAAGATAACACACTCTCAAGAATTCAAAAGGATTTGAATGCTATGCAGACGTGAGCTCTACCCTGCTGGGTGGAGTAAGCGAATACAAGGTGAGTTCACTCTATTTTGCATGTACACTTCCTGGAGAGAACTGAGTGCTTGTTACCCAAGACTCCCAGGTCTCCGAGGGGAGACGTGTGGGGCTACCTGACCATGAGCTGGAAAATCAGAGTTTTCTGAGTGGATGCCGCATTTAAGCTGAGTCTCAAGTTTTCTAGAAACACTTTTTCTCATCAATTAACAAACTTTCCTGTACGATCTGCGATTGCAACGTTTTACTGGTCTCTCATGCGTTTACTGGGGCTGTATGTACTCGGGTCCACTCCACACCAGGCCCTGTGCCGGGGAATCAGACAGACATGCTTCCTGCCCTAAGGAAATGACAGTCTACCGGAGCCAAGCAGATAATGGCTTAAATTACCATATAATTATAGTTGTGATCAGTGTTATGAAAGGAAGAGGGTTTTCTAAAAATAATTAACAGGGGGTCTCAAATCTGTGTCCAAAGAGTAGGGTGAGTTTCTTCAATGACGTGGCAGGACCTAAGCGAGGGGCAGAGACCAGCCGGGTGTGCAGATCGGGAACGGGGTGGGGAGAAAGGGTCAGCATGGCAGAAAAGTGAGACCTGTGGGACAGAACCTGGTGCCTTTGAAGAATAGTGTGAGGAACATGCGTGGCAGGAGAGGATGGGTGGATGGGTCTAGCAGACACAGGAAGCTTCCAGCACTGCCACTGCGTGGTGCGGTAAGAAGGTAAGAGTTTCCATGGGCTGGGAGGATGCCGTTGAGGTAGGCGAGCTTGGGCCCACTTGGGATGCAGAGTGCTGGGTCAGATCACCAGCAGCACGACTGCAGGATACAACCTTGGACAGAACGTACGTCCAGAGAGCAGCACTTGGACGCCTGCCCCCAAGGACAGAGTACTAAGGTTAACGGGCCTTACTCGGGGCGGGGAGCTGGAATGAGCAACAGGGGAGGCATCAAGGGTGGCCAGTGAAGTCAGAGACTCTAGGAGGAGAGGGAAGGGGTCTGTTCCTCTGGGTGAGGTAACTGAGGAGAAGCCAACACCCCAGCAGCCCCCTCAAGTGCATGCCAAGCGACGGAAGGCTCTGAAGGAGAGGTTTAAACTGGAAGGCTGGGAAGTCACAGCAGCAGTCTACAAAGGTGTGGAGGGACCCGCTGCAAAGCTGGAGGAGAGAACTGACAAGGAGCTGGAGAGCACAGTGACTAAAAGATCCCCTTTTCTATTTATACCTCAACAACTCTCATCGATCTTGGCCTCTGGGACGATCTCTAACCCGGGGATCCCATGGAGGTCAGCCATTGGATCCCCACATGGGAAGGGACGCAGAAGAATCTGCACCAGGAAGTAGGAGTGACCTCACTTTCCCAAAGGTTAGCATCTTGGGGATTTTCCTTCTCGGTCCCTGTACAGGAGACCTGAGTTCCATCTCATATGCTTTTATAATTTGCTGAAACTGCTCGAGTGAAAACTTGGAGTGAGACCACAAGTTATTTTTCTTGAAATGAGATCCTACCACCTCAGCCGGCAGGGCCCAGGTCCAAGTGCTGAGCACAGGACGTAATCAATTACTCTACAGAAATACGGATGCATCCTTCTGCCTGCTTGGGCAGCTCAAATACATTTTAAACTGAACACATTTCCTGGCCCTAGATTTCAAGTGAAAATTCAAATTCTAAGAAATCATAGATTTTACATGTCCATGGGTCCTAAATATTTACGTTTCTTTCCCAAGCTGCTTTGGCCTCTGTGGCGAGTGTCCACAGGAGGGCTCATCTTAGGGCGGACGCTGTGCTACAGTGGGAAGAATGCGGGGTGGGCATCGGAAGATGCCTCCCAGATCAATTTCTGATGAGCTGTGTACCTTTGGACAGCTCAGTTCTCCCACTTGAACCTTGGTTTTCTTGTCTGTTAAATCTTGGTGATGAACCAGAGATCAGGTGTCGGCAAACAGTATCTGTAAAAAGCCAGACAGTCATCTATTTTAGGCCTTGGTGGTCAGAAGTTTGTAGGCACTCAAACTCTGTCGCTGTTTTAGGCGAACGGCCACAGACAACGTGTAAGTGAACAGGTACAGCTGTTTATTCTTGACACTGAGCAGTTCACATGTCAAGAAATATTCTTAAAATTTTTTTCAAGGGGCGCCTGGGTGGCTCAGTTGGTTGAGCGCCTGACTTCGGCTCAGGTCGTGATCTCATGGTTCATGAGTTCGAACCCCATATCGGGCTCACTGCTGTCAGCACAGAGCCCACTTCAGATCCTCTGTTCCACCTCCCACCCCTGCCATGCTCTTGCTCTCAAAAACAAATAAAACATTAAAAAATATTTGTTTTCAACCATTTAAAACTGTAAAAACCATTCTTAGCTCAAGGGCTGTGCAAAATCATGCAGTGGGCCAGACCTTACCTGTGGACCATTGGTCTGCTCACCCCTGATTAGGTGATTTCACTCTCTTCCTTGGACTAGCAGAGCCCATGACATTCTTTTAAAAGTTTTCTTTATTTTGAGAGCAAGAGTATGGGCAGGGGAGGGGAAGGGAGAGGGAGAGCAAGAATCCCAAGCAGGGCCTGTGCTGTCAGTACAGAGCCCGATGCGGGGCTCGAACTCATGAACTGTGAGATCATGACCAGAGCCAGAATCAGGAGTCAGACGCTTAATCGACTGAGTCACCCAGGTGCCCCAGAGCCATGACTCTCTTGGTCAGGCTGGCTCTCAAGCCTGAGGAAGTAAAATTAGAGGGAGGGAGGTTTCAGTGCAGGGAAAAGAAAAAGCCATGGGAAGGAAAAAAGCCAGGATCCTAGGCTAAACAAGGGAGGGACATAGGCCAGACAGACTCCCCCTGCATCGTGATCCTAGGATGGGGTGGATTTTGCTCACCAAAATCCCAGGTAGCTAAGAAGGCTATACAGAGTGAATTCTTAACATTCCACAGACAGAATGATCCCATGTGAAGCTGGCCTGAAATTCAATGGGCATGTGTTTATTTGTGGTTTCATTGAACATTTGGCTTCCTCGCAGTGAAAACGTTAATCAAATATATAAATAATTTAATTGGGAGGGAAAATAATGCATGATTAAATTCCAAACTAATCCAACACAAAGACATGCAATTTGCCAGAGGCCCAAGCTCCAGAAAGAGATAGATGGTATAAATTACGGTGCTGTATGTCAGCTCTCTCAGCCGGGCCGCTCAAAACTCTCCCTGTCTGAACAAACAGGATGGGGATGCCAGGACCAGGCAACTGCCCCGAAAAGGCCAGGTCCCACCACACAGCCTCTCCATGATTCCATTTTCCAAGCGGTGTTGTAAGCCTTTGCCTCTGGAAATTGATGGCTGATGAAACAAATAATACATCTGAGGTGCCCAGAGCAAACCAGCCAAGTTGCTGTTTCCCCACTGAGATGTGTTTGCAGCAAGGTGAGCCAGGACCAGGTATGCATTCCCGTCTTGTCTGCTCCCCGTGGAGCCTCGGGGTGCAGAGGAAGGTGGGAGAAGTCTCTCTGTTGTCCGCCTGGCCACGGAGGCAACCAGCTACTTGCAGCAGCCTCGGAGGCTTCAGTGCTGTGGGAAGAAAGACCCCGAAGGAAAATGGGGGAAGGGAAGCTTTTCTGTCACCATCAGCAAAATGGAAGCCACAATGGACTTCACGAAGCTAATCAGAACCCTTTCTTCTGGCTTCGTTATTTCACTCCCAGTAAAGAGCAGGCAGTTCCTCTGCAGTCTAATTGCTAACCCTTCAGATGAAATGCACGCGTGTGGTCTATCGAACCCGAATGTTCACGGCTCTCCAAATAAAGCTGCTATTCAAGCGGTTCGTGAACCTTGGAAGCACACTGGTGCTTTCTATCTGCCTCCCTCTCCTTCTGCCAGATTCCCCGCCGATTCCCACTCAGAAAGCACAAGCTTTCTAGACGGGTAAGCAGCTTCCATCTGAGCAACCGGGCGCGAGGTGGGTGTGGAAGCTTCTCTCATCCCCGTTCAAACTCTGCCAGCGTGTAGCACACTGGTCAGCAGACAAAGTCCTTAAATCAGAGGCGCCTGGGTGGCTTAGTCGGTTAAGCGTCTGACTTCGGCTCAGGTCATGATCTCACGGTTCGTGGGTTTGAGCCCTGCTTTGGGCTCTGTGCTGACAGTTCTGGAGCCCGCTTTGGATTCTGTGTCTCCCTCTCTCTTTCTGCCCCTCCCCCACTTGCACTCTCTCTCTCTCTCTTTCTCTCTCTCTGAAAACTGAACATGAAAAAACCTGTTTTTTAAAATTAAAGTCTTTAAATCAGACAGCTCCTTAACATCAAGAAGGTAAACTCCCACTGTCGTAATGAAAATGTTACCGTTAACACCCACTGAAAACCAGGGACTACAGGAAATGTAAAAACTTGGGACCCAACCCTCACCACCATGTCCACATGGCTCCCCTGTGCATATACCTTATACACCAGTCTTTCTGTCAGTTTCTACTGTTTCTCAGATAACACAGAATCTTGCCACCGATGTAAAAGGGTTCCACAAAGTGCGCTGCCGCCAAGTTTTTCACAGCACCGGGTACGTGTAACAAGCGGACCGTGCGGTCTTCAGTAGAACGGCGCTCAAGTCGGATCTCTCTCCACACAAACCCATATATGTAGGTATGTACAAACACACACATGGAGACACACATACACAGCACCGCTGCTTTGACGGAAAAGAAAATAAAGACTCAGAAAGTAGTGTATCTCATATACGAATGCTCAAGACAATGGAACTTGCATTATGGGCTTGCAGGTGGTTGGGTTCACTGAAGCCTGGGGACTCTTTCTGATTCATCCCTTTGCTACATTTCTCTGTTATCTTAACCCACGAACACTCCATGTGTTTTGGGTTTGATGCCATGGTTTTATTTTATTTTATTTTATTTTAATTTCATTATTTTTTAAATGTTTATTTTTGAGAGAGAGAGAGAGAGAGAGGGAGAGAGCGCACAAGCAGGGGAGGGGCAGAGAGAGAGGGAGACACAGAATTTGAAGCAGGCTCCAGAGCTGTCAGCACAGAGCCCAGCGTGAGGCTCGAACCCACAAACTGCGAGATCATGACCTGAGCCGGTCGGACACTTAACCGACTGAGCCACACAGGTGCCCCTTCGTGTTTTAAAACCGAAGGAAACAGAAGCGAAACCCTGCCTTCTCAGAAACTAGAAATGTTCAATTCTAAATCTTTTTGCATGGCCACCAGGTGAGCTCATAACCTAGGCTTGAGCCGGTGAATACATTTAACAGAATTCAATCATTTATTAACTTTTAGGGATTTGCTGAGGACGTAGGTTAAGGAGGCCCCCTATTCTGGTAGAGGATGGGCTATAAGCAGCTAAACAATTTTAAATAAGCTCCATTTTCAGTTTGAATCTTGACTTTATATTATCGATCTATAACAGCTGATCCTTGAACAACACAGGATTAAGGGGTGCCGAGACAGTGCACAGTAAAAAATCCACATGGAAGTTTTGACTCCTCAAAAACTTGACTGGAAGCCTTACTGATATTATGTTAATATTATGCGTAATCAGTCAATTAACACATGTTTTGCATGTTATGTGTATTATATACTGTTTTTTTACAATAAAGTAAGCTGGAGAAAAGAAAATGTTATTGAGAAAATCATAAGAGAAAATACATTTATGGTGTTGCACTATATTTCTTGAAAAAAATCCACATATAAGTGGACCCACACGGTTCAAACCCATGTTGTTCAAGAGTCAACTGTACTATCTCTTAGTAGTCCAGAAATATTTCTGCAAAAGAGAGAGGGAAAAATAATTTATAACGGATTAAAGCTTAATTTTCATTAAAGCTGATTTAAGAAACTGAAATTGCTTGTCTCCAAGAGACTGCAAGAATCCTTCAAACCTTTCATCTGAAAGGAGACATACGCCTTCTTGTTTTGTGTATTCTGTCACACATGGGCCATTGCTGGAAAGTTGTACAACTGTCGTTGACACAGATTCCATTAGCAGTACCCTATGTTCGGATTTCTAACGGCATTGCTAGGCAGAAGCAGAGAAAGGCAGCAGCCTCAGACTATCAGAGCTGAAATAGGCCCTTTATCTCTATATGCACTTTAATTTTAGATAAATAAAATAATTCAAATGGTTTTGTTGGCACCCATCAATCTTCCTAACAGTATGTGATGCTTGCTGTAGGAGGGATCTCCACGAAGACCTCACAACACAATTGTTTGAATCCATGCTGGTTTATACAAGTATTCCAGCCACTTTCTAGTTTTCTGATATAACTAAAAAATTACACAGAGAAATATCAAAAGGACTCAACACGTTGGGTAAAAAACAGCATTCTCTTCTTTTTTCTGGTTTATGAATATTAAGAATTAGGTAGAGATAAAAAGCAAAAGTCCGCTTCCTGGTTAACAGGGAATAAACGAAGGGGCGCCCAGGTGGCTTAGTCGGTTGAGCGTCCGACTTCGGCTCAGGTCATGATCTTGTGGTTTGTGAGTTCGAGCCCCATTGTCAGGCTCTGTGCTGACAGCTCGGAGCCTGGAGCCTGCTTCAGATTCTGTGACTCCCTCTCTCTCTGCCCCTCCCCTGCTCATGCTCTCTGTCTCTCAAAAAATAAACATTAAAAAAATTAAAACAAAAAAAGAAGGAATAAATGAATGGAGTCCTTCTGACAGGTATTCAAATCTTGTCTGTTTCAAGGCACAAATCTGTAACAAAACTATTTTCTTTTATGTGTGAGGAAGACAAAGTTCTTTAAAAGAAGGCAAATGTCAGACAAAGGGCCTCGCAATGTTGCAATTAGACAATGGAAACTAACTTAAGATACCACCCTCAGTGCCCCCCTGACCCCGTTGGCTGGAGGTATGCTCCACGCACTGGAGCTCCATCACATTCCCCCTCAAAGTGAAAGGAATGATGTTCCGACACCTGTTACGACGTGGGTGAACCCAAACAATATGCTAAGTGAAAGAAGGCAGTCACAAAAGGACTCAGATTGTATGATTCCATTTATACGAATGCCCATAATAAATAGGCAGGTCTCTATAGAAACAAGGTACACTAGGGGCGCCTGGCTAGCTCAGTGGGTAAAGCATGCGACTCTTGATCTTGGGGTTGTAAGTTCGAGCCCCACGTTGGGTGCAGGAATTACTTAAAAATAAAATCTTTTCAAGAAGAAAAAAAAAGAAAGAAAGAAAGAAGGAAGGTAGACTAGTGGTTACCTGTGGCTGCAAAGAGACTGGGAGATGGGGTTTCTTTCTTTCTAATGAAAACATTGTAAAATTGATTGAGGGGATGGTTGCACAACTCTGTGTTTATATCAAAATACGCTGAGTTGTATACTTTAAATTTTTCTTAATGTTTATTTATCTTTGAGAGAAAGAGACAGACAGAACGTGAGTGGGGGAGGGGCAGAGAGAGAGGGAGGCACAGAATAGGAAGCAGGCTCCAGGCTCTGAGCTGTCATCACAGAGCCCGAAGTGGGGCTCGAACCCACGAGCCATGATATCATGACCTGAGCCAAAGTCAGATGCTTAACCAACTGAGCCACCCACGTGCCCCTGAGTTGTATACTTTAAATGGGTGAATCACATGGTATATGAGGTAGGGTTTCCCTAGTGTAGTGGTTAACATGTTTGCCTTACACAAGGTATAGTAAGTGTATGTCAATAAAGATGTTACCCTCTCCTCCCTCCAAAAAAAAAAAAAAAAAGAAAAAGAAAAAAAAAGAAAACCATGAAAGTGTGCATTTGAACACTTTGAACAGCAGGGGTTTGAACTGCATGGGTCCACTTACATGCAGACTTTTTACAGTACATTATTATAAATTTATTTTCTCTTCCTTATGACTTTCTTAATACCATTTTCTTTTTTCTAGCTTACCTTATCATAAGAATACAGTAAATAATACATGTGCAAAATATGTGCTAATCAACTATTTATGTTCTTGGTAAGGCTTCTAGTCAACATTAGGCTATTCGTAGTTTAGTTTTGGGAGAGACAAAAGCTATGCACAGATTTTCCACTGCATGGAGGGTCAGTGCCCCAACCCCTGTGTCGTTCAAGGGTCTACTGTACTTGGTGATGGACTTTGGTGACAGGGGATTGTGGGTGGACAGAGGAAAAGTGGTTGAGAAATGGATCTGACTTTCTCCTGCATCCATCCCCAGACAGAGTAGGGGTTGGGCCTAGCAAATGGTTTCTCTGGCAGCACCAGGCTGTACCTTAATCATAACTTCTATTACAGAATTAACACACACACACACACACACACACACACACACACACACACGATCCACAGACAGAGTCAAAATAGAACATACTTCAATGATACAATATTTCCTGGTGGATTTCATACTGGACTCAGACTTAACAACCTGAGAATGTCACATAAGTGACAACTTCTCTGTATATACCTTCCTCATCTTTCAAGTTGTAGAGATGAGTAGAAAGACGGAGAAAAGGGAACTCTGTGCAGAGATGGAAGCAACACTAAAACATCCTACGCTTGTATTATTTCAAGTGAGTTCATGCAAAATAGTGCATGATTTGAAAAATCTGTTATTTTCTAATGCATTATATAGTTTAACATGTACTAAAATCTCATGGCAAATTCAAGGGTAGTCAATTCAGAATTTTTATATTTTTGGTTTTGTTGTTACCTTGAATTATAAAATTACCAGGTGTAAATGTCTCATTTGTGATATAACTGACCTGGCTTGTATCTTCTCCCACTCCAGAAGTGTGGCAGGTACTGGCTCAGAATCATGTATACACAACGATAGTATACTGGCTTCATAGTAAGATGACCTAACACCACAGGAAATTTTCATTTTTGAGAAGAATTTTTAAAAAGTAAAATGTAAGCGTTAATATAGATTAATGTTATTCATATTACTTAGTTAAAAGGAAAACATCTTCATTCTTGAAGATGGGTTCAGGGCCTCTAACTCCTTGTAAGGATTGTAAAAGTTCTTGATCTCTTATAGTTTTGTTCTCTGAACTCTAAATTATTTTACAGGGGTGGCTCAGTCAGTTGAGTGTCTGACTTCGGCTCAGGTCATGATCTCATGGTCCGTGACTTCGAGCCCCGCATTGGGCTCACTGCTGTCAGCTCAGAGCCTGCTTTGGATCTTCCTCCCACCCCCTAGCCACACCCCCTCCACCACACCCCTGCACCTTTCCCACTGAGCGCTCTGTCAAAAAATAAACATTAAAAAAAATTTCACAAAACATAAATGTAACTCTTCTCTTTTAAGAAGGTTCTCTTGTAGTTTAATAAGGTGTTTTGTTAAACAAACAAAAAACCTTTTGAGAACTTTTCTGGAAGGGCCAGCATTTAAATCCCACCAAGATTTCAAAAAGAGAGGTAAAGTGGTTTCATCGCACCTTTCAAATTACTTTCTTTCTACAAATTACATCCTTTGTACAAATTACTGGGCACATTTTGTTTTTTACCTTATTCTTTCAAATACCAACTTTTGTTTGAGGCAAAATAACAATAAAAATACAAACGTGTCTTAAGGAGATGGACTGGGGGCCCAGTTGCCAAAAAGACAAATAGAAAGAGTTAAGCAAGTAAAGATTTAGGATTTAGTAACACCCGTCTAGAAATAAGACTGCTAACTGCAGACAGGCAAGATAATCTTAGTTGTGTCATCACGGGATGAAACAGTTTGGAAAACCAATCTCCAAAACACATTTTTTAAATTTTTCATCTTTTTGCAATGAGCCAATCCACCAAATACAGTGAGTGCCAACGTTTCTGATCACAGCACTAGCTCCCAAGACACAGTGTGAAAGCCCCACCTTCTGGTTCTTCAACTGGCTCTAGACTAAGGCCACAGGGCCCAGGAAAGATGGCCAGAAAATGCATCCTTAGTCACTCATAGGAATGGATCATCCCTACAAACCCAGTGTATCTGGAAAGTGTTACCATCCACAGTAATGGCAGATATCACCAAATTAAAGATTTCAAAAGTCTAACTGTGTCCCCGGGATTAAAATCCTCCCACCCTATGGACCTGGATTTTGGCCATGAAGAGAAAAGAAGGTTAATGGGTAGTTTCTCTGTATAATAATAATTCCTGCTAGTTTTTGTAGAGTAGTTGTATTCTTCAACCTATGGTCAAAGCAATTCTTTTGTTATAAACTTTAAAAGGTAGGTTGGATTGGTACAATAATATAATGGCAATTATAACAGGACTCCTTGCACTTCTAATTTTAAGGAGTTTAATGCTTACACACACACACACACACACACACACACACACACACACACACACACACACCCATACACATGATGAAGGAAGACTCAATTTTAAAGTCTCCCTGAATGCAAAAAGGTAGATGTAAACTGTTCCTGTTTGAGATGGGAGACAGAAAGAGTTTCCATTATCTAGAAGCAGAAAAAATTTTAGCCTTTAATTAGTTCTTAATTTTTATGATCTTGGCCATCCACATGGAGCATACGGGCACTGCCCTTTGAAAAGAGCCTGAATATATAGTGTGGTTGTGAGGACATTTGAAATTCAAGAATACAATAAACACAGAGGAGTAAAGATGAGACAGGATTTGAATGGGTGGTCTCTCTTCACCGCCCTTATAGAAGTGTCTACGCTCCATCCACATTACTGAAGACTGATTCTGGACATTACAACAATTGGCCTTGAAACTGGCATACTGTCTTACAAACTCTTATTCATTTTATTTACTCATTTTTTAAGGCTTACTTATTTTGAGAGAGAGAGCAAGAGAGCCAGCATGCATGGGGGAGGGGCAAAGAGAGAGGGGCAGAGAGAGAGAGGGAGAGAGAATCCCAAGCAGGCAACACAGTTCCAGCACAGAGCCCAATGCGGGGCTTGAACCCACGAACTGTGAGATCATGACCTGAGCTGAAATCAAGAGTCGGATGCTTAGCTCACTGAGCCACCCAGATGCCCCTTTGATAAATTTTTAAACCCTAATTTTGAGGTCTAAAATATTTGTCAAAATAATGACAGATACAATAAAATATGTTTGAATTTCAAATGAAAGTCTATTTTTAACATTTGGAGAAAAGTCCAGACTCTTTTTTCCTGGGATCCTTTGAAGACATGAGGCAGAGAGTTATTCTGGTGCCAGCCCAGACCCAACCTCGTCCCTGAGGGTTTCTGCCCACTACACTGCTAGGGGAGGTTCCTGCCTGAAAAGTGCTGGGAGTCTTCCTTCAGAGTCAATGGGAGTTTAGGTGAGTGTGTGTGTATGTGTGCAAAGTAGGGGTGGGGGCTGCTAATGACAGAAACCCAGGCAAATCTCAAGAGCTACTGGAAGAAAGGAAGGAGGCAGGCAAGCAGGCAAAATTATCCACTTGGAAATCTGCCCACAAGTCCCCGCTGAGCTGACTTATTCATTCACTATTAACTCAATGCTTATTTATGATATCACAGTTACTGTGCTAAACCCTGAAGAGGCAACACTGAGTAAGACATGTCCACTGGATTTCGTCCAAGAGTGGCTGTTGGAATGCAGAAAGGAGCGCTGTTTAAAAATTAGCTTTCACATCATGGACACCATTGTAAATAAAAAGCAAGCCACCCAAAGGAATGCACCACCCTCTTCCTTCCCTCACAGCCCCACATGACAGAAAACTAGTAAGCTCAAGGCCCCTGGCTTTGCCAGTTTGTCTTAGCAAAACAGGATGGAAGGGACATCTCCACGTTAGCAAGCTTTTCAACGTGTGGAACTTTTCCGCCACTCTTCAATGAACTCTTATTCACCCTGGCGTACAGGACCCCTTCGAAACATCTTAGTTCCTATTGCTGGCACATGTGAGTATATAAGAATAAAATATCCTGTATGATATGGGCACATGCTAACTATTCCATATGCAGATTGTAATTTCCTTTATCATGTCAGTAGAAAGCATAGAGTTTATAGAAAGAACATTGGTCCAGGCATTAGGATATAGGAATTCATTCGTATACTGGGGGCAAGACAAGAAGAGTAAGGCATGTGCACTGTGTCTGAGATAATATTTGAAGTGGGGTGAGTGGGAAACAAGTGGTTTAACTACAGTGGTGACAGAATGAGGTCAGGGCAGGCTTCACATGCAGGTAAATGAGCTGAATCCAAAATAAAGAGAGGGAACCCGGCACAGAGAAAAGTGTATCCCAGAGGAGAGAGAGCTACAGAGGTCCAGGGTCAAGGAAGATCATGATGTGTTGGCAAATGCCACTGAGTGTGGGCTGAGTGTGTAAACACACACGTGTGCATGTATATAGTACAGGGGGACACATGTGTGTATGTACATAGTACAGGGGGATGAGTGTATGTGTCCGTGTGCACGTACGTGTATATAGTACAGGAGGGGTGTGTGTGTGTGCATGTACATAGTAAAGGGAAATGTGTGTGCACGTGTGCATGTACATGTATATAGTATAGGAGGGGGGTGTGTGTGCGCGTGTGTATGTGCATGTACATAGTACCGGGGGATGAATGTATGTGTATGTGCATGTGCATGTATATAGTACAGGAGGGGTGTGTGTGTATGTGTGTGTGTGGGTGCATGTGCATAGTACAGGGGGCTGAGTGTGTGTGCCTGTGTGTGCATGTACATAGTGCAGGAAGGGTGTGCGTGTGTGCATGTACACAGGAAGGGTGAGTGTGTGCACGCATAGGTGCATGTCCATGTACATAATACAGGAGGGGTGAGGGAGGGAGCTGGGAGTATACTGCAACAGGACTTCTGCTACCACCTAGGCTGGTGCAAAACCACGAGGGGTGCCGGATGCTCTAAGGCACCTATGCCCCAGACAGCCACCAAGAGGATGGAGAGAAAGAGCTAGATTGAGAGACAATTTGGGATAGTTTGTGGATGGTGAATTAGAGAGAGAAGGAACAGATAATACTCAAATTTCTAGCTTGAGAGATTCTGGGAGAATTTGAAAGAGATGATGTTTCTGTTTGGGGCAAGACATAATGCAAGTACCTCCAGGACATCTCCATAAGGACATCCGGCAAAGAAGACAAGTCTAAAGATTTAAGAATCTGAGAAAGGCCTAACCGAAGGAGGAGGGCAGCCCCTTTCCCCACGCCATATTATCTTTGGTGACCCCCACACACAGAATCTTAAGGACTTCACAAAGGCCAACGTGAAAGACCCTGACCTATGGAGACTTTGCGGAGGATGAAGGAAGTCACTGGAGATGATGAGAAACCAGTGTTTAAGAAACAGAATGAAACAGAAGTGGAAGAGGGACAAAGGAGACTGCATGCAATGGTGGGGAAGGGGGTGCCCTGCGTATATCCGGAGGACCCCCGGGCATAAGCTAAGACAACAAAAGTTAGGCTTTCTAGCAGCAACAGCTTCCCAGCTGTAGTATGTTTTAGGGAATCAGATAGGGAAGAGAGCATCATGGGGGAGCTTGGAGCTTCCGAAGGACAAGTGGACCATGTGTAACTCCCATGCTGGAAGGGACTAAAGAACATTGACAGAGACCACAAGTGTCCATTATTACAAGCTCTTTGCTGTTTTGGACCCTCCGTGATTCCCCTGAGCTGTCTGTAAAATTCCATTCTTCGTAACAGCCTTTCGTCAAGGAGGCCTGCAGGGCTGGAGAAGCAAAGATTGCTCCCCGCATCTTGCAGCACGGTCACCAGGGGCTGAGTGCCCGCAAGACGGGATGGACGGGGTGCGGGCGGGGGACACATGAGACCTGGCCCCTGCAGCACACGGAAGCAGTGCAGAACCAGTGCCTCAAAGGAAAAGTCTACTCCTGAGACTGAACGATGTAGCTGGAGACACCTGGCTCTCATCTGGGACGGGGTCACTAAGCCAAGATTATTGGACCTCCTTCAAGTCCTCCTTCCAGTGTCACCTCCTTAAGGAGACTGATCACCCCATTTATAGTACACCCTCCTCACCTCTGAACTCCCCACTCCCTTGGCCTCGGCTGCTGGATTTTCCCCATGGCCCTCATCACCTCGCACACACTATACTTTACGTACAGACTATTTCTGATTTATTGTCTGCCTCCCCATGAGGATGTAAATTCCACACAGGCAGAGATTTTTATTGATTCTGTTCCCTGATGTGTTCCAAGTGCCTGGAACGGTGCCCAGCATATAGTAAATGCTCAATAAATATTTGCTGGAGGAATGTGTTATTGGAAATACCAGGTTGAGAACTGATGTTGGCCCAGATCTCAGCGTTACCCCCAGCCCATAGCCTTCCATTTGTGCTTTGAGAACCAGAAGCCACAGGAAACAGAAGCAATTTCCTGTGATTCTTCTTTTCTCAACAATCCGATAAGCCTCAGCCTCCCATACGCCTTCAGGGTCCACCAAACAGAACCCCCTTTTATGCTGTGACTGTAGATTGAGGTTCTGAGCTAGTAATGACATAATGCAGAGTTATCTTAGTTACACCTTCAGGGTCCACCAAACAGAACCCCCTTTTATGCCGTGACTGTAGATTGAGGTTCTGAGCTAGTAATGACATAATGCAGAGTTATCTTAGTCGGTTCCTATACATATTAATGAAAAGGAATTCTAAAATTTATTTTTGCCCGCCATCACGATGTTGATACAACTTTGGGGTAGGGGCTCTGGCATTTAAGTCCTAATCCTGTGGAAGTCAAATCATCTGAAGTTTTGCTAAGTTTCTCTTGAAATAATTCAAAATGCTTCAGATGAAGGAGAGAGGGAAAAAAAAAAAGGTCAAGTTACCCTTGTGATTAGGCTCTACTCTGTCTCCCTGGAATTTTGCCCCCTGGCTATTATGTTTGTCGATAGTTTATACAGAGATTTCTTCCTAATGCAGGGCTGTTAAATCGCAGAAGACTGAAGGGCATATTTCATCTTTAATCTGCTTGTGAAAATCTCATTAATGTAATGGAAATTTCGCCCCCTACCATGACTAAAGCACTGGAAAAGACAGCAATGAGGAAGTAAGGCTGCTCAGACAGAGTTTCAATTGGAGAAATAAATAAGGAAAACACAGGTTTAAACTTGGCAACTTTAAAGGTGTGTGTGTGTGTGTGTGTGTGTGTGTGTGTGTGTGTGTGTGAAATGATCTGTGGCCTTCACAAAAGAGAACTGGGAAGTTAGCCCCCCTTGTGCTAAAGCACCATCCTTCTTCACATGGTGAAATCACTCCCGGGGGAGGTGACTTTCTTTGAATTTGAGCCATTCCTGGATTTTGTTGTGTTTGTTTTGCCTTTTACCTCTCCGCCAAAGTAAAAATTTGATTTCTCAAGAAGTGCTAATTTATTCCTAAAAATATGCTTTTAATTTGGGGGTTTGATTCTATAAAACGTTATTTTTTTTATAAGCACATTTTCCTAGGAAAACGTGGCCAGTATACATTGTGCAATCATGCAACTTTTAAAAAGTTTAATTTGACTCTTCAAATTGCCTCCACACTGCATATTAACAGAATATTAATATAGTGTAATTATAATAGTGCAGAAACTGGTTAAAACGTTATGAATTTTAACACTCTGTAGGGGAAAAATAGTGAATGTACTAAAAAAAAAAAAAAAAAAAAAAAAAAAAAAAAGCAAACAAAACACCCAGAGACTGAAGCTAATTGAAACTCAATGTTTGGTCCAAATCTTGTCACCTGGATATTTAAAGTAAAAGTGTCCTATTTGCCATCTTATCTACATTACCTGCAAAGCGATTTCCGTGCATTTCAATTTTCAGGTAACTCAGCTACAACAATGAGGAGCAGCAGCATGTTTTAAGAAAGAGTCAAGTTGAGCGCTGGTCCCAGGCCCTCCTAATCGAGGCCCTTCCCATGAATGGATAGAAATCCACTGCACAAGGCCACGCGAAGGTGCTGGCCAGCATTATGATCATTCTTGCTCTGCCCTCTCCTCTCCTCTGTTTCTAGGGATGGGGCAGGCAGGCTGTGTGCTGAACACCTTTGCTCACACCAACTTCTATACCGGGCCTGCTTGACCAATGTCTTTCCACGTGGTTCATTCTCTCTGACCCTTTACCTCCTACAGGGGGATTTTCCGGATGCTCGGAGAGGTTCAGAAACTTACGTACTAGTGCACCACAAGTTTGTGGAAGAGATCAAAACAGAATCCAGAGCTAAACTTTTTACCTACACACAGATGAGGCTGAGGGAAAAAAGCGGCAGATTCAAGGTCAAGAAAGAGTGAACTCATTTGTCAGAAATAAAGAGCCAAAGGGCTCATCAGAGGGGGGACTTTTTTTTTTAAATTAAATGCTACAGAAAGTGCACTGTCAAGAGAGGGTGACCTGCACCCTGAAGAAAGGAAAGAAGGAGGGAGGGAGGGAAGGAAGGAATGAAGGAAGGAAACATATATCCCTTTGGGCATGTATACGAACACACACACACACACACAAACTGTATACTGCTTATACTTTGTATGAATTCCAAGATCCTAGACTCTGGGGTACTACCAAAACCATAACCAACATTACGGGGGTTAAATAAGTTATCCTTGGTTGGCAATGGCCTTGACCTCTGGCAGCTCGTGGTCTGGAAGGAGATACCGAACCGGAGAAATTCCCTTTTACTTCAAATGGCAAATTTCCTGGTTCTGGAGACCATGGTCTGTGGTTCAACTCCCAGGAGGTATGTGTTAACAATTCATAGGTCTGATGGAGAGAGAACTGTTTAGGGAACTCATTTTAGGTAGCTAAATGCCTTTAAATTCTATGTAACCTCCATTTACGCAAACTGCAATTCCTCTTTATTCCTGTCTTGCACCAGTGTTATTAAAATAAGCGGGGTACTTTTCCTGACTTAATTTGTCATTAAAAAATTATTGGTTAGAATAGTGATTTTTCTCCCCGCCTCCCCACCCCCCCCCCCGACCACGTGAGAAAGAAGGCAGCTCTTCCCAGAGCCATGGCCTCTTTCCCAGTGGTTTTCCCTGAGCTTCAGCAGTTCAAACATACCCAACCTGTGCCTTTAAAATGCTCAACACAGAGAATTCCCTGTGGGTTAGTCAACTGTTGGCTCATATACAAAGAAAATACTGTATTTTGCTCTGAAGAGCTTTCTGCATCAATTTAAACACAGTGAGACAGACACAATATCCCAGAGAGAGGAAAACCTACCTTATTACATTCCTGACCCAAGAGAAAGGATTTGCCCTTAGGACATAAAAGGAATCCGTGGGGGTGTGGGGGAAGAGTTATCTAATCCTAAACATAAGAACAGTTCATAATGCAGCATGACAGTGCTTTTAATCGCGGACATAATTGTAATATGTCTATATAATATGATACAAGGAAAGTAAACGCAGCTTGCTTTTTAGCCTTAAAGGCTTTCTTCGGTGTTCCACTTTAGGTCCTCTGGATTTTATACATGCTTGGGGGAATTTTCAGGGGGAGGTAACGTGATATTATAAGGATTCTTTCTCAGTAAGATCACATCTTGTTCCGATTTGAGCCGATGCGTCCTTATGTGGCAAGTGTGGTAAAGCGAAACGTTGAGCTCTGTGAATGCAGTGTTTTACAAGCCTTCCTTGATTTCCTGTGCAAGGTCCACGGGGCCATGAAACCATGGGCAGAAGCACTGGGATTTTTATTTCTTCATATTGGAAAGCTGCTGGGAGAGACACTCCCTTAATCTCAGCTGAGAGTGGTGTGGGCGGGAACCATTTCCCTTTTATGGCTATATAAAAAAGATTTTTTTCTAACAGAGGTTTGGGTTTTTCTTCTCTCTGATGTTTCTATACACTATATAATCTAAGTCTAAGATGCCTTCTCTCAGAAAAGAACTGCATCCTTGCCTTGCCGGTTGGAAGGCTGGTAAGAAAACCTGACTTTCTGAGAAGTTCAGCTTTTATTTTTTTCCCCTTTAACATTATTTATGGAAAGAATTTTACAACATCCTTAAAAGCTGCTATGCGGTGGCTGGACTTCGCCAAGTTTGCAGCTGACGTTTTTACACTGCGCTTGCCTAGGACTAAGGAGTTGTCAACGTTCACATTTTATTAAAGTGGATGCTATGGACTATTCCTGGCGGAGCCAACGATCATTCCAGATCACACACTATCAGAGCCACTGCTGCTCTGGGCATTCATATGATCAGATGAGCAGAGAAGAAACATACCATGAGACAGAAACTTACAAAGAAAAGAGGGAAAGAAGGAAAGAGCTGGTGTCCCAACTGGATGGTAAATGTGCCCTAACTCTCCTGAACACTGAAATTCTTCTAAGGATAGTCTGCTCTGCATTCTACGTGGATTTATCTTAAATGAGCATGGCTGTTGTCCTTCCTAGCCTGCTTCCAGAGGAGGGGCTACGTCTCCTTCATCTTGGTGCCCACAAGCCTTCCCCATGACCCCCACACAGCAGGTGCTCAGGAAATGGTGCTCAGCTGAACAATATGAATCCATAATGTGATGCAATCATGTCAGTTTCCTCATATTTCATTGTGGGGGGGGGGGGCGGTGGTAGGCTATTTACCCACCTAGAGGCCCTAAAAAAGATTATCTCAATTCAGCTCTCATACAGATTTTTTTCTTGCTGTACTTTGCATGGAAGCTTATACTCTAGGACTGAGAACATCTTCTACATGCCTGATGCACAGAGACTGTCTTTTTGTTTGTTGATTTTTTTGGCGAGAGGCAAGGATCCGGAATTCAACTGGCCTCACCAGGTCGTCCTAGGGTAATGCTTGGAAAGAGGAGGTGAATGAAGGAAGTGGTCATTAGGGAGTCAGAGGAGCCAAGAGCTGACTTCATTTATTTTATAACTAAACGGAGACAGCTGAAGTAATCAATATATGGCAGCTCTTCTAAGGTTATTCACACCACAGGCTCGAATTCCAAGCATGTGACAGAGAACACCGTATTTTCTTTACACATATTTAAAAAAAAATAGCTCTTTCACTGCTTCTTATCTGAAGTGTCCAGAAAGCCTGTAAAAACCATTCAAAGGATGCCCGGGATTTGTGGCAACCTACTGCTTCTCACTATGGCAAGACATGGGTTATGTCAAACAAATTGGTAATGAAGCATTAATGGGCCTATTCCACAGCCATCAGTTAGAGAATTTTTGCCTTCCTTAATGCCTCCAAAATATATTCCAGTTCTAACTCTTAACACCTCTCATTGGCCTATGAAGTACGAAATGCATTACTTTTAACAAGAAAGTAAAATAACGAATTGCAGCATTTCAATAGGGCACTTAATTTTATTGGCAGAGTTTGGGAATGGTGTTAACATAATATTGGCTCCATACAAATTACAGTGACAGAGCCAACTTAATGCTCAGGCGATGGCTGTGTCCCCCTCTGCATTGCTCACCAAATTATCTTTCAAGCTTTAGACACCAGACGTCAAATCACTATTTTGTTAAATAAAGCTTGAGGTGAATATGAACTAACATCTTCAATTAATTTCTTCCTTTCTTTTCACCTAAAAGTATTCTTTTTCAACCAAATCTATTTCTTTTCTTTTTTTTAATGTTTATTTATTTATTTGGGGGGGGGGAGAGAGAGAGAGAGAGGGAGAGGGAGAATGAATCCCAAGCAGGCTCCATGCTGTCAGCACAGAGCCTGATGGCAGGCTCGATCTCATTAACCGAGAGGTCATGACCTGAGCCGAAATCAAGAGCAAGACGCTTAACCTGCCGAGCCATCCAGGCGCCCCTCGACCAAATCTATTTCAATGTCTGTTTACTTCTCTGCATTTCCTCCCCTATGGTTTTTCAGCCTCTATGGGGTATGATGAGCACATGGGTTTATTTACTTATTTATTTAATTTATTATTTTAATAAATTATTATTTTATTATTTTATTTTTAATAAAATTAAAAATTTTTAATGTTTATTTTTGAGAGAGGGAGAAG
This sequence comes from Lynx canadensis, assembly GCF_007474595.2. Lineage (NCBI taxonomy): Eukaryota > Metazoa > Chordata > Mammalia > Carnivora > Felidae > Lynx > Lynx canadensis. The sequence goes on along the minus strand of NC_044304.2, from coordinate 71,531,657 downwards.
AGTGTGTGAGTGGGGGAGGGACAGAAAGACGGGGAGACACAGAATCTGAAGCAGGATCCAGGCTCTGAGCTGTCAGCACAGAGTTTGACGCGGGGCTCAAACTCATGGACTGTGAGATCATGACCTGAGCTGAAGTCGGACACCCAACCGACTGAACCACCCAGGCGCCCCTATGTATTTATTTTTTGATGAGCACATGGATTTAAATCTTGCTCAAGCGTATCCAAAATTTGCTACACGTAGTATGGAGTTTTTTGAAAAAGTTGGAAGTTGACTTAGTATGTAAATCACATTATTCAGATGAGTTGGGTTTCTTGTTGAAAGAGGATAGTGTTCTATTTTCCTCACTTTCCATGGGACACAACTGCATGGGAGGAATTACTCTTCATAAAAGTCTAACCTCTGATGGCAAAAACTATTATGAAAAAAATGGAACCATCTGGATGAACATGGGCGACACATGGAGGAGACGGGGAACACCTGTTTCCACTGTCGTATCCAGAACAACAGCAGAGCTGAAAACTCAGGCCATGACTGACCTGTTACTAACTCAAGCAGCATAGTCTTGAATCAAGTCATGTTGCCCTCTGGACACATCTGAACCAGGAGGTGGACTTATCTGAAGAGGTGGAAAAAGATTTTGATTGATTTTACTGCATTCCATTGGCTCTGGGGACCGGGACCATACTGACCACAAAATTAGGCAAATATCCTCTCCCATAAAAACCACAACTGCTTTCAAGTCACCCCGTGGTTCTTCCCGCCTCATCAACCACTCCTTTCATGTTCGTCACACACTGTATCTCCAAGCACCCTACATTTGTGGTCCTCACTCTCTCATGGTGAAGGACCCTCCCAGGCCACTCCCAGCTGTATATGAGGGAGGTGTGGTCCCAGGTCCTGTCACACTAGTGCACTCAGCGCAAGAGTTTGACAATACCCAAATTTGTCCACACGTTATTCAGTGAGAGGAGCCACCGATGACAACGCTTGGACGCCAAACTGGTGACAATACTAAAATGCCACAAAAGTGTCTAAATGAACAGTCTTTTCTATCCCAGGGCCTGCTACAGAGACAGAGAAGCAGGGGGTGGTCAGCAACACGCAGTGCATCATGGGCTGAGCCCTACTGCTGAACAGTGCTGGAACCGAGAGCCCAGCCATGTGTGAGGGCCACACCACGACAAGATTCACCCGGGACAGAAGAACTAACAGCGGTCTCCCACCTAGATGGGCGGAAGGAACATTCCACCTCCGCCCTGCTGGGGTGACTGCTTGCCAAGCACGGAATCTGCTTGTGCTGAGCCAAGTGCATGCCTCTGTTTATACAGACACAGAAAGCATGGAGGAGAATGACAATTTATATTTGTGTTTGCTTATGTACTCATAAAGGAATTCCAGAAAGATGCAGAAATCAAGAGCAGTTGTTACTGGGGCGCCTGCATGACTCAGTCAGTTAAGCGTCTGACCTCGGCTCAGGTCATGATCTCGTGGTTCATGAGTTCAAGCCCTGCGTCGGGCTCTATGCTGACAGCTCGGAGCCTGGAGCCTGCTTTGGATTCTGTGTCTCCCTCTCTCTCTGCCCCTCCCCCGCTCATGCTCTCTCAAAATGAATAAACATTAAAAAAAAGAAAAAGAAGCTAGACTGCCTTACACAAAGAAGCAATCGAGTGGAGAAAAAAGTACGTGGAAGGCCGAGGGGAACAGGGTGCTGGTTAAAACATGTGCCAGCAGAGCGAGATGGGCAGTGGGGGGCAGCGGGGAGCCCAATGGAAACCAGAGAAACCAAACTGAACCAAATTAAATCAAGGTGCGTAGTATGAACACATATATGTCCCAGAAGAAAACCAGTAGAATACTGAAAGTAGAGAGAAATCAAATTGGAGCAAACAAAATGTTCTAAGCATAAGCCACACCTGAACTTAATGAAACAGACCTAGCTACGTTTGGCATCATAAAGAAATGAAAACGAAGACAGGGGGCGCTCCATCAGAGGAGGGTGTGACTCCTGATCTCGGGGTTGTGAGTTCAACCCCACATTGGGTGTGGAGATTACTTTTGAAAATAAACTTCTTTTAAAAAACGAGAGAGAGAAAAACCAGAAATATCCTTCCAAAGAAGCAAGCCCAGGATAACGCAGTTTGGCTATGTAGCAGATTCCCAGACTTCATGGCTGTGCCCACACATTCTCCTACCGAAGGGCCACAGACCTACTGACAGTAAAGGATCAGGTGAGTCTTGGGACAAGACATGATGTATTTTGTTCATTCTAGCTTCTTGCCAGGCACCTGTCAGTATCCCACAGAACTAGTTTCTGCAGAACGTATTTTGGAAAATGTTGAAGTATATGGGTTAAGAGAAACTAAAATTTTCTCCCCCAAATAGTTAACTCATGTAAATTGCTTCTAATGCAGAAAGGCAGATTTTTTAAAAAAAGTTTTTGCTGTTGACAAAATGATCCAAAAAAGGAAAAAAAAAAAAACCGAGACAGGAAAAGCCATTGCATGAGAGGATGAAGCACTGAGACCAAATTAACCAAAGAGCAAAGTAGGGAGATTGTTGAAAATGTGGATATCACAGGGAAAATACGCAACAATACACAGGTGACTTACACGGTAAAATTAGTCATTGTTTACTGATAACGGAGTCTGTACGTCCCAATTAAATTGATAAAGGCAGAAGAGAAGGCGGGGATAATTTTTTAAAATGATAAGTTATTTGTCCTGCAAAATAATGTACATGTGGGTTTATTTTTGGTATCGATTTTTTGGTAGTTAGAAATCATGCATATATTTAATAAGTGTATTGGTGAACATACTGATATTTAGGACATTATATTTACTTTCTAATTGGCCATGGTAAAAATAAGAAAAATATGGCAACACACACACACATACACACACAAATAAAGAGAAGAACGGAAAAAGCACACAAAAGTTCCCATTCAAAATAAATAGCTCCAATCGACCCACTATAGATAAAATCTCTCAGATGATTATAGACGTAACCATAAACCTTATGAGGGGGTCAACTGAAAACAACATTATAGAGAATTGTTAAAAACTAAATGGATGTGATATTAGTGATAGTAACCTTGATATTAAACAAATCAGACTTTAGGACAAAAAGATTTAAGTGGAGCAAAGAGAATTGTTTTCTCTTGATAAAAGTATAATCCTTAAAGAAAAGCAACACTTTGCTCTGCCAAATAACAGAACATCAAAATACATCAATCAAACCTGTTAAAGTTACGAGGAAGAGAGCTTAGAAACATAACCAGTGAGACTTAATGCACCAGGGTGCCAGTTCATGATGCAGTAAGCAGACGAAGGAATAAGTGAGACAAACAGATTTTGAATAGCATCGTTAGAAAAGCTGAATGAATGAATACTGCCTCAGACTCTTTCTTTACTTTTTACTTGCCCAGAGAACACTGAAGGAAACAAATGCACAGCACGTGAAAATAACTTCATTCAAGGCGGGGTCTGCACACCCACCTCTTACATATAAAATTATGCAATAACATAAGCTTAAATGCACTCACAGACAGAACCCCAGGGGACCTAAGCAAACAGCTTCCCCGTTCATGTACTTAGGAAGAGGCTCCACGAGGGCTAGGATTTCTGAGTCTTGTTCACAGAGGCATCTCCAGAACCCACAACGGTGCCTGGCTGACAGCAACAGGTCAAAAATACTTGTTGATGAGTAAGTGACTTCCTATCTACTGAATAAATCATAAAAAACTAGAGAACGTTCTGAAATATCAAAAGACTGTCAAAATTATGAGATGGAGTCTGAATTAAAGTGAATGCTGACATCGCTAAGTGCATTTGTTATTTAAAAAGAAAAAAAAACTGGGGCGCCTGGGCGGCTCAGTTGGTTAAGCAGCCGACTTTGCCTCAGGTTATGATCTCACGGTTCGTGGGTTTGAGCCCCACATCGGGCTCTGTGCTGACAGCTCAGAGCCTGGAGCCTGCTTTGGATTCTTTATCTCCCTCTTTCTCTGCCATTCCCCCACTCCTTCTCTGTTTCTCTCTCTCCAAAAGTAAATAAACATTAAAGAAAAAGAGAAAAGAACAAGAAAAAAATAAGATGAACATTTCATTCTACAAGTCATAGAAGAAAGCAAAACTCAATCCAAGAAAAGCATGAAAGAGAAAACATTTTTAAAAAACAGACAAAAGGACACAAATTAAAATGCAAACACAGAATTAAGAACTAATTCCAGAAATGCATTTTTGAGGAAAAAAGGAAAATAAGAGAAATCACTGACATGCCCAAGCAGTTGGGGGAAAAGACAAATGGCAGAAAATAAAATAAAAGTAAAGTAAAAAATAAAATAAAATAAAATGAAAAAGGTAAAAAGTAAAGTAAAATAAAAAATTAAGTAAAATAGAAGTGAGACAACTAAGCACACAGAGGGCATTTATAGAAGAGTTTACGTAACCACAGCGTGATGACACTAAACTGAAAATCTCAAAGAAATGGGTGACTTTCTAGTAAAAATAAAAGTAACTCAAATCAACTCAGAAGGTTGAAAATCCAGATATGACCCAAACCATAAGAAAAACTTTTTAAAGTTATTAAAGGATTTTATTCTCAAAAGACTCCTGACTCAAACATTTTTATGGGAATATTATTTCAAATATTCCAGGACCAGATTTTCATGCTATGTAAGGTACTCTGGAGACAGAAATGATGGAAATAATTTAGAACGTTCAAAAAAAAGTCTGGCATGACTCTGATACCAAAGCGGCACAAAAAGAAACTAAGATACAAATCTCAGTCATAAAAATATGGAAATTATAAATAAAACAACTAAACCCAGTAATATATCATAATAACTTAGCTGGCACATTCTAGAGTGACAAAGAAATGTACCATAGCACATGGTAATCTCTCTAGGTAGCAAAAAGTTAATGAAGTAACTAACATGACAATCTTTTGAGGTTAACATTCTTAGAAATTTCCAAAAGAAAGATGGGCACTTCATTCACATGTCTCAATATTATCCATCTTAAATGAGTTACACAGATGATATTCAGATTCAACACAGCTTCATTAAAACCGGATACAAAAGAAGGCTTATAGCTGCCATCAGAATTATCTGACTCGATTTCAAAAAATGTATCCAATGCAATGAGACAGAAACACAATACCTATCTATTAGAAAAAAGACACAATTATTATTACTGGCAGGTGATAGGCGTGTATTAGATAATAAAATACAGAACCGTTTAGGCCATCAAGAGCATTCAGGAGGTTAACCATACACAAAATAAATAGGAACAGACACAAAACCCCAGCACCTTCCCTTTGAAAAGCAACAGCCAATTGGGAAAAAAATGTGGGGAAAAACTTTCATGCTCAGGAATGGGCAAGGAAAGAAATGCAAAGTGGTCATAAGAAGACAAATATTAAGTTAAGAAAGCTCAGACATAAGTGCACCTGGCCGGCTCAGCTGGAAGAGAGTGCAACTCTTGATCTTAGGGTTTTGTGTTCGAGCCCCATGGTTGATGTAGCGATTACTTAAAAATGAAAATTAAAAAAAAAAAAAAAAGAAAGCTCAGATATAAAACAAACACCCTGTAATCACACGGGAAAATTGAATTTTGAGAAAATATGGATTCTTTTCAATTTAAGGTTTTAACAAAATTCTAGGCAAAATCCCAGTGGTATATTCTTTTACATTTAGTCAAAATCATCCTGAAGTTCATCTATAATCATCAAGATTATATTTGAAAAAAAAAATCCAAAACGGAAACAAAGAATTTTACACAAAGGTGTTTATTATTCCTTTTTCTTTTTAATGTTTATTTATTTTTGAGAGAGAGAGAGAGAGAGAGCGAGCGAGCATGGGGGGAGGAGCAGAGTGAGAGAGGGAGACAGAGGATCCAATCCGAAGCAGGCTCTGTGCTGACAGCAGAGAGCCCAATGTGGGGCTGAAACTCACAAACCATGAGATCATGACCCGAGTCGAAGTCAGACGTTTGATCGACTGAGCCACCCAGGCACCCAAGATGTTTGTTATTTCTGACAATAAAAAAAAAGTCGGGAAACTCCCAAATGTCGAACACGGATGACTATTCCATATGATTGTGCTATATCCATATGATGAAAATAAGATCCAAAATATAAATGCACACACCAGTGCACTGAATATATTCTCTGTTGCAAAACCTACTGTAAGAAGAGAGAAAAACCTGTAACAATTTTAGTAAAAGTTGCCTTTGGTTTTGTTTATTTTAAAGGCATTATGGATTATTATTATTTTTTTTTTTTTAGTTATCTGAACTTCAATGCTTCTGTGTTGCTTTGGGATTCCTTCTTACTTTCCTCCAGTTAAGGCTGAGTCAGTTGTACGCTCCTCTGGAAGGGTTCCCTTCTGTGTATCGTTTTAGTACTTAGAAGTCTACTTTAAGGATGGATGGAGAGATGGATGAATGGGTAGAGAAGTCTCGACCTGCTTAAAAAGTACTCTTCACCCTGAATTCACACACAGACACACAGACGCACTTTTGCAGCCACCATGTTAAGGAGAAAACCAGTCGTCGTACAGGGCACTTACTATACACCGGGCCAGTCTTGGTCCTGGGAGGACAGCAGTGAACAAACAAGGTTCCTAAGGTCATGGTGCTGCTCATAGCTTTGTGGTGGCAGGCAGACAATACAATGTTTAAAACAAAAACAAGAAACTCATGTTTTCAACTGTGAGATCTGTAAAAACTTAAAAGGCAGGCTAAGGGGAGGGATGGAAAGAGTGTATGTGTCATTTTCTACAGGCAGGTCAGGGAGGCCTCTCAGATATCAGAACTTTGGCAAGGGCCTGGAGGAAGGTCTGTGGATTCTATGAAAAGACACAGATCCAGGCAGTGGGACTCACAAGTGCAAAGGTCCTGTGAAGGGCATGTCCTTAGTGTATGAGTAATAGTAAAGAGGCCCATGGGGCTGGAAGGGATATGGAAGACAAACAATATTTGGGCTGTGAAAATTAACAGGAAGAGCCATTACACACTACATTAATTGCACACATTTAATTACCCCCCAAAACCCTTTTAAATTTTACACTGCATTGCAATTAAAAAATTTGGAAAGAAACTTCCAGCATGTTGGAACTAACTGACTCTTTGACTTTAAACGCATCTACAGAGGCCAGCAGCTTTATAGAGTTTTATGAGTACAGACAAAGCACTTAATCCCAAGAGCCAAATTACAGGGTTGAAAAAACTCATGAAGTGTGAGGGAACGAAGAGTTCCAGCGAAGCTCAGGAGCTCTGAAAACAAAATAAAATGCTGGAGACCTGAGTTCTCATCATCCTCTGTGATTATTCACTGCACCAACAAGCCCTTCGAGGGGGAACCGTCAGGTGCCTCCACTGCCCTGATTGTTTCTGTGACATACACACAGGGATCCATGGTGCCTAATGACCAAGAAGTCACCCCAGGAGAAGCGCTTCAAAATTCCCCCGGAGCCCCGCCCTGGGGACAGCACCAGCCTCTGCCCTGCTGGCAGGAAGCAGGGGACCCCTGGCCCTGGAAAAAGCCCACTTACCCCCATGAGCCTCCTTTTGTCCATTATCCAGACAATGTCCACCTTGGTTCTGCCTCAACCTAATGAGCCACTGGCCTGGATGGGGAGGGAGGGCAGGGATAAAGGCGAAGGACATTTATCTTACTACAATCCCTGCTTCCTGTCCAAAGTCAGCTGGCAGACTCCAGCTGGTGAGAGGAGCTGAGGAAGAAAAGGAGGGAAGGGAGGGGGATTAGGCAGCTGTGGAGGAGGGGATAGAGACCTCAGGTCCTCAGATCACTACTTTCTCGAAGCCCCAGGTTCAGTGTAGCTTCTATAGCCGAAGGGATATAACAGCTCTTAGAGCCAAACTAGATGCATTGTTCCTACCACTAGGAACCACCTTGTTTGACCATATGTCTCCTCTCAAAAGACAGCAAATATGTTAAGACAGTAAGGGACAGGAGCCCCGAGTGAGGCTGTCCAGCCCGATGGCGTGCCCTGCTCTGGAAAGTCAGCAGGGCAAGCAGTCCTCAGCTTTTTGCATGCACAGCAATTACGTGGGAGCTGGTTAGAAGTGCAGGTGCCCAAGTCCCCCACCCAGGGCGTGGCTCAGGATGAATAGGGACTACTGCTCTCGGGGCCTTGGGCCATTGAGATGACGGCTAGTCTAATCACCAGGGAGCAAATAAATGACCCAGTGCCTCCCCCCCAGAAGACTCAAGAAGGGAGGCAAAAATTCCACTTATCAGAGTTTTACCAGGGAAAGCAAGGCATACAGGGAGATGAACATATGGGATATATCATAGAACATGGTAAGAACCCCAGAACCGAGGGACCAGTGGAAGCCAACATCACTGAGCAGTTCTGGTGTTAGACCTAGCAGAGAAGGGCCCTGCCTGGGCCCAGTGTTTCCAGGCAGGGGAGTCAAAACACTGGTCACTGACAAGAAGATAAAGTGTTCGTGTCTGACGGTAAACCCCCAAACACACTGTTCATTCAGCTGACAGAACTTACTTCTGAGGCAAGATTTTCTTGACGAAGAAAGAGGTGCTTTGATCTATACTCGGCACAGCCTTCTTATCTCATTGCAGACCAGTGACGTCTGCGAACTGGCAGCTGGTCTGCAGACCATGCTCTGCTTCAGAGGGTCTTGGTGTAGCCTCTTCCAGCCACACACCTCCCCCACGGGGTGAGGAGTCAGAGAAGTGTGGCATCCAGCCTCCCTTCTGGACCACACCCTGGATCCCGGCATTCTGGAGCTCCCTGGCCAAACAGAATCCACGCCTGTTTCCAGGGCCTGGACGGGCTGGGCTCTTCTTGGGTTCCTCCTTCTGAAGATGAACCATGCCATCACCTGATGTACGTGTGTCCTTGGGCCGAGGGCTGGCTGCTTGGGGAGCTGGGAACGGGGCCTGGGCGTGCAGACCCGCCTCTCCATGCCTCTCCAGGGCCAGGAGTGGGAAGACAAGGAGGCAGGCAAGACACAACCATCCTGGGCCACCACACCGAGCCCAGGGCTCTGAGAAGCCCGCTAAGTCTCAATCAAACCTGGCCTTGTCAGCTGTCGTGAAGGTATAGTAGACAAGACCAAGTAGAAAACGCTCAACAGTTTGTTGGCCTGACTTACAGCTTCTAAATATTTCGACAAACAACATATGAGCCTCTGTACTTTTGCAGATATTAGGGGGCAGGCCTAAAATGACCCAGCAGTGACTAAAACTCCAGATTTGGGCAGCCAGGGTCAGTTAGGTTTATTCCCAAACTGGAGACGTGCTATTCCAAAGGAGACATCTATCCCTTCAGTGGGCCAGACAACAGCCCTAGACTCAAGAGAGACATTACTAACACGTACCAGATCCCTAAAGGGGATGGCCAGGAAAACAAACGTGCATTTAAAAATAGCTTTTTAGGGGCACCTGGGTGGCTTAGTCGGTTAAGCATCTGACTCCCAGTTTCAGCTCAGGTCATGATCTCACGGTTTTGGGAGTTCGAGCTCCGTACTGGGTTCTGTGTTGGCAACAGGGAGCTTGCTCGGGATTCTCTCTTTCTCTCTCTGCCCTTCCCCACTTGTGCTGTCTTTGTCACTCTCAAATAAATAAAAAACTTGAGAAAAAGGAAAAAAAAACTTTTTTAGTACTTAAGGTAAAGGACAGTTTAGTTTTATTTGGCTCTGTTTACTCATTTCTCAGTTCCTCGGCATTTCTGAGGAATTCCTGATGACAAAAGCACACTCAGGGTAGAAGCAGTAATGCGGTCAGGTCACTTCTCAGGGGACAGAAGTGGTGCTGGTTTCACACGTGACAGGTGAGGCTCCACCAGGTGTCCTGGGCTCAGCCGAGGCTGGTCGCCTGACAACCGCTCACAGTGAAGGGTCATTCTTATGTGTGACTCACGAAAAGAAATGGGGGGGGGGAATGAAGGGCCGGGTACCTACTAGGAACTGACCAACATCGCTGCAGACGTCTTAGCTCAGGACACAAGGTAATGGAGTGAAATGAATTACCAAGATAAGGAAACTAAGGAAGGAAATTAAAAAAAAAAAAAAAAAAAAAAGGAAAGAAGAAAGAAAGGAGGAAAGAAGCAGCCAATGAGAGCCATTTGCCACAGCACAATGGGGAGAAGGAGAGAGAGGAAAAGGTTAAAAGTATATTATGTAATTGTGAATGTGTGCGGAACAGTTGCAAAATCAACGCTGGGACTGCCCAGAGGACTGCCGTCTGTAAAAAAGGGATGAAACACAGAAAAATTGGGCTTCAAGTTGCCAAAGATGTATGCACATAGCCACAGCCCGAACCCAAGAGAGACCCAAAGTCGTTTCTGAGGAAAAAAAGTCCTTTTCCAGTATTCGAAAGTATTTGATCATTTACCTGTCAATCAGGTTAGCACTAACACCTTTATCTGAAAGTATCTCAGAAAAAAATAGAAGCGATTCATTTATAGATATGTGATCTCAGCAAACCAGACTGATTTCTGAAGAACACTCTAAGGCAAATTTTCATATATAATAACCACAGCAAAATAACATGAGGAAACCCCCCCGGAAATCCAAGAAGTTTTTGGGTTAGAGACAGTGCTGGCCTACAAGGAAGCCCCTGGCCTCACAACACGCAAATTCTTATCCTAAGCTTGTCATCGGACGGACTCAGGGGTTCCCTTTTCAAATGGTGTGCCAGTCAAGTTCATTTTACTAATTAGTAACATGTTTTATAATAAAAATTTTTTTTAAGTAAGGAAAAGCTTGGGAGAGGAAACACTGTTAGGAACTGATAGAAAAGGGAGATGATTTTATTAATTATTCTTAGTCAAGCTCAAATGCCAACCTGTCCTCTTCACAGAGCACATAAATGGTTTCAACAAACATCTGTCATGTAAGAGGATCTCTCTCAGCTTTGACAGGAAGTAAAGTTCACCTAGTCCAGAACCCACTGGAAGCTCTGAATTACCTGTAACACCCCATTCCCAGGGCTGTCCAATTTCAGGGAGTTCAGGGAGTCCCTCTTCCCTGGGGCAACACTGTGGCCAGCCCTCATTGTCAAATCAGTTCTCCTCACGTTGAACTTAAATCTGTTTCCCTAGAATTTCCAGGCATTTGGCCTACAATCTGATACTGAGATCAAGTCAGATCCACCTTCCACAAGATAGCCGAGAAACCCTCAAATATGTGAAGACAGTCAGCACGCCCCCAGCTCTCTCTGCCCACCAGAAAACCCAGATATCTCTCCAGTCTTACAAGGCATGTCTGGATCTTATTCTGCTTGATCCAACGACCATAAATCTGTGTATCCTGAGAACACAGAACACTGGGCTGAGTGGTGTTTTCCAGAGAGAGTTGAAGCACAAGGCTAATAGAGTGTACTTCTGTTTCTGTAGTTGAGAATCCCATCAGCTAGTTTTGGCGGCAAATCTCAGTGCCTAGTAAAAGCGAATTTATAGTTAATTAAAGGCTTCTGTTATTATCATAATTTTTAATCTCCTTGGAGCGATTTCAGTATTTTGATTTTTCAAGATCTTTGAGGACCCCGATTCAGTCATTAAGTGGATTTGAAAACTCCTCGTAAACATCTTTGATGATAATTACACTCAGTGACTTCGTCCCGGAAACAAACAAACACCAAATTGTTAAGTAAAACAAGGCTGGGGGCCAAGCCCAGCAGCCTGCTTCTAGAAACAGCTCACTTGGCTGATGTCCAGCCATCCCTTATCATCCACCCAGTGACTACATCTCCTAACTGCTGTTTAACACAATCCTCATTTTCTGTCTTGGCCTAAGTTGCTTATTAAATGTCTTGCTGAAGTCCCAACACATACTTACTGCATTTTCCTAATCAACCAGTCTCACAATATTGTCAAAGAAAACATAAGCCCGGTCTAGAGTAACCTTTTTCTCAGTGAGCCTGAGAGTCCCGGCGATTACAATTTCATCTTGTAGTAAGACAACAAACTTTTAACAATAAAAATACAGTTTCTTCTGGAACTGGCTCACAAGTCTCCACCTGTGATTTTCAGAATTCATTTTCTTGCTCTCCTTGGAAAGTGCAGAATAACACTCACCAGCTTCAACTTTCCAGCACCTTATCCATTATTTAAGATTGTTCAAAACCATTTGATAGTGGTTCATGGTTACGGGTATAAGGAACCTCAGCCCTCTGGGTCCAGAGAAGCCCATCCGCCCGAGAGATTCTGCCACCCAAGCTTCTGGTCTGCTTTGCAAGCCATGGTCTTACTTCCTGTTCCAGTAGGAAAGGCATTCTTCTTCGTGATGGTCTTGCTGCCCCCTGTTCTGGAAGGGAAGCCTCGAGGACAGGCCTCGGCCAGCTTCTGAATGCACCCTCAGTTCCTTGTCCCCCGTGCATGTTCACTCAAACACACAAAAAATAAGAGCCAAGTAAGAAGGGAGCTGTTCTGTTCTCATTGCCGTGTGTCACCTGATCCCAGGGGAACGTGCTTCCCTCTCCCAGACCCTACCTAGTGCTTCAGAGGCCAGTGGAGAGGATGGAGGTCGTCTCCATGTATGCACTTCCTTTCCAGCTCCTGTCTGTAGGCTTTAAAAACCTAACTTTATCAAAGAATTCCGCTGGGACCTCTATTTTTCATATCTGTGCTAGCTTTAAAATTGTTTCTTAATGTTTATTTATTTTTGAGAGAGAGAGAGAGAGAGAGAGAGAGAGAGAGAAAGACTGAGCATGAGCAGGGGAGGGGCAGAGCGAGAGGGAGACACAGGATCTGAAGCAGGCTCTAGGTTCCGAGCTGTCAGCACAGAGCCTGATGTGGGGCTCGAACCCACCAACCGTGAGATTGTGACCTGAGCTAAAGTTGGGTGCTTAACAGACTGAGCCACCCAGGCTCCCAGAGTTATATTTACTTTCAATGGTATTCAACTTGCATAATAAGCCTGAGACAGCTTCCCCTTGCAAGACTGTAATGGATAAAGAGAGAGACAGAGACCATGTGGTCTTGGGGGAAGGGGTGAGGGGGGTGGAGCAGGGGAAGCAAAAATGCATACATTTAATAGCTAAGGAAGTCTGAAGGCCAAATCTTCATTACATGCACCAAACAGCCATTTAAAACAAGGTGATTTGTGTATAATGGGGCAAATTTCGTGGTCTTGAATAAATTTGTTAGCTTTTCCAGACCTCACTGCACTTGGTTAAAAAAGAAGGGCAGGTTAGGTCATTCGAAGATTCTACAATTAGCAGTGGTCACAACAGTACCATCCAGCAAGGGGCTCACAAAGTAGCCCCCACGCAAGGATTATGTTCATTCCACTAAGCTGAATATCAACTAGATCCCCATTCATCCAAATCAGCATTCAGAAATAAAATTTGGTCAGCCTATCGGTCTATTTGTCTAAGCTCATCTCACCTAATGTTTTGAATATTCAGTCTATGCATTTGTCCCAAACAGTCTTACCCCGTATGGGGGGGAAGTAATGGTGGATGTACGGAGTTATTTGCTGAGGGATGCCTGCGAGCCCATGCATGGCAGTGCCACAAGGCACCCCAGAGTGCGGCACCCAGAAAGTAAGTCTGATCCACAGCCCAAGGAAGCTAGGCAAGGCCTGGGCATGGAGGTGAGGTGCCCAGGGAGGCAAAAACGGTGAGTATTTCAAAGAGGCTAATGAGGTTAGAGGTAAGACCACCTAGGAAGGCAGAGCCTGTACAACACAACTTCAAAGCTGCTATAAAGTCTGGTAGTTTCTCAAATACGTTAAACACACAATTACCATATGACCTACCAACCCCACTCCTAGAAACAGAGCCAAAAGCAGTGCAAGTAAGTGTTGAAACAAAAAAACTCACCCATGAGTGTCCATAACAACACAACAGCTAGCAGACAGAAACAATCCAAAAGGCCCACCAACAGATAAAAAGATACACAGAATGTGGCATAGTCATACAATGGAACATCATTCAGCCAAGCAAAGGAATGAAGCACTGACATCTGTCTGCTACATTGCGGACGAATCCTGAACATGCTGTGCTACGTGCAAAGACAGACACAAAAGGCCATATATTATATGATTCCACTTCTATGAAATATTCTGAACAGGCAAACAGTCCACAGACACAGAAAGCAGATGAGTGGTTTTCAGGGGATGTGGAAGAGGAAGGAAGAAAAGTGACTGCTTAATGGGTAGTTTCCTTTTGCAGTGATGAAAATGTCCAGGAATCCATGGTGGCGATGGCTGCACAAGATTCTGAATGTGCCAAGTGGCAATTAATTGCATGCTTTAAAATGGTCAACATGAGTATGTCCCGTCTCACTACTGCAAGTCTGAGCTATAGCAATTAGGCAAGAAAAAGGAATGAAAGGCATCCAGACTGGAAAGAAGTAAAATTGTCTCTATTTGCGGATTACATGACTTTAAGTATAGAAAACCCTAAGGGGCGCTTTGGTGGCTCAGTTGGTTGAGTGTCCACCTCTTGATGTTGGTTTAGGTCATGATCTTGTGGTTGTGGGATCAAGCCCCATGTCAGGCTCCACAATGAGCGTGGAGCTTGCTTAGGATTCATTCTCTCTCTCTCTCTCTCTCTCTCTCTCTCTCTCTCTCTCCAAATAAATAAACATTAAAAAAAGAAAACCCTAAAGACATGAGACCAAAATAAAGTTAGTAAACAAATTCAGTAAAGTTGCAGGACACAAAATCAGCATACACAAATCAACCGTATTTCTATACACTAACAATCAGCTATCTGAAAGTGAAATCAAGAAAGCAATCCCACTTACAACAGCATCAAAAATAATGAAATATCTAGGAATACATTTAACCAAAGGTTAAAGACATGTATACTGAAAATCGTAAGATGTTGATGAACTAAATCAAAGAAGATACAAATAAATGGAGAGAGAGTCCATGTTCTTGGGTTGGAAGAATTAGTTTTTGCTAAAACATCCATAGCACCCAAAGTGATCTACAGATTCAATGTAATCCCTATCACATTTCCAGAGGCATTTTCCACAGAAATAGAAAACATTAACTCATAATGGACAAAAGACCTGAAACCATAAAACCCCTCAAAGTAAACATACAGAGAAGTTTCCTTGACATTGGTCTTGGCAATGATTTCTTTTGGATTTGACACCAAAAGCATAGGCAACAAAGCAAAAGTAAACAAATGGGACTACATCAAACTAAAACACTCCTGCACAGTAAAGGAAATAATTAACAAAATGAAAAGGCAGTCTACACAATGGGAGAGAATGTTTGCAAACCACACATGTGGTAAGGGGTTACTATCCAAACTATATGAGGAACTTCTATCACTCAACTGAAAAAAAAACAAATAGTGCAATTTAAAAACGGGCAAAGGATAAAAAATAGACATTTTCCCAAAGGAGACATACAAATGGTCAAGAGGTACATGAAAGGGTGCCCAGCGTCACTAATAATTGGGGAATGCACGTGAGAACCACAATGTGATACCATCTCACACCTGTTAGGATGTCTTATAAAAAAGAAAGAGATAACACATGTTGGCAAGAATATGGAGAAAAGGGAACCCTGTGTACTGCTGGTGGGACTGTAAATTGGTGCAGCCACTGTGGAAAACAGTATGGAGGTTCACCAAACCATTGAAGCTAGAACTCTCATCTGACCCAGCAGTCCCACCTCTGTGTATATACCTGAAGGGAATAAAATCTCAAAGACATGTCTGCACTCCCATGTTCATTACAGTATTATTCACAATAGCCAAGACATGGCAACAGCCTAAATGTCCACAGATGAGTGGATAAAGAAAATGTGGCAGATATAACTGACCAACAAAGCAGGGGTCAGCACACTTGAAAGTCCATGTATAACCTTTGACTCCCCAAACCTTAACTACTATTAGTCTACCATTGGCCAGAATCCTCACTGATAATATAAACAGTCCATTAACACAAAATTAGTGCATGTATTGCATACCGATTCCTACAATAAAGTAAGCTAGAGAAATAAAATGTTAAGAAAATCATAAGGAAGGGGTGCCTGGATGGCTCAGTTGGTTAAGCATCTGGCTCTTGGTTTCGGCTGAGGTCCTGGTCTCATGGTTCGTGAGTTTGAGCACTAACAGTGCAGAGCCTACTTGGACTTGTCTCTCTCTCCATCTGTCTCTGCCCCTCCCCCACTCATGCACATCCTTTCTCTCTCTCTCAAATAAACAAACTCTAAAAATAAAGAAGATCATAAGGAAGAAAAAATGTATTTATGGTCCTTATTGAAAAAAGCACAAATACAAATGGACCTGCAAAGTTCAAACCATGTTGCTTAAGGGCCAATTGTGTGTGTGTGTGTGTGTGTGTGTGTGTGTGTGTGTGTGTGTGTATAAATGCATATGTGTGTGTATAATGGAATATTATTCAGTCATAATAAAAGAAAGAAATCTTGTCATTTGTGACAACAAGGATGGACCTTGAAGGTATCACACCAAGTGAAATAAGTGAGACAAAAAAAAAAAGGGCAAATACTGAATGGTATCACTTACATGTCAAATCCAAAAATAGGAAAAAGAAAAGTCAAACTCACAGAAAGAGAGACTAGAAGGCTGGTTGCCAGGGGCTGGGGCTGCAGAAATGGGGAGATGCTATTCAAAGAGTGTAAGCTTTCATTCATAAGATGAATAAGTCCTGAAGATCTATGTATAGCATGGTGACCAGGGTTAACAATACCATATTGCATACTTGAAATCTGCCAAGAGAACAGATCTTAAGAGTTCTCACCACATACATAAGAAAAGATAACTGTGAGGTGATGGATGTGCTAATTAACTTGGTGTTAATCATTTTGCAACATATACATATATCAAATCATCACTTTGTACACTTAAAAAATACAGTTTCAGTCATCAATTACACTGACGTAAAGCTGGAAAAAATAAGCTGGTCAAATGGTCAATTTCATATTATGTGTATTTCACCACAGGTTTCTTTTTAAGTTGAAAAACACACATAAACTGGGCTGCAGCCAGGTGAATGAACCAGCTGCGCCCCTAACCAGGACCCTCCTTTCATCCTCTCTCCAGCCAGCCTGTATGGCTCATGCCTGAGGTTTCCTGCCTCTGAGCAGAAAGGATAAACCTAAGGAGCTCGAATGTCAGCGCGATATAAATTACGGCGGGGGAAAAAAAAGAAACAACGTGATGCATGGCTGAGGATCTAAAAGAGGAATGTCCACCATTGTTTGTGATTATGGATCACATCACAATCTAATAGCAATTTTTATTTAATCAATAATTTCCATGCTGAACAGACAGCCCTGTTACAGAGAATCGACAGGCAGGTACTGATAGCGACAAGCCTCGTTATTAATCTTTCCTCCGCTGGCTTATCAGCCAAACTACTGTAAAAGGCACCGCCAAGATGGATTTTAGAAGCCACCTTTCTCCTCTTGCCCCTTTTCTTCTTCTCTCTCCCATAACATATCACATAACGTAGACTCTACATTTATTTGAGTAACCTGGGGCTTGAGTGGCATAAAAAGGCAGTTCACATTAAGCAATTTCACAAATCAGTGGGACCTCGACCATCGCTCAGGGTTGGCCATTATAGGCTAATAAATCATACTTTCTCTTTGAGTTGTCAATCGCCAAAAAGCTTTGTACAAACGTTGGCATCTGTAATTCCGTAAAGGCTTTTCATCTTGAAATAAGATGCTCTAGACTGATAACAAGAATAATCCCCTCTTGATCAAGAAAAAAAAAAATCTGCATTTTAGCAATTAAAGCTGCTGCCAGAAGCCAAAAGCCTCAGTACTGAGACTCTAGTGAAGTTTATCTCCGCAAAACACAAGGAGAATACAGTGAGGGTTGTGTTGTATTTGCAGTCGGAACTGCTTTATCTTGCCCTGGGAAATGTGCCCTCTCTCCCCAGGTGGGACAGGAGAGGAAGGTGTGAGAACTTCCCATGCCTCCTGGAAAAGCCACTGGGAAGCCCTGCTCTTCCTGAACCAGGTACATAAAGAAGCGTCCTCCCCAGCGCAATCTGGTGACGCTGACAGGTGACAGGTGTTTTGTTCTCCTGACGAGGAAGACATTTTCAGAACTTCAGATTATTCATTCCTAACTAGAAAAAAAGGCACACCCCAAATTAAAACAGTGACAAAGAGAAATGTTAATAATCACAAAAAAACATCAGTAAGTGGGCCCTAAAAACTTGAGTAACACTTACAGCCGCCATGTTCTGTAAGTCATCAGAGATCATTCTCCAACAGACCCAACCATTTTGCTTTAAAGAGAGACAGCAGGGTCGCGCTACCCTCAGGTAATGAGCCGGGGGCCATGCGCACAAAACACAGGGGTCCTATGGGCAAAACTACCTTCCAGGTGCTCAGCTGGCAACCTGGAAGCTTCTGACTGCTCTCTGAAGGTCATTTACAACATCCACATGAGCTGCAAAAACGGTCACTGTCTGACATCTCCAAATTCCCAAATTAAAAAAAAAAAAAGTTTAAAATAACTTCCACTGCAGAGTCTCACTTCTGGCCCTGCCCCATTTAATACATTGCTGGTACAGCTTCTGGAGCTCTGCAGCGTTCGGCCCTGACCTTTCTGTGGCTCATACCGGTTCACTCCTTCTTCTCATCAGAAACCTCTGAATTCTCCTTACTCCACCTGGACCAGAAGTCACACTCCCAGTTCAGCAAGCAGGTCCCAGGAAACTCACTGTGCTTTAATCTCACTTCCGGTTGCCCTCTGCCTCCAGGAGCACTGTGGTTCTGTATCACCACACTACTCACCACTCTTCAAAACCAAAAGCACAGGATGTAATTGTATCTCTAACCCCACAAAGTGTCAAAAACCCCAGCCTTTTATCATATTAGCATATTAGCCACTATCACAGATAAAATTCTCCTGTACTTTCCATTTCCATTAACTTCTTCCTGTGGTCACTTCCACACAGAAGCCCCAACACCTCCCCATAATGGTCTTTCCCTATTTGAATCCACCTGTCTTTTCAAGACCATGTCCAAATCCACAAGACCTTTCTCTTGAGACTTAACCTTACCTGTTTTCCTGCTGCTCTGCCTGTACCTCTGTAGTCCTCCCAATAGTCTTCCCCGTATGTTCCCCTTACTCAAAGGGGCAGACATAAAAGATATATGTGCCCGCTCTTGTTCCCTCTCACTGGCCCTGACCATGACCCCAACTCTGGAAGTCTGACATGCAGGAGGCTCTTTTCTTCTAACACTGTGCCTGCAATTTGTGTAGTGGCCACCAGGTGGTGATGATGCATCGTTAACAGGTAAAATCACCAGCCTACACAGGTGAGAGTGAATCAATGACATATTCATAGCTTTTTTATTTTTTTACGAAAAGTCTTTACATATTCTTTTTTAAAATTTTGATGAAAAATCTCCTTAATCTCTCCATTCTT
Source organism: Lynx canadensis (assembly GCF_007474595.2). Classification (NCBI taxonomy): domain Eukaryota; kingdom Metazoa; phylum Chordata; class Mammalia; order Carnivora; family Felidae; genus Lynx; species Lynx canadensis. The sequence continues at coordinate 71,512,291 of NC_044304.2, read as the reverse complement.
CAATTAATTAAGTTGATTAGTACTTATTCTTCCTCATATTTGAATAATGCTTTAGAGTTTTCAAAGGCTTGCATTATATGATCTCATTCTGTCCCTACTAAAAAAATAAAAATAAAAAACCCTGTGAGGAAAGTGGGATGGTATTAACATCTCCACTTTACAAATGAGAAACTGAGGGCTGAAATTATAGAATGACTTACTCAGATTCAGAAACAGTTCTTGGCAGATGTAGGAATCAGAGATAAATGCCCTCCTTCGCACTCACTGATCAATGCTAGTTTCACTGGTAATTGGATGGGGTGGGTTTGGGGTGGCTTACATTTAAGGTCTTGGCCTATCCTTTAAGGATATGCCACTTATAGCTACCTTGCCAACATTAATTGTTCTAGAAATGAAAAAAAAATTCATCTATGGCAGTATTTAGCTGATCCCAGAAAAGACTAAATGTCCCTGAATTTTCAAAAAAGTCCTTGCATTAGAAAATTGCTTTCTGTTTCTGGAGCTCTGTTTTCTGTCAAAGCAGGAGCCTGATCACCATGCTTGCCATGATCTCAGAAGCTGAAGTCTGAGTGACTTCTCTTGGTCTGCAAAAAAAACAGTGATGGAATTTCTTTACCAAGACAAAGGACTTGGCTGGTAAGAGTCCTTGCTGAGTACCGAGTGCCTGACCTTAAAAATGTTGCTTTAAAATTAAGACCTGTAAATCTGTACATATACACACATGTACACAAACGCACATACACACCCAAATACATACCCACAAGTGTACACACATACCACGCATGTACACATGTAAGCACACACACGCACACACACAGGCACACCACATATACGTATATTTAATAGCATTTTGTTTGAGACTAACAAGCTCATCTTTTCTTTTTTTTTTTTTAATTTTTTTTTTAACGTTTATTTATTTCTGAGACAGAGAGAGACAGAGCATGAACGGGGGAGGGTCAGAGAGAGGGAGACAGAATCTGAAACAGGCTCCAGGCTCTGAGCTGTCAGCACAGAGCCCGACGCGGGGCTCAAACTCACGGACCGCGAGATCATGACCTGAGGCGAAGTCGGCCGCTTAACTGACTGAGCCATCCAGGCGCCCTGCTCATCTTTTCTTTATAATCTGAACATTCTAGAGCACACTCAAGGAGAAAATTTATCTTAAATCACAAATATCCTTTTGTTTTGTTTTGTTTTCCACACCACAAGAGGAAAGATTTGGGACAGAACAGGCGGCAGTTTTGCACGACCCCCCCCCCCCCCGCCAAGGGATATTTGGCAATGTCTGGAAAGACTTTGGGTTGTTATAATGGGGGAGGTTCCCTCCCGGAATCTAGTGGGCAGAGGTCAGCAATGCTGCTAACAGTCCCATGACAAGGTCAAGGATGGCCCTCACATCAAAGAATTCTCTGCGTTATTGTGCCGAGGGTGAGAAGCCTTGATTTTGGGTGACCACCAAAGAGAACTTTGAGAAGGACATCAGGACAACAGAACATAATAATAGCACGAGGCGGGGCGCCTGGGTGGCGCAGTCGGTTAAGCGTCCGACTTCAGCCAGGTCACGATCTCGCGGTCCGTGAGTTCGAGCCCCGCGTCGGGCTCTGGGCTGATGGCTCGGAGCCTGGAGCCTGCTTCCGATTCTGTGTCTCCCTCTCTCTCTGCGCCTCCCCTGTTCATGCTCTGTCTCTCTCTGTCCCAAAAATAAATAAACGTTGAAAAAAAAAATAAAAAAAAAAAAATAATAGCACGAGGCTCTGAATCTCAACACTGCAGAGGCAAGAATAAGGAGGGATGTACAGTATAAAGAACAGACCTGGAGACCTCTCTCCAGTCCTTCTCTCTCAGGAGTGGATGAACCAGGGACCCTTCGGCATCTCTATGCAATTATTAATTTCAGGGTGACATACCAACCCCAACATGGCCTGAATACCAACCTGAACCATATTTTTTATGGGCAACATACATGAAACTTAGCAGCTGGTAAATGTCTTTACACTTTTCACTTCTATGATTATTTTTTAAGATTTTACTTTTAAGTAATCTCTACACTCAATGTGGGGCTCGAACTTACAACCCGAGATCAAGAGTCCCACGCTCCATTGACTGAGTCAGCCAGGCGCCCCTACGCTTATCACTTTTAGAAAGAGAATCACTAATATTTCATGGAGTATAATTTATAGCTAATTCCCTCAACAGTTTTAAGAGGTAAATACTATTATTATCCTTATTTCACAAGGAGGAAATGTGACGTGTCTTGGGTAGAGAGCAGGCTTTGAACCTGGGTTTGTCAGCTTTGAAATGTACATCGCACAGGAGTACAGTGGCAAGCCAAAGTATTCTTTCGGATCAGGTGCCATGTATTCTTACAAAGTCATCATCACCGTCACCATCATGCCTCACAAGTCGACCCCCATGCTCTGCTCTGACCTGAACTATTTCCACCTGTTTCCCAGAGGTCTTTTCTGATATTCCTTATGTACTTCTCTCCCTCCTGTAAGTCCCCAGAATCGCAACTACACAATTCTGGCTTCATTACTTCCTGCCTTATATGCAATCACTATGCTTTTATGATTCTTTGTCTCCCCCTTGCAATGAGAATGACCAGTCCTGGAGGATTAGGTCTAAGTCCTGTGGACAGTGTGCCCACCATGAGGCTGGGGCAGGGAGGCGGCACGCTGGCTTCACCCAACACTCTTCTGGTGAGCGGTTGAGCAAATGCCTGATCTGCTAATGTCAGCCTCTCTCTCTCCTGATAAACAACAGGACACACTGTACTGGGCAAGATGTGCTACAGGCAAGTATATTTCAACAAGGTACACAGCCCAGCCCAAAGTGACCGTCAATCCTTCTTGTATGAAGTGGGTCTACTCAGGATATTCCAGGGAATCTTACCTGAAGTATCATTCAGGACCAGCTCAGAGGAAAATCCTCTCCAAATGGCAGGAAGAGTTGCTTGGATTAAGAATTCCCATGAAGTATTTCAGCAGGGTACTATGAAACATTTTTGGGGTACACCACGGCAGAACAAATTTAAGAAAGACATCTTACTTAAAACACTGGTTTCTTTTTTTAATTTTTTTTTTCTCAGAGAGAGAGGACCAGGGTGGTTGGGGGGGGCGGGGGGAGAGGGAGAGGGACAGAGAGAGAATCCCAAGCAGGCTCCATGCTCAGCATGGAGCCCGACACAGGGCTCGATCCCATGACCCTGGGATGATGACCTGAGCCAAAATCAAGGGTCAGATGCCCAACGGAGCCACCCAGGTGCCCCTTCAAAATATTGATTTCTTATTCTTTGTTCAAGAGGTAAGAACCCTTACTCAGTAAAAGAGAAATTTTAATTCCACAATTACTCAAGTAATTCATATACCACCTCGGAGAAGTGTTAAATGCAATTATTCTGGAGGGCACTTAATCTACAGGGTTGAAAAGATCCTGGGAAAAAGATGGCAAGGGACTGTGTTCTCCAAAACCCCACCTGGGGGCAGCCATCCGTAACAGACTGTACATCCCACCTCACCCCCACCTCCCCGACTGCAAGGGGGGTGCTCGCCAGGGCACCCAGGTGGGTTGCCAGGCAGTAAGTGGGCACCTGAGAGGAAGCCTGTTTGCCATCCCTATCCTAAGGACTATCTAATGCAAATCTTTCACTTGCTTTTACTAAACTGAGGTCCAAGGAGGTTAAATGGCTGGGCCAAGTCCCATCTGTTAGAACTACACTGGGAAGAATGGTTCCTGGCCTCAGTCAAGTGCACGTTCAGCAACGAGGAATATAAAATAAGCCTTGGAGCAGACTCCCAGAAGCCACAGACCCAACAGCATGGCTCCCCTCCCCTCCCCTCCCCCACTCAACCCTGAAAAAACAAATACATAAAACAAAGAGAGGGGAGGCACTCTTTTCCACCTCTGTCTGTTTCTCATTAGGCCTACTGCATGTGATCTCTGCTTGGCCTTGGATGCTGGGGACTGCATTTATTTCCATGGCTGTTTCACGGTGTGATAAGTGAGAAAATAACGTTCTGAAGGGTCATGTGGTTCCAGGGAGGTCATCCCCAGGGTCAGGGCAGAGATGGGGCTGCCACTCAGAATGTCGCTGGCCCTGGGAGGCCTTCCCTGGTGGACCACACAGCCCTTCGTGCCCCCCACTCAGGCTAATCTCCTGAGTGTCTCTATGGGAACGATTTCTGCAGGTGCAGCCCAGTCAGTAACTTTAAAAAGAACGTGACCCTTCAGGCGCAATTGTCAGAGGATAGCTTTGAAGTTTGTGGTTCTTAGTCTGCATTTTACACGCAGTATTTCCAAATAATTAGAGTAACTAAATTAACTAGCAACTCCATGTAGGGAAAATGAGATCAAAATCTCCACTCATTCGTTTTACGTTTTATGTGCACACAAGACTAATTTCTGCCTCGTATCTGAGACCGCGATCACATCTTACACTTTTCTCTTAGGTAAAGATACACAATGCAACTTTAGCAAAGGGATCAAAATTAGATGGAAAATATTTAAAATGCAAATTTAGGATCATGGTATTAATATGAAAATAATGTCTTCAACACATCCTCACTTCCCCGCATTTCTACGGATGCACCAATTCTTCACAGATTAGATGTGCCTTCTTTACATCTAAATCTCTAGGATATTAAAAAGAAAGCCCTTCATTTTCATGCTGCCTATGTACAGAATTTGTTTTCAAATGGCAGCAAAGGTGATTATAACTGTATTCTTCTGATAAAGGGAACTACAGCATGCTTTAGAGATCAAAATTTGCAGCATAGGAAAGCATTTAAAATCCAAGTAGGTGGTTAATCACTCTACAAAAAGGTGAATTTCTGACACCATGCTTAAAAGATACAAATGGAGCACAGGGACTTAAATGCCACCCAGTTGAGGCTGGGACTAATATAGACACAACTCACGTTCTCTGCCCTTGGGCCCCACTGGCAGGAGAAAACACCCTCCTCGTGGAATTGCCTGAGGCCCTCTCTGCGGGCTCATTCTGCTAGGGATGGGTGGGGAATAAACAAAGGCTAGTATCCAAACTCTATAAAGAGCTCACCAAACTCCACACCCGAAAAACAAATAATCCAGTGAAGAAATGGGCAGAAGACGTGAATAGACACTTCTCTAAAGAAGACATCCGGATGGCCAACAGGCACATGAAAAGATGCTCAACGTCGCTCCTCATCAGGGAAATACAAATCAAAACCACACTCAGATATCACCTCACACCAGACAGAGTGGCCAAAATGAACAAATCAGGAGACTATAGATGCTGGAGAGGATGTGGAGAAACGGGAACCCTCTTGCACTGTCGGTGGGAATGCAAACTGGTGCAGCCGCTCTGGAAAACAGTGTGGAGGTTCCTCAGAAAATTAAAAATAGATCTACCCTATGACCCAGCAATAGCACTGCTAGGAATTTACCCAAGGGATACAGGAGGGCTGATGCATAGGGGCACCTATACCCCAATGTTTATAGCAGCACTTTCAACAATAGCCAAATTATGGAAAGAGCCTAAATGTCCATCAACTGATGAATGGATAAAGAAATTGTGGTTTATATACACAATGGAATACTACTTGGCAATGAGAAAGAATGAAATCTGGCCTTTTGTAGCAACGTGGATGGAACTGGAGAGTGTTATGCTAAGTGAAATAAGTCATACAGAGAAAGACAGACACCATATGTTTTCACTCTTATGTGGATCCTGAGAAACTTAACAGAAGACCATGGGGGAGGGGAAGGAAAAAAAAAGTTAGAGAGGGAGGGAGCCAAACCATAAGAGACTCTTGAAAACTGAGAACAATCTGAGGGTTGATGGGGGGGTGGGAGTGAGGGGAGGGTGGGTGATGGGTATTGAGGAGGGCACCTATTGGGATGAGCACTGGGTGTGGTCTGGAAACCAATTTGACAACAAATTTCATATTTAAAAAAAATAAATAAAGCAAACTACTCTGTGATTGTGAAAAAAAAAACTGTTAAAAAATAACGTGACTATTTACAGACCTTAGGAAAGAACACTGTATGTGTTATTTCTAAGCCAGAAAGGGGGTTACTTCACTGAAACGGAATGTAAGGAAGGACAGTGCTAGAGCAAACAGGTGGCCATTGGGGATGGTGATTAAACTACTTTTATTCGGCTCCCAGGCTCCCAGCAGTGATGTTTGTAAGCACACGCGGCCACTGAGCGGTGGCGACCCAAAGGAGGCGCGCATCCTCCGCAAACACTGAGGGGACATCCAATGTCATTCAGAAACAAAGTGTGCGGGTTTCGGAGAACCTGGGACTGACTGACAGGTGCTCACGCTGTATGCGTTTCAGACGCCTCAACCCTCCTAGAGCAGAAGATGGGTTCTACCTTCTAGGACAGAATTAACGCAAGAGGGAAGTGGGTCTCAGGAAGGTTTGGAAGCCTCGCTCATCCATGAGAGAAGCCAGGCGAAAAGACAGAAGTGGAATTTTTTACATTCCAACAAAAATTACAACTTCACCTCGGCTCGGGTCATGATCTCATGGTTCATGGGTTTGAGCCCCACATTGGGCTCTGCACCCGCTTCCAGTTCTCTGTCTCCCTCTCCCTGCCCCTCCCCTACTCTCTCTCTCTCAAAAATAAACAAACTTAAAAAAAAATACAACAAAACCAGAAACACTTCAAGAACCAATATTCTACAACTGTCAGAGATACATTTAAAATTAAGATTCAGGGACACCTGGGTGGCTCAGTTGGTTAAGTCTGACTCTTGATTTCGGCCCAGGTTATGATCTCATAGTTCCATGAGTTCGAGCCCCGCGCCGGGCTCTGCACTGACAGTGTGGAGCCTGCTTAGGATTCTGTCTCCCTCTCTCTCTGCCCCTCCCCCACTTGTTCTCTTCCCACCCCACCCCGGTTCTCTCAAAATAAATAAAAATAAGCTTTAAAAAAGTAAAAAAAAAATAAAGATTCATGTCTTTTGTAACATACAATACACAGCAGCAAAAAGAGAGTCTAATTAATTTGGAGTTGAAGGGAAAATGTGGACTTTTCGACTTATTTTGAGTCATTAGAATACGTGCTTTCAGATGTCGAGGGAAGAGAAAGCACTTGCATCTTGACAAATCAATAATAAATTCCGTCTTAATCAAAGGCGCTTTGAATTAATTTTTGTACCGTACCTCCTTCCTACACTCTCGTTCGTTCTATTTTAACTGACACCAAGGAAGGGACAAAGTATAACAAAAACGTGGTTCACAAAAGTACACATCTATCTTCTTAGCTTCTGGGCACAGAAATAAATTTATGACAAATTTAATATTAGCTTGAGAGTAACTAAGCCCAATTATAATTATCTGGCTGGGAAGAGAAATTAATTAAATGTCCTGGTGATAAAGACCCCACAGCAAACCTAGAAGAAACACACCCATGGAGGAGGACAGGCGCTTGAAATAAAGGAGAGGAGAAGGGAAAGGCAATATTTAGCCCATCTGCTGGGACAGTAATGGGACAAGGTCATCTTTTCAAGAGAACACGGAGTGCATTACCCTGGAAATGAGACTACCTGGCGGGCAAAGCCAGCCGGGTCCCTAATTCTCCTCTTCAACTTTGTGATTTGCTAATGGGAAACACATGTCTCCCTTTTGCACCAAGTTCAAATGACTCTGGAATTCCAACCGTGCAGCTCAGCGACTGAACCAGAACAAGGGGAGAACTTGTCAGGATTTAAGAGCTTTCAGCAAAGCCCTTCAATCGCAGCCAGCACCCTATTCCACGGAAGGATATCAATTATAGATAGTGACTTGCTTTAGCAGGCAGTCGGGACTGTCAGACACTAGATAGACAGCCATGAAGAATCATGAATCTTTCTATTAACTGTAAGAGGGGGAAAAAGAATGGGTCATGGCTATAAATAAGGCAGAGCATCAGAATGGTTTAACACCTTGCCTCTTGGTTGTACATAGCATGAAAATGCAACTAATTCCCAAAATGTCCTCTCTCTGAAGAAAGCTGTGGGAATGGAAACAGTTAATACTGCCCTCCGTCTTTAAGAAAGTGGGTTTCGCAACTGGCATTTTTTCCACCTGCCACCAAAATAATGAGGTGGACGTGAAGTAGCTTTTCCTTCAGTCAACAAAAAAATAAAGTGTCCATGCTACAGCAGGCCATTGCTGGTGCTAACGAGACAGCTGTGAGTGGGAAGGTGCTCATGCATCCTGCAAAGTGAAATCAACTTAAACGCAAGAATTTGGACTTTCCATACTTCAGATAACAAGTAAAAAGGTGGAAAATACGTGATATAAGCTGGTATTTTTATTTATGTCACCGCAAGTCATAACTTTAATCCACTTAATTTGCATAATTTATCTCAGACTAAAATTAACATCAAAAGTAATATATTGGATTTTCCCCTAATCCTGACATGAGTAACTCCGACCTGATTTGGAATAAAAAATTTCCACTGTACGTGGATTTGTTTATAATTTTTACGATACAACAGACAACACAGTGGTCATTCAAGGTGACAGTTTAAGCAGACATTCCTTCAAACTACTCAGATCTCTCTATGAAAACATCATCACTACCCAAAACCTTTCACCCCTGAGATTAAGTACAAACACCTACAAGAGTCACAGTCTTGTAAAAGCTTTCACATGAAACAGACAGCGAAAAGGTGGAGTTATTACCAAAATTCCCCCAAAATGCGACCTCCAACCTGGTGCCTCATGAGGAGCACAATTCCTTTTAAATGTAGGCTCAGAGGAAGCTCCCATTCCATCCCCGCATTTGATAACAGCTGAACCATAATTACAGCCCCCTTTGGAAACTACAATGACCTATCCGCAGAGAAGGCACCAGGAGATGGGGACGTTGTCAAAAGCAAGCAGCCCAGACAGCATCTCGTTCGTGATGGCGGTTTGCATGCAAACAATTTCCCCCTCGTGGATGTCTGTCTACTCGTTGTATCACAAAGGGTATTCCTGACATCCTTCCTCTTCGGGAAAATTTGCCTACCCGAAAAGAAAAATTCCAAACTTTTTTTTTCCCCCTTTAGTATTACAATGTCTGTGGTTCCCATTAAAAGTCAGCAAGCAAAAAGGGCCATTAAGTAAGGCTTGGCTTAGAAATAACACTTGCATCAAATTAAAGAGAGAGAGTCGAATTAGGTTCATGGAAAAATCTGGAAATACACCTTAATTAAAAACATTTGACTTTCTAGGTTCTTGCTGCGCTGAGAAATCTCTAATTCTTCCTGCACAATTATAAGGGGACATGATTACAAAAGAAACGTTTGGGGGGGGAAACCCTGCTGATGTCATCATGTTAACTTCCCAAAACATCCTGTACATAACGGATCTCAAAACCTGGCAAACCTAAGACTATAATGTGATGGCAGCATGCAGAATATATTACAGAGGATGAGCCAAGTTGCAGAAGACACACTGGGGGAGCTCACGAGGCCCATGAAAAACGTGGGCTGTGTCAGGGGATGTATAATTTTAGTGCTTAAATGGAGAAGGGCTCTCAAGAAGTATGGATCATCTACAATTAAAAGTTACTATAAAAGAAAAGAGACTGGGGGTAGTGTGTGTGATGTGTGCACGTGTGCTGGGTGGACAAAGAGTCCCCACGAAAGCTGTTCTGTCAGATCTTCTGTCACATTAAAAGCTGATGAAAAGGCCACACTCTGATGAAGCTGATGAAAAGACCATCCTTAATGCCTCGATGGGACCCCTGTGCTTCTGCACAGGAGTGTGTGTGAGCCTACAGCTTTTTATCCTCTATCATCGGAAGGCCCTTCCATCTCAGTTGCTCCTGGTCCCATCTGCTAGGGAGGTTCCTCTGGTGTGAAAGAAAAGTCCCAAATAAGATGAAGCACCGGTAAAGGAAATATGCCCACTCAGGTATGTGGGAGTGGGGAGGGCACTGCATTATCGGAAACAATACTTGGGCGGGGGGGTAGGCAGCAAAGACTCCTGAACCTGGAAGAATAAGACAGAGCGTGGATCTCAATGTGACCATGTTGCTGGTCTCAAAAGCACACGCCACAGGACACATTTTAAAATACACATCACTCTTTCCATGAGACTCTCCGCCCTGCAAGGCTTGGCCGGAAGTCAAGAAATGGTGCTAATGGCTTCTCCAAGCATCTACCTATCTCACACAGAGTACTAATTGCCTCATAAAATAGTGGGAGGCTCCTCAGATGGTGAGAGTTTGGAAGAAGAAGGCAGAACGGAAAAAAGGAATCCCCCACCTCTAAAATTTTTTCTGCTGTTGCCGGGTCTTAGAGAGGAGAATCAAACTTGGTTAAAAGGTTAATAATAATTCATGTCCAGCTTACTATTACTCAATAACCATCAAAGACGCTAACTCAAAATAGTGTTTTCTGGCTTACAGGATCAGAGTCATTACACTCTCTATTGAAGACTTTATTGAATTTTACACTAAGCTTTAGCTGACTGAACAGGTCAAGCACCGTAGCTCAGAGTTTTCTTTATTCTCAGAAAAGTCATAAAGCCCTCTCCAGTTTGCAACGCTGCTAGCTAAGAAACTTGCCTCGGCGCAGGGTCAGGGACGCTGACCCCACCGACAAGGTCGCAGAGCTGTAAAGCCCAGTCCCCGCAGCCCCCCACTTACGTGCACCAGCTGCTCCTGGGTGTCGAACTCCCGCGTGCAACCTTCCCAGTGGCAGTTTGTTTCATAGATGACTTCAGGCTCCTGTTTGCTTTCGTCTTTGTCCCCTTCCTCCTTCACTAGGGTTGTCCCTTCCGGCTGTTCCTGGGGGGGCAGGGAGGAGAGAGGGAAAGGATTCAGACACAATGGAAAGAAGGCAAGAGAAAGGGGGAAAAAAAAAAAGAACAAAAAAAAACCCAAAACCCAACCACGTGATTTCGGTTGGTCTGCCTCCTGACGCAATTTTTCAGTGAAAATAAAATACAGCCCAGGTCTATTAGCTGGATTTTGTGACTCGAAGAAGTCAAACATATGGAGTCATCTGTGTGCATGTTTTCTGATTTGTGGAATGTATCTTCAGAGATTGTTAATTTGGGATTAAAAACAACAGTCTAGGGGCGCCTGGGTGGCTCAGTTGGTTAAGTGTCCAGGTCATGATCTCATGGCTCATGGGTTTGAGCCCCGGCGTCAGGCTCTGTGCGGACAGCTCAGAGCCTGGAGCCTGCTTTGGATTCTGTGTGTGTGTGTGTGTGTGTCTGTCCCTTCCCTGCTCATGCTCTCTTTCTCAAAAATAAACATTAAAAAAAAAAAACAAACAGCAGTCTAAGCTATGATGATGATAAGAAGTGGAGGCCAAACCTTGCCCCTGAATACAAGAGGAAAAAGAAATTAAAATGTAATCCCCTAAGAGAAGCAATTAAACTAGTTCATGTTGTCTTTACTCAAAAGACTGGTCTCTTTTGGTCAGATTCTTTCCAGTGTATGAATTTGTTTATTCTCCTACTTTGGAATCAGGGACGTGGTTTGCTAGTAATTCTGATTCTGTTTTCCCTGCCATTGGAGGCTGTGACCGGCACTTCGTGGGTTTTATAGGGATCGTGTCTTCCTGGTTCAACTTCTGATCTCCAAAGATGTGGCTCGCTGCCCAAGAACCACAGCATCTAAAGGTTGGCGGCATGGTCTTTTCTCCTCTTCAAGGCAGCTTCGCGGCAGTGAAAATACAAACAATTTCCAGAATGCTGGGAGAGTATTAGGTGCATAGACTCAGGATCTAATCTGGGACAGGGTGACAAAAACCATAAACAGGCACTTCGGTGTAACCGCCAACGTTGTTGGCCAGCAGAATTCCAGAGGAAAGGTGGATCTCAGAACCTACTACACCCATTTATTCCATCCTCAAAATGCTCATGCAAAAGGAAATTTGGGTGGAGGTGGTCTGAGCTTGGGGCTGAAGCAGCCATGGATGTAGAATCCAGATTCTGTGGACGTCCAGACTCCTGTCCAGCCCCTATTTCCAGGAATTAAAATTCACTGACCTCCTTCCTGTGTTGGGCACAGGGACCCTAGGAGATGGTATTATTATGCCTCTAGGCACAATAAACATATTTTACAACTGAAGCTCAGAGGATCTAAATGCCTAAAAGCAGAGACCAGATTAGAATTTCTAAACTTGTCCTTTCAGGACTTTGGAGAAAGGACCAGAATCTTATCGGCCTTCAGGTAGGTTAGCTGTGCCTTGATCCATGCCCTCCTGTTCTCCAAGCTCTCCTGGCAAGTGGAGAAGGCAAAATAAGAACAAAGAAGAACATGATGGGTGTAGGGAATATCACTAGCTCTGCCTAGCTCAGGCTTAGGGCCAGGAGTTCATTATTTCAGGCCTCAGACCAGGGCTAAGGACCAAAGCTATCAGCGGTCAGTAACAAATTAATCCAACCACTGACACCACACACTTCAGGTTACAGTGCACACAGCTTCTTGCATTTTCTTTGTGTTTGCTTCTGAGCGAGAAAAACAAACGGAGTCACTCCACAACTGGCCTTTTGTCAAATGCATGGGTACGGCCAAGGTCAAGGCCAAGGCCACAGTGAATGAGGAAATGCTGTGAGAGACGCCAGCCCAAGGGGAGCAACGAGCTGGCCGGGGGAGCTGCGGTGCCTCACCTGCTGACCCCGTGGCCCTGGGCTGGGCAGGTCTTCATCGGGTTTGATCTTGGACCGTTTGTTGTGCATCAGGTCACCGGTGCTACTCACCGCAGACTCACTCGTGGGCTTGTTCTGCCGGTCACATTTGCAGGGACAGAAACAAAAATTAGGTTTTCATCAATGAGCGGGACCATCGCTAAAACATGCAACTCTAGACAAGCAGACTTATTTGGCATTAGAACAATAACACTGATAATGCTCCCATCCCACGATCGCAGAGCTCAGAAAGTGTGTTTGAAGCGAGAAAATACATCCACGAGGCAGCTCCTTGTTTACACTCAGGACTAAAAACTCCCTGTGGCTTTTAAAAGCTAAGAGAATAGAGCAGGGGGGCCTGGGCTTTAATGAGCTCCCACAGCGTGTTTAGAAGAACAAAGTGGTGAGTTGGGTAGGGAACCAAAAGAAACCATCTGCAAAGTTCTCTAATTCAAGGATGCAGATTCTTCTCGGGGCAGTATTAGTGAGGCGATAAGAGGACACAGAACAGAGGGCACAGCATGGTTCTATGCTGCCCGTGAAGTATCCCATGATTCTAGGCGCCAGGGGACAGTAACCGAATGAGAGCAAACCCTTCATGCAATGTAGTCTACTGGGCAGGGTTAGAGACAGCACCAGGTCAGAGGGAAGCCTCATCAGGCAGCCCGCTTTTCCACCAAAGATGAGATGACTCTGGTAGAGGAAGCTACTGTTTGGTGAGGAACACATACAGGGTGCATTCGTCAAACCTGAAGCCTGCGGCCCTGGGTTAGGAAGACAGGTTACAGTAAGGAAGCCATGACCATGCTCGGAGCTCACGAGGTGACATGGCTCTCCTCTAGGATTACAAGACGGATCAGCTCATCGAGCTGTCTCTCTTACCTGTGAGGACTCGGAAGGGCCAGAGCTGACCTGGACGGGGTTCAGAACCGTAGGGATCCCAGGAATAGGCCTCTGCGTTGGAAAAGTTGGGGCAGGGTGGATGAGTGGAGGGCTGTGTCCAAAGGCCGAGCCTAAGCTCTGTTGTCGGCTTAAGATTTGCTGATGCATATGGAGAGACACGGGTGCAGAAGGGTAGGTGAAGCTCAAGGCAGGGCTGCGCGGGGGAAATAAAGAGAAGACCATCATTTACGCAGAACGCTGAGGTTACCGCAAGCGCGCTATGTGTGCATCTTTATGCCTACTGTTACATCCCAAATTACATGAGGTCTGTCTGTTTAAATTAGAAGGTAAAAACAGTTATTGATGAACACCTTGGAAGCTTCCAAGAGAAACACGGGTACTGAGGCAGGACACGCGCGTGCGTGCACCCATACAGGCGCGTGCGTACACACACACACACACACACACACACACACACACACACACCTGAAAGAAGCTTCAGCAAAACGGAAACAAAAGGCGTCTGCTCAATAACGGCTATTTATTGCAATAACAAACTTCATATAAAAATGAGAATGGGTGACGACATGCTTTATAGTATTTTTATTGGCTCTGTGCTGTATGTTCCTGCGCATGGGGCAATTCCTTTAATCTCAGCTCACGCTGCGTGCTTTCATATGTCTCCAGATCTTATTACAAGAGGAAGGAAAATCAATTGGTTAAATGTGTTTTGAACACCATGCTTGTCATATCACTCATTTGTTTGTAAAGATGGAAAGCTTGGTTCATCCAGAATGCCACCTAAAGAATTTCCATCAGTGCCGTCTGGTTACAGAAGCTGATGGATTAACCTCTCCTGGCTGAAATCGGTGATCAATGGGCTTCGGTAGAGGAATATTCCAATGGGAGAGCACAGCCCCCTCTCCCAGCTAAATGGCATTAAATGTCTATGAAAGCCCATTATACATGCTAATGCCTGTCACCGCTTCATTATGCCACAGCGTCGCCCAAGCCACTACAGTAAATTCCGAGGAAGCCACACTATTACCTAAAGATTTCTCGACAAGTAGACAGTGCCAAACCATTCTTTGTGCCAGCACAGTTTAGGAATCAAGTCCTCTTAAAAGAATGAAGTGTTCTTGAGGAATTTTCCAATGGTTTTAAAAAAATGCATGAAAAACTCTAATTGCATTCATGAACATTTCTTTCTTAAAAATAATCGGTGAAAAAAACCATATATATGTATTTCCCCCATCCTGCTGCATAATACCCAGAAAGAATCAGGGTTTCTTGTAATGTCAAAGGTAGAATTCATGCAAATTTCCAATCTGGTGGGTTAATTACTATTGCTGTTAAGCGCATTAACTGAGAATATAATAATTACAATAACAAAATGCAAACCATTTCAACAACTTTAAGTAATAATTCCGAAGATATACTCTGTTCATTAATGTGACTCCACATTTTGCCTATTTGACTACAATCCATGAAAGGCAGCTTCAATGGGATTACATTACTATTATTCCTACAGAGAACCTTGCATTACAATAGCTTGCCCATTTAAGACTGAATATCATTAAGAATACCCTATGAGAATTTCGCCAGGCTTAGAGGAACTCTCCTTTCATTCTGTATTGTAGTTCTTTAATAAAGGAAAGCAGAAACATGGTGAAAACAGTCATTGTTCACAGTAAGTTAGGGAGAAATCAGTAATAATATTCCGTTTCTGCGGTGCTACAGTTTCTGCGTGTTTCCGAAAGCAACCATGAATGATTACGGCAAGACTCAGCTAAGGTAGCCGTGTGGATGATTGATAGGGCATTAATCAAAAGATGCATATCTGCCTCAGAATTTGTCCACAAGCTTTCTTCTAATAGCTGATTTCATGTTCACTGAGCTCTATGCCCGTTTGTCCAATTTATTTTTCAGTGTACAAGCCATTCATCAAAAAACACAATGATTTAACACCCCCACCCTTCTCCTTTTGGTGAATGGGTATTACGGAGTATAACTACCTTATTCTGCTCATTAAAAAAGCAAAAACCAAAAGAGCCCACTACACACGTATTTACAGTGAGACACAGACTTTGCAGGAGCCTCCAGACATCTTGCCAGAGTTTCCTGAGGCCACACGATCAGGCAGGCGTGGGAGGGAGCACGGACGGTCAGTTACACTTCTAATTCTCAGAGGCACGACATCTGGGGGCTCAAAAAAGTCAGGACCTGATTAGGAATCGAGGCCATTAGAGAAACCATTTCATAGGGCAGGAAACACCCTCGGTTGTATATATGAGTAACGTACAGATGTTCATAGCCACGCAGGATGGGTCTATTTTTCCTTTTAAGAAGATGTGGGAGAGCAGGGAGCAAGGCCTCCTGCTGCCGGGTGGGCCCTGTCCTCAAGATACAATCAGTTTGACCTCAGCGGACAGAAGGAAGGGCGGGGGCAGCTTTTGACACATTTGGGGAACCAACGTCCCATCCCCTTGTGGGCCTGCTTTTTTGCAGGTGACAGGAATAAACCTCCAAAATCCATGTCAACTCTTAGGGATACCACGAGAACAGGCACAACGGATGAGCGTGTTCAACCTCACTGCTTATTCCTAAGGAGCCAGCCACGGGAGTGCACTCTCCTCCACACGCAAAGGGCAGGCGGTGGCGGGCACCCGCGGTGGCCTTGTCCCAGCCTGCAGAGCCGGGGCTGCCGCTGCCTCCTCGAGGCGCTGCGGGGAGCTGGCTGCTCCTCCAGATCGCAGAGCCTCTGCAGAACTCGATGACAGACGTGGTTCTTGGCTCTGTCACAGCATCAGCCAGGATCTGGAGCCAAGGCTCTGCTCGCTTTCCGGAGAGTGTGGAGGTGGAGACAGAGTTGGTGAGGAAGGAGCAGAAGAGGGGTGATGTTTGGGCACTGCATAGGGGTGTCGGCAACAACAGAAAGGATGCACGGGGAGAACCGCTGAGGAATTCCCACGGGAGGGGGGGGTCAGGGATCAGCAGGAGAGTGCCCGCACACTGCACTGCGGTGTCCTTCCTGAGCTCAGTATGGCTGGGTCTCAGCTTTTACACGTCACCTGCTCAGAGAGCAAGGCCTTCTGAGACTCACGGTCTGTCTCAATGAGCCCCTCGGCATGACTGGTCCAATCACTCTCTCCTGTTGGACATCTCTGTTCCCCACTCACACCGGCATACTCCGAAGTCACACCCTCCCTCCCTCTAGACTGAAGGGTCCCGAAGAGCTGACCCTTTGGTGCCTGGAACACTGCCCAGCACACAGCGGGCACTCAACGGTGAGTCAGCGAGTCACCAAATCTCTTCCTCAGTTCCCAATTGCCGCCGCAGCGAATTACCGCCAACTCAGTGGCTTAGTTACTATCACTTAAGTCACACACACTATCTTGGTGGCTCACGAAACCAGCGTGTGTTCTTCTGGAGTCCACAGGCACTTTAGAAGCTGCCCGCATCCTCTGCTCATGGCCCCATATCACTCCGACCCTCTTCTCCAACTCGAACTCTGACACACCCCTGCCTTCCTCTTGGAAGGATGCTTTTCATTACATCAGGGCCACCTGAATAATCCAAACTCATCTCCTCGTCCCAACATCCTTAACCACAGCTACAAAATTCCTTCTACTGTATAAGGTAACGTGCTCATGTGTTCCTGGGATTAAGACGTGGAATCTTTGGGGGCCGATCACAGTCAGAGCAGTCCATTCAAAGGAAAGCGTGTTTTCCTCTGAAAGCTACAATTTGACAATGTGTCTGTAAAACACAGTAGAAACTAAATTAGTGTCTAGGTTCCGATTGTTCTATAGGACGTCAGTGGCTGAGGATAGTCTTTGCTGAACACGGAGGTCAGAATTAAAAAGAACAAAAAATAAATCCTACCTTTAGAAACCCTAAAAAAAAAAAAATAACTTGCTAAATAGTTCATGTATTCATTTCATAATTTCCTAGAGATATAAAGTATTGCTATTGTTGGGAATTTTTATAAATCTCTTCTGTGTCCTCTAAAGGAAGACACAGTCTATTTAAAACTTGGTCTACCTGAACTTTATTACTTCAAAGTCTTTTACATTTCTGTGCACCCTATTCTTTCCTGTGGATCACTTGAAGAAAGATTAATTTTACAATCGGGCTTCTGGATCCTCATCACTCAATATTTAGCTATATTAAATATAATTAAAGAAAACTTTTTAGAGCTTTCACTTCTTTTCCCAATGACTACACGAAAGGTGGGGTAACTTAAAACACACAAACATTCATAACAATGTGACCTCTAATTATCTATATTTAGTCAATGAGACTAGGAGAGAAGCATCAGATGGCCCCCATCTTCCCAAGCAACGTGCTAACAAGGTCACAGGCCTGCCGAGACAATGATCCCAAAATAAGTCTTATGGAGGAGAAGAAAAAGAAGTGCTAAAGTCACAGAAGTCTGAGGAATATGGGTCCCACAAGCCCGGGATCCTGTGGTGCTGTGACTACGGGATGTGTATTCCAAGCGTCCCAGCCCAGATACAGCAGAGGATCTTCTAGAAACTAGTGATCCTGGCAAAACACTTTGAGCAACACTCTCCTAGGACAACAGTTATAAAGTCAGAATAAAGTAATTTCAATACTAATTTGACCTTCCCTTTTCTCAAGAGCAGAAAAAAGAGTAAAAGAGGGATTTTAGGTCGTTGACTATAATATAGGTGGTATTCTCTTCCATCAAATATAATTTCTATCCATTAGGACAGATACAGAGTTATTAAATTTTTTGTTTTATACAATACCTTAAAGGGGCATTCCTCTATGTTTGGTGACTCAGGGATAGAACTCTGAGCACATGTAAATAAAATTACACACACACGGACACTTGGGCGCATGGGTGGCTCAGTTGGTTAAGCGTCCGACCCTTGATTTCAGTTCAGGTCATGATTTCAGTTTGTGAGATCATGAGATCTAGCCCCGGGTTGGGCTCTGCGCTGACAGCACGGAGCCTGCTTGGGATTCTCTCTCCCCTTCTCTCTCTCTGCCTGTCCCCCATGTGCATGAGCACTCGCTTGCTCTCTCTCTCTCTCTCTCTCTCAAAACAAATAAATAAACATTTTTAAAAAACAATACAAAAAACAAAAACTACTCACGGTCAGTTCCCCCATTATGTTCAGCTCTGAGCTAAGCTAACAATGATCAACAAACTTCAACTGAGTGGGAAAAAGCTCTCCTATTTTCCAAAGGTTTAAAATGAAAACTCCCAAAGTCTGAATCTTTGAGAGAGTTTTGATGTATTTATTCTCTACCAAAAATAGAGGTAAAGTTTTGTCAATCTTCTTTTGCAAAGTGTGGTTAAATTTTGCAAACTGGGCCTCATTTCTTAATTTGCAGTAAATACATAGTCTCACCTCACTCCTCCGGAAGTCTCCTGTCTGGGAATCTCAGCAAGTATCCCCAGTCTGGCTAAAATTTGGAGTGTTAAGTAGGAAGAAAAGAAGTTAAATGAAATGTCCTAAAACGCACACACTAGGTCATTCTTCAACTCGGTTACATTTTAACTAAGTACTTCTATAGATCTCATTTATAGTCCCAAAGCATAAAATCATTTTTAAAATTGGAAAAGTTACATATTATTACAATCAATACAGAGAAGTTCGAAATTCATAATCAGTTTTCACTTTCACAACATTGTTTTTTTCACACCAAGGAAGTAATGTGAGTCAACATTTGTACAGAAACCTTGTGATCAATCTGTGAATCAAATTTATATTTAACTCCTAGAATGATAACGTAAGTGGGGACGCTAGAGTTGGTATTGCAGACAATCATTCCTTAAACATTTATTCAACCTTACTATACGTAAATGTATTTCACAGTCATTACTATTCAAGTCAGATGGATGAAACCCAATTTAAATGGCTGTAAGATAAGCCCGTGTGTTTTAGAAACAGTGCAGGAATTCTACACACGGTAGGGGTAAGAGGGTGGGTGGGGTGCCTGGCAGTGAAATCTTGGAACAACACAGCCGCCTAATTTGGCCTGCTGCAGTCCTATATGTTGGGAGGGTAAACAGAGCGGATTACAATATTGAAAGAGCTCTGTCTGTCACTAAATAAAAACCAGGAAAATAAACCGAGGAATCATAAGAACAATGGCAAGGGGCCAGGGGCGCCTGAGTGGCTCAGTTCAGCGTCCAACTACTGGTTTTGGCTCAGGTCACGATCTCACAGTTTGTGGGCTTGAGCCCCGTGTTGGGGCTCTGTGCTGGCAGTGCACAGCCTGCTTGGGATTCTCTCCCTCCCTCCCTCTCTGCCCCTCCGCCGCTCGTGCGGGCACACAAGTGCTCTCTCTCTCTCTCTCTCTCAAATAAATAAATAAATTTTAAGAAAGATAGCTAGAGGCTGGATCACCCAGCCACTGCACACTTAAAGGTAAAAGCTTCCGTTTTATCATTTAATGACTTCCATCCAGACGTAAGATGGCGATTTTCCTGAGAGCTGCCAAGGGACGTCCACTTGCACTGAATTGGCTATGGTCCCTGTGTGTTAACGTACAACCTAGACGGGGAAAGGAGGAGGAGACCGTGGGGCACTGAGCAGCGCTCCACACATCTCACTTAAATTTGCTTCAGCAGGGAGGCCAATCAGATCCCAGGTTCATTTCTGGAACCCTCACCATCTCCAGCCAGCGTGAAGGGTAAAGCACATGTGGTGCCTCTGGATTCTTGGGAAATGTCTTGTTTTCAGTATAAAATCAGTGCTAACTTTTATAAACGTGTTTTTCAATTGTTCTGGTGGTTGCATTTTGCTCAGACGTGAATTTCTGAAACGCCCTTAACAGAAATGCGCTTGATACTTTTATGATGTATTACTTTAGGCCGTGGCACTGGGATCAAGAAACTTCATGCTGTTGAGGCGCCTGGGTGGCTCAGTCGGTTAAGCGTCAGACTCTTAGGTTTCGGCTCAGGTCATGATCTCATGGCTCATGAGTTCAAGCCCTGCATCAGGCTCCGTGCTGGCAGTGCAGAGAGCCTGCTTGGGATTCTCTCTCCCTGCCCCTCCCCAACTCACTCTCAGAATAAAGAAATAAACTTAAAACAAACAAACAAAAAGAAACTTCATACTGTAATTTCTGTGTAAAGAATCCAATGGGGACATTTGCCTTTCCGGAGCCGATTTCTCCAAGCTCTTTGGCTCATGAAACTGGTATCAGAGGTCAAGTTAGGCAACAGTCAAATGCCACAGTTGGACACACTGGCTTCAAGAAGAAAGAAGAAAGAAAAGTGGGGGCGGGGGGTGGGGGAGGAGGCATTCTAATCAAAACGGACTTTGTGGCCACTCTGTGGCTACTGCGCTAACAGGGTTGTCCACGTTCTCGTTACAGCTGTGGAATTTCCTGCACCACAGCTGCCATTCAAAGCAAGAACAATTCTTTGCAGTTTTGCTGAGAACAGGCTGACACCTATTAGAACTTGTGTATGTACAGGCCCCAGGACACACATGCCTGCACGTGCTTTTATTTGAAAACAGAAAAATAAAGCTTCTACTTCCATCCGTAAAAGCTCCCAGGACAAGTTTACTGGAAAACCCAGCATCCTCGGAAGTAAGGAGCACACGAGTAAGACCCGCACACTCACAAAGGAAGTAAATATCACCCCCACATTTGCACTGACGCATACGTGCTCTGTGAATACTGCCTTGGGCAAAAATCCATTCGGCTTTATACGACAGAAGTGTTTTAAAAAGCTCTAAAAAGCCACTTTCCATTAAACAAACAACAGACAGGACCTCCAGGAACATGAATACCAGTGACACATTCTCCATGTAACTGCTCGGCCATGCAGACGTGGGTAGAAAAAAACATCAGTTTTTCAAAAACATCCTCAGGTATTAATACTGGTCCCCTGTTAGGAAGAGCACTTCCTCCCAGGCCTTTTAACCGTGCCTCCCACTGGAGATTTCTAAGTGAAGGAAGGCCTCGCGGACAGAAAGTAGTTCAGGGTTGGGATACACTAGGCTCTGCCCCGTAAGTAGCTGAGCGCCTCTGATCTAGCCCACTAGCCTCTCTGAGCCTCAGCTCCCTGGACCCTGACACAATGCAGCCTCCTTGGGAGCTTTGAAGGCTTCCTGCTGTTCCTGGATCAGTGGCCCGGGGCTGTGCACAACCTGGCCCCTGCCTGCCTCCAACCTCAGGCTTTGGGACACCCTCCCTGTTCACTGCCATCTGGCGCCCTGGGCTGCTGACGGTCCTCAATAGCCAAGCTCTTCCCGTCCCAGGGTCTCATCTGCCCCACTCATTCTTTCGTACCTGATCGGAGGCTTGTCCCCTTCATGAGTTCTGTGAGGGCAGGGGTCATGCCTCTCACCCATTTTGGTAGCCCCCATGCCCAGCACAGTGACCAGCACAGAGCTGAATATGGAGCTAAATCTCTGCGGAGCGAATGACTAACTGATTAACTGAAGGGCTATATAAAGCCAATGGCCACCTATGGCAGTAAATAAGAACGATCTTTCTCCGTTAGTATTCATCGCTTTCGCTGCCACTGGGGGCAGGAGTTTGTCGCCACTTTCAGAAGATGCAATCAGTGTTTCAGGACCCTGGGGTCATTGGCATGGTGTTCACCTATCCCTCAATGTCGCCCCTCCCAACTTGTGACCAGCACACATAAGCTCAGAGCCGAGCCGCTGCGGAGGCCGAGCTTGTTCCTGTCCGGCCTCGGGAAGTGACAGCGGACCGGCCAGACGCGCACTTCCTCCGGCAGCTGCCGCTGGGCAGGGACACACAGGCTGTCCCGTCCCCAGCTGGAGCCCGCGGTGCTGGCAGCGGACAGCCTGTTTCCACTGGTGGCGTTGCGGTGATGGGCACCTGACTCCCGCTTCCGGGGAGACGTCGGTCCTGGCCACGCCAGACCCCAAACCACGAAGGACACACACCCATCTTTGTGTTGGCCATTAAAGTCAAAGCTGGAACGCTGGAACAGGTGGATTGGAAATGAGTGGGTTCCTCATCATTCTGTTTATGTTCACCAGAAGACAACGGGGAGAGGAGGGTCACTGGAAAGCCCTCTCTTCCGACAGCAGTTCAATCTCGAGGGGAAGGCAGCAGCAGAAGCAGGGGTACTGCTACGGTACTGCCCTTAAGTGGGTATTTATAACATCCGCCTTAACCACATAGAGTGGAGGTTGCTGGTTGTCTTTGATAAATGGGAATCATCTAGGCCTAGACGGGAGTCTTCAGGGAGATAGACAAGGTAAAACTTCTTGAGACAGTCGAATATTTCACAACCTTTCTAAGTGCGTGGGGTTTTTCTGAATGGTCATTTTAGTCATGATATATATAAGAAAAAGGCTTATGGTGGACATTGGGACAAGATGTTTGAAAAGTGAGACATTAAAATCAAGTATTGTGTTTAAACATGCCAAGGGGCTTTTGTGAATAAATACTTGCTGCTTTTCTTTTTCCAAATGTTTATTTATTTTGAGAGACAGAGAGAGAGAATGAGCAAGCATGAGTCGGGGAGGGGCAGAGACAGAGGGAAACAGAGAATCCCAAGCAGGCTCTCCCCTGTCAGCTCAATGCGGGGCTCCATCCCATGAACTGTGAGATGGTGACCTGAGCCAAAGTCAAGAGTCAGACGCTTAACCAACTGAGCCACTCAGGCACCCCAATACATGCTTTCCATGGTATTTTTACAGCACTCTGAAATATTAAGTAAGAACCATACACAAAGAGAGACATTTGCTTTTTTTGTCCCTTTATTTTGTATCCATCCCTCTATCTCTCTATAGCTATCAACCTATGGACATACACTATTCATAAAGACTGTAATATTCTGAAAGTCAGAATTATTCATCTATCATGTAGGAAGTTCCTTTAATAAAGGTGGTGATGAGAATTCTAATTACTCACTAAAGAGCTCCTTCATTTATTCACTCAAGAAATATCCACTGAGTGGTGTCAAGGTGACAAGGCACAGACGTTGTGGGGGGCAGTGTGCAGCCGTGAAAACACAGCCCTCTGGCACGTGCATTCTAGCAGAGGGGATGCAGACAGCAAAGTTCTGGATGAGCCAGCAAACATGGTGTTTCAAATAGTGGCAAGCCTGTTAGCAGCCTCTTGGAGAATAGCACCTGGACTGGACCGCTAGGTGAAGAAGATCGCTACGACGTTTGTTAGAAAACTGAACGTCCTCTTTACAACTTAACCAACAACATTATTCTGTGCACTCCTGATGTCAGAAGCAGGTTAGGTAACGAAAAGAGTGAAAAAGCCAAATGCGTTTGGGGTCAGTTAAAAAACAGGGAATTGGGGGCGCCTGGGTGGCGCAGTCGGTTAAGCGTCCGACTTCAGCCAGGTCACGATCTCGCGGTCCGTGAGTTCGAGCCCCGCGTCAGGCTCTGGGCTGATGGCTCAGAGCCTGGAGCCTGTTTCCGATTCTGTGTCTCCCTCTCTCTCTGCCCCTCGCCCGTTCATGCTCTGTCTCTCTCTGTCCCAAAAATAAATAAACGTTGAAAAAAAAATTAAAAAAAAAAAAACAAAAAAAACCAAAAAAAACCAGGGAATTGGATGGGGCACCTGGGTAGCTCAGTGCGTTAAGCGTCCGACTTCAGTTTAGGTCAATCTCAAGGTTCATGAGTTCAAGCCCCGCATCGGGCTCTGTGCTGACAGCTCAGAGCCTGGAGCCTGCTTTGAATTCTGTGTCTCCCTCTCTCTCTGTCCCTCTCCAGCTCACACTCTGTCTCTGTCTCTCTCTGTCTCTCAAAAATAAGTAAACATTAAAAAAAAAAAAAAAAAGCAGGGAATTGGAGAATTGGCATGTGACCTTCTCCGACTTTCTCTTGCAAAGGCCCACCATGTTGATGCGTAAAACAAGGGTAAGAGTATGCTTTCCAAAATCACCGTGACATGAAAACAATGAGAGTGCCTCACACCAAGCACGGCAGAGATTACACGCATCCTAAGTCCACGCTTGCTCCTGTGTCTTGCCCTCGGGACAAAGTTAGCTACCCTTTCTAGCTTTCTGTGCTCATGCTTCTTCTCTTTCCCTGCCATCCACTGGTCCTACTATGTACTGATTATTTCCCAAGTGAGTTTTTAGTGCACACGTTCAAACTGAGAACAGGGCAAGCAAAGCACTAACATCACTCCCGCTACAGGACGGACAAACAATGCTGATGATAATGATTCTAATTACTGTATTATATGGCACGCCGATCACGTCCTGGGCTACCTGCATTACCTTCCATGCATTAAAAGCTACGTCTGATCCTAACACACACTGGCTGTCTACTGAAGAATGAGAGGTCAGGCTGCCAGAGAGAAGACAGAATGGAAAGGATCCAAAGGTGAGGAAGAACCTGAGTGCATGGTGGCTGGGCCAAATGTGAACTTCCTCTTCCAGCTCTAATGAGAATGACAGGGTCTGTGTGGCAGCTCTTTGGAGGCAGGGGAAAATGATCAAGCCAAGTCAGAATTTGGTACTAGATTACCTGGGCAAAGGTGAGCAGATCAAGAAGACAGAGAAGATGGGGGCAGGGGTGAGAATAAAGAAAGACAACGTTGTGACCGTCAATGGACCGTATTCAAATCTGAGGCTCTTAGATGCTGGAAAAAGTCAAACTAGCTGGGCAGAGAGCCAGGAGGAGGATAAATTAAAAAGAAGCAAAAAAAATAAATGCGTATAAGTGATTCTGGGTGAGTATCATTTGGGATTATTCTCGCATGCCATATTTCTCATACTTTGATGATATGACCTCTAGTCAAGCCACATAACGGTTACATAATTTCAGCAAATTGACATACAGCCACTGGCAGTCGAAGACGCTGTGAGTATTTGCCAGGAGTGCAGAAACAGCCAGGCTACGGTTCTGAAATGGGCACCCTTCCTCAGAGCCCGACTGGGAGGGTCATGGGGGTCGCACGGCCAGACCGTGATAGCTCATCTCCTGCACGGACCATCCAGGATCAGTCGTCGTGAGAATTTGCCAGTGGCTAAAGGTCTTCATCCTGGCACTGCAGATGCATGCCAGCGTCCGTAAAATGTGTCCTTTCCTACATAGCGGTGTCTTGTCTCTAGCTTACACATGTGAACACTGAACTTCAAAGAGCTGACAGGCAAGGAAAGTTGCAGAGCTGGGGGCAAACCTGAACTCTGACTACAGACGCGCCCAACTCTAAACCTACATCTGTGACTGTTGTGGCTAATCCTGAAGACACCCCAGGACCTCTCTGTAAGCACTGACTGCTATCATACAAGCAGAGTTACTTGCTTTTTCCTCCATGTTTCCACACTTCAATGAGCATATTAAAAGAACAAAGAAAAGCAGAAGAAAATGACATCATGTCAACATGGGGATTTACAATATTTAAACACTAACTTGTGTGCCAAGGAGCATTACTGATATTGAACAAGCAAAGAATTAAAGCTGTAATTGAGAACATTGTTGAAAAAAGAGTGGTATTCATCATTTGCTAATATGATATGTTACTAACTGCTAACCCTTTTTTTTCCAGACTGTTGGGGCTTCCCTAGTATGTATATCTATCACGAAACACCCGTCAATTAGGAACTAAAGCTACTGTCCATTTGTAGAAACACATCTATAAACAAATCCTCACTTACTCAAAGCAAGGGGAAACAGCCTTTTTGATATGTACTTTTCAAAGCAAGGAATCATTCGTGGTTTGCAAAACTCCCGTTCAAAAAGATTGCTAGTCATTGAATTCTTCAACTATGGGGAAAAAACTGAGGGGAAAGGATCACGAAAGCTGATAATCATGGTGGCATAATGAATTAACCAGAACATGATCTAATTCTAGGCCTGAAATAACTCTTTGGTAATGCACAGAGTTCAAACCAAGTGTAAAGATACCTACAATTCATCGCCCGGCTTACTTTTATTCCCTTATTGACATCGGCCCAAGTTTGATCATTAGCAGTGAGAAGTATTTTATAGCAAGCATGTTTACAGAAGCCTGTGTTTGTCCCTTCATGTACAAGTACAGACACAATGTAGCACCAAAGGAAGTGTCGAAATGTTCCCGGTGTACTCCAAAGGAGGATGACAAGAAGAGATCTTTCAAATTAAGCTAAAAATACTTAACAGGAAAACGGGGAAGTCCTCGTTTGCCCCATCGCCGCGGACAGGTAGGTCTTCCAATGTCATCACATTTATTTTCCATTAGATTAAAAACCCTGCTGACACCTTTCCTTTGTAGACCTTTTCTGCGTAGTGAACAGCCACGAATTACAACCACGCCTGGCCTTTTGATTTCCGCTCCTGTTCCTCCATGTGTTACACACAACCAGGTATGAAGCTGGTTTTCTCTCTAGAGAACTCGAATTAGTAAGAGGGGCTTGGATGAAAGACTGGCCATAGGCACTGCCTCTAGACAGTGGATTCCATCATAAGTGAGTAAGTCCGTATCTCCGTACAGGCTACTAACTAACGTCTGTGAAACAATATTACTGGCCCAGTAACTGGCTCTAAAATCCACTGTAGTGATACCTGACCGGCATCCCGGGTCAGGCCCAGTGTCACGTGATTGTGTTCGTCCTCAGAGGCCGTGGGTCTTGCAAATGCAGGGCCCGCCAAGCGCTGACCCTTTATCAAAGAAACACATACTGGATTCGGGGGAAATACATACCTGATTGCACTTGCAGACAAGTGACCATAGGAACCACTTGCTGAAGAGCTGCTGCGGGAATTATTGAGAATCGTGACCAAGGAGTTGGGAGATGTCCTTATCATAGTCTGAAGGTCAAAGCTGTGATCGGACAGCGGTGATATGGACAGTGTACGTTTTCGGCTCGGCCTGGCTGACAGCCTGGGGCTGGGGAATCTGGTGCCTGTTATATAAACAAAACGGAGCCCGATTACCTGCGGTTGTACTCAGTACCTATTTATTGCTACTCGCCTGGGTGGAAGAAGCCGGCAACTTGCGGTGACAAGGACCTCTCCACCCACTTGTGATCTACTGGCTACAATTGAGGAAATTAGGGAGAAATATTTATCTTCCAGGGCTTACCTCAGGGGAGCTCTGTTTATTAATGTGCAGGCAAAATGATAAATTGCTAAACAAAAGGGAAAGACTTTCATGTGTTATCCCTCTCATTTCTAGTGATTTATGAATCTGACGGCTGCTTAGATATTCCCATCATTAATTCACCACAAGCGACGAAGACAGTGGTTCCCACAGTCACACAACACAACCCCCTCCCCATCCCAACACACACCATTTTAAGGCAATGAGCCGAAGGAGAAAATGAATTAAAGCATCCTCAGATTAAAAATTCAGCTTAGTTAGGCTCTCATTTCCCCATGATTTCTATAGTTATCTGATCCATGTATACTTAGAGCTTTACTAAAACTACCGATAAATGCATTATCCTAAATTAATGGCTCTCAATTGGGGGCAACTATGCCCCCAGGGGACATGTGACAACATCTGGAGACGTTTTGGTTATCACATTTCATGGGGTGCTACTCGTATCTAGTGAGTAGAGGCCAAGAATGCTGCTGAACAGCCTGAGATACACAGGGCAGCCCCCCACGACGAGAAATCATCTCTCCCCACTAGTGCCTACACCGAGGAACCCTGCCTCAGTCCCCTACACTAAAGGCATGAGTCCCAATAAACATTACAAATCTCAGGATGCGGTTTGTTTGCAGATTTTCCAAATCTAGAAAAAACAGATTTTTTAGGGGGGAGGGGAAACCATGCAAACATTATAATGAGAGCTGATGAATCTAGTTTAATTCTCTGGACCTTGCTTCTCCAGTCAGAACTAATAGGGAAGAAAGCATTTATTTATAGGAATCTCAGTTTTTATTAAGATTCCCCCGATGAAGCTCTAATCTGAAGGTCAGTAACTCCTACTTAAATGAGTGCCAACTTAATAATACAATGCTTTTTATCTAAAGAGTTAAAAACTGAATGCCTATTTGCCTTCAATTTGGTAGATACTAGAGGTCTGAATTTCAGGAACTAGTATCAATGTGTCTCAGAGGCCCACACTCCTGCTTTTTCTAAGGTCACATTTACATTACAGAGTCATCAAACTAAAGTTTAATGAAAGAATGAGAACATCATCCCACTCCATAAGAGGCACATCAAACATGATTAGCTCTGAGTAACAATGGAGGGTTTCTATTTCAGAGTATGGGTATACCTGCATATGTAGACACGGCAATTTAGTGACAGCCAAAACCCTGAAGTAGAAGGTAAGCCTTCTTGATAGAAAAAAGTCAAGGCACTTGGGTCTCTGGAAAATTCAATGGGAATCTTTTCTTCACCATGGACATTGACACAAGGTAACAATCCAACATGCTTCAAGATATTTAATGAAATAGAAGAATATGAAAGATTCTATAGATAATACTATAAAGAGATATACTTTATAGTTAGAAAAAATAAATGGCAAACCGGAGCTTAGGAGGTTAAGTTAGCATCATCCATGTATAAACTTGGAGAACCAGTGTGAAAGACGAGTATGGTACCTATTCAAATTTTTCTTTCAGAGATTCAAATTTGGGTTCTTCATTTAGATTAATTTCATTACCAGCCTGATTTAGGCCACACTAGTAGAAATATAGCCTTCCCAACTATGTACACATCTTTTAGTGTCTAAATTAGCATCTTACTTTTACTATGGCATCTGCCTTACACACAAATGTTTCACATTTACTCACCAGGAGAGGCTAATTTCATCATAGTTTTCGATGAAGAAACACCGAGGACACACCAGACTTACTGTCCACCTCCATATAATCCTCAGCAATAACCCTTCTCAATGGGTCTCAGTTGCCACTGGCAGAGTTAAGAGTGACAGGACATTCTAGACAGAGATCATCCCTGGAACACCTCTAATTTTTTAAATCACTAGATGAGGTGGCTATCTGATGCTATAAAGCGACAAAGGCCTCATACCCCCTTATATCATCCAAAGAGAGAGCCCAGCGGCCTTCCTTCATCCCTGCCATGGAAACCTTTACATTGTCCATGGCCTGGCTAGTCCAGCCCGTCTGTTTTTCCCTCCAAGATGGGCGCTTATATACGTCAGTTTCCACCAATACCAATAATACAGTTTTCAGGAGCCCTCAACTCTAGAATGTCCTTTATAGGGATTACTTGCTCTCCTATCTTTTAAGGTCATTAATCCCAAAAAATTAGGAATTAGAGCCATAAAACAGACTGGCTTCTTCAAACATGCAACGTAGGGTACTCTACCCTGTAAGTGGCTGAAACCCAGATATGCCCATTGCTGGCACATTAAAAAGTCGAGTGCTCGTTAAAACCAGTTTCTTGTGGTTTCTGCCACCTGAAGAGTCCTGAAGATCTGGTTCACAGTGGATCACAATGACCGGCTAGATCCCGGCCAGGCTCTGCCTCTGCAGGTACACATCCCACTTAGGCATTTAATTTACAATTGTTTTGCTTCTCCACTGGAAAGTCTCCTACGACTGAAATGCTGGGTACTCTTCTTATGTTGTGTTTAGCTAAATGTCATTTCCATTTTCTTAGCAGGAAGATAATATTTTAAGCACTTTCTAACCCTTGAATATACTCTACCTAACCCCCTAATAATCAAGCAAACAGAGAAAGTCAGCATTTTGGAACAGTGATTTGGAATCCTCTGTCAAGGGGAACAGCTAAAACACAAGGTGAACATTTTAAAAACAGCTGAAAGAGGGGCACCTGGGTGGCTTAGTTAAGTGTCCAACTCTTGATTTTTGGCTCAGGTCACGATCTCAGAATTCAAGAGTTCAAGCCCCCCTTTGGGCTCCACGAAGAACCTGCTTGGGATTCTCTCTCCCTCTCTCTGCCCCACCCTATCTCTCTCTCTCAAAATAAATAAATAAACTTAAAAAAAAAAAAGCTGAAAGAGAAAGAGATGTGGCCCAGTTCTTCACTGATTATATGGATTCCTTCTGAAATATAAGCCCGAGCATTCTTAGCATTCCAACACAGATATCTCTGATCTGGCTTTCTGTTAATTGTTTTGTTTCTCTGCTCTAATAAAAAATTCTGACAAAGAAAAAGGAGGTTTCTTTTTATGTGATGAATGATAGGACATCTAAATTCCTACTTAATGACAATCAATTTAACATATACTCAGGCAAATTAAAATTCCTTTAATTAGTTTTTACAAAGTAAAAGGGTAGCTTCATCCTTTATTTAGATAAAAACCGCCATTGCCTGACTAAACACATTCTCATCAAATATAGAAGGTAATATGGGCTGACCTTCCAAGGATTCTCCCTTATTTTAATTCTTTATTTGCAGATT
This sequence comes from Lynx canadensis, assembly GCF_007474595.2. NCBI lineage: Eukaryota > Metazoa > Chordata > Mammalia > Carnivora > Felidae > Lynx > Lynx canadensis. The sequence goes on along the minus strand of NC_044304.2, from coordinate 71,481,538 downwards.
TTTAAATAACTAATTTGCATAATAACGCTGAACTTGTTTTTTTCAACAATCCCTAATTGAAATGTGATTATGATGAATCTGAAATATAAGCTCTTGACTCTATAAAGCCAAACAACGAAACCCCTGCAGAAGATGTAACACGTTTCTTCTACGTGGTGTGTGGTAACGAATTCCCCAATGGAAACCATCGTAAGTTAGGATCCTATGTGACACACTGCGTTATTTCATGGCCGTCAGGAGACTAAGGCCGTAGATCTTACTCTGTGTAAGCCAATCACCCTCTCTTTACTCCAAACCCGAAGGCTGAATTACTCACCACTGCTAGTGAGCGGACCAATGTTATACCTTTGTCACATAAGAGTCCAGAGAGACCGTAGATGAGAAAGCACTGCTACCGGGAAAAACAAACAAAACCCAGAGCAAATGCCCAACTCAAAGCCATACAGTTGTCATATTCATAAGGGTCGTGGCTTTCGCTGACACCTCCGATGATGCTTCACGTCCTCTTTCTGGCACCTGGCAAATGGAACTTAAGGAATCTGAATAAATAAGAACTCTTGGATGTTCTGGACCATGGTATTTATAGGCTCATTTGTCTACATGGCTAGATAAGTGACCCAAAGGAATCATCAGAAGCCTTGAGGGATCCAAAAATAAGGGATATAAAAAGCATTGGGGCACCTGAGTGGCTCAGTGGTTAGGTGTCCGACTTCAGCTCAGGTCATGATCTCGTGGTTCGTGAGCTCAAGCCCCACATCGGGCTCTGTGCTGACAGCACAGAGCCTAGAGCCTGCTTTTGATTCTTTGTCTCCCTCTCTCTCCGCCCCTTTCCCACTCATGTTCTGTCTCTTTCTCTCTCTCAAAAATAAACATTAAAAAAAATTTTAAAAAAAGCATCAAATGACGCCCTTATCTTCTACTGTTATGTCCTAAAAATAGCTCTGGTTTGGAAATGCTTTTTATTTTTCCTAGATAAAAGGTCTTCGTGAAATATAATTTTTCATGTAAAAAAAACATGAGGCAAAATAACTCCATGGACAAATTTAAAAACCAAGTACAGATTTAAAAACAAAATCAATTCCCAAAGCATAAAATCCAGAAAACCAAGGAGTGAACTGGGTGAAGCACATCCATGGAATCAAACACGTTCCCTGATTTTGTTATCACGACCATCAGGGCAGGAGAGCTTTTTGAACAGCTGCCAAATTACAATCGCCGGCATGTTCCAGCTCATCGGTATCCCTGAGCTCTGCAAGGAGTCTCGGGATGGCCAGATCTGTGGAAGCTTCTTAGCAAACCAAAGAAAGGAGTGCACCAAATGTTCTTTCCCCTTCTCTGGTTTCAGAAGTTAGACAATCACCTCGTCTTTGCATCTTCCTCTGTAATTCACGCGTTAGCATCTGCCACCACCAGGACTACAGAAAACAGCCCCATCACTTACTGTCCATGGCGTGAAGATATTCCATGTGGATGGCCCCAGCGCCAGCAGTGGCCGCGGAGGGAATGATGTCTGCATAGGGGCTGCGCTGGCCAGCTAGCAGAGCCATCTGGTGATAGTATTCTGCTGGGCTGACCCCGGCGTGGGGGGCTAGGAGAGGAGACAAGGAAAGCGTGGTGACTAGCTGAAAGAAGGTCAACAAGAAACGCTTCTGGAGGCAACGTACGTCTGCTGAGCCATCCACGTCAGTACTCCCTTTTATGGCTTATTCTAATAAAACAGCCGGAGCTCAAACTGTGTTTTCACTGAAGTCTGCTCTAGAGAGCTTCTATTTGAAAAATAAGACAGAAACAGGGAGGGAGGCAAACCATAAGAGACTCAAATACAGAGAACAAACTGAGGGTTGCTGGTGGGGCGTTGGGTGGGGGGATGGGCTAAATGGGTGATGGGCATTAAGGGGGGGCGCTTGTTGGGAGGAGCACTGGGTGTTCTACGTAAGTGATGAATCATTAAATTCTACTCCTGAAACCATTATTACACTATATGTTAACGAACTTGGATTTAAATAAAATTTTTTTAAAAAGGATAGAAAAAAATGAAAATAAAACTGAAAAATAGAAAAAATAAAATACATCCTAAAAATTTGTAAGGCTAGTTTAAAGAAATAACCAAGAATTCCAAATGATTAGAATGTATATCTATTCTCCTCCCCACGTTCCCCCCGTCCCCAAGTTAAATTGTTTCTTATATGAAATCACCATAGGTTCACATTTCTTACAGTGGTAGACAACTCAGACCACCGTGGTATCTTTCCGGACACACTCAAAATACTTCCCGAACCTTCTGGCAGGGGTGACCGAGTCAGCTCTCGCTACCTGGAGGGCCCAGGGCTTATAAGTGGAAAAGACAGCACAGCTTTAATAACACATGATGGGCTGATAAGCTGCAATTTTGTGTTCCATAATTTTAGAGCTCTTTTTTTTTTTTTTCCTTTTTTTCATTACAAAATCAAAAAGGAAATATACCTATCAATCTGGGGCAATTTACTGGCAAGAGTCAGCTCAGTAAGAGTGGGATAATCATGTGTTTCCACTGCCAATTTATGTGCAAAAGCGGCAAGACACTGTAGCAGTTCCGAGGGTGGTCTCCAGATTTTCCAAGAGCTGGATGCAAATCCCGACTCCTCCTCTTACCGCTGCTGCAAGGGGCTGTTGGCAACAATGATTGCAACAGCCCTTGGGAAGTGTTTACTTAGCACATAGCATTCCATCAGGAAAAGTTGGTTTTACAATTACTAGGTAGAAGCATGGGGATTCTAGCAATAGGTCTGTGTATGTTTTCCATCTGCATGCACATACTTTTTTCGTGATAAAAATATATGTAGATATATACAAACATCTCAGACTACACGTGAGAAACATCTGTGACTTGACTTTATGTGATGGAGTATTAGTTAGCCTCTTGAGAGGCAGGAAGAGGAAGGAAGAACGACCAATCAAAGAAAGCTTTATTCAGGAGCATCTGGGTGGTTCAGTCGGTTGAGAGACCGACTTCGGCTCAGGTCTCAGGTTTGTGTGTGGGTTCAGGCCCCACGTAGGGCTCTGTGCTGACGGCTCGGAGCCTGGAGTCTGCTTCAGATTCTGTGGTCTCCCTCTCTCTCTGCCCCTCCCCTGCTCATGCTCTGTCTCTGTGTGTCTCTCTCTCTCAAAAATAAACATTACAAAAAGTTAAAGAATGTTTCATTCATACTCATCATCAAATATTATGGAAAACAGATGAGAAGGTGCTTTAACTAGAGGTGCCACTTTCCACTGGCCCAATGAAATTTCTGCAAGGCAGGCATAATTCCAAGTCTGTTGTGAGCTGGTCGCCCTCACCCATCTCTCCCTCTCTTCTCCTGTACTGTCATTCCCATGAACTCCCAAGTACTCATGGAGATGGCTCTCCATTTTTTCCCCACTGTGAAACCAAATCCAAAACAGGAGAACTTAACTTGGGTCTGATTCTCTTACATTAATTTTTTTTTTCTTTTAATGTGAATCTTGTCCAAATGGCACAACTTATTCCTTAGGTACCTTACAACTCTACCCACTGCACTGAATCCAAAGGAAAGAAACGAGCCGACAGCCATTGCTGGACCACAGCTGCTCCTGGACTGTGACTGGAGAGATACTCACTGAGAAACCTCCTGCGATCCGTGCCCCGCCCTCCCCCCCCCCCCACTTCCTACCATGCACAGCCGGCCCCGGGAGGGGTCTGCAGGGAGGACGTGGGCGGTGCAGGTTCACACCACTACTCGGTGAGATGGCCTGCGTGGCGTTCCTGTGAGCTCCTACACAAGCACCAGCCGCTGCGGGCTGCCGTAGAAAACTCACAACCCATTATTTCTAATTAATATGGCTCACACCGTTCTGGACCTTAATTCAGATTCCAGCAATGGTGGACAAGTGAGTTTGCATATGTATGCACGTGATGGGAAAAGCTCTTCCTGAATCAAAGGAACGTTTCATAATTTGACAGTTACGGAATACACAGCTCCAATTAAAGACTCTTGTGAGAAGTAATTAATTGGGAAGCTAATAGAACCAACAGGAATTTGACCCTTGAGAGTTTAAAATGAGCATCAAGTATAATAAAATTAAAGTCAAAGTCTGGTTCTTTTCCCGTACATCCCTCTTCCAGTTCTCACTGGGCATGGCCAAGGATGGAGGGCACGTGCAACAGATCTAGACCATCATGTTCTCTAAGCCTTGCTGCTCAGAGCACGGTCCACAGACCAACAGCGCTGACGTGCCACCTGGGAGCTTTACAGTGTGCAGAACCTCGGCAGCCCCCCAGACCCACCCCCCGCACAGAATCACATTTTATCATCCTCCTCGGGTGGTCCGCGTGCACAGTGCAATTGGAGGTGTTCTGCACATGCAGAACAGAAAAGTCTCCATCGGAAGGTAAGCACAATGGCCGGTTACACGTGCATGCTGTGTGCACGTGGAGTGGCAGAACAGAACAGAGGATGGGAGCAACGTCTTTGGAGTCCCTGAGTGCCGGCTGTGAGTTCCACGTGCCACTTAGTAGCCACCGGGCCATGTTGCCTGTTACATGGCCCCTCTGCCCATTGCTCTCCTCGCCTGAAAATGGAGACGGTACCCCTACCCTCACGGAGGTGTCCCAAGGCTGAAGCGAAAGCATGCTCTTAAAGCACTTAGCACAGCACCTGGCACACGGGAAACATTCAGTAAACATCAGAGCTGCTCTATACCACGCTCCGGGTGAGGCACGATGGGTGGAACAGGGGGAAAGGGCTGGTCGGGGACTGACTTACCGTCTGTGGGGCTGAGCCCCCGGGCGGCCGAGATCATGGAGAGGGACGGGCTATGAAGAGACCGGATGTAGTCCATGTAGGGATTGATGTAGGGGTGCGGAGGGCTGAAGGGGGGCTCAGAAGCTGCAGCGGGGTTCCGGTGAGGGGAGATCCTGATGAAGGGCAGGTCTGAATACGTGGGGCTACTAGATAAGGCAGAAGGCCTGGACAGAAAGAAAACCAGACACAAGAGGTGCGGGTGAGACAAATATCTCCATAGGCACAGGCTGTCTGTGAAGGAAAAGAAGAAAGATTTTTAAGTGTCTTGGGGGAAAATTTATCAGCCATATACGTTTCCAGTACCATTACCTTAAAACCGTGGTGACAAATGCAGGCAGAATGGCTACCACGCGATTGTTTGGGCCAAGAAAATTAACCTGAGACATTTCGTGGCACTCTGAGTACAGAAAAATAAAGGTTGGCCTCTGGCTTCCCTTATGACAAAAAGTTCTACACACCAGGCACCTGAATTGAGCACAGTTCTGTGATTCTATGTTCCATTTGACCAGAACATTAGTATTACCACTGCGGACTTACCTCTCGCCATCATGGCGTTGCACTAAAAAAGAAAGACGGAGAAAAGGAATTGCAAATTCATCCGGTCACGCACACAGCAGAGTTGTCCACAAATAAAGAACGCTAATTGCAAACGTCTGCAAGAAATGGGACAGGAGACACTCTATATCCGTGTTTGAACGCTTACTGCAGGGGTCATGCAGCTGTGAGAAAAACCAGTTTTACAGATCTGGGCTTCACTGTTTGGGAGACCACTCCTCCTGTCTGTGTGAGCCAGCACTGAGAGAGCCTTTCCTCTGACACTCATGTTTCGAGTGGCGCCCTGGTCAGCCGTGTCCAGCAATGAAGTAATGAAGGAGTACCTGGGGCTACGAAGTTGGAAAAGAACGGGGTTTTGATCAAGTGCATGCCTTGGTTATAATGAGCTGATGAAAATAGATTCTAAAACACACTTTGCTGCCACCATGGCCTGAGTCACTCCTGGGGAGTCCTTCCCCAGGGGATAGAAGTTTCTAGAATGGCCAGTTTGGGCATCCACCCCCCCTCACCGCCTGGTTTCGTCTCCAATAGGAAATGTTTTGTGTGGGTAATCCAGTGAACTGGCTACGACAGGCTGAATGCCTGTGCTCTCCGCTTCCTCATTCACAGAGGGGATGGCCATAACAGCAAGAGGCCGTGATACAGACAGATCTACTGGAAAGGGCAAATTCCTCTTGCGCCACTGTGGCTTTAGGCGTAAGATGAAAGGGAGGGGAGAAACATTTTTTCATCACGCCTCCCGAAGCAAAGGTGCCCTGCCGGCCGGGTGCTGGGACCCATCACCCTGTCAGAACATAATCTTGGGAGAAGCCAGCTCCACCAAGTGCACAGCGAGGCACGAAATAAATGAAACCGAAGATCAGATAATGCATTTTGTCTCAGCGGAAAATAAAAGAGGGTGAAATATGGTCGGTGGGGGGGGGATATTCTCATTTGCTCTTTCTTACTCTTTTTCACTTTGAACTTAAAAAAAAAAAGGAGGCTTTTTATTTGTTATTCAGATGCTACTTTTGGTGAAAATAAAAATCCAGAGTTTTCTAAATTTACACGTGGGCAGAGGGAGAATTCACCACCTGACAACAATTTCTTTTCAAAACAACTTGAGGCTTTCTGCACCCACTCAGAAACTAGTAAAATTACTTACACTTACATAGAAATCAGCACAACCTAGGAGGCTCTCCTATTTTAGCTTTTTATGACAAAACAAGTTGGCTCTGTGTCCTTGGTTAAATCCGAAGTTCCCCCCAGACATGTTGCTACTTTAGAGCATGGGGAGCCTCCAGTTCACTAATTCCCTTTCTACTGGAAAGGAAAATCAATCTTTCCAGTTTGATTCAAAAGTAATTCCTACAAAATACAAATCTATCTGTAGATTTATGATGGGAGACCAACACAGCAGAGAGGTGGAAACGCAGACATTTCAAGAAATCCACTAGGTAACAGCCTGTGATCCCCAACATACTCGATCTCAACAGTTTGGACTAAAACTCGGTGGGGGCGGTGGCATTTCTTTTTCCTTTTAGACAAAAATGGCAACCTGTAATTTTCCTGGAATTCCAGAATTGACCAGGGTCGTGAGAATATTCCTAGAGGCCTAGATTTCATTTTGAAGAATCATACACAGGAAATAAATAAATAAATAAATAATCAGCATCCAGAACAACGTGAAAATTCCAGAGGCGGGGCTGGGACGGTCACCAATCCCAGGGAAGCAAGGAAGCCAGGAGACAGGCGAGGCCCACCTACCTCCTCGTGCAAGTCCATGGAAATCTGACATCTGCACCCGCCCGCACCTACATTTGACCCATACCCACAAGAAGACTGAAGAGAACTGCAAGGAGCAGCCAGGAACGAGGACTGGTCACGGCCTCCCCACAAGATGCCAGGGCCCCGCCCTCCCTCTGCACACCAGGAAGGAGCAATAGCAGAGAAGAGGGCCGGTTCCTCGTGGAGGCGAAGCCGGGAACCTTCACCCACTGTGGTAAATGCCACGTTCACGCATGTCCCTTCCAGAGACATGATGCTGAGGAGATATGAGGTCTGATAAAGGTGGTAGGACATGCCTTCAGACAGGAATGCAAGTAAGAAAGCTGTCAAGTTATTTAATTGCCCTAGAGCAACAAACCTTCTACTATTCACAGGCCAGCCATCCCCAGGATACAAATAGGAAAATGCTCAATAAGGGTTACCCAGTGAGGGGGCCATCAGGAATTCTGGACACAGGTGAGTCAGACCACCAGACCAGTGGTACCGTGGAAGGGCTTGGGGGCTGAGGGGAACCCATGTGTGACTTCGTATGCAATGACCACCGTCTGTTAGTCCTTATGGGTAAAATGGGAAGGATTCCTACCCCCTGGAGGGTCTTGGCAACTTCATCCAAGGAAAACCTTATGCACTGAGTCTGGTATCTAATAAATGTTCAATGTGTGCATATATACATACATACATATTATACTAATTTGTTCTACTCTTAATATACATACGTATAAACAAACATGCATACATACTAGGGATGGCAAATATAGCATACTATGAGATTGTCAAACACTGACATATTGGAACCCTCTTTTCAAAGCAATACCTGTCTGCTTCGTTCCCCAACCCGACAGAGCCCTAGAAGCGCCTCCTTGGATTTCCAAGTAAAATCGTAAAACCACATAAGGTGGTTAAAGCATGAACTCAGTAATTTTTTTATGTTTATTTATTTTTGAGAGTGAGAGAGACAGAGCACGAGTGGGAGAGGGGCAGAGAACGAGGGTGAAGAGAATCTGAAGCAGGCTCCCAGCTCTGAGCTGTCAGCACAGAGCCCAACAGGGGGTTCGAACTCACAGACTATGAGATCATGACCTGAGTCGAAGTCGGACGCTTAACCGACTGAGCCACCCAAGTGCCCCTGAACTCAGTAATTAAATGCAAGAGCTTTGAAAACACTGGACTTGAATGCAGTCTGTCACTAACTCTGTCACTGAAGGTTAAGTTCCCTTTTACACAACGTGGAACAATAGCTCCCTCCTGGGAGGGGCTCCGTAAATGCTAAAAAAGCCCTGGGCACTCAGTAAATGGTGGTGGTTGCTGATGTTCTTGGTGGTCCTAAGAACCACCCAACAAAACTGGTGTGTGTGACTCTGAACTCAGCAAACAAGTGTCCAAATGGCAAGACTTTTGGACACTCCTTTCCAATTTCCCTGCTGTTCCAAATTCTTGGCAGCGAGATCATCTGTCAGTTATTTTGTTTTAAACCGTAAAGCAAATCTGAGAGGGCAGGCTGAGGTCTTTAAATGTAACAGGTGGATGTGTTCAATGCTTGTATAGAAGCGCCATTCAAGATTACAACCAGACGGATGGATTCTTGAAGGAGGAGAAGGTGGGAGGTGTGGAGGAGGCACCCACAAAAATCTTCCCTATAAATGACATGTATTCTTTCACAAATTATCATAAACTTGACCTGGTAAATATCTGCCAAGCTTACTAAAAGTCTACACTGGGGATTACAATACCACCAGGAAAAGAAACTACAGCCGTCTTCTTCTTGGTTTATATTTTTAGTAGATACACAGAAACGGAATTGAAGATTACCGTTGTCTTTCTCTGCCTTTATAGCTTTCTGTTCTCTCCCTGTTCTGGGGCTGTACGTGGCTCGCTCTCCGAAGGCGGCAAAAACCACGGAGAGAAAAACCCAAACAACAAACATTCTAGGAAGAACACGGACACTTAGAACCTGCTCCAAGAACAGAGATTCTGTGCTATTTATGTTGTCGCCAAAGAGTATAGAAGTATGCCTGGGACCCTCCAAACTAAATCATACAAACTGCTGTCTGGGAAGCAGAGGCCCAAACCACAGAGGGTTGTCAGGGCGCCGCTGATGTCCCGTTACCCCTCCACATTGGCTCACGTGAACGAGGCCTGGCGTGCCCATCCAGGGATGACACCCCATATTCCGTTTCCAGTTCTTCCAAGGCCACAAAAACCCAGTGAAGGGCTGTCGTGTGGTTTCCACATTACCCAACAGGTAGACGATGTACAGTTTCAGAAAGAAAGAAGGTGGGGATCATTTTGGTGTTCTCCCAAAAGACAATAAAGCAATATAAAGTTGTGTTTGTGGAGACAACTTGACCTCGGATTAGGTTCTTCACAAGGTCATGAAAATAGACTACGATGAAAAGAATAGTGGATTCTTATTAGAGCATTTTTTAACGGCAATACTATGATAAACCTAAAAACAAAAACACGTATTGCAGAGGATAACTGGACTTCTTAGTTAGAATGAAATAGCATTGTATAATCTAATTTGTTACTGCCTTTTCATCTATCTTATTGGGTTACTGAAATGCCAAGATTAAAATCACAGTATTTAATCACCTGCATTACCCATTATGAGAGCATTAAACCAGGTTTATATGCTGGATTATCACAATGGCTTTCACATCGCTTGGGACACTGGAAACGTACACATACTTCTTGCACCTTTGCATGAGGGCTCCAACTACCAGAAGAATGAAGTGTTGGGGTTTTTTACCTAACAAGTTTACCTTTTGTTTAATTTTGTTCTTTGTATAACCAGTAGATACTCTTCATATTCAAGAAGTGGCCTACCAGAGAACAAAGGGGAGTTATCCCTTATAATGTATTTTTAACCAACTAATTAATTATTCAATAAGCATGATTTTAATAAATCAAACTTTATAATAAAAATTAGCTTTCCATTCAGTGAAGGAAACAAATAACACAAACGTCCGTGGCTAATACGCTAGACGCCCGTCAGAAACTTGCACAATCCTGGACTTCACCTTTTCCTCCATTCAGGGTGAGCATCCAGATAACCTCCCTCTGTCCCAGGAGCATCGTGTGACCCTGAAGCGTACAGACAGCTGTGTCGATTACTCTCTATTTGCCAGCCTTACCCCTGGAGCCACTGCATGCCCAGGAAGGCTGGTCTGTACAGACTCCCTTGATGGGCTGACTTTCCCTCTGGATTCTACTAACGAGATGCACTGGCAAGAGCTGGTGCTAGAGGAAAGAGTCAAGGTATTTACTCCCCTCACTTGCTCTCGCTGGCTGGAGTTTCACTGGTGGCGTTCCAATCCCAGGCCACAACTCCAGAAGCGTAATCCCATCCGAGGCTCTAGCCCCCACTGAATCACTTTTCCCTCCAATCTGCACCTTCAGATTAGGGTTGGCAACTGCTTCCAACTTCTGCTAGTCCTGGAGGCTTTCCTATCACTTTGGGGGCCTTTAAACTTGTCCACCCCTGTGTAAATACCTGCTCCGTTAAACTGCCACAGCCTTGGGGTGTCTGGGTGGCTCAACTGCTTAAGCATCTGACTCTTGGTTTCCGCTCAGGTCGTGATCTCACAGTTCATGGGTTCAAGCCCTGCATCAGGCTCTGCACTGACAATGTGGAGCCTGCTTGGGGTTCTCTCTCCCCCTTCTCTGCCTCTCTCTCTCTCGAAAATAAACAAATAAACATTAAAAAAACAGCTGCTACAGCCCTAGCTGACAGCATGGATCCGTTTCAGATCCCAATGCCATCACCTTTAGAGCTAAAGAGTATTTCCCAGGAGTGTGTAACTGACTTCAGGCTTTTACAAACTTACCGTGTTGGATTTCAGTTTTTAAAAACTACATGCATAACTACATAGATGAATATTTTTAATGATATGTTCATTTGATACACATTTTATGGAAAAGCCACTTACTAAGAATCCATTATGATTTCACCACTTGGAGGAATTTCAGGAAACAAAATACATGATCATTTGGTCCCTGCTTTCAAAGAGTTTATAGCCACAAGGATGAACAGCATATTCAGGTGAATGTCTAACCAGCAAGTGCTGAGCGAGTGTTATCTGTTGAGTCAGAAAGCACCAACAGGAAGCTTCCAGGATGCATGTTGGTTACAAAATATATGGAATGTGAACTGCACTACAAAATGAAGATATGATTTGAATAGAAGTGGCCTTTGAAGATGAAGGTGAGTATATTGCTTGTTGTACACATTAGTGCTAGGGTGCTGAATATTATCTTATATAAAATTCAAAGGCTATGGTTAAGTTCTTTAACAAATAAAACAGAAATACTTGTTTTAATGGTAAAACATTATTTCAAAGGATTTTCCCAAATGATTTTCTTATTTGTGTTTCCTATTTACGTCTGAGTATAAAAGCAGTTTATATCCATAAATGAAAAAGTTGAGATTATTTCAAATCAGCATTAAAAAAGTTACTCCCTGGGGTGCCTGGGTGGCTCAGTCGGTTAGACAACCAACTTCGGCTGAGGTCATGACTTTTTGGTTCATGGGTTTGAGCCCCACATTGGGCTCTGTGCTAAGGGTTCAGAACCTGGAGCCTGCTTCAGATTCTCTGTCTCTGTGTCTCTCTGCCCCTCCTTGACTCCCCCACTAGCACTCGTTCCCTCTCTCTCTCCCTTTCAAATATAAACAAACATTAAAAAAAAATTTTTTTTAAGTTACTCCCTATGTCCAAGCTATCCAGATCTAACCAAAATCAGTATTTTAACTTATTTAGTACCAGCACTTTTTTCACGTGTTATGTACTTTTTAAATACTCAAATTTTAAATTATACTTTCTCCCTCAATATTAAAAGGTTCCTCTAATATCTTTTACCAGACTGCACATCAACATCATCAATAAGTGCAGTGCAGAGTAAAGCCATCATGAGTCATCAGTACACATCCACAGAGTTGGCTAAAATTAAAAAGAGGGACAGTGGCAAGTGTTGATGAGGATCTGGGGCAACAGGAACTCTCAAACAATGTGCATATATAAGCTGGCACGACATCTTTGGAAAACAGCTGGGTATTACGTACTCGAATAAATGCACACCCTATGGTCCAGCCATTCCTTTCCTTGATACATCCACAACAGTAATGTGTGCACGTGTGCCACAATGTCCTAGACCATTCAGAGCAGCGTTATTCATGTTAAAATCGGAAACATCCAAATATCCATCAACACCAGAATGGTGGGGCGCCTGGCTGGCTCGGTCAGTGGAGCGTGAGACTCTCGCTCTTGGGGTTTTGAGTTTGAGCCCCACACTGGTTGTACAGATTACTTAAACAAATAAAATCTTTAGAAAAAAAAAACAGTACAATGGGTAAATAATTCATACAATGAAACAGGGAACGGCTATGAAAAATGACCAACCACAATGTGGAAAAGCTCACAATGTTGAATGGAAGAAGCCCGGTTACAAAAAGGGTATAATATACTGTATGAGCCCATTTATATAAAGTTCAATAACAGACAGATCTGAACGCTAGCATTAGGATAGTCAGGCTAATGTTTACCTTTGGGTATGTGGGCTTCCAGGGTGCTGGTGTTCTATTTCTAGATTTGGCTAGTGGTCAGAGGTTCTTACTTTGTGATAACTCATTACAATTCATTGAGCTATATGTGTATGTTTTATGTTTTATGTTTTTTTAAAAAGGAGACACACATCTTTATGTGCCACAGTGGTTTCAACCATTTCCATTAAATTCAGACAGTCAAATAGATATATATGTATAGTTCTTGAAATTTACGAATTATTGATGCATAAAAAATACCATAAATAATAACATTTACTGCTGTTAAACAGACAATGTAGTTGCACATGAGTGTAAATTCGAAGTAAACCATGGAGGACAGGCTTCTGTATGTTAATTCTGGGGGAGGAAAGGTCCTGCTAATAAGCCAACCAAAGGGAGAGGCCACGTGAATATCCCCAACCCTTGTCAGTCACCTCCTCTGTCAACTGAACCAACACTATATAGCTATCACATGGATAATGCAATTGTTTGTGGCTGAATTTGACTTGATTCCTTCCTGAGAAGGCTGCAAAGAATAACTTGACAAAATTTACCTCCCTTCTGTACTGTAAATATAATTCTGTGTTAACAGATTGAGATTTCAAGGTCAGGAAAACAGTCAAAGAATTTTTAAAAGAAAGGCCATTCAGAAGGTACAATACGGGGGAATGTAGGTAATGGTACTATAATGGCACTGTAGGTGCCAGAGGGTGGCCACGCTTGTGGTGAGCACAGCAACGTGTACAGAGTTGTCTACACACGACCATGAGCACCCGAAACGAATGTAATATTGTGTGTCGGCTATACTCAAATAATAATAATAGTAAAATAAATAGCAAAGTCCATTCAGGTAACCACAATGTGCAATGTGCTGTTATCAAAAAGAGTTCTTAACAAACACTATTGGTTCAAATAAACCCCTAGAGCTAAATGACCACCTCCCACGCCGTAAGTCTTCTTTCTGCCCCAACTCTTGGATAGAAGAAGCCTGATCGATGCGTGTCTGTAACACGTCACAAACGAGGGCAGAAGACAGAGAACCAGTGGGGAAGGCAGGATCCTCGACCCAAGTGGCAGCTGATCAAACAGTTTCTAAATAACCTGTCATTGGTTTTGAATATTTCAGTTCCATGAAGGCATATATATTTTTTAGCAGCCTCTTTTGTTATCCTAATGGACCCCAAATACTCCATACAATGGTATGCTTCTTTTTCCGATGTGTAATAAATATATGAGAAATCATCTTCCTTACCTCCAATCACTACCCAATCACTGTATAGTTTGTGAGAAAAACAGAACCATTAAAAAAAATTAACAGTATGAAGTTTTTAGAATTATTAATAGAATATATAATTACATATCTTAATATATAACTTATGTGTTATTTATGAACAGATTAAAAAATAGAACTATAATGTATTAATAATAATTAATGTATTTATAATGTACTGTAAATGTAAACATAAGGACTAATTATTAGAAGAACTAATATGTTGCCTTGTCACAAAGTCCACAGAGATACCACTTTGACAAGGAGACCACTCTGACTCCCTAGTGCAGAAGTTCAGACGTCCGGCTGTGATTCTTTTGCTAACCTGATGCCTGGCAGATGGAGGGGCATAGAGCTGTTCTCAGTGGTAAGATTCTGGAACACTGAACGGGGCCCTGTTTTCTAGAGAGCTTCCCATCCAGTTTGTGGTAACACAGCAAATGAACCCTGTCCTTTTCTCCTTTCCTCCTCTAAGACAACAAGCTGTCCTTTGGAATAGTTACCTTCGCCTGTGAATGCTCTCTCTTTCCCCCTGGGCAGGCCACAGGGGAGGCCAATCCCGCCAGGCCCATGGGGCCTCCGGACTCACTCCCCTCCGTTTCTCCCTGTGGAGGGTAATTCTCACACAGGTCAACGTTATAAGCCCTGAGACAGATTTGGTGCTGAGTGACCAGATCTTTAATTTTTTTTTTCTTTAATGTTTATTTGAGAGACAGAGAGAGACAGAGCATGAGCGAGAGAGGGGCAGCAGAGAGAGGAGGCCCAGAATCCAAAGCAGGCTCCAGGTTCTGGGCTGTCAGCACAGAGCCCAACGCGGGGCCTGAATCCACGAACTGTGGGATCATGACCTGAGCCAAAGTCGGCGCTCAACCAACTGAGCCACCCAGGTGGCCTCTGAGTGACCAGATCTTTAGAAGTCTGCTCTGCTGCAAGCTCTTTAGGCCAGGATGGAAATGAAGCAGTGTTGTACTGTTTAAGTGTTAACGAGAAAGAAGGCATAAGGCATTCAGCCTGGCACCTGTCCCATGGTAAGTTCTCAGCAAACACTGGCCCCTACAACCAACACCCTCCTTGCCGCTGCTATTTTCTAGAGCTCTGGGTTGGTTAAGGCCAAAGTCACCCAGCTTTCGTGGGCTCCTTGTTCAGTGACTTCCCAGGACCCCCCAGGGATGGAGCTGTTCTGCAGCCAGGATGAATCAGCTATTTGACACCCTTAGGAGCACCCCACCTGGCCTCACCTCACACAGCAGATAAATGAGCGACTTGACCTTAGTAAAGCGAACAGCATTTCTTTCCTCCCAAAGTAAATTCAAGGGCATGGTTATTCTTGGTTTTATTTCAAAAATTCATTGCCATGAGAAAAGAAAAAAATGGGGGGGAGGGGGAGTTTTGACAAAAACTTTGAAGTCTGATTTCTCTGACATTCCTGCCAACTTTCCATTCATTCTAACAGACCTTATTTTTTTGGAATTTAATGAATTACCAATTCTATCCAAAAGCAGCACTCCAAGTGGCAGGGCAGTGTTCTTTTCCAAAAAGAAAACGCACAGGAAAACAGAAAGATACGGGAACACAATAGTTTGGGGTGACTTGGCACAGACCTAAGCCCCGTGAGCTAACTAAGAGTATCTAGAAAAACCCTGGGCAATGTGACATTTGTTCGTCCAGGTGTTAGGCTTTCTGATCATGTAGAGTTCTATCAACCATGACGTCCTTCATTGGGGGAACTTTTGGATCTGAACCATGATACCCACCAGGTGCAAAGAAAAAGGACCATAAAGTACATACAAGAGATTCGATTAGAACTGCTGGATTTAAGGGGCACCTGGGTGGCTCAGTAGGTTAAGCGTCCAAACTTTAGCTCAGGTCATGATCTCACAGTTCATGAGTTCAAGCCCCCATCAGGCTCTGTGCTGACAGCTAGCTCCAAGCCTGGAGCCTGCTTCCTCTCTCTCTGCCCCTCCCCTGCTCACACTCTGTCTCAAAAACAAAACAAAACAAAACAAAACAAAACAAAACAAAACTGCTGGATTAAGAGGCACCTGGTGCCTAGTCAGTTAAGTGTCCAACTCTTGATTTAAGCTCAGGTCATGATCTCATGGTTCATGGGATTGAGCCTCATGTGGGGCTCTGTGCTGATAGTACAGAGCCTACTTGGGATTCTTTCTCCTTCTCTCTGCCCCTTCCCAACTCATGCTCTCTCTCACTCACTCTCGCTCTCTCTCAAAATAAATAAACTTAAAAAAAAAAACTGCTGGAGTTAACCAACTCAACACACAAGTCTGTGTAAATTTACCTGGAAATTTCAACAATTTAAGGTAAAGAGATATTTTAAAAATCTTGAGAGCCCCCACACCAGGATCTGTTATTTCACTGAGAGATCACTTAGTAGGAGGCTTCAGATATTGGGTGCAAATAATTAATTAGAAACAGGAAGTTAGGTTCCAACAGTAAATCCTTGCTTCACGTTGAACCCTTATGCAGGTGGTATGGGGAATATTCATGCCAAAGACAAGGGTGCATCTGGAATTCTGGGCCCAGATGAGTATGAGTCTTCTGTATTAATTTCTATTTTGAGAGGTTATTTCAAGAATCAGCCAGAGTATCCTTTCTCAGCAGCAATCTGGCATGCCGAGCATAGGTCTGTCTTCCACCAACCAGTGTCGACTTTCTCTATACTCCATCACTATGACAATCCTCATAATAATTATTATTACTATTAACTACTGACTAGGTTGTTTTCAGGGTTGTCTCTTATGATCCTTGGCAAAATATATCTGACTCACGCTTTCTCTCCTTCTTTAAGTTATCCTTATTTTAAGGGATAATAACGAAGTTCATCAAGGAACTATTATTAATTACCTAAATGGCTCTCCTCCAGAATAAAATCCCCAAGATTCGCTAGGTGCCTCTGGCCTAGTAAAGGTAAAATGAGTGGGCCCGTTTGATTTGGCAGGCTATTTACATTTCACTGGCTATTAGACCTCTAGGACTCTACTATGTGCTAAGACTTTATGCCCCAGTATACCTATCAACATTCCAGAATTTTCACCCTTGGGAAGGTATCAGACTTTTCAAAAATAAATTAAATACGGCACCAGAGTATATCTAATGTACTAGGGAATAATTTGTCTATATTACTCAACAGAAAGGAAGCATTAGCTTCCACGTAAGGGGATGAGAATTTCCATAGGGTCCTGACTATCCTGGCTTCAGAAAACTTTGCCCTGGGCACAGGGAGGAACATCCCTGTGGAAAAGCGACAAGGAGCCTGGCCACTGGAAAAGGACCCACCAGGTGTACTAACTACTATCCCCTTCTCCACAGCGAAAGCCAGGATTCTGATGCCACAGCAGGGGCAGATTTAAGCACATGGAAATGTCTAAATGGTGTGCTGGAATTCCTGGCTTGATCTTATGACCCTTAGAGAATGTGTGCCTAGGACCACACACTTACTGCAAATGGCTCTTTGGGCTTTACGTGGCTCATTTGTAAAATGTGAGTCTTTGGCAGACAGGATTTCCATTCGACCCACCAGGCTTAAAGTCTCTCTGGTCCTAAAATCGCATAATTTTTCTATGGTTCAAATCTTTTGTCCCTGTCTGCCACTGATGAGCTCCGACACCTCATGTGATGAAGTCTGTTACTTAAACAAAGTTTGGTTGAAAATTTAGGGACTCTTTTCTTGAGTGTCCTACAAATGGGATCTCATTTCCTTTCCTTTCTCTCTTGAATGGCATTTTCCATCAGCACAGCGACTAATGTCCCCCCTGGGCCACTCTGGACTTCGACTTTGATATTATTCCCAGGAGAAATGAAAGGGTCTGGTTTTATGCTGATTGGATTTGGATGGTGATTGATTAGAAAAAAGTGGGACCACGTAGCCACGCCAAAGGCTCAGTACTGAGCCACGGCTTAAACACTAAAGGAGCTTTTTACCAGTGAGTTCACAGCTATTAGATATTTTTATATTAACAACACTTTTCCCATCCAGGTTTGTGCATTTTATCTTTATTCTTTCAAATCCTGAAATTGCCTGGATAAGAGGGAGGGTTTATATATTATACACACACAGACACACACACACACAGACACACAGACACACACACATTTCTAAGAGCAGCCTGAACTTTTAGGGGAAATTGAAGAGGCTTTGTGTCAAGTACAGCTAAATCCAGCCTTTCCATATCAAACCTCTGCTAGAAAATTACTGTGCAGATGATAAGGCAGAAAGATATAATAAAAAGTGACTCTACTCAATTTACACTGCAATATTGGTATGACTGAATATTTTTCATTCAGGTGCCTGATAAAATCGCTAAACTGTATTGCAGATAAATAAAGGAGGCTTCTGTCAAGAATAAACACCATTAATCATGAAGTCTTACCCTCCGAGAGCCTGTGCTATGCATCTGCACAAATATGCCAACACAACCTGCACACAACACATGCTTCCCTCCTCTACAGTGTTCCAGGCTGAAGCCGTCCTCCCCTTCATCCTGGAGGGTTTAGGCAGCAACAGAATTTCCCAAACATTGTCTACACTTTAGGTTTACATTCCTGCAACTAGGCGCATTATTATAACACTTGGGAAAAACTGGCTGTGCTCTTGGGGTAAAAAAACTTGACAATGAAAGAACTTTTTTTTTTTTTTTTTGCTGATTACATACCTACAGACACAATATATATGTGTTACATATGCTATATACTGTATCCCATCAAAGCCAAGATGCCATTGAGCTAAACGATGCAGCATTATGTTAGGTACCACTCAGAATGACAATACTTATCACTTTCAATTCTTGCCTTATACTTATCAAAAGAGGTCTTTTAGACTTATTCACACATAGATTTTATCATGGATCACTCCAGTACTTGCACAAAAAGGGAAATATAAGGAAAAATAATTTTGTTATGGATACCTGAAACTTCCTCACCGCTACCACGTCACCAACAGTGATCATGAAACGCTATAGATTATAAGTCACGTTCCAATTTCAGAGACGGGGACAGGTGGAAAAAGGACGCACCACTTAGACTAGACTCAAACACGGTAATATGATGGATACGTATTAGGTAATTCTGCCATTTGTCAAATATCTGTGACCCGACAGATGCAGGTGTTAAGTGCTATCTATATGCTCCTTCACTGAGTTCTTGATGGAAAATGGGATTGGATAATGAAATTGGGCTTCCATAGGGCAAATACCTAAATACCTAAATACCTAAGCTGGATTCAAACCCAGTCTATGATTTTCAACACAAAGGAAAACTACCTCAAACCAAACACAAATATGGGCATATATGCTTCCATACACCTATATTTTAACATGATTAAGGCTCTTTACTTTTTTTTTTAATGTTTTCTTTATTTTTGAGAGACAGAGACAGACTGACAGAGCAGGAGCAGGGGAGGGGCAGAGAGAGAGGGAGACACAGAATTGGAAGCAGGCTCCAGGCTCTGAGCTGTCAGCACAGAGCCCGACGCGGGGCTCGAACTCACAGACCGCAAGATCGTGACCTAAGCCAAAGTTGGATGCTCAACCGACTGAGCCACCCAGGTGCCCCAACATTATTAAGGCTCTTAATAGAACAGATGGTATGGCTTTCCAGTTACCTTTTTACTCCAAAGGCAACCTGTTTGAATGATATTTAAATGGCTCTCTGTGCTGGCAGCAGAGGGATGTGCAAAGCGTCACTTGGAGAGCACGAGGAAGAATGAGGGAGACATGCTCTGGGTGTGGGCAAGACTCTCCCCGCAGACCTTCACAGAAGGAAAGAGGGGCAGGAGACAAAAATGACATGAGGGCCACAATATTTTCATATTCTATTCCTATTCTAAGTGCCCCACACAAAGGGGAACAATGAACAAATCAAAACTTACCCATAACGGTGGGATGTTAAGGATCTTACAGATCATTTATTCCAACTACTCTATTTCATAGATAAAACCAAGGAGGCTCAGTGAGGTCAGGGACAGTGTTCAAGGATCCGGTTAATTTGTGACAGAGCAGAGAATGGAACTTAACTGAGGGCCACATTTATTTTGGAAAATAACATAGAAACTGGTTTTAAGAAGATGATCATCACAAGCCATATGCCAGCAGAGTTATAGTTGAATTTTCTGAAATCACACTTTGAAACCCAAGAAAAAAGTATTATCATGGGCTAAGATAACCAACCTTATACTGGGGTGTGCTCAGAGATGATTACTGAGCAAAACCGTAATCTGGTACAGGAAGTGTCATGGCAGCTGTGTTTCAGCTCATTGGGGGATCTGTTTTCAGAGCCCATTTCAACAAGAAAGCGCGTGTATAGCCAAAAGAGGTTTAACTGCCACCTTCCAGACAAATCCTCCCTGGGTGACGAACTGTGATCCCGCAGAGTGAATGCATTTATTTGCCAAAGAGAAGACTGGCGAGGGCCCCTCCACAGAAAGTCTGTGCCCCACAGTTTATGGCCATTCCAGGGCTCACAAAGATCAGGCACCAGGAGCCCAGTTCAAACCAGGCCCAGCAAAAAAAGGGGAGGACCCCAAGGAATCAGGGCCATACCCTGGCTGTACTGTTTGGGGCCTCCCCCAGGTCATGAAGGAAGAGCTTCTATGTATAAATAGGTATTTATACTGAGTACAATTCTCATCACAGATTATGTGATCAACCACTTTGAGCAAATTCCTGGGTCCTCATTTGGGAAGTTCCAAGTCAAAACTACTTGCAGGCACTCAATCAAGAAATGCAGGTTCCCAGGAAGGTACCACATACCCCACCTGCTTATTAGAGTCTAGACGCTCAGGTATAAAAGGATGGGTTCTTCCAGAACCCATGTTCACCCAGAAGGTGAACAGATCTCTGACAGAACTTTGTTATTAAGACAGCTGGATTTTTTTTTCAGCGGTAGCACAGTGTTTTACCAATACCTGTAATGAAGGTAGACCTCATTACCCAAATATTTAATCTTTATTAACAGAGGTTTAAAAAGCATTAATTCATAAGCCTGGTAATTGCTCATCTCTGTCTCAGTCATTAACCATACTTCAGAAAATAACATATATGCACAAGAAAATATCACGGCTAGGATTAAGGTATCTGAATAATTTTTATGACCGTTGCTCATTATTTCTAAACACACAGAAATGCATTTTATGCAAATGAATATGAAATTCCTTCAAAATGCAGATTCAACTTAAATGGAGCTAATGGGCTCCCCCCAGCCCCCTCCCCCCACTCCCTGCCCAGGATGATTTATGTTACTGAACTGGGCATGGGTGTCATACCCTGAACTGCCTGAACCACCCTCCTCCAACAGCCTTATTCACATGGAAAGGAAACCAAATGACTAGGATCACCCTTCAGCGACTTTAAAGCTCATGATGCTTCAACAGCAGCTGTGTTGCGAAACTGGAATGGAGTGCCACCCTCTCACTAATGAGGCTACCAAGTGTCTTTAGGTCTCCATGTTAGAGGCACTTAGTAAGCACCCTGCTTGGCAGGGACCCACGGCAGGTCGAAGCGATGGACTAATCACACAGGCTGGAATCAAATGGGCTGGAAGAATCTGGAGACTTGTGGCCCGGAGGAATGTAATTCATGCAGAAAAGCGTTGTCAGAGCAAGGCCAGGGAACCTCGTGGGAAGAAAGCAAAATAAACAGTTCAACAAAGAAAACAAAGAAGGGCCAATAGCCTTTTCTAAAGCTTGAGTACACTGAGCCTTCAGTGGGGCCCTGGGACAAAGGCCTCATCAAAGAACGCCCTTGCAAAGCAAACAGACCAAGAAGGATGTTTCTTTCTGATACACTTGGGGGGGAAGGGGTAGACTCCACTTTTCATTCCTTGCAATTCAGTGTTCACATACCTCCCTCCTCCCAACAAACAGAGAAACAGCATACAACAATAACCAAAATAACTGCAAAGTCCTATGTCTGCCTGGGTCAAAAGATGGGGCAAGGCGGGAAGGTTAACCCAGATTACGTAGGGCGTAATGTATCTTCTGACTGTTCTTCAGATCACAGGAAGCCCTTGGCAAGTGCACGAACTGCCCAGGTCAGACCCACACAGCCTGCAAGCCACATTCTAGAGAATGGGGCCAGACCCACGAAATGCTCAAGGACTCCATGTAGAAAATCCTCTCATGCAAATAGCATATGACATTCACAGGGAGGGTAACTATCCGACTTGGAGAGAAGCCCTCCGTGGGCTTAGCACTGTCTTTTACAGGAAGTTGGACCCCTTTTTTCAGCCCCCACACCCACAATTCCCGATTTCCAGTGGAACGCTGACTTAGATCATCCGTCTCTGAATACACGTAACTACATGTATCGCTGTGTCCTGAAATCCAAAGACTGAGGTGACCCGATTTTGGTCATTAAAACAAGATTAAAATACTTTAGACTGACCTTCTTGTCCCCTCTTGACTACTTCCATTAAGAAGGAAGATCATGTGTACTAATCCCAAGGACAAACTGAAATTACCACACAGAAAATGGATAGAAGTGAGCTCTGTGTGGATGCATAGAATACATAATATATGTAGTCAAATAATGAAGATACAGAGAATACTTACTTTAAATTGTAAAAATCCAATAAACATATTAGGTACATAAATAATACATTCCAATATACAGCTGACCTTGAACAAAATACAGGTTTGAAATGTGCAGATTCACTTACCTACAGATTTTTTTCAATAAAACAGCATATTACAGTCAATGTGTTTTCTCTTTTGTGATTTTCTTAACATTTTCTTTTCTCTAGCTTACTTTATTGTAAGAATACAGTATATAACACATACAACATAAAAAATATGTATTAAAGAACTGTTGCCGTTACTGTTAAGGCTTCTGGTCGACAGCAGGCCGGTTAGCAATTAGGGTTTTCAGGGAGTCAACAGTTATACCCAGCTTTTCAACTGCATTGGGGGGTTGGTGCCCCTAATCCCCACATTGTTCAAAGGTCAACCATAGTTCTAACATTAATCTGTTATATCCCAGGCAAATATGATGTAAGAAACCTTTTAAAATCAGACTCCCTCTCAGAGCTCTGATAGTCTTTGTAACTAATTGACAATTTTGAATTTGTTTCTGAAAACTTTTACTGGTGTGCACCACTTATGTGGCAAACGTGTAGGCTAGGAATATGGGAATTTTGTTCTAAGGGGGAGCCAGAGAGTACTTTGAATAGAGGCAAGAGGCATTTTAGTAAGCCCGGAATGCTTTCTTTGGACTCTGTCTTAAAATGTAAATCATATTCAAGCAACATGGTTTGGTGATTTGTTTTGCAAATGAGGCAGATCATTTAACTGCTAGTGCCTCTCTCTCCTGCTCCCTCCACCCCTCCCCCCCCCCCCCCCCCCCCCCCCCGGCCCCATGTAATAGAGATGCTGTTCATTTCTGATGAACTTGGCGATATTTGGGTACTATTTGAATGTCCTAAGAAGAAGAGTATTGGTGGTTCCCTGGCTAGACCCTAACTCATTCCCAGGCAGCGGGAGACGCACATTAGCCGTGTAAGGCCCTGGGGATCACTTAACCTGCAAGGACTTAAGGTAACTCCTTCAGGCAGAGCTCTGACTACCAGGGGGTGACGGGGCCTGGGGAGGATGGGGCTCCTTAGGAACTATTCACAGGTATAACTACTGCCCGGTGCCACAGGGCTCTCAGAGGTGAATCTATAAAACCCCCTTTAACTGTGATTCTATACAATAATGCATTTTGGTATTAGTTTAGATTTTCAGATTGAGGCTAAACTTCCAATTCCCTTAGAGCAGTCCCAATGGAGAACTTTTTAATGAATTTGTGATCTCTCTGAGGCTGTATAATTAAGTTTTAAATATCTATAACTTATAAACATGTGAAATGCTGCATAAACCAGAATATTAAGTGACTGGATTTTAGAATATCTGTGGTGTTAGATTACAGACCTTTATTTTTTTTTTTTTCTTTACTGGAAATGCACTCTCATGCCCTAAAGGCAGTTTCTGCCACTTCTTAGCTATTCCTGCACATTCTTTTCTTCGTGTGTGTGTGTGTGTGTGTGTGTGTGTGTGTGTGTGGAGGGAGACAGAGACAGAAAGGAGGGGAGAGGCAGCAGCAAAGGGTAGAGATCTAGCATTGCACTTGATGTATTTCCATACCAGAGTTTCAAAAACCATGCGAGCTGGGTTAGCTCAGGAAGCAAACATGGGACCAATAAACCATGGGACCAAGGTGTGGATTTTTACCCAAATGCAATGTAATGATACCCATTACTATTCTGATATGTCTTTAACAAAGATTACACCAAAACTACAAATGGTCAAGATCTTTTTTTTCAATGTTCTTTTCAATACAGTTATCTAATAAATGTTCTGCCAAAACACTCCCCTAACTTTAGGACTCAGAGAATGTGTTTCAAAACTGACCTTTTCCCCGATGCTTCCTTTCCGTATGCCCAGGCCCGTGGCATCACCAAAGATGCAAAGATCTTGCTCATGTGTTACTTGAGATTCAGAAAGTTAGCAAGGGCAGGTTTCTGGAAACAAATCTGCGACCATTTTATTTGCTGACATATGAATATGGTTGGGGGCAGGGATAGGGATGCGAGAGTAACAAAAAAGAAATGAGTGACAGGCAGTCCTGTGTCATAGGCCTTTGTTCTCCTGGGGAAAGGTCTGAAATGAACTCAGCCTGCTGTGCTGCTATAGGAAATGGCATGTCTTTGTTTAGGTGGAAAAATCGGGTTCTGTTACCTAAGTGAAGGAGAGAGGGCCACGGTGGGCAGGGCGGCTTTGGTCCGGGTGGTATTCATCACAGGGAACTCACCTGAAAGTGTCTTCCCTTTGGGACAAACCCCGTTCAAGTTCCATTTTCTCAAACGCATATTTTGAAAAATAAATACAACCATGGCAGTAAATTTCTGTTTTCTTTGAAGCCAGGCTTAACATGAGTGGAAGCATTGTACTCAAAGAAAAAAGTCTGTTACAGTCCAGTAGCCCCCAGGCCCCCTGCAACAGGTTTGACAGCAGGCTCTATAGAGCCGGCGGCTTCCGGTTCAGTGACCGTGAATACCTCCAGTCAATATCTGCTCCCAGACCTGACCGCTGAGCGCAGCACAAAGAACATAGGAATTTTATCCAAGAAGCTGCCGCTCAGACTCTGTGAATGTGCGCTATAATTAGGGCCTGCTTTCTCTGCAACTGATGACCGAATTCAATATTTCAGTCATTAGAAATACTGCAAAACAGAAAGAAGTGCTATGCCCTTGGAGTATAGGTTTATTTGTTTCGTGTTCATTTCTTGATGCAGAATAAGAAATGTGTACTGGTTGGTCTAAACTTAGGCCGCCGGGCTCACTCAAATGTCTAAAGTTTCAGGATTGAAACTCGCCCACCTTTTCATACTTCCACAAGGAACTTTGCATGAAGGTGGTCTAAAATCGTTCTTGAAAATTAGGCAGGCTTTCCATTTTTTCCGTTAATCATGAGAAATGATAACCAAACAATAAGAGCTATTTGCTTTTTTTTTTTAATTTTTTTTTTTAACGTTTATTTATTTTTGAGACAGAGAGAGACAGAGCATGAACAGGGGAGGGTCAGAGAGAGAGAGGGAGACACAGAATCTGAAACAGGCCCCAGACTCTGAGCTGTCAGCACAGAGCCCGACGTGGGGCTTGAACTCACAAACTGCGAGATCATGACCTGAGCCGAAGTCGGACGCTTAACCGACTGAGCCACCCAGGCTCCCCCAAGAGCTATTTGCTTTTTTAAAGTGACATGACAGGCAATGGAAAAGGGTTGGGATTAGCAGTATGAAAGTCTAAAAGAAGAAAATACTGTGCACGTGTTCACTGATTAAAAAGAAAGAAAAATATAGGGCACCTGGGTGGCTCAGTTACTTGAGCATCCGACTCCTGATTTCGGCTCAGGTCATGATCTTACAGTTCATGGGATCGAGCCCAGCATCGGGGCTCTGCTAGAGTCTGCCTGGGATTCTCTCTCCCCCACCACCACCACCCCATCCCTCCCTCACTTGTTCATTTTCCCTCTGTCTCTCTCTCTCTCTCTCTCTCTCTCTCCCTCCCTCTCTCAAAATAAATAAACTTTAAAAAAAGAAAGATAAAGCATAAAAAGGGGACAAAGGGTAGGGCTGGAAAGGGGGTGTTATTTTCGATTGGGGTTGGCAAAGTATCTTTTAGGCTTTGCAGGCCATATTCTCTCTGTCTCAGGTACTCAACTAGGCCCTTGATTGCTAAAGCCACCACAGACAACAGTAAACGTGGCAGTCGCTGTGTTCCCATAAAACTTTATTCACAAAACTAGGCCATGGGCCTGTACTGGGCTTACAGGGCAGTTTGACAAACTGCTCAGTTGATGGTCTTCAAAGACGACCTCTCAGATAAGGAGACATCACTGCAGACAAATGTACGACATGAGGGAGCAAGCCATGGGTATCTGAGGGAAGACGGTCCCAGGAAGACACATGTGGTGACCTAGTCCAACATGGCTTACGTTCTATACAGTACACCGTTATAATCGCTGACCATTATTTACCCATGTTTTAATACAGTCTTCTCAAGTGTAAAACTGTTAGGCTTTGCCCAATAAGCTACCAAGCTGATGAACCACAATTTACCAGCCCACCCCCTATGGCTGGATATGTAAACTTGCCAGTTGTTTGGTGTCCCAAATTCTACAGCCGCAAACATTGATGTGTATCTTATTTTTCAAGCCATTGATAGGCTTATCGGGTCAAAAGGCTTTTTAAGGCTCTTCACGCTGCCGTATTTCCTACCTTAGAAATCCGCATAAGACACTGACAGCCAGTGACACTGAAAACTTCCTATTGGGTACTGTTACAACTATTTGTGTTCATCGAGGAAGCATAGACTAGACCAGCAAAATCTGCAGTGTTGATTTTCACAAGCAGAGGAAAATAGTCAAGTATAAAGGGGGTCGTAACATCTGATGCACTATTTACTCCCAAGCCTTGTAATCTCTCTGGGTCAAGGCCTCTGTATCTTTACAATAAGGTTGGTAGTATCCACCCCATCATAGCATTGCTCTAAGAATTATAGGAGATAATTATGTCAAGTGTCTAAAATTGCACCTCGCCCATAGTTAATTAGGCAAAAATGTCATATAACAGCTATGGCCATTATATATTTTCTCACGTTGTATTAGAATCTATTCATTTCTTCCCCCCCCCCCCCTTCTTTTTGGAAGTGTGCTATCCTTTTTAGGTTTTCCATTTAAGATTGTTAATTTCATTAACTTTATTTCCATATGAAGGGCCGGGGAAGCAGCAATAAATGTATATTAAATGGTACCCAGTCACATTAGGTGCCTATGGACTTTACCACCAGTAAATGATTTAGTACCAGGGAATGCATTGCACTAAGGAGCATCACATCGCTATAGGTGCTCCTAATATAATCTTAATATTAATTAAGCTTTTGATTTTGAGTTCTAAGTGTGCTAGCCTTGTTGGCATAAAGGTGATACACTCTAACAATAGTAAACAAACAAAAACAGGAGAAAGACGTTGGCAGTGATCCTCCAGTGGCCTAAGACAAATAGCCCATCATCATTCCTGAAAAGAATATTTATGCATAAGGCGTGGATCTGGCCCAGCAAATGCAAAGAAACACACAGACAGTCTTTGTACTCAAGAGATGTAATTATAATCAAGTTCATTTCTTCTTTTTTTTTTTTTTTTTTTGGCAGGGCAAGTGGGTGTTACACAATATTTGCTATAGCTATTTGATGGAATCTGTCATTGTACTTTACCAGTCCTAATAATGTTTACGGTAGAGCACTGAATGGAAAAAAAGGACTTTCCTTTGTTTATCTTACTTATTACTTTTTTAGAGAGAGAGAGTGTCCACAAGCAGGGGAGGGTCAGAGGGGGAAAGAGGGAGAGGTGGGGGAGGGAATCTCAAGCAGGTCTGTGCTCAGTGCAGAGCCTGACAGGGGACTCAGTCTCACGACTGACCATGAGATCGTGACCTGAGCCAAATCAAGAGTCAGACGCTTAACTCACTGAGCCACCCAGGCACCCCTACTTTGTTCATTTTAATTCTTTCTTTTTTTAAGTTTATTTATTTTGAGAGAGAGTGTACTTGAGTGGGGGAGGGGCAGAGAGAGAGCAAGAGGAAAAAATCCCAAGCAGGCTCCAAGGCTGTCAGCTGAAGCCCAACACAAGGCTCCATCCCATGAACTGTGAGATCATGACCTGAGCCAAAACCAAGAGTCAGACACTCAACTGACTGGGCCACCCAAGCACCCCTACTTTGTTAATTTTAAACTGTACTATTCAAACAGTCCAAACTGGTTATGCCCCCAAATACAAATACAAGGTTCTGATCAATCTCTGTACTTTACTGGAGGGAACAGAAAGAAAGAAACCACTATCATGTGTATGGGCCCATCACAAAATTTTAAGTAAGTGGCCAGACTGAAGGCTGCTTTGAACAACTTACATGTGCTCATTATAGGGACAGGACCTAGGAAGACAAGCCAGGTGCTGATTTCAGGGAGGGCGGGAAGAAAAGAGGGAAGGGAACTGAGTAGCAGCACTGGCCACCTCCTTGCTCTTCCTTTGTCTAAGCTTTTACCATAATGATGCATCTTTTCTTTGACCTTTCTCTCCCTGGAAAGAAATGTATTTATTCATGCTCCAAACTTGCTACTCATCTTCCTGCTCTCCTCCCTAAAAGGCAGTCACAATCATGGGGCAAAGCCTTACTTATTTCCAGAGCACTCGATGTCACAGCTAATATTAATGATCGGCTGTGCACGGAGTCCTCTCCCCAGGCGCCAGGCTGCAGACCACTTTAAGTAGGAGGGACACCTCTTCTTGCTTAGGTGGAATAATTCCAGTGAGTCGGGCAGCCCCGGGAAGAGCCACATTGACTCAAGTGAGAGAATAAAGAGCCGCCGAATAAAACAGAGCATGAGCGCTCATTTCTCCAAAGAAGAGGGAAGATGAAACTGGCTTGCTGAAATGAATGAGTGACGTGGATGGTGATATGGGGCAGCCTATGTGGCTGCAGGCTTGGGCACAGTGTGGCACACACCCACAGCTCCAGACAAGGGCAGCTCTAGGCTCAACTGGCAAGCTCTGTGGGGCTTCGATTATTGTAATGGGTTAGTCACTAAGGACCCCGCTTAGGAAAATGAATTTCAGAGTTCATTATGAAGCAAATGGACTGACTGTCTGAAATTCAATTCATATTGGTCCATAAATGAGACAACTCTGGGTCAAAAAAAAATTTATGTAAAAGACAGACATTTCTCCCAAGTAAAAATCCAGAATAAACGTGGAATTTAAAACTTTATAATTTGCGTTTCTATTAATACACTATGTTTAGTTTATTTTTATCTTTATTTTTTTAGAGAAAAAGAGAGAGCACCTGCACCTGCAAGTAGGGGGGAGGGGCGGATGAAGGGAGGGAGAGGGAGAGGGAGAGAGAGAGAAAATCTTAAGTAGGCTCCATGCTCAGCCTGGAGCCCGACCCTGGGATCATAACCTGAACCAAAATCAAGACTCGGATGCTCAACCTACTGAACCATTCAGGCGCCTCTAGTTTTTAAAAGGGAGCGTGCTTAAATGAATTCTAACTCTAATTAAAAAAAAAAAACAAAAAAAAACAAAACAAAAACAAAACATGCACTCAAAATGCAAGAGAAAGAGTACTTTCTTCATTGAAGCAAGGTAAGTCACTCAAACATCCAACTGTATTTTGGGGGAGAGGAGCTTTAATATTGCGATTGTCTAAATTTCCAAGTGAAATCTGAAAATACAATAATGTTTGGCCAAGAGAGCATCACCCACCCCCACAGATTACAATAAGGCCTCCTGGAGTTATGCAAGGCTGCACCCTGATAACCACGCAAGGCATGGAATACACAGAAGACCAGGAAGGAAAAATCTGCTTGACTCTGGATATACATTCAGGTTCTGTCATTAATGCTCCAAAAAATCTCAGTAATATAATAAGATGCATTCACTGGTATTTTTCCAGAACATTACACTTTTCTAGATCTATCTACTGGGCACAAGTCCTGGTGAAGTCAGTGGGGAGTAACTTTCAGAAGAAAAGGGGAAATCCCCCACCTCCAATGTTTCTTAATTTCCAAACTACTTCAATTAAGTAAACACAAAGCAGGAATCATATATTTTATATGACAACCTTTCTGCGACAACTCAAAGAAAGATGATGTCTACATTCCATGTCCCACTTGTAAGTCCATGAATTTAAAATCATGATTCTGAGTTAAGAAAGGAAATACTAGCAAATTCTACGATTATTTCCAGGACACTCAAAACAATGTGAGTTTCTAGACTCTGGTCTACACTGCCAACCGTACACTGTGGACAATGCCCTGAGAGTTAAGTAGGGTAAGCTAAAGGCATTGCATTTAACAAGCTGGGTTCTAAGGGACGCATTTCAGTACATATTTATAAGGCTTGGTGGTTATTATTAGGCTGTAATTGTAGTTGTTCTAACACCTAATAAGCCATGGTTGGAAAAACAAAGGCAGGTTAATTTGTGATTTCCTCTACTCATTCAGAGGCAAATTAAGTGTCAAACAGCTAATACAGAACATATTTCATTTTATGAGATTTTAATTTAATTCTGCACCATATCGTTGATGCCTTAATATAGGGTGGTTTATCTAAAAAGAGAAGCAATTTATAAACCTCTTTCAATAGAATCTTTAATGATAGGATATGATAGCATAATTATCACAGTGCCTGCCATCCTTCTAAACAGAGATCTGTCAGTATTTCCATCATCAACACAAATCCTGTTTTCAAGAGACTTATAATTTAATTTTTAAAGCTGGCACCAGAAGGACAATTATGTGTACAAAATAATGAGAATATCCTCAAATTCTGTCTTCTTATAATTAAACATGTTTATTCTAAAAACTTTGTAAGCTCACTTGGCCTCATTTTCTATGAGAAAATTATATAGCAAGCATGTTGGAACTCACGTTCTAGATGAAAGCATTTTACTTTTCCAGGATACTGCTTTACCCCTAAGCATAGATGTGCTTTTTTTTTTCTTTTTAAATTTTTTTAATGTTTATTTCTTTTTGAGAGAGATAGAGAGAGCACGTGCACAAGTGGGAGAGGGGCAGAGAGAGGGAGACAGAGGACCGAAGCAGCTCCATGCTGGCAGTAGAGAGCCTGATGTGGGGCTCGAACTCACGAACCATGAGATCGTGACCCAAGCTGAAGTTGGATCCCCAACTGACTGAGCCACCCAGGCACCCCCAGAGGTGTTTTAAGATTCTAGCAACCAAGCCATACTTGCCTAGATTACTCTCCGCTCCTAAAATGATCACAGGCGTCTACTTATAACACCTCAGAAGGTGCAAAGGCAAGAAGGGATTCATGACTGAGCGAGGCGAGTGTTTCTGAGGCCCCCACTTCCTGGAATGCTAACCCCCAACATTTGTTTAGAGCTCTATGCTCTTAAAAGCATTCACATGAACATGACTTCATTGAACTCTTCCTGCAATCTGAGAGAGTCGGGTAAGGCAGAAAACTTCATTTCCAGGGGATGAAACCAATCCACTCGAGGGTAGGTTACCAGAGTTCCCAGCATAGGTGAGCGTGAATAAAGAAAGAGTTGGGTATTGGAGCTCATCACGACTCCCAGATGGGCCACCTGAGTGTTACTGAGCACCTTTTTCGCAAGGTACCTGGCAAAATGAGGAACAGCCTCGGGGGATAGCCAGTAGGGGTGATACCTGAATTAGAACTTGAGGATGAGGAGTTTTAAGCAGGAGTCTGCCACCCCACCAGCGAGGGAAGGCCACTGAGGGCAATGCATAATGCATAAGGAAGATTCTGTTACAAAGGCACACGGGATCTGAGATGTCCCCTAGCCTTCTGGAGCCAACTGCATAAGCTCATTGTCCCCACCCAGATCCCTGCTAAGGACTAGCAGTCCCAGGAGGGCACAGACCCACCTTCTCACTATGCTCTGCACACAGCAATGGCACTCCTCTCAGAGCTCTCTGGGGCTCCTCTGTGGGCCTCAGGATTATCTACTGGCCCTATATTATGAATTTTGATAACTATCTGTTTAGGCAGCTAGCAAACAATTCGGTCCATTGCTGTGAAAGCATCCTAAGGCTTGGTTGGAACACCAGGAAGTCCTGAAATCTATAAAAATCCCAGCTCAGCAGTCATACCTGAGATGCAACCCCCAACCCCAGGACTTTCCAAACTTGACCTGCCTCATCTTGTGGTGTTTTTATCACAGGTGAGCTAAAACTGAAGGTACAGCAATCAGGGTCTAGAACACAAGGTGTTGGCGACCTGAGGGCTTGCTACTGCATTCTGCCAAAGAACCAAGGCTTGGGATTTTTATTGGTAAACTCATATTTGAATTTAATAACAAGGCGAACTATAATGAACCCATAGGAATTAGTTCCTTCGGTCATATAAACTTATTCTGGTGGGGGTGGGGGGGAGGGATTGCTCCATAACAGGGTTTTTGAAAGAGTGAACAATTCTGAAATCCCACAAAAATCTGATTTAAGTCACCACATCACAGAGACTGGAGTCTGGGAGGAATCTGCCACCTGCATCACCAAGGTTGATCTGGCCCTCGCTGGCTCCGCACCACAGGGCAGGGCCTCGTCGGAGACCTTTGTGGTCCCATCTGCCCCACAAAACCTCCCTACAACGGGGTGAATGACATGGCAGGTTTCGGCCTGAATTTGGAATTTCCTTCCCTTTCTATAGGAGCTTTTAATTGGCCTCATGGTTTTATTTCAGTATATTTTTAGCAGGCTTCAGAACCCTGTAAATACTCACTCGTGTTCCAGTGAAAAGTCAAAGAATAAGTCACGAGTCTCCGTATTCTCTCTCTATAAATACCCACTTCTCCGTTAATGCTTATGGAAGTCTGCACCACAGATTTATTACTTACCTCCAGGCAAATCTGCTCTGAAATTACAATTCAATAATGGGGGATGGATCCAAAAAACTGTTGGTAAAATATTATATGTGTACTTGGGCATGTAGTTACGGCTGTTAATATCAATTAATTCTGTTCACAGAGGAGGACTTGTTTTAAAACAACTTCATTTTTCTTTGGCATATACGTAATTACACAGCTTAACTAA
This sequence comes from Lynx canadensis, assembly GCF_007474595.2. Classification (NCBI taxonomy): domain Eukaryota; kingdom Metazoa; phylum Chordata; class Mammalia; order Carnivora; family Felidae; genus Lynx; species Lynx canadensis. The sequence continues at coordinate 71,448,485 of NC_044304.2, read as the reverse complement.
TAGCCACGGAGATGCAATCTACCATCTAAATAACCAGCATTATTCTTCAAAGTATTATTTGTGCTTTTCTAACTTTACTGTCTCAGAATGAAGGGTGATTACCAGATCTAACTAGATGTATACATCAAGGCCATTAGTAAGGGAGAGCCCCTTCCAGACCGCAGCTCCAGTAATCACAGTATCTGACAATGTTTCTGGACATGACTACCAAAAAAATAGCATTGCAGTTTGCAAGCCGAATACTCTTTTTACCCCCAACCTGAGTAAGGTAATATTTATTTCCACAAAATGTTCTGCTTTCTTTTCTAATGTATGTTATCAAAGTCATGCTTTCCTCTTATCTTTGTGTAAATCGTGTGAGCGATCGCAAGCGCCATTTTGTTGGGGAGACATTCCCATCCGTCAAGTCACTGTTGGTGGACGCACCGTGGGGGGTTATGAAAATTTACCACAGCATTTTCATCATAATTCATTGGCGAGCCCTGGGACAGGACTTCCAGGTAATCTGAGTTTTAGCAGGAAAAACTTCAAACCCAATCTCTCCCAGATCCATATTCTGAGTAGTAACTTCCCATTAGGGCCCTACTTTTTTAATTTAGTATTTACAGCCCACAGAACACACGTCAGCAAAATATATAGTGAATACTTGCCAGCCACCTAGTGTGATAGGCATTCTTCAGGAAGCAACGGGGATTTGCTTCAGTGCATCCAGGAACAGATAGGCTTGCCGTATTGCAAAAGTAAATCTTATACTTCTATTACACCTTCAAAGCCGAGCAGCCGCACTGTTGACAAAAAGTCGTGAGACAGAAAAAGCTAGTATCCCGTGCTGCTTCATTAAAGGGTAAAGTTTTATTACTTACACATGCAATGGAGGAATCGGAGACGGGTCATAATGGTAACGCCCCTCATGATGTCTCGCATCAATCGGCACAGGAGGGTGGAATGCAGGAAAGAGATGAGAAGGGTCTGAAAAAGAACGAAAATCCAACATGGGTAAGAGGAACACCCTGAAACAGAATCCCAGCCCACGACACAACACCGTTATACTGTCTTGACAACTTGGGTGGAGTCCACTTTAAGAATTTGTGGAAGAACTCTTTAAAGTGCATTATGAGGCTACGGGTACTACGGAAGTATGACCGAGCGCACGGCACCTGAGAAGGTGGAGGCTAGGAAGGCAGTAAACCCAGACAGGAAAGTAAGAACAGGGAGTAATGTGTGTTCCACCCTGGGAGAAAGCCCAGAGGAGCACAAGGGCTGGAGGGAGCCACAAAACCAAAAGGAACGGACGACAAGACTCTTACTTTCTTTTAAATTGTACCGTCAAGTGAAATTTAGACAACGATGTAATACACATACTAGCTTCCCTTCTCCCATATCCCTGATGCTTTTTAAAGGAAGCAGTATTTTCTAAAGTCCCTGCTTGAATGCATGGGTCTACATACACGTTATGTCTACACTTACATATAAGTGTATGATACACACACTATTTTAAAGTTTAAATGCACGATCTCCTCCTTCCCGTCCTGGGCCAGACCTCCACAGTCCCACACAAGGGCAAGGGCAGCCAATCTATAGGCTAGCCAGAGAAATGCTACAGGGCCTGGCCGGAAGAGGTGAGCTGACCCCTCTCGGACTGACAAAGAGAGGCTGGGAGCAAACAGAGGAATGCTTCCCCCACAGCCCTGACATTCACCTTGGACCCCGACCAGCCTCCCTCCTGCTTAGGCTGGTGTTTAGAGTTTCCTGGGTTCCTGTGTGTGCACTTACTTCCGGCCGCTCCTCTACTTCACTACAGTAACGTAAGCACACGGTCTCCTACAAATCTCATCAAGGGCTTTTTTTTTTTTTTCCTAAATAGTGATTCACTGCAAAAGCTGAAGAGAATTTTGCCGCATTTTATTCTTAGAAGCACGGCTGATACTCGAGTTTTCCCTGAGTTTCAAGAAGCAAAGTGACGGAGCGAAGATGCGTCTCCACGGTGATGAGCCTTGCGTTACGGCAAATACGCCAAAGCCTCTCTTCAAATATTATCTCCCACACGTGTCTGTCCTGGCAGCCTGCACAGAACCATCCTGCTGCTACTGCCCCAGATCTTCCCCAGGAATTGATGTGCACACCAGAGGTGCCTCAGGAGGGCTTCAAGCATTTTCTAGACGTCTGAAGGTTTTGCCTAAACCTGAGGTAGCAGGTGGCGCAGAGGATCCCAAGAGAGGCGCTGCGAACAGGTTCTGAGTGGTGGCTGGAAGAAGTGACACAGAACCTCTAAGTGGGGAATGGGGGGCTGTGCCAAACACAGACCGGCACCCACACCGTGGATTTGCATAAGCCCCCATATCCGAGTATTAGGTGTGCATGGGGTGACTTTAGGTGTTTTTTCATTTTCCTCCCTATGCATTTCTCTTTTTTCTAGATTTTCTTCAACAAGCATCTCTTAGAATGTAAACATAATAAACTCTTTTAATTTTTATGTTTATTTATTTTTGAGAGAGACAGAGAGTGAGCAGGGGAGGGGTGGAGAGAAAGGGAGACACAAAATCCAAAGCAGGCTCCAGGCTCTGAGGTGTTAGCACAGAGCCCGAACCTACAAACCCGTGAGATCATGACCTGAGCCAAGATGCTTAATGGACTGAGCCACCCAGGCGCCCTATAATAAAGTTTCAAAAAAAATTATGAAATCTTACTTCTCTTGTGTTGAACTTTGCCCTGGCTGCCTTCCTTTGAGAATCTACAAGTATGGTTATGAGGAAAAAATATAGTAAGAGTGAAAAACCATTGACGCAGTGTTGACCGAACCAAGGAGGTGCCCAAAGCTATGGCTCCACCAGATTTGGAACGTTTCTTAGAAAACTTGTGGGATTAGAAGAGGAATATTGTAACAAAAAGGTCAATTACTGACTGCATCCTGTGCTCCTTGTAAGATGAAGGTGGGAGGAGTGGCAAATAGGGAGAGGAGGCATCATCCTGGTATGGTCAGGGCACTGCCATTGCGATACCACAAAGTGTAAGCCACTGTATAAATTCCACATGAAAAATCAATAATATATACAATTTTTAAATTGAGAAAGAGAGCACGAGCTTCTATTTGTTTCCCTTTTGATTTAGTCTAAAATGATAAGCAGGCTCCATGCTTGGCATGGAGCCCAACTCAGGACTTGAACCCACCACCTCATGACCTGAGCCGAAATTAAGAGTCGGACAACTCAATCCACTGAGCCACCCAGGCACCCTGAAAAACTCAATTATATTTTAAGTGCACCACTTAGGACTTAAATCTAAAGGATGTGGGAGTTGCTCTTTTGTAATGCAAATCTTGGTAGCTGGAATGCTAAGTGGGAAAGTTTACCCCACACTGTTGTCACATTCAGTGTGCCACGTAAGTCAGTCATCCTGCAGAGCCAAAATGTCCGACCTCACATAACCATTTTCCATGAAAATTAATCCATCCTTCTGCAAACAACATACAATCGACTGCAGCAATCTTTCTCACTAGCTTGAAGGTCTGACGCACATTCAGTAAAATATTTCCTGGTTTTAAATTCTGAAACAGGCCTAAATGAGTCAGATTCCAGTCAGATAAGGCGGTTGGCCACCAGACATGGGGGCGGCTCTTCTTTCTCTTCTCCTCTTAGGGGTCGCTGCTCCTGCAAACGTGCTGGCCTCCAGCAGACTTCGAACTCGGCACACTGTCATCAGCTCTTAGCAATCAGAGAAACAAACCCCCTAGCACTGTGTTTAAGTCAAGCATTCACAGAGTCTGACCCTCCTCCTAAGACTTTCTCCTACACATTTTCCATGGCCGCAGTGAGGGACGTTGTGACAAACACGTCAGAGCTGGAGGATCTTTTCACTTCTCTCCTTGCTGGCTCTTGGCCGTGGACTGCGTGATTCAATTCTCTCCACCAGATAAGTGGGTGTCGACTGTATCTGATTTTCTCTATGTGGGTTCAGCGATGAATTACGACGGGGCGCAAATCCACATTTTTCATATACGCGGGGCTCGAAACGTGTGGATTTATTCCACATTCGGTATCTGCCTCAGACATCCAGGAAGTAACACTCCTTATCGTTTGAGTATTGATAATGAAGTGCAGTGATTATGTGCACGCAGGCAAAGACCAACCTGTTAATCCTATAAAATCAAGGGTGTACCCAAGCAGCATAAAAATCTCCTCCCCAGGAAAACCTGGAAGGGCTATTGTGGACATCTGAAAGGCACTGCCACCTTTTCACTTTCAAGAAGTTAGTGTGTCTAACAAGATTTTAATTCACTCTTATTCTCTCCCTCCCTCCTTCTTTCAGAACCAAGGAGCAAACGGCCCAGTGCCGCAAAACTCTTTTGAGAGGAAAACAGAAGACACAATTATTGGGGCATTTTATAGTCATTTCTCACTGTTGAGTTTGGTGTTTGGTGAGCTTAAAAATTTAATTCTGACTGGAAGTATGTGATTGTTTATGTCCTAAGGAAATCTGCGAACTGTGCATTCTGGAATTAGGGTAAATAAAGAACAAAAATTAATGGATCTCATCGGACTTGAGCAAAGACATCTGGCCTCAGTTTAAGTATTTTACAGTTTCTATTTGTCTCCCTTTTGATTTAGTCTAAAATAACTTCTCCTGGACTAACGAACATCTGTGCAAACAGTTACACTTTGTGGGTCGCTTATCTGTGGAGACCACACCTCGGAAGCTACTTTCTGGGAAACTGCGATGGAACATCCCTCTTCCAGCTCGAGACATGCTTGAGCACAGCTGCACGGTACCGACGAAGGAAAAAAAAAGAGTTCGATCCTGTGCTGTAACACCCGTGGCATCACGTGACATCGACCCTAACACATTTCTCAAAAATAAAAAAGTTCCCGAATCCTCCAACGCTGGGTGCTCTCCTTGCCTCTTGGCTCGTCGCCTCTGCGCGGATGATCGGCAGCGTATTCCATCACGGGCCCAAGAAGCTGTCCAAGAAAACCCACGCGACAAGCACAGGCCCGTGTCGCCAGCAGCCACCATAATTATCCCCCTCATGGGTTATTATTTACACATGAGCAGCGCAGCTGTGCACATCATAACTCAAGTGTATGTGCAATAAGTCACCGCACCGCGGCCATCTCCTGTTCTGGCCCTTGACAAAACACCACATGATGACTTTTCCAAAGTCAGGGGAAAACTGCTGGAGCAGAAGGAAGTGCCACTAAACCTGGCTGCCTCCTATTTATCATACAATTTCCTGACTGATGGTTCCACAAACCCGCTGCTAAGTGCTGTGTACTCTACTGTCAGCAAACTAACGGGCTAAATGGAAGACAGGGAGAGTAATGTGCAGAACTGGTGGAATCAATTTTACTGAGGGAATTAAAATTCTACCAGGTGGGGGTGAGTCTGCGGAGCCGCGGTAAGCAGTCAACTGTACATGCTTATGGTTGCAAAGATGATTTATTGCATGCTTGCAAGAGGCTTGACTATTAGACTAAAATTCCTCTTCTACTAAACCGAGACTTGAAGAGTGTGTGTTATCCGAGGCTCCAGTGCAATAGTCTTTAAACCCCATAAATATGTAATTGGCTTGACACGTGTTTAAATGGAAATGCATAGTAAAAATATTTGTGCTGGGTATCGTCGTCGGTATTCGGTTTCGTGCTGCCTGTCATCATACCGCGCATTAAGGATCTCATTAGGAATGAGAGGCATTGATTTTTAGGTCTCTGCACAACAGCCTGGGTTGATCATAAAACCTGTAGCCAGAGAAAGACACTTGGAGATTTATCTTCAGTTGCATCTTTCTCCCCAGAAAATAGTTTTAGTATCCTCAGGCTGGAAGATCTCTTAGATGCCATTCTGGAAAACTGCCTTTTAAGGCTTGAAATTTCCATATAAAAATCGTAGATTAAAAAAGAAAGATCAAAGTAGGCTCACTTCGTGCCCTAAAGGAGGATGATTCACCAGATGGCACTTGAGTGGCCGAAAGTACCCAGGAAATAGCACAGGGCCCACAAGAGCAAAGTGCCCAAGTTCTCCTGGCTTATTTAAATACTGAAAGCGTTTGCACATTGACTTCGGAAGTTATTCGAGAACGGAACTAGAGATTATTTTTCCTGTCATTAGGGTAAACCCTGCCCGTAGGAATGTCCAGTCCCCCCAGATTCACTCAATTGCCTATCATCAGCAAAAATATCATTAAAACCCCACGTGGCCAACATCCACTATACCAGAACCAAAATAATCACCCAGTGACTACCAAATGAGAGGTCTCAAGGAGGACAGAGAGAGAGAGAAAGAGAGAGAGAGAGATAGAGAGAGAGACCCTTCCTCCTCCAGTGAGATGGTGAAGAGTTAACAGGGCCTTGTCTCCCCCCCTTCTGCTTTGGGCATCTCCAACCATCACATAGATGCCTGCAAGACCTTTGCCTGGGCTCAGTGGCCTGAAGGAGGCATCACCCAGTAAACGGACTTTAACACCCAGGCTCCTTCACACAAAAAAATCCTTGTATTCCCGCCCATGGGCAGGAACATGCTTATGAACAACATGGCACCAGAAAGGAGATGATCTAGCCCCTGGGGACACCCCAGGGACGCCTGACCGGGAATGTGTAGAACAACAAGGCAGTCTATGGCCCTCCTAGTCTGCAATGAGTGGAATCTTATGAGTGGCATCCCACAGGGATCAGCTGTGAACCTGCTGAAACCTCGCCCAGTGGTCACCCCATGGAGCAAGAGGAATCTTCTTTCTGGTCTTACATGAATGTGAAATGGAACCAGAAACATCTCCAGTGTCATTAGCGTATATCATCTTGTTTATAAGGCCTTCTGGAGCGTGGTGCAAGTTCTAAGAAGTTGGTTCTAATACAATCTAGAAATCCATAGAGATGTCTTGCACTTAAAAAAATTTTAAAAAGATTATTTTGTCACTTTATACCATGGCAAGAGCCTTAACTTGCAAAGAATATGCTTTGGGAGGGATCTGCTAACTACCGTGTGTGGGCCAGCTTTTGCAAATAAAGTTTTTATTAGAATACACGTATGCTCTTTTGCTTACAAATTGCTTATTTCTGGGGCGCCTGGGTGGCGCAGTCGGTTAAGCGTCCGACTTCAGCCAGGTCACGATCTCGCGGTCCGTGAGTTCGAGCCCCGCGTCGGGCTCCGGGCTGATGGCTCGGAGCCTGGAGCCTGTTTCCGATTCTGTGTCTCCCTCTCACTCTGCCCCTCCCCCGTTCATGCTCTGTCTCTCTCTGTCCCAAAAATAAATAAACGTTGAAAAAAAAAATTTTAAAAAACAAATTGCTTATTTCTGCTTTCACACTACAATGGCAGAATTGACTAGTTATGACAGAGAACACATGTTACCTATGTGGCCTTTTACAAAAAATTGTTTGACGGACCCTGTCCTAGAATACCACAATAAAGTAATTTTCTGAGATTCTTACTTTTCGGAAAAACCGCCCGCCAATTTTTCTCTCCTATCCATGTAGTTTTGGAGTGACAACACTATATATGTGAAGTACTTATGTGTCACTTTGTGTCACTTAAAAACATCTTTATAGTAGGAGTTTCCATGCTAATAATTATTCTGAAAAGGGATACTTACCCAGTGATTTTAGCAAAACCTATGCCAAATAAATTCTAAGATAAGCACGATGATGGATGAAATTGACTATAAATCTAGCAAGTAGCAGCAATAATCATTTACACTTGCAAACTTGTTCCCTTATAAACTAAGTAGCATATACACAAAATTTCATAGAAAGTTAATAAACAACAAAAACTATACTATTTCTAAAACCCAATCAATTTTACTTTTGGCAACTATCCAACATTCCTGAACCCTCTTGTATCAATTTCTATGGGCATTCCCCACTACTCAAATAGCAATCTTTCTATCATTTCTTCCATGCAAGCACATAGGCATATTACTTAATATTTTAGACCTTGATGCTACCCAGCACTACACTCCGGTCATACCATAATCCATCCACACCATGCTTCCAAACAAACATAATCATGTATTTCCACGAGAAAATGACAAATAGCCCTCTGCCTTTACCACCTCAAACGTGTCCTGGGTAATGAACAAATAAAATGGCTGATTTCTCTCCTTTTTGGTTCCTTCTGACTTCCTTCATCAGCAAGCCTTTGCACATTTCTCAGCCACAAATCTTATCCACTAGATTCCCAATGGCGGAAACAGACCACATCTACCTACTGGCCAACCAATGGAATCCTTCCATCCACCCTCTGGAATGTGTCTTGCCTATCTATGATCCCATATATGTGCATCCATGACATTGTTGTTGTTTCTCACTTTCCTGCCAGGATAGGAGAGAAAAAATAAAAAGAAGAAAAAGCAGCACAGAGAAATGAGAGATGGTTCACAGCCATCATGCCTAAACGGAATTCTCTGAGGGAAATCATGTGACAACATACAAGGAATCATTAAAAGTGACATTAAAAGTGACAAATCCATTTACTTTGAAATACGCTAACAGTGTATTTCCAGTGACAATCAGTAAGCCTGGAAATTAAAAGGTGGGAATTGATTACTAATAACAAAGTCTTCTATCAATGACGATTTATTTGTGCAGCACAATTCAAAAGCCAAATTCATAGCTCCAAAAATATACAGTAGGATTTAATGCTGATAAAATGAAAGCAGAGGATGAAATGTTTGCAGGAAAAATGTTTGGTATCTCAGATCTAACTACAGAGGCCTTGGAGACACAATGGACTCAAAAAGTTGCCTGGTTTAGTTAGCAAGCCAACAATTAATCAACAAAGGTAAGGTCTAGAAGTTGTATCCTATCCAAAATCAATCTACTCAAAAACTCCACTTTTTGACTGTTGCAAAATTAGCAGAAGCAGGTAGTGAAATGTGATAGCAAAGGAATACATTGCTTTATATTTTATAAAACTCATACACATTTCCTCATGGGATGCTCTTGGCAACCCTAAGAATCATTTCCAAAGCTTTATTATTATTCCCCTCAGTCTTGTTTCGCTTTATTCCCTATTATCATGATAATCCCGAGAACTAAGAAGGAAAACTTCCATTAGAAACTGCCCAGAAAATTAGAAGACCTACCCAACGCTGCATAAAACTAAGGCCTTGTGATCCAAGTTCATGCTCTTTTTTTTTTTTTTAGGTTTATTTATTTATTCTCAGGAGGGGGGAGGGTCAGAGAGAGAGAGAGAGAGAGAGAGAGAGAGGGAGAGAGAGAATCCCAAGCAGGCTCCACACTGTCAGTGTAGAGGACGATACGGAGCTCGAACTCACGAACCCGTGATTATCATGACCTGAGCTGAAATCAAGAGTCAGATGCTTAACCAACTGAACCACCCAGGCACCCCGTTGGTGCTCCTTCAATTTCCTTGGCAGAGCACACTGGAGGTGGCAGAATTCCAGGCACTATGAAGCCCCAACTGGAGTATCAATCCTGCTTCCAGAGTAGGAAACTCGAGGAGCTCTCTGGCACACAAACCCAGTCCCTCCTGGGAGGAGAAGGGGGGCCGACGTTCGGAGCATCAGGGAGTTTACCTGTGTCTTCCGTGTCCCACAGCACAGGACAATGCCACTAATCCAAGAGAGCCACTCATCCGAGTCCACTTGAGAAATATTTTGATGGCAATGGAAAACCAGGAGTGACCTCAAGGGTGGGCTGGATGGCGTCTTTGCGGCCAATGAGAAATAAATGCAGCATATATTCAGCTCAGTATCAGACAAGAAACTGTTGAAGAGTAGATTATTGATTCTCCCCTCCCCCTGACTTTAAAGTCCACTATCCACCCCATTTCTAGTTCCCATCAACCAATCCCCAAAGCTCTTCCAAAGTTTTCCCCCATGAACGGTGATTACTAATAATGAAAACAATCGCAAGTGTAAGTACAATTCACTGAATACCTGAATACGTGTCAGGTGCTGTACTAAGTCAGACTCACGACCTCGTTTCTGCCTTCCTAAGACCCTGGAGCACAGGTGTGAAGAATATGCCCATTCTTCCAGACAAGGGAGATGGTTACGGGTCTTGTCCAGGCAAACGCAGGAGAGCATGACATAGCCAGTGTCTTTTTCGCTCCAAAGCCAGTGCTCTGAGACTCTACTGACACTGTCAAGAGTTCAGGCTTTTTATCATTTCTTATCTAAACTAACGTCTCCAGACTTATATCCTTAAAACCTACACTGGCCATGTCCCTCCCTGCCCCCAAAGTCTGCAGTGGCCCAGGAGAACCTTCCCGATCCAATACAACCTCCCAGGGGCAGTCAAGGCCCCCAGTAACCTGGCTGCATCCAGAGACTCCCGCATGCTAGTGCTTCCATGCGCAGCCGTCCATTGTTTCTGACGCTGTCCCCTCACTCGAGAACAAACGCCCTCTTGCTCAACTCCTACTCTGTCTTCAAGACTCGTGCAAATGCCACCTGCTTAGTGAAGCTTCCCTAGGGACCCTCATATGGAATATTTGCTCCTTCTTCCCTTCTCGGGCATTCAGGTGGGGTGGGACCACCTGTGCAGTTCTGTCTGCACCTGCTCGTGCTCAGTCATTGCCTCTCCCACCAGACTCTAAGCTCTCAGACGGACCTTGCGCCCCTATGCAAGCGGTCTCCCTCGAACAAGTACGGGACCACTCAAGACTGAGCTGTAGGCATGGCTGTGAGAGATAACCGCTCCCAAAAAAAGACAAGCGCTTACTCTGTCCCGCTACCATGCCAGGAGACAAGGAAATGAGTCCCTGTCCTGGCAGGCACACTGTCAGATCAGGATTGTCCGCTTTCCGTCCCAGGCTATCTGGGGCACGGGGCCAGGTGGGGTGTCGGAACCCCATAAATGTTTATTATAAGAAAGGTAAAGGAGGCAGGGAAGACAAGGAAGGAAACTGAGGCCACGCAATGGCAGCGGTGGACCAGGCCAGTCTCCCACATGGGGGCTGCAGATTGCTCCATCACCGCACAGGCCTTCCCACAAAAGCAGGGGAACCCAGAGACGCACCTGCCATCTCTTTGCAATCCTCCCTGTGCAGGATTCCAGGTGCTGCCCACATTCAGAACATGCACAGGGCCATCTCCTGAGGGATGCCTGCATGCCCTGGGCAACGTCATCGCGGCCCTGCAGGGCTGCCTGCCACATAGCCAGTCACTTCATGTGGGCACACAAAGCCCCCATCCAAACCCACCCCGCTGCAGGCTGAGCGGACAATGGCGGATGCTCAGAAATCAATGCCCTCCCCACGTTGGGCCTTTTCCAAGATGCCGAATGTCCTTTTCCCGCCAAGAAAATGTTGATGCTTCAGTGAATTCAGGATACTTGAGAGGGCTAACACCCATATGGAAAAAGCTCTTTGACACAAAAGGTTGGAGGTCAAAAGTTTAAAAGCTCAGGACAGAAAATGACAGGGGCCCCTTTGCCCACACTCTCCCTCTTTTTGTCAATAACATCAAAGGCGCTGGCTAGCTCTTAATGCTATTATTGTTACGCCTTTGGAATCCATTGAAATTCCAGCACATTTATTGCACACCGGGAACACTGAAAGGCTCTACTTTCCTTAAACTCTGAATCCTCGCTGTCTATGAAGCCTCGTGAAGCAGGAGCACACAAAGCTTTTAGGCAAAGAGTTTATTTTAAGTGCTTCTTTCGCCATGATTGTAAAATAATAAAGCACACAAAGTGATCCCCTTGCAGGGATGAGCAAGGAAATGAGAGAGAAGGGGGAGAATCCACCGCCGATAGGGTAAAAAAAAAAAATCTCCTTCACATTTTTTGGCTCCTAGGAATGCAAGAACTGAAACGTTCTTCATTTTTCTTATATTACTCCTTCCTCCACAATCCTAGATGAGCTATTAGGCACATATTTTGCACATGCGTGCAAAGACATTGGCCACATTACCATATATCAAATGGGATCGCTTGAGGGACACATCTTTCTGCTTAAGAACAGTGCTCTATTAACATGGCATTGACCGCCATGGCATTCCCATCATTAATGATGGAGGTGACCAAAGTGTGGAAACACTCAATTCCTGAGACTTTCCCTGGTCCATGAATAAAGCTGAGCTTATCAACTCATCACACAGATAGTAGGGACCCAGGAAGGATGAAATTCAAAGGAAAAAAAAAATCAAAATCTATTTAAGGTCATCATAACCTCATGCCTGAACTCTCTCTCCACCCCTCCTGGAACAGTGGCCATCTGGCAGTGTGTCCTGTCAGCCCCTGACAAGCAGGGTCATTCACCTTACCTCTCACCTGCTTCGTCCACTGTCTGTGCACGGCCCCCACACTGAGGGCGTAACAGAAGGGAATGCCCTCGAAGGTCTATCGTGTATACCGTTGCTGCCCATTCTGGGTGTGCAGATAAAAACCCCCAGAGCTGCCCACATGTGGATTCAGAACAACTCCCAGGTCCACTCGCCAAAATTCACAGTGGGACTTCCTCTCTTGTCGGCTGCCCTTCCTTGGCCACCATCTCATCTGACTTCCTATTTATTGATTATTAGCCTACTTCCTTTGGGGCTGCTGAATAAATTTCAGATTATCTCTGATTTGTTGTCTCTAGGAGTACCTGCTGTCACAGTGATGCCCTTGGATGTCTAAACTGTACTGCAGGCAAGAGGCACCTTGCACCCCAAACTTCTGGTACAACACCTCATCATGCCTATAGAGAACAGAGGCCACTCACTTCCCTCATCTTCTCCATGTTTCCTACTGTCCAGACAAGTGAAACTGCCCAAAAACGTCCACCAGGAATTCGAATTGCCACCATTCTGCTTTAGGACTGAGGTAATGGTAGATAAATGGGGGTGTCAACAAACCTTCTAGTCTATTCAGCTGGGCACTGTCTGGGACCCTTGATTTAAATTTTTTTTTAAGTTTATTTTGAGAGAGACAGAGACGGCACAAGACAGGGAGGGGCACACAGGGAGGGAGAGAGAGAAAATCCCAAGCAGGCTCTGCACTGTCAGCACAGAGCCCGACACAGGGCTCGAACTCATGAAACTGTGAGATCATGATCTGGGCCGAAACCAAGAGTCGGATGCTTAACCCACGGAGCCACTCAGGCACCCCAGGGACACCTCTTTCCAGAGAGGCCAATGGTCTTAAGACTACTTTCGCTGAGCAGGGGCTTTGAGATTGCTGCCTGCATCTCTCTCCCTGAGGCCCAAGCTCGCCTGGTCACTTCTCCAACTGCTGCCAAGGCTGCCTATGGCCCACCGGCCCGCATCCTACCTCAAACCTCTGCATCAATCCTGGAGAGACGCACTGCCTCAGGAGGTGATCTAACTGGCCGGTTCTTCCCAGGGCCCTCCATCAGGACGCAGCAGCTGTCACCTTGTCTAAAAAGGCCCAGGCTCTCAATGTGATCTCCCCCTGGGTCCTCTCTTCCCTCTCTCCAAAGTAACCCTGGCTTCTAGACCAATTGCATGGGACCCAGCCTTTACAAACTACACTTAGTAGGTGTCTAAATTCAATGATGTCCATTTCTTCTTCCCCTCTGAGGGCAGAGAACATGATCTACTTCTGGAGTCACTATCAACACCTGGTATACCTGCGTACCCCAAAACCCCAGGGACTATGGCCTCAATACATAGACATGCATCACCCCTGGTAATGGTGGACACACCCTTCCAAAGATGACTGTATCCTACACTTTTCTCAGTGAGTTTCCACTTGCCAGAGAAGAGTCTAGACACATTTCCAGACAGCAAGGCTGCTTCTCACCCTTTGCTGTTTGTAAGTATTAATAAAGACCCCAAGAACGATAATTTGAGAATCTCGATGTATTTAAAACAAACCATGGGTTTATTTAAAAAAAAAATTTTTTTTTCCATGAACCGTGAGATCATGACCCGGGCTGAAGTCAAGTGTTTAACTGACTGAGCCACCCAGGCGCCCCCAAAGCATGGGTTTAAAAACTGATTCCACGAAATAGACCAAGTTGATGGTAACCTACTGGTCATCTTGGAGCTAATGTGTAGTTGCACAAAATTTATCACCCATTCCATAGGAGATTTTAGAAAAGCCATGCTTCCCACTCAGTTTCCCCTTGTCCAAAATCAGAAGGCCATTTAGCACTCTGAATAATGAATGCATGTGGCGGCCTTTATAGGGCAGTACCTACAAGGTACACCCTCCCCACAATAAATGGCTGCTCTCCCTCTGTCCACACAGCTAAAAATGCTTCCCACTTTAAACCATATTTTATAGATTTACATAGAAACAAATGACAATAATGACTATAATCATATTTTTTTTTTTACCCACATAAAAAAGCCAGTAAGACCCAGCCCTATTTGCTCCACAATGTTGTCCAAGGGGCCAAGTGACATAGGGGAAGGTGGTTCATAACTCCTAAAGTACTCACATTTAAGGCATTAGTGTTGATCCTAAGTGCTTCTTCTTCAATACCAACATCCAAATAAACATGGAGAGTCAACACCTTTACACAGATACTTTCAACTTCAGACCTCATCTGATTGTTCAGCCCAAGTTTCCCCCTACACTCAAGCCTTCACTGGTCAAAAGCCACATGAAGGGTTCTCCATGCCTTTCTCAGTGAGCTCTGTAGCAAAGACCCAACTCTGTCCCCTGAATTCCAGATTAGCCACACAAGGTTGTCAGCTCAACCATTAGGGGAGAGAAAAGAAAAGAAAAAAAACAAAACAAAACAAAAAAAACAACAACCACAGAACATTCAAATAGCTATCATTCACTGAGCACTTACTGTGTGCTAAGGATTACCCTAAACACTTTTCACATAGTTTTAAAGTCTTTTTTAAGTTTATTTATTTTGAGGGGCGGTGGGGGGGAAAGGGGAAGAGAAGGAGCAGGGGAGGGGCAGAGACAGAAGGAGAGAGAGAGAGAGAGAGAGAGAGAGAGAGAATCCCAAGCAGGTTCCCCACTGTAGGCGCAGAGCCCGATGCAGGGCTTGAACTCACAAACCCTGAGATCATGACCTAAGCTGAAAACAAGAGTGAGACGCCTAACCCACTGAGCCACCCACATGCCCCACTTTTCACACAGTTGCAAAATTGTATTACACAACTACTAGGTGAAGTAGGTGTTTGCTCTGTGAATTTCACAAATGAGAGAACAGGGGTAAGAGAAGACAGGAGGTTAAGGGCATTCAGGTAGGAACTGGCAAAAGCTTGGCCTCAGGTACAGAGAACCCTTCCTTGAGCTACAAGTGTGAGCCAGGCCCCCACTCAGGGGGCCCACGCTTGCTTTAATGTTCCGCCACTGCCATTTTGAAATTCTTAACAATTTTTGAGCAAGGGCCGACCATTTTTCTTTTGGCAGTAGGCCCCACAAATCACCTAGCTCACCTTGAGTACAGCAATAATTCCCCTCACAGGTATCCTGCCGCTTCAGCAGCTCAAAGGCCTCCTCATCCATCCAGGCAGTTAGCCCCAGGAGCCCACTTCCACCCCGGCCTGAGGCGGGAATGGCGCGGGCCTTCCTTCTGGGGGGGCCCTTATTTCGGCCACACAACCTCTGGTCCGGTCGCCCCAGCACCTCAGACACTTCTCCCAGACCTCAGGGACCCAGCTCAGCAGGCTGGAGGTCTACAACATGTCTGGCCCTGGAGGATGCAGGCTGTCCCCACTGAGACCCTCTCTGGCTAGCCAGCCTCCCCTACTGCTAACAGAGTTGCCCCACCATCCGCCAGCCATCCTGAGGGCTAATTGGCTGGTTTTAATCAAGACTGAATGAAGCAGAAGTCCCTCTCCACATAAATAAATCACAATTACTAACTGCAAGACTTGAACGGCTTTCTCCTCCCCTGTGGCCTCGGCAGAGGAATTCCCAGGCCCGCCAGGGCAAGCACAAAGCCCCAGCCCGGCCCCGCAATATCCGCTCGCTGGGCTCCGTTTATCATTTCAACAGTTCCTTAACGACTCTTCCCGGAGGGGAGCGAGGCCAGACTGTTTTCCTTCCCTTCACAAAGCAGATATGCATGGCTTATTTGAATGTCTCCAACGTTTACTTTAGTCCCGGTTAAATACCTTCCACGGCAGAGTCAAACAAACAGTTCACTTCATTAGAAAGGCAAACAATTTAGCGAGAGAATACCAGCACTTGAGGGGGACCTAGCTGGGCCGGGAAACCCTCCGCCCAGGAAACGGGGGGCCTGGCGCTCAAGCCCGGGCAGCAGCGCGTGGAAATCACTTCAAAAGCCCTTTCACAAATACTTCACACATTCACTGGTAATTAACAGATAACCCCAAAGAGATTATCTGCCCCGAGGCTGAGGGCCCTAGAGGATTATCCACAGGGCTGCTCGGAAGAAGGCAGAGCGGGGAGGGCACACCCTTTTTCTAGAAGTTCAAGTCAATAAAATCATCTGGGAAAACACCAAAGTGAGCAGCTACCCCAGGTTTAAAACAATGAAGTAACATCCCATTGAAACAATATTCATTTTACCAACAGCTGCAGTGCTGTGCCTGGGAAAGACACGCGTTCCCGGGCAACAAGTGGGTGCACGGACAGACAGAAAGTTCGGGACAGGGACCAGGACAGGAGTGTGTTCGAAGATCCCAGCTCTGGGCCCTCCCAGCACACACCTGGGGCACACTGCAAGGCCTGCGGGAAGGATCATGAGCAGATTAGAGCCATTGCCTCTCTGGCAGCTGTGAGGGACCCCACAGCGGAGAGGGTCAGTGGCCCCTTGAAACCTGAAGCCACCTGTGGGACAGCAGGCGCGCCCCCACTGCTCCAGCCAGATGCCTCAGCCTGGCCTCAGAACCCCTTTGCAGATGGAGACAGAGCCCCACGCCCGTCACCAGCTTCCCCCACGCCAGTGTACCTCAGGGCCTCACGTCACACCCTCCCACCCACCCAGAGCAAGAGCACAGGAAGTCATTTGGGGCGCATATTTAAAAAACAGAAGGACTCCACTCTCTTTCTTCTTCAAGAACACACATATACCCCCGGCCCCCACCCCACGACCACCCCACACATATACACATATCACAACAGGAAACTGTAACATCAAACGAAAACGGTCTGGACGGTGCAGGCATCATCTTATTACACTTGAATCTGGGGTTTCGCCCATGTTGTGGTTGTGCTGGACAGGGTCAGATTAAGCAATTCTGGTACTCATGGCTTTTAAGAAGTTGGTAAACCTCAAATGCCAACTGCAATAAATCATACAAGTCTCTATTAAAACTATAAATCACTCATGAAATTTAATACTGTCATGAAGAGTAATTAAGCGCTAATGTAATAAATCTACAAGAGAAAAAAGAAACACAATAACACAGAATCTTAAGAGTAAGGGATTGCTCATGGATTAGAGCTTTACGACAAATCTCTGTGCCCCCTAAATAAAGCCTGCGTGTTTTCCTATCCAAAGCCAGAGGTCCTCAATGGAGTTAAAAAAAAAAAAAAAGAAAAAGAAAAAGAAAAAGAAAGAAAAAATCATGCAAGGGCCACATTCTTGAATAAACTCGGAACCAAGAGCCAAACATAATGCCCTTCTTTTCTACAGGAAAACACCTCCAAAACTTTACTTCCATCTCATCCTATTGAGGAAAACGGAAAGGAATGAAGAAGTAAAGCGGAAAACGAGAACAGACAGCCCAAGAGGCACCTGGGTTTGAAAGGAAGTTTTAGGAGCAAGTCACAATAGTTTTTCATGATGTTCCCATTTCACGTATACACCCTTCACATAACTGCTTCGTCGCCGAGGCACAACTTTTTTCTCACTTCTTCAACTACTCTGAATCCCCAAATTTTAGATAGGATAATGAGAACCAGGAAGTGTTCTGGACTGCTTCAGTCACACACCGCCTCAGGACTCCAGAACCGGCTGGTAGAAGGCGAACCAGTAAAAATCGATTCCTGGCACCGCTGTTTCCCAGGGGCTGAATGGGCCCTGTGGACAGGAAGAGCCTGACAGGCCTTCCGCCCAAGAGGAGCACAGGGACCCACGTGTCACAAGGATCCCAGCTCAAAGTCCTGGAGAAAAGATGGCACTTAGGTGAGCAGTGGGTAGCGGGGTGGAGAGGAAGGAAAAGGGTCAGAGAAGCCTTTTCTCCTTCAAGAAAAGCCTTGTTACAGAGGTGAGTGGGTCGGGGCCCCTGGGTAGCTCAGTCAGTTAAGCATCAACTCTTGGTTTCAGCTCAGCCAGGATTTCGTAGCTTCTTGAGTTCGAGTCCCACATTGGGCTCTGCATTGGCAATGTGGAACCTGCTTGGGATTCTCTCTCCCTCTCTCTGCCCCCCCCCCACCTTGTGTTCTTTCTCTCTCTCTCTCTCTCAAAAATAAATAAAAAGTAAAAAAAAAAAAAAAAAAAAAAAAAAGGTGAGTGGGAGCCTGGGGAGGGGACCTGCAGAACAGGGGACACAGAGCAGCAGGCTGAGCTTGGGGACCTATAAGGATCTTGGGGGTTGTTTCACAGCAGGGTCTTCCAACTTCAGTGTGGCTCCAAACACGTGGCTGTTTTGTTAAAATGCCAGTTACTGGGCCCACCCTCAGAGCTGCAGATTCAGTAGGGGGGCGGGGGGCAGGGCGGGCTTGCGGTTCTAACAAGTTCCCAGGTGGTGCTGATGCTGCTGGTCAGGGGACCCACTTTGAGAACCACTGCCCCAGAGCCGCATGGAAGAAAATGAGACCGTGCCTGTGTCCCTGGAGAGACGGAACTGACCGACGGGCACTTGGGAAGTACTGGCTAGGTGGTAAGGGAGACTGGGTTGCAGCGGGATGAATTCGGTGAGGAGTAAGAGATTGACAGGCTCATTGGGGGTGGGGATGAGTGGGCAGAGGACGGATAGATAAGAAGGATGAAGGGGCACAGGCATGAGGGACAAGGGTGGACGGATGGCAGATTCCTAAGGTCTCTCTTCCATGGCACTGGGGGTGAGGGGGGGGCCAAGAGGAAAGGCAGGCAGGGGCCCCAAAGAGAGGCAGGTGGAGAACGGTTCCATCTGGGACGGGTGGGGTTTGAGGAAACCAAGGCATCCAGGCTCCAGCTAGATGCCTGGATTGAGGTGGGTCCACGTCTGGAATTCCGGAGCCAAGTCCAGCCTGGAGACCGGAGGTGCACCCACGGGGCAGCCGATACCATCAGAGGGAGTGAAACTGGCCAGGAGAGGGTACAGAAGGACAGGAGGACGCCAGGGGGAAGGCCAATCGTTAGAGACGAACAGAGGAGGACAAAGCAGGGCTGTGTGAGGAGGAAATAGCAGAGACCCAGGAAAACCAGCAGGGAGTGGTTTGGAAGAGCCCAAGGGAGGAAGCAGATTCAAGCAAAATGCACAGAGGCCAGGCTGCCTGGGGCGCAGGGGGGTTGTGCACCACACCGCAGAAGTGAGGGAGGTTGAGAGAGCAGAAGAGATAGAGACGCCCTCCCACACCCTCAGAAACGTGGCCCCTGAGAGAGAAGAGAGGGTAAGAGACCAGACAGTGGCTAAAGGACATCCAGGGAAGAGCTGTCTGTGGGTGTTTTCATTTTGTTTACAGATGGGAGGCACCTGACTGAGTGCTAAGTGGAGGGGATGGCACCTGTCACCAGGCCAGAACAGGAAGCAGGTTAGCCCCATTCATTCCCCAGAAAGGGAGGGAAGGGGCTGACTTTGAGCTGTTGGGTCAAGGACCTGATCTGTTCCCATCCCTGGCTCACTTGAGAAATGTCAGACCCGGCAGCACGGCTGAGTCAGAGGCGCCTCTTCTAAAATTGAGGCCATATGCGGTGCCTGGGTGGTTCAGTCAGTTAAGCGATCTTTCAGCTCAGGTCATGATCTCACGGTTGGTGAGTTCGAGCCCCGTATCAGGGGTTTGGAATTTTTCTCTGCCCCTCCCATGCTCACTCTCTCAAAATAAGTAAAATAAAGTTAAAAATAAAATAAAATTGAGATCATAGTTTGTTTGTTTTTAAGGTAGGGACTAGGCCCTTGCTTTCAGGAGTTTTGGCTTGAAGGATGCCTTCAGAATAGTGACGCTCCTTGCTTCCTTCCCACTGGCAAAAGGAATTGCTGAAATCAGCCAGGAGCCTGTGCTCCTGGGTCCCTCTGGACCCCTGACCCACAACTGTACCTCCTTTCCCCCCTGAGATGCTCTCAGCCTGCAGAGAAAGGAGGCGGGGATTTGAGGAGCCAGATCAGAGCCAGGGAGAGCAAACAGAATGAAACAGAAATCTACAGTAGAAATCCACCGTCAAACCAGATTCTAGCCAAGCACCAGGTGCCCCCCAGAGACAGCTGTCTAAAAGCCAGACGTGAGCCCAGAGACAGGGGACTGCACCCGGGAGTGGAGCAGAGGCAGGTGGGGGCGCTGGGTGCTGGCTGCAGGGGCCAGAGGCCCAGCGGGTTTTACCAAGGGGCAGCAGCGGGGGCTTCTCTGAGCCCGGCAGAAGGGACGTTTAATAAAAGCTGTGGTCAATTTCATCCCTTTCACGGCCCTGAGTTCGGTCTTTTTATTTACGGTCCCGGACACGCTGTGGGAGATCAGAGGAGCTGGGAAAGGAGCGGGAAGACACAGAGGCAGAAAGAGTTAATAGGCAACAGCTTTTAGAGGGTAAAGCGTTTCGGAAACAGAGAATTCACTGGCACTCCCTGCTGCTTTTATTGCTTTCGCTCAACAGCTGGAGAAAATGTTTGATCAAAATATTTGTATTATTGTGTTTAAGTGAAATGACATATGACAGCTCATTATCCCAAACTCCGAATTCCCACAGCATCTGTCACAGCCACCCTACTAGAGACAGTCACTCGCCCCGGAAGATGGAGAGGCGTGGGGGGAGGGGGGGGGAGATGTGAGGCATCAGCAGGCATCAGACCCCAGACATTCCCAGTCCCACAGGCCCCAGACTCCCAGTAAAGGGGCCGGTCACTGCTGGAGGGACAGACCAGCCCCTCCCGGGGCATCAGCAGCCCTCCTTCCTCTCCTCGGCCAGGAGCTTGGGGATAACACCCCAGGCTTCAGTGGCCGAGGACATGGTCAGCCAGGATCTCCCCTCTCAGACATTATTTGGCAAGATTATTTGGCAAGCTCCATTTATTAATCTGAATTCTAACAAAATGTCTCTCCCAGGCCTTCTGCCTCCAGGGAGATTTGAAATTCGAAGAAAATATAACTTTTTAAAAAATCATCATGCCATTTTCTGCACCCTGAAGTGAATAATTATGTGATGGCACAGAACTCGTCTTTGTAAGCCTAACTCCCTTTTCCATGACAACCTCTGAGTAAAGAAAGGGTCCCAGTGCTGCTCCTGCCATGTTCTCCCAGGATACCCTGCGGAACCCGATGGAACAGAGATGTCTGATATGCTCTACACCAGACACTCAAGGGAAGGAAGCAAGTTCATCTGTCGAGCACTTACTGCGTGCCCAGCCCATTTCTGAGAATTTGATTGACCTTGTTCAATTCCCACAACAATCCCAGGAAACACGTGGTATTATTTTCTCTTCCCAGATCAGGAGATTCGTGCTCAAAGAGGCTAAGCACAGGCCCACGGTCTCGGTGCCCATGTGGACGAGAAAGCGCAAGAGTGAGGCTCTGAACCCAGAAGGTCGGGCTCTAAGGCACCTCTGTTTCCCACTGCCTCCTGGTGCCACCCACAGAGAAGTGACGAAACTGCTGAATGCCCTTCCGAACGCTGGGCTGGAATGCACACAAATATGCCTGCATCTGCCTTCTTCAGCACTCATTTAACCAATCCAAATGCTTGGACAGAAAAGTGCATGTACCCTCATCTCTGTGCTCCTGCGCAATATACTGCAGAGACGTCCATCCTAATGGCTCTAAGTTTTAGCTCCACTGCAGCAACTTACCAGTGAAGACCTCTGGAGCCCTCCCTCTTGAGACTTCTGAGCCCCAATTTCCTCACCTACAGAATCAGGAAGGTGAGCCATTTCTGCTTCGTGGCGTACCAATGCCACGTGTGGCAAAGAGCCCTGAGGACGTCCCCCGGGATCAGCCATTTTTCTGAACATCCATTTTCTCGGGGATAAAACCTGCCGCACCCACCCACAGGCCATTTCAGGGATCCTAAGCAAAATGAGATAATGTATATAAAAGTGTTCTATGACCTGAAAGTGCTATGTCCGTTTCCATCCTGCCATTTGGAACTATCGTAATGCCTCGTCTGTAACGGTGCTTTTGACTCAAAAATTAACATGTCCCTAATGCCGTCATGGGCCCAACTGCTCAGCTATCCCAAGAGAAAGCAACATTAGCACCGTGCCCGAGACGAGGATGGTGCAGGACTCTCTCCATCCTGCCTGGCTCCAGAAATGGATGAACCACAATTGTCATCGCCAATTCCTACTCAGTCTTGTTACACGTTTTGAGGCTGGGACACTTCAGCTTGGGTGAACACAAGGTGCATGCTCCTGAACTCTAATGGTGGGACACTTATGAAAATAATGCACTCCCTCCTGGGACTAGAGCCACCACCCCACCTGGAGAGGAGGGTTATGTCCGGAGCACCGGTGGCAGAGGCTGAGAAAGCTTTGCCCCAGAAGACCAGCCTTCACCAGCTTCCAAATGGCCCACACTGGGAATCCCCGGGACATGCCATTTTCAGAAAAACCAGTTGCTGTGTCAACAGTAACTTCGTGTTTCATACGGTGAATGCCAAAAATTAGGGGTAGGAGGTACAAATGCAAACCAAGATTTCACTCTCATCACAAAACTAACCTTGAATGATTACTTCCTCTGAATTCAATGGCAACCAGTAATCCACTCGCCAATAAATGACTCAATAAATAAATCCACCAACCAATGAATGACTCAATCAGTACATAAAACAGGGCACAATGAATAGTTTTTTAAGTTAATTGTAACAATGATTTTTAGTAGGTTTCTTTCCCTCCATAACGTCAAATTTTTCTACAAACAAACATACAGTATTTGAAAAGTTAAAACAGAAAAACCACTTTCAAAACAGAGCCCAATATTCTAGGAGCTTCTGTGGAAAGCATGCTCATGCCAGGATACCTTCTCTGCATGGGCACGATTCCCCACTTTCGTGCTAATCCACTTTTTTCTTTGTAACCGGCATCAACATGTCTTTGTAATGAAGAACTCCTCATTCGATTACGGGTTAAAGTCTGTGTCATTCTCACACGCTATTCCACTGAGCCTAAACACAGGAAGCTTTCTCAAAGCAAGTGGGTAGTTAACACGCCAAGTCAATCAAAACCCACTGGACACCGCCCCGCAAGTGTTTTCTTAGGAAGCTAAAAGCCAGGCTTTCCGGAGCTGTCCAGTACAGCCAGAGCACCTGAGAAGACCCTTGGTGGCTGTAACTATCCAGCAGCGTGTGTCCAGCCTCTATGCTGCAGAATTATTACAAGGTAATAAGTCACCTGTTGTCATGGGTTTAATTGTGTCCCCTGAAGAGATACGTCAAAGCTCTCACCCGTGGAATATGTGAATGGGATCTTATACGGAAATGCAACTATTTATAAAAGTAATCAAGTCACTAGGGAGGGCCCTAAACCAGCAGGACTAGTGTCCTTCAAAGATGAGGGCGCAGACAGGTCGAGGGCCACGGGAAGGCAGGAGGAGACACGGGAGTAACGCGGCCATTGCCAAGAAACAACTGGGGTACTGGAAGCTGAAGACGAGACAAGGAAGGCGAGGTTTCCGAGGGACTGGGGACCCTGATTTGGGGCTCCGAGCCTCCAGAACTGTAAGAGAGTAAACATCTGTGTTTGAAGCCACCCTGTGTGTGGTACTTTGTCATGGCAGTCTTTGGAAATGCTGTGGTTTTGAAGAGAAGTCCGCATTCTGTTCTCTTCCTGGGCAGAAGCAATGATGAATATTGACGAGAAACAAGATAAAAATTCTCAGAAAATCTGAGGAGAGCAAAGCACATACAGTAGGCTTCTGTCATAGTTTTGGCTGTGGAGCATCCATTTCTTCTTCCCAAAGAACTCTGATTTCCTTTGGGGAAGGACTCCTCTATGGTAGGTGGGCTTTCTAGGAGCCTCACCCTCAGGACGGCGAGGGCTCCGGGCCCTGACAGCCGAGGTCTCTTCTGGGAACCTGAGACTTGGGTGAAGGGAGGGGGGAAGGAGAAGTGGCCACAGTTCATCGCCCACAAGTGACTATCCCTCCTCAGGGCCCAGCTGACCATTCCTGGCCACTAACGCCACCTGCTTCACTAGATTTTTGGACCATTTTTGGCTTCTGACATCATCCCAGAAACTCCTGTTGGTGCAAGAGTTGGGATCAGTTTTTGGTGCCAGTAATCAAACAACCCTGGCTGAGGTGAGAAGAAAACCACCCAGCCCAACCGCTGAGGGGCCAGAGCGGGGCTTGGGCGAATCACTTCAGGGACTCCTCAGGAAAGTCAGGAGACTACTCTTTATCTGGCTGAAGGCAAGCTCTGGGTCAGGTAACCCCAAATTCTCATCCAATGCCTATGATTAGGTTGTCTACGATTCTAAATGTTTCTGCTGAGGAGGTGAGTTAGGGAAGGGTGGGACATGGGCCTGTGAACTGCAAGTATAGGCCAGTCCTGCTCTGGCTTGCCCAAGTCAAGCAGGGCCTTCCCAAAGTCTAGTCCTAAAAACTCCCTAGTTACAGGTACACGGAGTGCCGTCTCCACGACCGACCACACCGGTGCCTCGATGCTTAACTGAGGCATAGCGCAGCACACGCCAAATTCCAAACCCGAAAGGCTTCAAAAGCTCCATCCTGCAGATTAGACCCTGCATTAATTATACGCTGCAGCAAAAACCAGATCTCTTCACGCTCAACCAGCCTAAACCAGCAAACACCTACTGTCTCACGACTTCAGTGGGTAAGGAACGTGGGGGTGGCTGAGCTGGGAGGCTCAGGCTCAGGCGCGCTCATGAGGCCGTGGTCAAGCCGTCCACCTGGGCCACGGTCACCCCGGGGCCTGACTGGGGATGAGGTGCTTCCTCGCTCACTTGTGGAGCTGCCAGCAGGCCAGGTTCCTGCGTCTGTCCAGGTCTTTCCACAGGCTGCCTGAGTGACCTCAGGACAGGCAGGGCGGCTGTGTCCCCCAGAGAGAACGAGCCAAGAAAGTGCAGGAGAGCCACCCTGGAAGAAAGCCATCATCCTTGAGTGACCTAATGTCAGAAATGACCTCCCCTCACTCCCGCCTGCTCCATTTGCTACAACAGTCATTAAGCCCATCCCCCTACTTGAGGAGGAGGGATTAGCCCCACTTCTTGAAGCAGGACAATCAAAACTCTGTGGACATATCCGTACAACCACATGGTGCCATAAATAGCTGAATTTCTTATCTAATCTCCAGTAGATTCAGTGAAATAATTCAAAGATCAAATGTATCCTATTAAAAAGGAAACAGGGCTAGGGGCCAAACATTGTGGCTTTGATCCAAGTTCCGACAGTCCCTCCGTGTGACCCAAGATAATTGGCAAACCTCTCTGTGACTCTTTTCTCAGCTGTTACGCTCTGGCCAAGCACTGTGCTAAGTGCTCTACCCATACTATCTCGTTGGATCCTTTTATCATTGCAGTGAAGTGGATATTTGAACCTTCATTTTGCAGCTGCAGACACTGAGTCACAAAGAGGTCAGAGAACTTACCCAAGGTTACACAAGAGCCAGGCTGGACCCCTAAATCTGCCTCTTCGGAGAGAAAATGACACATGAAAAGGTCCAGAAAAGAGCAAAAAGTAGAAATAAAAGCATACCATTTTTGAAAAGGCGTTACCATTAACCATAAAAGACAACAAAACTGATAAAAGAAGAGATAATAATCGTGATGACTATGGGTTTGCTCTAGGATGGTGTGCTAGGTGAGCAGTCAACTAAACTGTTAGCATTTATTGTATTCCTTCTTGTTCACTGTAACTCCCCGGGAGGACCCCATATGCCATGCCCACAAGAATGCTTATTACTTCCACTGGAGGAAGACAAAAGCATCATGCAGTAAAATGCTGCCTGACAGGCTACTAGTTAAGATTCTTTTGGGGCATCTGGGTGGCTCAGTCAGCAGAGCACCCGACTTTGACTCAGGTCATGATCTCATGGTTTCATGAGTTTCAGCCCAGGATCGGGCTCTGTGCTGACAGCTCAGAGACTGGAGCCTCCTTCAGGTTCTGTGTCTCCCGCTCCTCTGCCCCTCCCTGCTTACGCTCTGTCTGTCCCTCTGTCAAAACTAAATAAACATTAAAAGAATTAAAAAAAATTCTATCACACTCGCCAAAATCTTGAACTTAACTTCTTTGTCTGTCAATATTACATCCAGATCAAAGGCCATTAGGAAAGGCAATTACGTAGCACATAAAACTTACCCTGAGATATTCAGTACCCAACATCCTATAATACCCAGCCAAGATGCCCCCTGCTTTACAAAGCCTGCCCTGACTTCCCACTCTTAGGCACCAGTTCTAGAAGTTCCCACTTCCTCTTATTACAATGGGAAAAAAAGACAGCAGGAAAAGGATGTCTTACTAACTTTTGAATCCATAAACCCAATGGAATCTAGCACAAAAGCCTTTCCAAATATTTACGGAGTTAGCAAACCATCCCGAGATTAACATGTGTAGTGGGTACGACATTATGAAGCCATCATTTAATAAACACACATTTCTGAGGTTCAAATTCCTGGCTTCCGAATGTTTAAAGATGGATGGATCAAGGAACCATATAAAGCTACAAGATAACGCCAGCACTATGGACCCAAAATCCATGTGCTGGAACACTCACTCCAAGTGGAGGCCCCAAGGTAGAGCCTTTGGGAGGTCACGAAGTCAAGAAGGTGGAGCCCTCATGAATGGGATTAACGCCCAGAGAGCTAGCTAGCCTTTCTTTCTACCGTGTGAGGACTCAGAGAGAAGGTGACCATCTAGGAAACAGGAAGCCAACCTTCCCAGACGCCCAACCTACCAGCGCTCTGATCTTGGACTTCCCACACTTCAGAACTTTGAAAAATAAAAACCTGTTGTTTAGAAGTCACACAGCCCACAGTCACTTGTTGCAGCAGCTTAAGGGACTAAGACAGCCAGGAACATTACCAACTATGATGTGGATTTACTTACAGAAACAGACCACGAAATTCTGCCTTCATTTTACAGGTAAGAAAACAGAGGTCTGGACAGGATACATAACTTGCCCCAGGTCTTTCAGAGCCAGGCGTGAAACTATGTGTCCTTAACTCCTGGTCTGGCCGTGTGTCTGTCAGGTAGGTACCCTGAATTCAGGTGGGCAGCCTGAATTTTCCTGTCAGCACACCGATAACCAGGCTCCAAACGCTTATTTCCTTTTTCTGCTTAGTATTTTATATCTACATACAGAACTGGATTAGAACGTTAACCCCCCCCCCTCTATTTTTCAGAAAGCATCTTGGTTCTGAGAAGCATAAATTCAGCTTCAAATTTGTATAAAAATTACAGGAAGGTGAAACTCTATGGGAAAAAAGAATTATTGGCAAAGAGAAAGAGAAGTGGGAAACACAAAAGAAAGGTGTTGGGGGGGAGAAAGGCAGGGCGGTGGGGAAGGAGAAGGAAAAGAAAAAGATTAAGGAGGAGATCCTATGTACTTCAGTAAATGGGAGATGATAGAAAATCTTTTCAGGCAAACGTGTGTCTGAAATAAAACGCAGCATTCCCTAGTTCCTCTTCAGCAAGCAAACAGCGGAATCTGCGGGGCTGGAATCCTTCCATGGAGGTCTGGGCCTGCCCGGTGATGGAGCCGGCTCTCAATTCACATCTGCCGAATGGAAATGAATTTCCCTCAAGCCGGCAGGAAGCTCTCTGCCTCACGGGGTATGTGAGCGCCTCCCCGGCCGGCCTCACTCCCAGGAGAGCGATTTTAATGCGCAAGGTGTGAGGTGACACCCAAGATGCTTCAGTCTGAGCGGCCCAGACCCTCCCACCAGGAAATCAAATTTCTCAGGACATCCCTCAACTTGGAGCCCTTCTTCCAGTCCCTAACGGTTTCTCTTATCCTTTCTGTGTTTGGTTTTCTGCCACAAGGGCCAAACTGTTGAACAGCCCAGCGGAGCTGGGTGGGAGCCTGTGTGTCTCTGGCCCCCACCCCGTGGCGGTTCTGATGTGTTCTGCAACGGAGCAGGTGCACCTCACTGCCCAGCAAGCACCTCCTTGGTCTGGCCCTCAGGCTCCACACTGCTAACTGTAAATACTTGACATGCACACCCTCTCTGGGAGAGAAAAGCCCAGAGGCTGAGCGCCAGGCTGACCCTCAGTGCTGGGAGGGATGCCTCTAAGGCGTGGGGACTTCCCCACCCAACCCTTTAACCTGCTCTGGCAAATGGTGCCATGCTGCATGCTGTCGACGGTCTCCCAGGGTCCCTTGAGCTACTAGCCCTGTAGCCACAGCAGCAAAGCCAATAGGATCCCCAGTGACCAGCAGGTGTCAGGGTTAGAGCGTTGGGGGAGGGGGACTGGGGATGAAGGACCTCCTATCACTTTGGGTTTTATGGCCACATGAGCAAGGATGGGCCCTGGCCAAGGTGGCTTCCTGCCTCCAGAAAGGTGCGCTTTGTACTTACTCTGCTGCTGGAGGCTCATTCTCTTAGATTCCTTTGCGGCAGCGGCCTCGGGTACTGACTGGAAATCTAAAAGTATGCTGGGTGGAGAGAACGTGAATGCGAAGACAGGCTAGAAGGTGGCAAGCATTCACGCAGCCGAAGTTCTTTTCAAAAGAATGTCTTCTGCTTGATAATGTGTTTTTCTGACCTCATGGTGTGAAAGTAGCCTTTTTGTTTGGAACTGATGGCAACAGCAGATGATGTTTTTGTTATTGTTTTATGTGTGTTCCGGCATCCCAAGCCACCCCAGCCCTCGTGTCCTTATTTGGACAAGTAAGTCCTTGGCATCCCCGTGCTGGTCTCTCCCACAGTATTGTGTTTTTTTAAACTTCGGTGCTCAAAATCGGGGGACTCCCGATGTGTGGTAATTAAGGAACAGTGAAGAGTCTTGAAGACAGAACGGAAATGCAAAAGCATCGGGATGGCTGAAAAGCAAGGGCGGCGAGTCATGTGTGAACGTGCACATGAGCACAGCGTGTATGAAGTTCAGGAGACGGAGTGTGTTTGGCATGAGAAATAGGTCACGGTACAACAGTCACAGGGCTAAAGCAGCAGGCGAAGCCAAGCCCGAGCTCCTCACTTGTTGCAGCCTGAGAAAGGCACAGGGGCTGGGGGACGGGGACAGGGAGCTGGCAGAGGAGAACAGTGGAGGCCAGGTGGCTCCCTTCCAGGGTTTTTGTGAATGGGTGGGTGTGGAGTGCTCATTTCCTGAGCATTCCAGAGGAGGGAGGAGCAGTCACCACTGAGGGGGGAGGCAGGCTGAAGGAATCCGTCCCTGGGGACAGCTGACATCTCTGGACGTTTGTTCAAAGAACCGCTGTCCAGGATTAGCGACCCGAGGGGGGGTTGGTTTCCATTTTGTTTGTTGCTGTTGTTACTTTATGAAATAACCAAGCTTGCCTGGGGGACGTTGGATTCTTTGCTATTCCTCCCCATCACAGGCACACTGACAAGTTGGGTTGGGCCAAGTCTGAGAACCCGAGGTTTTATGTGCCTGGCATCCAGAAATCATCGACTGCTTTTTGACCAAAGCCATTGCTCAGCAGGGTTGGTGGTCAGTGGAAGAGTCAAGGGAACTCCTGGACTCAGGGTAATGCACAGGGCGGTGTTACCACAATGCCCAACAACCAGAAGGAAAGTGAAAAATGCAGCCGGTTCTTCTTGGAAGAACTTGAATGCTTGGTGAGTTGGCAAAAATATCTGGATACTTAAGGTAACTTCTCACTATCGGTGGCCATGTTTAGCACTGTGCTTAGTTCAGCCCACCAATAAAATTAAAGGTGTGTCTAGGCTTAACTTTGCTAATCCTGATGAGCCAAGAATGAAATGTGTGTTATATCTCCCTCCAGAGTCTTGACTAGCTGCGTGGACCTTATCTGCACAAAGATTAGAAAACTATGCCTCCTGAGGGCAGACCCAGCTCTTCTGGCACTCAGCTTGATGAGAAGGGTGGATCTTCTTGCAAATTAGAAAGAGGGACCTTTCCTCTGGGTAGACACACAGGTACAAAAAGCTCAGCTTTCTTTGCTGGATCCTTTGTGCAGTGAACAACCTGTACAGCTGTACTCAGAGGCGCTGCCTCCCTCCATAGTGTCCAAACATAACTCACCGAGAAGTATAAGCATTTCAAAGCAAGAGGCTAGGATATGGTCCAGAATAAGACTTCTTCGACTTCAACTGCAAAAAGAATCTACAGTCCCTGCTCCATGAAATGAAGAAAAGAAAAATAAAAAGAAAGAAGGAAAAGAAAGAAGAGAAACTGCCCCAAAGTAACTGTCCTTGTATAAATAAAACCATGGGATTGCAGAGCTGGAAGTCACTTTAAGAGTTATCTAATTATCTACCTACTGCAATCCAGCCTTGCAAGAATCCCTCACACTGTGCCCACTACCCACCCCCAGTGTCTGAGACCTCTGTACCTAAAGAAGCCATTCACACAACTCTATGTATGTTCCAGAAATCACCTACATTGGGGGGCCTGGGTGGCTCAGCCAGTTGAGTGTCTGATTTCAGTTCAGTTCATGATCTCACAGTTCGTGAGTTTGAGCCCTGCATTGGGCTCACTGCTGTCAGCGCAGAACCCGCTTCAGATCCTCTGTCCCCCTCTCTCTCTGCCTCTCCCCCGCTTATGCTCTCTTTCAAAAATGAATAAACATTTATTAAAAAACAAACAAAAAAAAAAAACAAAAAGAAACCACCTATATTAAGCACAACTGTTTTTTCCTAGTGGTGATTCTTTAGGTATTGAAGACACCTAACCATGGCTCCCCAAATCTTTTCTTTGCAAGCTACATAAAAGCACCTTGCTTGAACCCCAGCCCTGTGCCCACACTATAGCAACTGACAGTGTGCAGAGGTGTATCTGTGGTTTGTCCCAGGAACTGCAGAGCAGCTGAGAGCCAGGTGAGGAACAACCTTGTTTCCAGGGACAGGCAATCCCGTGTTCTACGAAAAAGAATTTCTGGAAGTCGGGAACCTCGGAAATTTAAGAAGCCCACGAACCCGCTGGGCTGTGATAAGACAGAGCTCATGTTCTGGCTGATACACTCCAGAAAGTCACGAGAGGGGCTGGAGACCGTAATGAGTAACAGCACGATGTGTTGCACCGGAAGCCCAAAAATTAAAAACTAAGGGGACGACAGACGAACCAAGGGGGCGCTGGCGTTCCCCCATTGAGCTTTCTGAGCTGACAACGAAAGAACCAACAGAACACAGCGGGGTGGAAACAGGCTTCATCCCAAGAAACCTGTTTCCTGGCACCGAAGCTAACACTCCTGGACAAGAAGCTTCAGAACAATGAAGAATCAGCAAGTAAGATGAAGAGATGCCCCCTGATGAAGGTGCACGCCCCGTGTCCTGGAACTAGACCGGCTACCGGTGGCAAGGAGCTGCAGAGCCAGCAGTCACTGTGAACAGCTTTTCCACCCAAAAACGAAAGATTTAACTTCACCGTCAGATGCAAGAACACTGACCAAGAAAACAGTGAATTAGGAATATCTACTATAGGATCCTGGCTATTCCTATTTGAAATAGTTTATTACAAGAAACCAAGTATTCCTTTCCTAAGACTGGGATTGAATGTGAGGCATATGCACATCTTCCCTATGCACGACCTTTATTGGAACAGCAAGATCATGTCTGATGCCTAAAGGCGGCTGCAGAGACTGCCAAGGAAATACAAAGCGCCAAACAAGAATCTCGCAAAAAAACGTATGCAACAAAAAGAGGACCTGATCTCCGCCTTACTTCTTTCTTCAAATGTTTCCAAAGTTTACCGGAAGTTTCTCCATCTGAGTAAATACATTTTGTTTTATGATATAATTTGACAGCAAAAAAAAAAAAAAAAAAAAAAAAATTCCTCTTACAACCAACTTTTTTGTAAACCCTGCCCAGGATACCGGAATGAAGGTGCCCCACCAATCGGGGCGCCTGGGTGGCTCAGTCGGTTAAGTGTCCAACTTCGGCTCAGGTCATGATCCCGTGGTTTGTGGGTTTGAGCCCTGCATCGGGCTCTGTCCTGATAGCTCGGAGCCTGGAGCCTGCTTCGGATTCTGTCTCCCTCTCCCTCTCTGCCCCTTCCCACTCATGCTCTGCCTCTTTCTGTCTCTCAGAAATAAATGTTAAAAAAAATTTTTTTTAAATAAATAAATTTTTTAAAAAGGTGCCCCACCATTCATTCATTCATTCATTCACACTTCAACAAATAGGGAATCCCTACTGTGTGCCAGGCACTGGGCTGGGCACTTACGACCTGGCCTCAGCAGCACAGACGTGGCCTTTGTTCTCGTGCAGGATAATGGGAAACATGTTATGTCATCAAAAAAACAATTACATAATTAAAAACTGCTAAGTCCAGGGAAGGCAAAGCCCAAAGTGTGAAGAGAAAACCAGGTAATTTAGAATAAAGTCATGTCAAAAATGCTTACTCTTATGGTATCTACAAAACATCTGAAACGGATCATCAGTTTTATGACTACTAGTGTTGCCAATTACCTTAAGATGTTAAAACTATAATGAAAAAATATTTTTATTTAAAGTAAGTCATTTACCAACTTTAAGTGATGGAGAGAAGGAAGGGGGCTTGCAATGAAATAACTAATAGCACAGATAGATTTTGTTTCTTTTAGCAGATGTGTTCCCTCAGAGAGATGTCTGTTTATCTGCTGAATTTTTTTTTTTTTTTTTTTTTTAGTGTTTACTTATATTTAAGAGAGAGAGACAGAATGCGAGTAGGGAAGGGGCAGACAGAGAAGGAGACACAGAATCCGAAGCAGGCTCCAGGCTCTGAGCTGTCAGCACAGAGCCTGACACGGGGCTTGAACTCATGAACTATGAGGTCATGACCTGAGCCGATGTCAGATGCTTAACCTGACTAAGCCACGCAGGCTCCCCTCGCGGGGTATTTATTAGAGGACAGCAGGACTCCTGGGGCATCTTCCTGACAAATCCGATCCAGTTCTGGCTGGTGGCAAAGCAAGCCTGGCGTGGCATGGGAAGCAGAGTCCAGAACAACGAAAGGGAGTAATAAAGATTACTGAAGAGGGGCGCCTGGGTGGCTCGGTCGGTTAAGCGTCCGACTTCGGCTCAGGTCATGATCTCACGGTCTGTGAGTTTGAGCCCCGCGTCGGGCTCTGTGCTGACAGCTCAGAGCCTGGAGCCTGTTTCAGATTCTGTGTCTCCCTCTCTCTCTGCCCCTCCCCTGTTCATGCTCTGTCTGTCTCTGTCTCAAAAATAAATAAATGTTAAAAAAAAAATTTTTTTTTAAAGATTACTGAAGACTTACCACACACTCGGCAGAAATAAATAACGGATGGGTAACAACTTGAGTGGTCTATCTGCCAGTCTCCAAAGCACGCTTTGCAGGAAAGGCACCGAGGGGGATAACACTGGACTGAGGCCCAAACAAGGGCAGGGTGTCCACACGAGGGTCCGGGATCAGAGGGCGTCCCAATGTGGATGACTGCAGATCTAAGGCAAGCCGAACGGCCCGATTAAGGCAGAGCATTCTCACGGGTGCCCGGGGGCAGGCAGTCAAAAGTCAGATCAAGGGGTCTGGGCGATGCTGTCAATGGGAGCCACAGCGATCAAGGAGGAGGGTAACACGCTCCTGGGGCATTTAGAGAAGATTAATGAGGCTGTGACGGGGGGAAAGACTGAGGTGAGAAAGCCTGAGGGCCACTATAACAGTACAAGCGTGACTAGTCCAAGTGTCAGGGGGCAGAATGGAAGTGATAACTTCATGACACGTGATCGTTTTCCAAGGGAGAAATGGGAGGGAGGGAGGCCTCGGGAAGGTAGAAGATGTCTGGAACGGTCAGTGTCAGGTGCAAGAAAAGTAGTACCAGAGTGCCTGTGAGTATCCATGAGGTTAGGTACCATTTCTACTGGGCCATTTGGCTCTGCTGTCGGTTCACGCTCTGTGGTCCAGGAAAGAGCACAGAAAGCAGGTAGCAAGGGTTTCGGGTTTGAGCACCGTCCACAGTGTGACTGCAAGCATTCTGGGCAAACTGGGTGAGCTGGACGCACTTGCTCGAGATGACCCCATACGCAGTGCACCAATATGGAGAATGTAATGGCGGGGCCCACGGAGTGGCCATCCTCACACCCAGCTCCAGTATAATGTCCTGGAGATCAAAGACATACGAGCCTGAGCGCAGAGCCCGTAAAGGAGACATGTTCCAGCTGACGACACCCACAAACACTGACTGTGGAAACCTTACCCCCTTCTGCACGACAGATATTTATTTCGCCGGGCTCTGGGAAGTCATAGATCTCATAAAGCTGTTCAGAAACCAAGCCTTTATTCTCCAAATGGATGACGCTTCACCGTGCACAGTGCTCCCACTGTCACAGGCAAGGGAGCCAACCAAGGAACCTCAACTGTTGAGGGAAAGTGTGGGTTCCATTCCTTGGTGACCCAGTTAGCTTTATGTGGTTACACAACCTAATAATTCCAACCATCTAACATTCTTCCAACGAACAGTAATGAAGAATGATGGTGCCTGACATTAGGTTGAATGCCAGAAAAGTCAAAGGGCTAGAAAGATGTTAACCCTACGAAGAAGATACTACCGGCATCCCAGTTGGACAGATGAAGGAAATGAGGTCGCGCCTAGACGGGCGAGAGGAGATAACCAGGAAAACATGGAGCCTGAGGAATGGAGGGTGCACAGCACGATGTGAAAGTACCAGACGTGCTTCCTTCAGAGCAAGGATGTGTGGAGGACTGAGTTGCTCATTAGGGCCAAGAGGCCTGAGGAAGAAGGAGGCGTCCCTCTGCCTTCTCTAGGTGGACACAGCTGTACCGTGACGTGAAAGGCCCAAGGACCCTACCGCCATGTTTCAGCCAGAGGCCCCTGCCCGGACAGTATTAATTCTGTCAGAAATCTGTCCGTGTAGACATGCACGTGGACAAATGCTGGGAGGGACAAAATTTAAGAAAACAACACAGGATTTTCAAAAATGAAGAAATAAAGGAGAAAGGGAACAAAAAATGGGTAGGAGAAAAATGCGAGGCCTTTTTCTCAAATGGGTCCCAAATCCTTTTCCCACAGTTTTGCAAAACTCAAACCGTACCCTACATTTTCATTTCTCCAAAGGAAATGCTATACAAATCACCTCTCTTCTCCTCCACGCACCTGACAGCCCAGATGACTAGGACATTGCATGAACTCCATCAGGCCTCCAGGGTGCCACGGAGCATATGTGACATGGATGGCCTATAGCCGGCTCCCCACAGGAAGTGTCCCAGGGGGCCAACCTGGCAAGTTGGGGGGGCCAGACAGCAGGGCCAGTAGGCTACGAAGTTGCGTGGGTGAAAAAACAAAATTCCCTCTCCGAGAGGTCATTTCGTGGTGGTCAAAAGTATATATAAGAAGTTGTATGTCCTGGGGCGTCTGGACGGCTCAGTAGGGTAAGCGCCCGACTCTTCGGCTCAGGTCATGATCTCCTGGTTCATGAGTTTGAGTCCTGCGCTGGGCTCTGCACTGACTGGGCAGAGCCTGTTTGGGACTCTCTCGCTCCCTCTCTCTCTCTCTCTTTGCCCCACCCCTGCTTTCTCTCTCTCACTCTCTCTCTCAAAATAAATAAACATAAAAAAAAAAAAAAGAAGTTTTATGTCCTGCTATTTCTTGTCACACCTGACAGCGGGAAGGAGTTGGCACAGACATTTTATTTTCATAGCACATTGTATAATTTTGGGTTGGTAGCAAGTACTAACATCTGTCACACCTACCCACAACTATGGTAAAGACAGGACTGAACTGGAGACTGTGGCAGGCTACCTTGGGTTTTCCCTCGAAAATCCCGAGGAAGGAAGCGCCGTCAATAGGCAGCCTTCAGCGGACAGCATGGCCCCAGCACAGTGCTGACCTGTGCACATGCTTTCCCAGCGCTGAAGAGCTGTTTTGAAATCTCTCTAAGGCCACAGGTGGAAGCTTTCGAGTCACATACACTTCTGCAAAACCTGCCCAGACAACAAGTATCGGGTCCCAAACACATCACACGGAAGCAAAATTCAAGTGAGGCGGAACACAGCTTCTACGTGACCAACCTTCAGGTGCAGGTTCCCTACGGAGGTGCTCAATTAAAACCTCTAAAATTTTGTGTCCTTTTTTTTTTTTAATGTTTATTTATTTTTGGGAGGGAGAGAGCGCATGAGCAGGGAAGGGGCTGAGAGAAAGGGACAGAGGATCTGAAACCAGCTCTGACCGCAGACAGCCTGATGGTGGGGCTCGAACGCACAAACGTTCAGATCGTGACCTGAGCTGAAGTTGGATGCTTAACTGACTGAGCCACCCAGGTGCCCTGTAAACCTCTAAAATTTTGTTAAACAGCAACACAGGAGCTTCTGAGGATTTCTGTGGTGTGACCAAACATGGGTGCTGGTTAAAATGCGTGGAGGAAACAGAGGGAGGGGCAAGATGAACAGCCTGGAAACGTCACTGACACCAAGAACTTCTGAGCCTTTGAAACTGGATGAATAAATAACTGAGCACCTGCATTAATAACTGGAGGAGCAGGCCTGAGTTGGAGCCCTACAAAAAAATGAATTAAATTGAAATTTTTCTAACCCCTCTTTAAATATGCAGGAAACCTTTTGAAGTCACTCACGAAACTTACCCATGTGCTTTTACTGTGACAGGAACAATGTATAAAACACCAGACAGATGTCCTTTTGAGGGGATGGGGAGGCCAACACGGGCCACTGGACTCTCCAGACCACATGAGGTTTCTAACTAGTCATGCTGAGTTGGGGGGCGGGGGGGGGGACCTGATGACATGGGGAAGAGTGACACAGAATGCCAACAGATTCCACAAGCACAGACAGCCAAAGCCACATCCCTTCCACCATCCCATAACTTAGTGGGAATTCAGTCTACGGTATCGCAATACGAGTGCCTCATTTGAAGGTCCCTCCGTCACAGAACCTTCCAGCAATTCTCCCCAGTCTATAAAGGCATCCAGGGGCCCCCTGACTGCCGTAAAGGTCACCCACAGACAGATGTCACCTATGAACTGAAAGTGTTTTTCGTCTCAAGGGTGGAACTCAGGAGGCTCCAACGTGGAGATGCGCACTTTCAATCAGGGGTGAATGCTCAACCCGCCAACCAGAGTTCTCTATTTTGTTGGGATTCCCAGGTCTCTAATCCAATACTGATTTTGGGGGTGCTGGCATTTAAAACCCACTATGTTAAGGCATGTGGATTGCTCAACTTTCATTCAATATGGTGGTCAGAAGGACGTGAGACAGGAGAGAGAAGAAGAGAGGAAACCAGCCCAAGGAAGGAGAGGCCAGTAACCAATGGAAACGCCTTCCCATTCCAGGGATGCCTCTTCAAGCAATGCCTTCACCTTCACCACCTGGGTGCCCCCTTCCATGACTCGAGTCCTTCACTTGTGATGCCGTCGGCAATCTGACAGGCAGTTTTTCCTTCGTGCGGTAACGCACACAAAAACGCCCATCGGAAACATTGTGAGAACAAGGCACTTTTAAACACTAATGGCTGCAACTCAGTTTTAAGAAAACGGAAAAACTGAGCGCTCGGAATGGGGAAGCTGTCTCATCTACGGGGCACCACTGGGATCCATCAAATGGGTGCAGGAGAGGCAACGTCTGAAACTCAAGCTTTCAATGAAAGACCAGGGCTCAGGATGGAAAATAGTTCTGACTTGTTTGAAGCCTGCTTTTGCTGACGAACAGAACAAACGATGGTTCAGGCTGGAGCTACCAGCTTACATGAGAGAATTTCTGGAAAAGGGTACTATCTCAGAGGCCACACGTGCTCATTGACAGTAGAGCTTATTTTTACTTTTTTTTTAAATTTTTTAGAAATTTATTTGAGAGGGAGAACAAGTAGGGGAGGGGCAGAGAGAAAGGGAGAGAGAGAGAATCCCAAAGCAGGCTCCACGCTGTCAGCGCAGAGCCCGGCGCGGGGCAAGATTTCACAAACCCTGAGATCATGACCTGAGCCGAAACCAAAAGTCGGATGCTTAACTGACTGAGCCACCCAGGCACCATTAAAGTAATGGCTGTGGATCTGGTGTAGACTCATATGCCATTAAAAAAAATTTTTTTATAATGTTTATTTTGTATTTCTAAGGTGGGGGGGAGGGGCAGAGAGAGAGGGAGACGGAAAATCCGAAGCAGGCTCCAGGCTCTGAGCTGTCAGCACAGAGCCCGAGGTGGGGCTCGAACCCACAAACTGCGAGATCATGGCCTGAGCTGAAGTCGGACGCTTGACCGACTCAGCCACCTAGGCGTCCCACTCATATGCCATCTGAAAAGAAAACCAAGTTGGGGCTTTCCTGTCCCCCACACCACGGTGGATTCGGTGGGCCGCAGTGGGCTCCGAGGCACGTGGTTTGTTAAACGCTCACTGGAACATCAACGCCTGCTGTCTCAGGCTGCGAGTGCAGCTACATAGGCTAGTGCGTCAGAAGGTCCTTCCACACACAAAACACAGGGAAGGATGAGCTGATCTTTAACACAGATATTTTTTAAAAAAATAACAGAGCTCAAAAGACCAGCCTCAGATTTGCAAATATTCTCATTCCCTCTAAAGCTTAATAACCATGAGATACATCCACAGGGATTTTCACCTACCAATGTGTGTTTTTAAGTGTTTTCTTTAAACACATGAGCTCCAAAATAGCTACCACTGCCTGTAATGTTGAGTCTTGGAGCGCTGTGGGCTGGCGGGGGGGCAGTTCAGATGAGCCCGTCTGCCTCCTCACAACAGGTCTGGGAAGGCAACACCTTCTCCCCCGTTTCCAGGCGTTGAACCTGAGGTTTCGAGGAGACCAAGCAAACGGCCCAAGGTCACAGAGCCAGCAAGCAGCAAAGCCATGACTAAGCATGAGCCATCGAATACCCCCGAGTCTCTGGCAGGTGTTTAAGTGCTATTACGGGCACCAGTCGCAGCTGCCTTCTGAGTTCCGCCGCTAAGTTACCTCCAGTTTAATTCACTTGCCCGATACGGTTAACATAGGATGACAGACTGTCAGGACAGTTTAAGAGCCCCTCAAGGAAGGGGGGCGGACGTGGTTCCAAACAAGCTGAGTGACTACTGTTTGGACGTAGAAACTGCAAAACCAGCATTTTGAAAGAGTCCCCAAACTCTGAAAGGCAGAATAACACCAAAGCCAACGTGTGATCCCTTTCCTGGTAGAGCGGAGGCCTTCAATCTGCCCTCTTAGATCAAGTGTCCATGTCGTGTGGCCGGCAGGGCGGGTGTCAACCTCCCTCTGGAACAAAGGATGGGCTCAGAGAGAGGGAGGGAGGGAGGGAGGGAGTGGCCCTCACACCAGCCTGCCAAGTCAAGAAGCAGCTTTGAACCCTGGTCTTCCAAGTTCTATGAAGAGTCTTGCCTTCATACTTTTGTTAGGAAAAGAGGCCTTGTGGATGAATCTGTCCAATGCCTGCATTTCTATGTAATCA
The DNA here is from genome assembly GCF_007474595.2 of Lynx canadensis. Taxonomy (NCBI): domain Eukaryota; kingdom Metazoa; phylum Chordata; class Mammalia; order Carnivora; family Felidae; genus Lynx; species Lynx canadensis. The sequence goes on along the minus strand of NC_044304.2, from coordinate 71,409,069 downwards.
AAAGAAAACCAGGAAGAATATTTGAGGAAAACTATTTTTAAGTCAGGAAGAGTCCAAACTCGTGTTTTTCTCAGACTGGTTCCTGATTCACATGAAGAACCTTAAGAGTTTCCGTGGGACCGTTGACTTGTAGTTTCTTTTCACAAAACTAAAACTCGGAACTCTGAACCAGGTGAGCCACAGTGACCAGCATAGCATCCATGGTGGTTCCACAAGGCCAAGGACGTGGGCCATCTCGAATGGCCAGTATGAGGTCAGCGTAATGGCCGCTCTCTTCTGGAATTCACTACAGGGGTTTGGGAGCTTCTTCCCAAGGGCTCGGTGGCTTCAGAATGCCTATCAGTTTCCACCTAACCGTGGGTCTCTTTGCTGCATTAAAGCACAAAACACTGAAATAGGATGGACGTAAAACTAACATGGCTTCCAATATCTCACATTTCCCACCTAAAAATCTGGTCGCTTCTCTACGAATTCCATAAGGGTGTGGTTTGCCACTAGTATCTCTTACCATCAGCAGAAATCTAGGAAATCTTTCCAAAAAGGCCAACTCTAAATAATGTTTCACAGCGACACGGGGGCCTGATTTTGATTTCTAAACAATTTGACTAGGAGCATATAAAGCCACAACAACATTAAGCGGAGTAACTTTCTAGCCCCTTTTTGGTTCCCAATATGAAATCTGCTGAAATAAAAATGGACAGCCCAAAGCTTCCTGGGATGTGTTCCAGATGAACTGGGTCATACACACTCACACCCCCCCCCCCCACACACACACACCCTGAACCACCGCACTGACAGAGGGAGTTGTTTCCATCTGTGTCCCTCAACTGAGGGCAGTGGGTCCAAAGCTGAGGACTGCTCATGAACTCAACTTTAAATTTAATTTGGGGGGATGCTAATTGTGGAGCGGTGGAAAACGCTGGCGACATCTTGACTTTAGCAGCCCCGCTGCCCTGATTAAAAAATATCAGCTTTCCATCTGCAAGACATTTCTAAGGTGGACTCCTTACAAATTGTCAAGGTGCAATTTGTGCACAGTTAGTTCTTTGTTTAATCGAGAAATCTGCCCGAACCCTGATTGGGCTGATTTCCCTAAGGCCGGGAGTGAAGGTTATTTCCTTATGCCTTTTGGGAGCAGCAATCTCTCTAATACGTTTCTGAATTATTCCAGACCGTGCTGAGGCTGAACATGAGAACAAAGCCCTGGTTCCACAGCAGAAAGACTAACCGAACTCCCAGCTGGGAAGGTTTAGGCAGAGATTTATAAGTACAAACACTGAAGAAATTTGCAAGTAATTGCATGTATTTGCTTTCCGTTGTGGGATGCAGTAAACCAGTATTTATTAAAATATATCAGCAAGGTACTGTTTATTACCCCCTCTCCTTGATGCCTTGCAGAGAGGAATAAAGTGTTTGGCTTTTCTCATTTCTTTAAATTAAGAGGCCAAAACAGTTATTTCAAAAAGTGTCAAAAAGAAACTGAAATTGGACACGTACTCTCGGTGGCTATGGCCCCATACTTTTAACTTGGCGCTGATGCGCAAAAATGGCTCTCGACCGTTGTTCTGATTTTATCTGTAAATCTTCACTTTCTTTTTAATTCATAAGTTTCCATGAATCCAACAGTGGGGGAGCAACCAGTAACAATTTTCGCCTACGGAATTTCTGTGCTTGCTCTGGCACGGTAGCCTGCAAACCCGACTGCTCCAGACGTACACGTTCCAAAGAGATAAAAACAACAGGCTCAGAGGATCATACATTAAGAAGGGAAGGACTTAAGCAACAAAAAAAGATACTCTGCGCACTGCCTCCGGTCTCCGATTCTCCCTCCGACCAGTTACTTTGGGCTTTAATGTGGCAGCGAGGGAAAGTCGGAAGACACCAGACGGGCACATTCCCTCCCCCTCCCCACTTTGATGGCAGCTTGTCACCTGCTTCAGGGTCCCCGTACTAATGATGGACCCAGAACATACTCGAACACGATGGTCTTCACTGACGCATCAGCCTCATCCGGAGAACGTGTTAAAATAGCTCTTTGGGCCCCAGGCCCAGAGCTTCTGACTGAGCAGGTCTGAGGCGGGGCCCCAGAATCTGCATTTCTAACAAGTTCCCTGGAAGCTGTTGGTCCCGGGACCACACCTGGAGACTTGCTGGTCTGGCAGGTAGACGGGCAGGAAGTTCAGAGCAATAAAGGCAGGACGGACAAAAAAACCCCAGCAAATAGTGGCAACCAGATTGCATCTCATCCTCTTCCCTCACACAGAAATGAAACACCAGTGTATGCGAGTTTAGCCAACAAATGTCAGTCGCCACGCACTTGTACATGTGGTGGAAGATACTGCCTCCATCTGGGATTTCCCGAGGCCCCTCCTGCCTTTCCTTCTGTCTGAAGCCCCCTAAGGATGTGGATGGCAGCGAGACTTCCAGTCTGCAGGTTTACTCCCTGAGGGGGTGCGCGGTACTCAGTTCCCTACCTCCTCCATCAGCGCACCCACAGAAGGTGGGTGTGAGCCCCTGGACAGGGCCTAGTACGTTGGCAACAGGCACTCACTGAATACTAGCTGCAGCCCTTTTAAAAGTCTAGTCACCAGGGTAAAACCAGAACCCAAAAACAGAAGCAGGAGAGCACCTCTTCCCTCCCCCAGAGGCTGAAAACTCTGCAGGGCATCTTGGATTTTCTTAAATTTAACATGTGCAATTAATACGTCCCAGTTCTTAAAATAAAAAAAGTTCCAAGCGGTCACGTGACCGCCACCCCCACCCCCACCCCCCGCACCTTTATACCCGACCACAGAGAAGTCCTCACTAAGGTCGTCACAGGGAGACCAATGAGTAACCAAGGAGGAATATCGAAATGCAAACTGTGATTACTTACCCAGGCAAGAAAATCAGACAGTGTCTTTTTTTTTTTTCTTAACTTAAAATGTTTTATCGAGAAGATGCTGACTTTTACATAGTTTTCCCAATTATAAAACCATCACCTCTGTTCATGTAAAATCAGATTTTCTATGATTTTTACTTCAGAAGAATGACAAGGTCTCTATACGCTGAAATTGGCCAAAAATGATACCACTGCAGCCAGAAACACCTGCTCTGTGCCAAGAGTGCTCTTTTTTTTTTTCCAGTTTAACTGAAATATAACGGACTTATAGCTCTGATAAGTTTAAGCTGCACAACGTAATAAGCTGACATACATATGTGGCAAAGTGATCACCAGCATAGGTTTAGTTAATGTCTGCCTCTTCATATAGTTCCAAAAAAAAAATTTTTCGTTGTGATGAGAACTTGCAGGATCCAGTGTCATAGCAACTTTCAGATATACCAAACAGCAGTGTTAACGCTAACCTTCATGTGGTACTAACTTAACTCCCTTAGGAGAGGTAGATGCTTCACACCGATGAGGTGTCCCACAACCAGGGACCCATCTTGTGCCCATGTCTGCGCTTCAAAGACCTGCTCTGTCCCTCAGGGCAAGCCTCGGAAGAGCTGAGCAAATCCAGGCTCTCTAATCCCCTCTGCACCAAGTGACGAATCAGAAAAGACATCACACTTTTTGATGATCAGGTTTCCCTAGAACCTGCAGCAGGGTGAGAAATGATTGAACAGGGAATGATTTTTACTAGAACAAACAAGTGGCTTTTAGACCTTACAAACAAAATGGACAGAAGGATAAATTTGGCTATCAAATACTGAACTACTCCAAACGTCTTATTTTATCTCACACCTCTACTGTTTCATAGTGTTTATTACAGATGTTAACAAAACATTAGCATTCATATCAAGGAAAGTCTAATGGCAAAGCCCATTATGGCGTTTATTTTATATATGGATGTCTGAAATTTGTGTTGATCAGCTCTTCAATTAACAGTTTCCACTCTGATGGATTATTGGACAGACCAGGCCAACTTTTGTTTTGTTTTGTTTTACCAGTCATGGCTATATTTCCCCATTTCTGGAGATAATCGAGACCAATCAACATCTCTATATCCTGAATCTGATAATCTCAGTAATAAAACCTCACTTTAAAGTTTATTTATTTATTCTGAGAGAGAGAGAGAAAGAGAGAGAGAGGGAGGGAGAGAGAGAATCCCAAGCAGGCTCTACACTATCGGCACAGAGCCTGATGCAAGGCTTGAACTCACAAACCATGAGATCATGATTTGAGCCGAAATCAAGAATCAGATGCTTAACTGGCTGAGCCACCCAGACACCCCCATAAGACTTTACTTCAAAACAATTCAAAGTCTTCACCAAAACATTAACAACAGAAAAATAATTCGTAAATTTGGTGGTTATTCCAGAAGATGACAGTGTTTTCATATTTAGTAAGGTCTGTGCTTTTGCTGGTAACACACATCTAAATATACATGCATTAAAAGCCCTGTAAGGGTTTACATTTCCATCCCCTAAACAAAAATTCAGGCACACAAAACAAACTGTACAAATTATCCTTACTGCCTCTTGCTAATTCACTTTAGGCACAGCACTCAGGAAATAATAAATAAAAATTCTCCACAGTGTCAAATAATTTGGTAACCAACTTTCTTTACCACATAGGGAAAGTAAGTGGATTTCCTCATAAGGACTCAAATTCATATTTAAGCAACTATCAAAAAGATGAAATGTAATTCAAATGGGGATATCATGTGTAACAATCAGTCGACCAAATTTATAGGACCTTTTTAAGACAGACGATCTGAATAATTACCAATTAGGAATTTAAAGAATTGAACTGACATTCTGATCTTCAACATAAAGCAATAGTTCTCACACTGTTGTATAAAGACTGGTTAGAAGCACAGGATCCCAGGGGCGCCTGGGTGGCTCAGTCGGTTGAGCATCTGACTCTTGATTTTGGCTCACATCATGAACGGTTCTGGAGTTCAAGCCCCACGTTGGGCTCCACAGTGTGCAGCCTGCTTGAGATTCTCTCTCTGCCCCTCACCCACTCAGGCTCACTCATGCTCACTCATGTGCTCTCTCTCTCTCTCAAAATAAGCTAACATTTAAAAAATAAACAAGTAAAAGAATCCCAGACGCGGTTCTAACTCTGGAGCTCTGGGGTGAGGTCCAGGATTCTCCACGGCCACACGAGGACCACATGGTCACTTTCGAGGCTGCAATTTCAAGAGCCACCCTCGAAGGCAAGGCTCTGGAGGTCCATAAAAGTCAATCAATCTCTGTGTGACTCTCCAAACCACCTTCTGCCACCATCCTGCCTTCCATTACACATTCACTCGTAGGGGGGAGAAAGCCAGCCTCCATTTTCCTTTTGATAACTGGGTAAATTTCCATCAGTGTAAACACACAGCCACAATCCCCTGCAGAAGTTGCAAAGTCAAGCACGTGCTTCTCTCTACAATGTCAGGTGGTCCATGTGACTACATCTTTTTCCTTCGCTCAATCGACTGCTGGAGCCGAGCTTTCTTCTGTCATTTTAAAGACTGCGTCGAATTCAAAGAGTCTGAACTGCACAAAATTCACATGTGGACAATGCTTACTCTGGGAACGTGGCCAGGTACGGTGCCTGCTTCAAGCCAAGTGCCCTCCCCCGAAGAACCAGACTGACACCAGGGGAGCCAGGGAGAGGCAGTGAGTTGGATGCAAACTACCTTGTAGTCAAAGCCAACAAAGTGACCCTGAAGCCTTGACTTAGGGCCACCACCAATCCCAGAACCAGCCCAGCCCCATAGACAGGAAGCTGAGTGTGGCAACACGGGGGCCAAAAATCACTCCTCTACTTGTCACCAGTCAAACACATGCCCCAGAGGTCCCCCTTGCCCCCTGCGAGTGCCACCTGACGGTGTGTGAACTGCTTTGCTCCACCAAAAGCTCCAACTGTCGGGACAAAATTTATCTCTGGAATTCAAAAGATCATTTTAGTGAGTTGCTGTTTGGTGCATTAAACGGGTCCCAAACAAAAATCTGCACTTTTCCTCACCAGTGGGATTATTTAAAACAGAGCATCTCATAGAATGAGAGTTTGTCCTGTTCTTTCAAAGAATTCATTTCTTTTAAATGAAGTGTTCCAAACGTACACAACTTATGCAAACAGATGTCCTCCTTGGTGCACCTACAGAACCCGTCTTAAAAACTGTGTTTTGTCAAAGGAACTCACCGACACATTCTGGAGCCAAGCGGCATCATAATTTCTTCCTAAAATCAGACAGACAAGATGTGAAAATAGAGTGGGAAAAAGTATACATTAAAACCGCAAAGATCAGAGTGGATTAGTAACAGAAGCTGGCTATTTGGAGCTAATGGTTCTCTCTGCCTCGGAAGCACGGCCAAAACCCGGCCCTCGCCAGGAAGGAAAGCAAAGGATGCGGAAATACTAGCGGCCTGGAGAGGCAAGGCTGAGGGGGTGGGCGAGGGGCTGCGGCCAAGCCACATACAGGTGGCACCACGGTCCCCGGCTGGGCCTCTGGACAAAACCATCCCATGTAAACCTTAAAGAGGATTAATCCTCAAGGAGCACTGTAATGAGACCTTAAAAGACTGAACAACAGCAGCCTATCGCGGAGGAAGGCAGTCGCCTGCTCCCCAAAGTCTTGCTAGCAGAGTTACATCAAAGCGAACGGGCCCCAGATAGCAGGCTGCTGCAGGAATCCCTTATCTCGGCTCCAGCGGATGCGGCCGCTGTGATTGTCTTGAACTGCCACCTGTCCCAGGCATCTTTGAAGGCAACGCTAAGCCTCTGATGGATCTGACCTCCTTGAGCTGAGATCCTTTTATGTCTTTCTTCATTTTCTGCCCTGCTACATTCTTCCCCTGCCATGCACACGACATGAAACAAAGGGAGTTCTCACTCCTGACTCACTGTCCCCAGCCATTTGAAAGCAAAGAAAAACAATGTTAAGGATTATACTCCGCCCGTAATATGGAGCTGTCCTCAGGAGACAAGCCTCTTATTTTTGAGAGTAGAACTAGACCGCACTGACGCGGAGGAGCTTTACAAAGGGGCTCAATGGCGCTGGACGCCAAGACGCGGAGGCTGCTCGCCTGTGATAACTTAAGAACACGCAAAGGGTCCTGCAGAACTTAATTAATAATCCTGTGTTTGAACGGGAGGAACACAAATTCTACAATATTAAAGCACGCTCACCAAGTCACTGCACTTTGGGACTTGAAATAGGATGGCGACAGGAAAATGTCCCTCGACCCGATTCCACTCCAAAGGATTAAGAGCAAACAAGCAAACAAAAAAAGCTGATAGGAGGGGTGCCTGGGTGGCTCGGTCGGTTAAACGTCCGACTTCGGCTCACGTCGTGATCTCGCAGTTCGTGGGTTTGAGCCCCACATGGGGCTCTGTGCTGACAGCTCAGAGCCTGGAGCCCGCTTTGGATTCTGTGTCTCCCTTTCCCTCTCGCTCTGCCCCTCCCCCCACGCATGCTCTGTCTTTCTCTCTGTGGTTCTTGGGTTCAAGCCCCACGTCGGGCTGTGTGCTGACAGCTCGGAGCCTGGATCCCGCTTTGGATTCTGTGTCTCCCTCTCTCTCTGCTCCTCCCCTCACTCATGCTCTGTCTCTCTCCCTCTCTCGAAGACAAGCATTAAAAAAAGTTTTTTAAAAAACATTTACAAAAAGCTGATAGGAAAGGGAAAATTGATGCTCACAAATACTGCAGGTGAGGAAAGTTTAAAACCTGCTCGAGTTCCCTGTGGGGCCTTTCTCAGAGGCTGGAAGTATCTGACATTTCCAAATCACCCTGGGAGGAGGGCCGTGTGTAGGTTTCCGCGAAAAGGGCTGCCGTTTAAGGGGAGGGAACGAGGCCGAGCTCCAAATTCATTCAATACCGTATTTCTCAACAACCTACTTCGCTGTCACACAAGTCTCTCTCCACATATTGCTTCAATAAGACTCACTTCTGTGACTCTTTCTCACATCTAGTGAAATTCTAACACTCCTTACGGACTGATTAGGAGTAGTATTTATTAATATTTGGTTTCATTTCACTAGAGATTCCAGGCAGCATTAAAGAATTCATGCGAAAAGGTAGAAAATGCTAACGGAATAATAATCCAGTCAGAGAACAGTCGAGATGCGGTCAAGACGTAGAGAAAGTTGATCTCGACAGGGATCAACCACAGATCCCGACAGGGTTAGGATCGCGGAGCCACCAATTCAAGTCTGACTTTCCCAGTAGCCAAAGGGAAAAAAGAGAATCGAAATCAGCTACACAGCATTCCTTTTGCAAGGAATCGCAGAAGCGAGGCGCCTGGGTGGCTCTGTCGGTTAAGCATCCAACTTTAATTCAGGTCATGATCTCGAGGCTCTCAAGTTCGAGCCCCACGTCGGGCTTTGTGCTGTCAGTGCAGAGCCTGCTTCAGATCTTCTGTCCTCCTCTCTTTCTGCCCCTCTCCCACTTGCACTCTCTCCCTCTCTCTCTCAAAAATAGATAAACATTTGGGGAAAAAAAGTCACATAAGCTCCCCACCTCATAGCGTACTGTAGTCTTGCGTCTGTCTATATAGTATTTTCAAACTTCAGAAAAGCGCATAGGTCGTGGGAACGGAACCAGCAATTTGGAAATTGCCACCGTAGCCTTCTTGGGGCTTGGGCTCCATAACCCATTTGTTCAGAAGAGGGTCAGCCAACAGGGCTGGGAAGCCGCGGCACGCTTGGCTCTGGCTTCTAGGACCACCTCCAGCCCAAAGGAGTGAGGACCCCGCAGGAAACCAGTGGCGAGGGGCTGCCCAGAGCCAGTCTCGCTCCAGCCACCCCTCCTGAATGCTCCCCACACCTGGCTGGGCCGCACCAACCCCAGGCCTATTCCAGCTCTTCCAGCTTGGATTTTCAGCTTTTCAAGTTTTCACCAGCCTCCAACCGCACAGCACGGTCTCGTCCCCTGATTGACAGCCTATCTTCCCGTTCCTGACATGGTTCGATTGCAGGCGGCCCAACGAGTAAGGAGGAGCCTTTTCAACAGGGGCCCGGGGGCTCTGCGAGAGGTGGACAGCGGCCCTCAGGCTCTGAGCAGACAAACTGCCTTCCACTCCTCTGTCCAAGCTGGAACAGAGACGTTTCTCCCGGACACGTTCTTCAGGGATGCTCAATTCAAAAAAGGAACACGTTGACATTTACTCCATGTGAGGCGGGCAAGCAGAAACTAAGTTTTCCAATTTAAAAAACAAGGTTCAGTTTTGTACAATATCACTGATCTCTCCAAGTTGATGATTTTTCAATAGTGTGGTGGCATTAAAGTGGGCCAGGTTAAAAAATAAATTCAAAAGACGCCGTATTAACCAACTACTTTAAGAAAAACAAACACATATATAGGAACATATACAAAGATGTTAGGAGAAAAACTTTCATATGCAGCAAATCTGTGGTAAATAGGTGCTCAGTTTAAGATGTAATTAGGGGCGCCTAGGTGGCTCAGTTGGTTAAGTGTCTGACTCTTGGTTTCGGCTCAGGCCATGCATGATCTCGCAGCTCTGTGGGTTCGAGCCCCGCACCGGGCTCTGTGCTTGGCAGCGCAGAGCCTGCCTTGGATTCTGTCTCTCCCTCTCTCCCTGCCCCTCCCCTGCTCACACTGTCTCTGTCTCTCACAAAATAAATAAACTTTAATAAAGAGGACATAATTTGATGATATGCATTTTTTAAAAAAATGTTTATTTCGAGAGAGACAGAGAGAGCATGAGTGGGGGAGAGGCAGAAAGAGAGAGGGAGAGAGAGAGAGAGAGAGAGAGAGAGAGAGAATCCAAGCAGGCTCCATGCTGTCAGCACACAGCCCAATGCAGGACTCAATCCCACAAACCATGAGATCATGACCTAAGCCAACAGCAAGAGTTGAGCCTCTGACAGGTGCTTGGATATCACGCATTTCAATTGTTATGCATTAGCCAGAGCTGAACTATTTAATTCAAGTTTCTATGGAACCATCATATTGACTGCCTTTTTTTGGAGGGTGGTCTACTTGGGTAAAGAAAATAAACTAGGGGAAACTTTTCTGAGGAAATGAGTAACTAGCTCTTCAAGTGAGAAAAAAAAAAGTAAGACTTTTAAAATACGTGTTGGCTGGGATGGTAGTTGCCTTTGGGAAATCATACTATTGAATCACGGTATGTTCATTCCATAAAAATACAACACAACTGCCTTACCTAGTTTTTTAATCTAAGTAGAACTTTTCCCAGTTCTCAGGGTTAAATTCCATTATTTTCGAGCTTCTCAAATAAAATCACAGAGAATAAAATACATTCTAAAAGCTAAAAGTAAGGAAAGTAATAAAGAAGGATCCAAGAGCATCGAAAGGACACGGGAGGACAGTCCCTGAGTCACACCGTCTTGGTGAGTGAGTACCTTCCTCGGGGCTGAAGTCCGGCACATGAACAAGGCAGAAGCCACTGTGCCCATGCGGGACAACTGCCCCTGGGAGGGAAGCCGATTTGCTGGGGGTTTTAGCGTGTTCTCTCCTTTACTCTGCTCCCACTCTGGGTCACCACTACTGTCCCCTTTTAAAGATGATAAAACCAGAGTTCAGTGCTTGCTCAATGTCACCCTGTCAGAGGGTGACAGGGCCAGGCCTGGGTCCTAAGTTTAACTGACTTTAGATAGGCCAAAAATACAAAAAAAAAAAAAAAAATTAATTTATCATTTCCAATTTAAGATGGCAGGCAGGGCCAATACATCTCTTGCCTTTCCCTCTGAAGAGGTATCTGAAATACAAGGGTGGAAGCAGATGCTTTAGTAATAATAAAAATATTTATAAATAAGAATAAAGTTTACAGGGCACTTACTTTGTGCTGGGAACTTCTATAAACTTTATATTAAATCACTCAATCCTCAAAACAAGCCTATGAAGTAGGTGCTATTGTAACTTCCATTGTAGAGGTGAGAAGGTGAAGGCTTCCTTAGCAAAGGCGAAGTAATTCGACCATGATCACATTGTGGAAATTGGCAGAACCAGGATTTGAACCCAGGCAGCCTGGCTAATTTCTGCAAGACACCACTGGGCTGAGACTAGAACTACAGCTGCGGCCTGTGGAGAAGCAGCAGCCTAGCATATTAAGAGGGCAAAGACAAGGGTAACAGCTGGCTCACCAGGAAGTGTTGGCCTAGATAGACCTTTACATGGAACACCTGTGCCAGTCATGTGACCTGTCCCCCGCCCCAAGGTACCAGGGGGCACAGGTAGCCCGAATCTTCCCAAGCGACGTCATTATGCCTCTTCTTCAAAAAGTTGAACGGACTCTCCCAGGAAAGTGAAATGAGTGTACATTCTGGAGCACTCTCACTGAAACGTACTCGCCATGGGAGCCACACCAGCTCTTTCCTCCAGTCAGCCCACAGATTGGGACCCCTGGAGGTGCCCAAGGCACACTGGTTCTCACTGCTCCCCAGAAGCAAGCCCTCCGCACCCTAGCATGTGGAGGGCCCTGCTGCATTTCCTGCCAATGGAAATCCACTGGAAGGAGATCCTACCAATCGATATGCACGGGTAGGATGTTCGCTCTGAGGAAAGGAAGCCTCCTTCCTCACCTGAGCCTGAGCAGAGGGATCCCGGGCCAGCCTCCATCATCACACTCTCAGGGAGAATAGACACCTCGGATCGATAGGCTTATGAGAGGAGGACGAGGGGCCAGGGGAGGACAGGAGCAACAGGAAACCATAACCCCAGGGGCAACTTGTGAGGATCGTAAAGAAGTATTACATACAAAAGGCCAGAGCAACATGCTACAAAAAAGGGAGCCATCGAGTATTTTTTTAAAGAGCTCTCAGAGGAACTCCTGGGTGGCTCAGTCGGTTAAGTGTCTGACTCTTAAGTTTCAGCTCGGGTCACCATCTCACAGTTTTTGAGTTCAAGCCCCACAGTGGGCTCTGTGTGGACAGTGAGAAGCCTGCTTGGAATTCTATCTGTCCCTCTTGTGCTCCCTCTCTCTCAAAATAAATAAGCTTAAAAAAGTAAAGAGCTCTCAGAAATTGAAAACGTAATGACTAAAATTAAAAGGTCACCAAAAGCACTGGAAAATGAATTCAAGGAAATTTCCCAGAACACAGAACCAGAAGCAAACAGATGGGAGAATATGAAAGGAAAAGATACGAGACACAGAAAAATAACCCCAGAGGCCTAACAGTCAAGTAAGCAGAATCCAGAAAAGATGAACAGGGAACACAGGGCAGTACAATGATTAAAGACAGAATGAACATAAAACATCCCCAGAGATAAACAATGCAGCTTCAGACTGGAGTGGTCTACCAACCGATAAGCAAACAGACGAAAATTAAAGTAAGTTAAATTTAAAATATCTGCATCTGGAGATGGGTTTTCAGACACTAAGGGCAAAAAGATCAACATCTACAAAGGAATATAAATCAAAGGGGCATCAGACTTCTCATCTACAACTTTGCATGTTAATATAAAAGGCAGCAATGCCTTGCAACATCTCAGGGGAGATGATTTTTTAAGTCAGAATTCTAGCTACACTATCACACAAAAGCAAGGGCAGGATAAAGGTACCTTCACCAATGCAAGGACTCAGAAAGTGTTACCTCCTCATTGGTGGGAAGTTACTTGCTACACCATGGTAAAATAAAACAAAGAATGACAAAGGCATAAGACCCCAGAAATAGTCGTTTCAGTGTGGATGACCATGAAGGGATGTCCCGAGACACCCAGTTCAGACTTCTTGGGAGAATGAAGTGCCCAGGAAAGATGGGGGCTCTCCCTTAGGTGCAAATGATAAGGTTAGGAGGTCGAGGGGGAAAGGAAGGATGTTTATAAAGACAAGTAAGAGAGGAAAAGCTAAAGCAGCTACAAAAATGCAACACAGCAGCTATGCAAGCCATGAAGAGAAAGTAAGAACAGACAGACGACTTGTTCTTAATGCTAACCCGTCTCTGCTGGGTCACACCAGCCCTACAAAGAAGTGAGGCTACAGATGCTTAACTGATTTCCAGCCTTTAAAGTCAACCTATGGACAGAAACACGGCAGATGTGATGCTGGCTGGAAGATTCCAGGGAGATATTAACACTGGAAAAGCTAGGCTCCAAAAGATGGGATGGGGAAGGTCACCTAATATCCTCACCTTTGAACTAGAAAATCAAAAACTACTATGAAAACTTGATTAGAAGAAGAAGAAGAAGGAGGAGGAGGAGGAGGAGGAGGAGGAGGAGGAGGAGGAGGAGAAGAAGAAGAAGAAGAAGAAGAAGAAGAAGAAGAAGAAGAAGAAGAAATAGAGGTTTAAGATAGTCTTTACAAAAATACTCACCTGGGTGGCTCAGTCAGCTAAGCATCCAACTCCAGATTTCATCTAAGGTCAGGATCTCACAGTTTTTGAAACCTCACGGTTTGTGAGATCAACCCCCACTTTGGGCTCTGCACTGACAGAGCAGAGCCTGCTTGGGATTCTCTCTCTCCCTCTATCTCTGCCCCTCCCCCACTCTCATGCACACGTGCTCTCTCTCTCTCTCTCTCTGAAATTAAAAAAACTTAAAAAAACAACGACCATTAGAGAAATAATAGTAAACATAATTAGTAATATATTATCTATATTGAAAGAGATGAGGGTACAATGTGGGAAGATTAGAGGTTTCCTCTCCCACTGGAGAGTCGATAAATAGTGCTGAGTGAAAGCATCCAGAGTCCGTATGTCAGGAAATAAAGGTGTAAGCACAGTGTGGGGCTGTGATGGTTGTCTACCAAAAGAACTAAAACAGAAATAGCAAAAACTGTCCTTGCCACTGGGGTTGAAGGAGAAAGGATGGGGGTGACTTTAGCTCTCCGTCCTAAGCTCTCACGCACTTTACCCTTTGTTGAAATGAGCATGTGCCCCTTGTAAATACAATTTCAATGAAAACACAGTAAAAGCTTACTTTACAAAGAGAACTTCAAGGTTTCACCTGGATCTTTTCTAGGGAAAATAAACTAACACTGGAGTAATCAAATAATCATCATATATGAAAAATCTTTCACAAATCCATTTTGCCTGTTCAGTTTTTACTAATCAGTTTCAGGGAGACAATGCAGCTCAGACCTGACTCAGCTTGCCAGTTTGGAATATCATCAAGGACAGGAGTGGAATCCTAGCAAAACCCTCACAATTCCTAAGTGGAGTGGAAGCTCACAGCTTCCGAATGTCATCTCACTTTGGCAGTATCTCAATATTAGCTCTGATGGTGCGACTCAACGTGACATCATTTGACAGAGATGAGCCAACATTAACAGGTTTTGCAAAGCCTTTAGCCAAGGCTATAAAAGATCCTAAAAGTTATTTCAAATAAAATGAGCTCTAAAAGAACACAAGGTATCTTCACTTACCCCCTTATCAACAATCAACTGCTTTAATGCCCTGCGTCATCACCATTTCCCGCTGCTATCCCTAGTGCCAAAGCCTCTCCTACAATTTCAGAACACGAAAAGGCCATCTTCAATATTAATCTCAGAAAGAAAAAAGTGGTTAGAAACATTTATTTCAAAAAAATTTTTTATGTTTATTTATATTTTTGAGAGAGAGAGATAGAGTGCAAGCAGGGGAGGGGCAGAGAGAAGAGGGAGACACAGAATTCCAAGCAGGCTCCAGGCTCTGAGCTGTCAGCCCAGAGCCTGACACGGGGCTCGAACTCAGGAGACGTGAGATCATGACGTGAGCCGAAGTTGTCCGCTCAACCGACTGACCACCCAGGCGCTCCTAGGAACTTTTACTTTAAACAGTGAAATTATGGGGGCCCCCGGGTGGCTCAGCCGGTTAAGCGGCCAACTCTTGACTTCGGCTCTGGTCACGATCTAGCGGTTCATGAGTTCAGGCCCCACATCATGCGCTGTGAGCACAGAGCCTGCTTTGGATCCTGTCTTCCTCTCTCTGCCCCTCCCCCACTCACGCTCACTTTCTCTCTCAAAAATAAGTGTTAAAAAATTATTAAAAAAAAAAAAGAAATTACTTAAAAATACAAACCAAACACAAAAGCACATTACCTACGCCATGAGTATACAGGGAAAAGAACACATAGCTCCTCAGGATGTTTTCATTTCTACCTTGGCCCTTTGCGAAACTAGTCTGGCATTCAGATGGAGTGTGTGTTTTGAAATAAATACTTTACCTTGGTCTCAGATACTATCAGCTAAGTAAGGACAAGCCGGCATAGAACACACAGTCGTGAATACCGCCGACGTGTCCAAGTTCATTAACTCCAAAACTCAATCATACCATGCAGCCAAACAGAGCTTCTCGGCCAGACTGAATCAGGGTCTCGTTCCCGACCCCACTGAGTCCCCTCCACACTCTTCGTCGGAGGGAATTCGTGAGGCAGGATTCACCCCAAGTCAGCACCCTGCAGGATCTCGACTGTTCTCAGAAGAGAGGCCAACCACATCTCCGATATCAAGCTCTGTTTAATAGAACTTCTAACTGGAATCGTAATACTTGGGACCTGAATCGGCAGAAATAAAAAATCCATGCCTTAAAGTAATGCTCACCTGGTGGCTCATCATGACAGAGGATTTCAGAAAATCCAAAGACTAATAGCAGGTGACTGGCATCAAAGCAGCAAGGCTTCATGGTTACCAAAAAGTAAGAACTTTTTAGGAATATCCTATCAGGGCAGATTAACAAGAAGGAATGATAAGGCAGGTCTCCAAACTTCTCCTCTGTGGGGCAGACAGTCCCAAGCGCCTCTGTCATGACTGGGCTATCTCAGTTCCTCCCTCTGTGTGGTGGCTGTGCCCCTGGACGGTGAGACCATGTGGCCACCAACATGAAATATCAAGTTCAAACAAGCAAGCTTGAAAAGGATTCATGGTTAAGAAAAATGGAGTGTGAATGACCAAAAGTTGCACCTGTATGCTTCATGCCCTGAACTCGGTTCCCTGCGAACCAGCAGAAGACATAAAAAGAGAGGAAAAGAGAATCATTGGTGGCCTCTATGATACACAAAAGTGCCAAATGAAACTTTTGCCTGCGCTGGGTCAGAGGGCATGCCTATAAAAACTCAGAAAATCTATTACCTATGAGTTGCTTAGACTTTAAGGACAGGAGCCGTGTGACAGACCAGTTACACTAAGGACACTGAGGTCGGACCCACCAGGTGGGAGGCACAGTGACATCAGCAATGACAAAACCTAACTGTGTGCCCCTTAGGCCACAGGCCAGAGCCTGCAATCACACGTCCCCAAAGGGCCCCCGGAAGGGCACTGGAGAGATATAAATGCACATGCTTGGCTGACATATGAGCAAGCGTCACTATCCACTGATGTGAAATTCGCCCCCAAAAGGTCTAAAATTCAGGGGAGCATTTCAGATTGCAGCTCCGAGCCCCTCATAAATTAATGAAAGGCAGACATGAAAGTTACTAACAGCTGGAACGGATCAAGCGGAAAGAAAATGCAGCATCGGCATGTGTTATGTGAATTTCTTAGAGTCCATAAATTTGATATTTGGAAGGAAGAAGGGAAATGTTAATTAGGAGAAATTTCATACTGGATTTAAATTTGCCATGCAGTCAGAGCTCTATTGTAAAACCCTCTCGGAATCAGAAATCACCCCTGACAGACCCGGGTCGTGCCCTTCACCTGCCACGTGATACTTGCTGATCGGTTCCTTTATCCTTTGCGTGTGTTTCGCACGGTCTCTACCCAAAAATCAAGAGCGAGGGTCATACCTTTTAATTCTTCTGCGTGTGGCATTAAATGAACGTTGAGGAATCGAACAATAACTTAAGAAGCCGTCCCTCTGCCTTCTCTAAAAGCCGGGTAACAGCTGGCCTTATGTTTTACACTGCTGCAGTTAGAAGTATCTCAGGAGATCAGCTACTCTGAGGTCTCAACGCTAACTTTTCTTACTGTCCTGCTACAACTTGCATTTGATTACCAGATCCAGATAGATCTCAGGGCAGATCCAGTACCTGAAAGCAGCTTTATCCAGGTAGGGTCCAGGGTTTTACATCAGTCTGTCAAATAAGCAGTGCCTGAGAGCAGGGGATCCCATGGCCTCCCTGGGATGTTCTGTCTCCGCCCTCCTCGGCATGGGTCTCCTGATTTGAGAGTTGCCACGTGTCTCTGTAGCCTGCACCGGCCCTGAGATTCATAGTCAGGCCTTTTCATCTTTCCTCATAAACCATTCCTCCAGCCCCTTAATCATGCTAACTGCTTCTCCCAAGATCCTTACAGTTTTTCTGAGACCCCCAAGCCCAGAGACCAGGAACTGCCCGTGTCAGCAGGACACCATGATGCCTCTTGTGCATGATGCCTCTTGATGCAACAGGCTTGTGTTCCCTCTCTCTCGCTCTCTCTCTCTGCAAATAAATGTTATTCTAAATGTAAATGAAAGGGTGCTCTCTCTCTGCCACTCCTTCCCCTAGGGTCCCGTGTAGTCACACAGACGGACAGGGAAGGGATGGCTGTCCCCAGACAGGGCCTGGGTGGGGCCAGATACTGCATTATTCTGATATGTGAAAGCTCCAGTTATTTATACAGGCTGCTTTTCAGAATCAAGTTCACATGATGATTCGATCTGTGGTCCAAGCAGACAGCCTATTTCCCAAAAGCCACTGCAGGTATGGGGGTTAACAGGACACGGTGGGGAAGGCAAAGTTTCACAAGATAAGTAAAGAGCAGTGTCGTGGAGCCTCCCTCCCTCACTCTCAAACCCTCAGCCATGGA
This sequence comes from Lynx canadensis, assembly GCF_007474595.2. Taxonomy (NCBI): domain Eukaryota; kingdom Metazoa; phylum Chordata; class Mammalia; order Carnivora; family Felidae; genus Lynx; species Lynx canadensis. The sequence goes on along the minus strand of NC_044304.2, from coordinate 71,391,474 downwards.
GTCCAGACTCCAACTAGCACCGGGAGCAAGATCCCTCTGAATCTCAGTTAACTCACGTGCCAAGTGGGTTTGTGCAAAAACTGAGTCCTTAGCCTAGCACCTTGAGCACAGCAAATACTCCACATAGGGGCCTGCTGTGGGGACTGCAGTGTTTCCCAACACACTTCTCCCCCAAAACAGAAGGGCGCAGAGAGGACCAGGACGCCTGACCGTACTTAGGTCACAGGTAACTTCTAACTCTTCAGGAGAGTATCCCTCAGAAGCAATTTCTTCTCCCTCCCACGTAGCAGGGCCTGGAGCACAGCGACCAGAGGGAAGCACCTGCACTCTCCCCGCCTGGGACATGCTCATCAATGGCTGCACACCCTCCCAAGGGCATGCCAGACCCTCGCCTGTCACCACCGGCAGCACCACCACCTGGTTCTGGTAGAGTCCCCCAGCTCCCCCAGTAAGGTTGGGCATGACCCACTGCCCGCCTGGTCGCGCCCTCGCGTGGCTGTGGACTGCCATGTTGAAAGCACGGTTTAAGAATTTGAGCTCTGGAGCCAAATGATGTGGGTTCAAATCTTGGCTCAGCCACTTCTGAACCATGGAAAAATGGGCAACTTCCTTAGCCCTAATGGGCCTCAGTTCCCTCCTCTGTCAACAGGGAAAATCATGACATCTTTGTGGGAATTAAATGAATTCAGCGCCCTGACGTAAGTTGTGGCACAAGGAGGGAGAGTTCAGTATCTGCCCGCCCTAATTTCTAAGACGGGAGGACTATTTCCCTCCCACCTAGGCCACGGTAACAGCCTGCTGGGTCACTTCCTAACTCTACACTTCTCTCATGATGTCCCCACACACCAGCCAGAGCAATACTCCCCAAGAAAAAACCCAGTTACGTCACACCGTCCCATGGCTTTCCAATGGCCCCCAATTTCCCCCAACCCTGTCCCCCTGCCTGCCCCTACACTGCCCCACTCACTCACCAAGTCATTACACCAGCCTTCTCTCTTCCTCCTGGACACAGCTACAGCAAACCCACAAATTCCACTCTTGAAGTGGAATGTTCTCCCCTTCGATCTTCCCATGGCTGGCTTCTTTTCGTCATTTGGGTCTCAACTGCAAAGACCCCTCTGAACAAGGCCTGACACATTACTACGCCCTGAGCCTCTCCCCACAACACCACCCGATTATTGGGCTCAGAGCACCAGCTGTGCTGGCTCAATGACATCTCTACCCAGGTAGTTAGTGCAAGTCCTCTGGCTGTGGTGTGGGCTCCACAAGAATAAGAACCTGACTGATCTTGGCAAATGCTCAACCCTTCAGGACCTAGACAGTGTCTGGTTCATAGCAGACTCTCAAAAAATGCACAGGATTTTTGAAATGAGAATAAACGTCAAGCATCATGTACCCAAGTAAGACTTGAAGCCCGTCCACCAGGGGGGGTGCTCAGAAGGGCCGGGAACCTCACAGGCTTTCAGGTGCCTCCAGCTGCTCATCGACTCTCTCTCTATATCGTCAATTTACAGCAAAGTGATACACAGACTACATTCAAAGCATCATTAACGATAAAAGATAGTACATGAAAAGGCATCCAGCAGCCAGAGATACATTAAATATAAAAGTAAATTGCATGTTTGATCAAAAGGGTCAACCCATGTGGTCAGATTTGTGGAGCCAGGCTGAGATCTCAGAAGCCAAGCGTACGATCCATCATATTCCAGATGGGCAGGGAGCAGGGCAGCAGTGACATTTGATGACACACCTTACTTACAGGGAGAAACAGGGATGGGGAAGGACACGTGAATTCTTGCTGACTTTGAAAACAGGCTTATCCCATGAAACCAAGTTGAAAAAAAAGCAAGCTGCTTCCTAGCCTCCGTCATGCACACTTGTCTGATCGTCTCTAAATTAGGACACAGGCAACTCCTTTTATTCCCCTCACGAGTCATAAGCACAATCAGGATGCAGATATGGGCCCCCTCCAGGGAACAAGTAAACACCCAGCTTCCCGGAGCAGGCTTCCTCTGACCTGCACAATGTCTGCTGATTAGCCCCACAGCCCCCGAGGAGGACACGCATCTCCTCCTCAGGGGTCCCACCACCTTCTCCTAAGATCGTCTCCGTCCAGGCTGGATTGCTGGCTTTTGCCACCACTGGAGATCTTTGTTCCCATTTCCCCCCAACAGCATTAGCTACTGGATTTTCCAGCTGAATTTCACTTTAGTTCAGGACCCTGCCCCCAACCTCACCATAGGTCCCTTGCACTTTCTCCAGTTTGACTGATGTTAGATTTCAGTTTTCCAAGAAAATAAAACTCAAGGTTTTGGGGTTTTTTTTTTAATCATGAACATTATATATTTTGAAGTTACAATGAGTCTTGATACAAGACACTCTTAATTCATTAGAAATTAAGCTGCATTTTATTGTCAGTGTTTGGGATTTGTACTTGGGAGATCAAGAAAGATACCATGGGGGGGGGGGGGCGTTGCCTGGGTGGCTGACTCGGTCGAGCAACAGGCTCTCGATTTCAGCTCAGGTCATGATCTCACAGTTCATGAGATCGAGCCCCACATCGGGCTCTGCGCTGACAGACTGGAGCCTGCTTGGGATTCTCTCTCCCCCTCCCCTTCTCTGTTCGTCCCCTGCTTACACACATGCTCACTCGCTCTCTCTCAAAATAAATAAATAAACTTAAAAATAGAAAGAAAGCTATTGTGGCTATCTGGGTTACCCAACACAGAAGAGCTCAGAGTCTGAGAAAAAGTATTTTGTTGTCTTCAGAGGAAGACAGGCCACATCACCCAGGGAGGCAGCACGTGCTTGATGGCCAATGAAAGAAAGGGCCGCAGCCAGAAGTCGGGAGGGTGGTTGTCAGACAGGAATCCTGAGCCTGCAAATCCCAGCGAGGAGCTGAATTAAACTCTCAGAGACAAAGAAACTCTGGGTTAGCAATGGGAAACACAGTTATCCAAAGATCTGCTGAAATACCCAAGAGCCATGAAACACTACATGTCCTGGGGTGAGATCACCCCAGGGATCAAGCAGAGGTGCTCCCCCCAGGAGCCCGTCTGCTACCACTCCTTTCCCTGAGCTCCGCCCTTCAGCCACCCTCCCCCTAGGTCCTCACAGGGGTCAGGATTTCCTTTGCAAAGGATCTTCTCTACCTTTTTGCCACAGGGATTAGTTCAGATGTCCCTTCCTCCAGGAAGCCCTCCTCAAGTCTGGGTCCGGTATATTGTTACCCGCTCCCAGAGGACCCTGCATCTGCCTTTCTGACACATTCTTTGTGTTGTTTTTTTTGTATGAGCTTATCTACTTATCTCCATGTCCCACCAGCCTGAAGGTCCATGGGAGCAGCAACTTTGTTCATCCTTTCTAACGCCACTAGTCCTTCGTTCATCCCTTAGGACGCCACTAGTAAGCACACGCTGAAATAACAAATGACTAACAGATGAACAAAAGATACCAACAGCTGAATGAATCAAAAATGTTCCCCTGGACCCCCAAAAAGGAAGGGAAGACATTAGGAAGAGAAGAACAATTAATTTTAGGAGAGACCCGATGTAAAGACCAAAATGTAAAAGCTAAACAATTTGAGGAAGTTGGATACTTTTCAAAGAGGACTGTAAGAATCCAAACTCTAGCAGAACAGAGGAAGGATGGAGCAATAAAATGCCAGATCAGTTACCCTACATTAAATCAAAGTGTAAAAGGCACAAAGAGAGAAAACTCCAGCCCTTTCACTAAGAAGTATGAAGATACCGCACAAATTTATAGGTACAACATCAAGAAAGCTGAAGCAGGACAGGAGATACAACTTCCAAGAGACATCAAAGGTAACATTCTTTAATTATACAAGAAAAAGGAGGAGGGACCAAGGGTAATGTTGCCTCCGTTAGAAAATGGGACAGAAAGCTGTTCACAGATGGCTGAGAAATGGTAAGAGTTCCTGTGTTTCTCAGGCTGTACTCGAAGAAAGGCTGGGGGGAGGGATGGACGGAAAGAACTATAAAGCAACTAAAAAAAAGTGCTGCCTGCATTGGGTGGGTGCCAAATTAGGGAAGGAAAATAATTACATGGAATATTTAAACGACTGAGTTTATAATCCCAAACCGATTCGTAGACGGAGGCTCCTGTTAACATGGATTACACGCATATTTGGACACTAACAAGTTGGAAAGATGTTACTGAAATCATGAACTGCCTAGAGATTATTGAAAGGAAAACAAATCGGTAAAATCTGGAAGAGGGGACACAAATACCATGATCGCCTTACTGACAGAAAAAATTCCTACACCTGTTCGATTTCAGACGGGCATCAAACACTTGGGACGGGCGGATCTCCCGTGCTGACCTCACGGTTCTGAAGAGAGGATCCTCATCCAAGTCTGTAAGCAAACGGCCAACTTCTTCCAAAGGACCACAATCCACCTCCTGTGAGAGTCCTAGCAGTCTTACATGTGCCATATGTACATGGAGGCAAATATTTTTGCTGGTTTTGAAATTTACACATTCTCTGAGTGTGCATAAATGCCCACTTTCAAAAAGGACTGGGTGACTATGCTTGGATCAGAGGTGACACAGAGGAACTAAAAATAAAATAGAGGCCGAAGCATCAGTCTCTTCAGGTTGCCGAATGGCCACTTCAGAGTGGCAAGCTTGGGACAAACTTCACCTGGGCTGTGACTCCGGTCAGGTAACAGAAAGGCTCACCCTTCTCTGTCTTGCGGAGGCACAGAGGAGTCCTCTCAGCCCTGCCCCAGGAATTCTGGTGGCTGTAAGAACGAGGGACCATCCCTGGACGACCCACCCCATCATTCTAAAGACCAACATACACAGACAACACAGAACACAGCCGTGAGGTGCTGAGGTGAGAATTATAGGTCTACTTGGTGTCAGGGAAGGGAAATATCTCTGTGAAATGGAACTTAAAAAAGCCTTTCAAAGGAAGTGGTCTCTAGATAGGCCCTGAAGAACAAGTAGAACTTGAAGACAGGAGGAAAGCACAGAGTGACACCAAGAGGAACAAGGGTGTGAGCGGGGTGGCCAAGGTAGTGGCCGGGGAGCCTGACCTGGAGGCCTCTGGTCTGGGGTCTGTGCCAGGGTGAGACCGAAGGCCAACTGATTTTCCCTAGAACAGGGTCTCCCTTAGCCTTTTGTGTCTGTCCTTCTGAATGGCCTTCAAGCTTTTCCCTGGTCCCCTCCAATAAATGCACCCCAAAATTCAACGAATAAAGCCAAATGTATTTTTCTAAACGCTACATGCTTTTCTCACTGCTGGTTCCCAGTTTTGCAGGCTACCTCCCAAGACTGATACGTAGAATCACAGTCATATCAGGTACAAGAGTAGTCAAGATTCACTGGCAAGCATCAATCTGGAACCCTAGGAATCATCCCTAGACTTCCACCACTTAAGGCAACAGCTCTTTAAAAATCTACGGAAGTGGCTCACAGTTTCCAATCCTTAAACGTAGTTACCTCTGGACTACTGAAAGAAAACCTGGAAAGTTACACTGAATTTCTAATAGAAAGCCAAGAATAATCACAGAGCTATTCTTTTTTCAATCTTTTTTTTTTAATGCTTGTTTATTTTTGAGACAGAGAGAGCACAATCAGGGGTGGGACAGAGAAAGAGGGAGACACGGAATCCCAAGCAGGCTCCAGGCTCTGAGCTGTCAGCATAGAGCCCAACGTGGGGCTCAAACCCACGAACTGTGAGATCATGACCTGAGCTGAAGTCGGTCACTTGACTGACTGAGCCACCCAGGCACGCCCCAATCATGGAACTATTCTTAAGCTCACAAATATGAGTTCTGCAAAGGTTCATAGATTGTCTGCACCTCCCCACTCCAGATCCCCCTACAGCTCAAGACTATCAGTGAAGGAAGCAACGTACCTAGCAAAGCCCCCAAAGTATCACGTGACATCAGTCCTTCTGACTAAACAGTGTAATTTCCAACTAAAAAAAAAAAAGAGAAAAGAAAAGAAAAGGAAAGAAAAGGAAAGAGAAGAAAAACCAAGACACTAAAACATTCCTGATTGGTTCATCAACTAGATGCGAATGGAACCGTGTGCTTGGGCAACTGTCACTGCCTGTGCTGTCTGGTTGACCCCAAACTGTTCATTTGTGCCCCGTAGGCATTTTTGTCTCTCACAGTCTCCAGATGACACTCCAACAGTAAGAGAAATGTGAGCAGGTGCACCTATTAAATATGTAAAATACTCATCTTCTCTTCCACTCGCTTAGAAGATGTATTTCTAAGGGGGGTAGAAAGTCACCTAATATAAAGACAGACAGGTAGAAAAACATTACATTTTTTTTTTTTTTAGCACACAAGAATGCAAGTGGGCTCGGCCCATCAGCTTTCTGCGGAAAATAAATAAATGCAAGCAATTAAAAATTCAGTTTCTTTTCTTTAAGCAAATTCCTCAGGTTTTGCTAATTAGCAACTAATAGTTCTGTCATCCGAGCTGGGAAACATAAGGAGGAATACCAGCGGTGTGTTTTCAATCAAAGCATTTGCATGCAGGAATGAATCAGATTTTCCGTGAGGGACTATTACTGCTTGGGAGCAGTTGGGGGCAGAAGAAAAGCATCGTCACAACCACAAAACTGTAACAGGGACCTGAAATTTTAGAAAAGGGGACCTCCTTCTCCTCCTTGTAACAGAACCAGCAGGGGCCCTGCAAGGCATGCCTGGTGAATCTGAGAAGCTCCCCACCAAGACTCCAGCAGGGACAGTCGGAACACATGAGCCTTCGCAGGAAGACAGAAGACAACGCAACCCATGTTTTCTGTCCCAGGGACGAGAGGAAAAGTTAAGCATCCGCCGGGGTGCAGGGATGCCTGAACTATGACGTCACCTGCCTTCACAAGTTCCTAAGAGAATGAAGTGCGTGGTGGTTAAGTGCAAGCCGGGGTGATGGTAGTTTGAAATAACCTGGCTACGGATGGAGCAGGGGCAAAATGAAAGTGTAGGAAGGGGACAGGGGTCCTAACCCTGACTCCGGTACAAGCAGGTCGGGGCTCTGAAGCCCGGCCCCTCCCACGCTCTCCGGGAGGAAAAAGCGCTAGTGATCGCGCAGCAACCCGCCAGGCGGCGTCACCCCAGGCCTGAGCCGCGGCGCTTGAACGTCTACTTTCTCGCCTTGATATACAAGCCCTCCGCCACTACCCTTCAGGGGAGAATACCCTCCGGGGGCCCCCTGTGAGGATTTTATTCCAAACATATGCTGCGAACGTTTGAAGTGCCCGCTCTCCCTGGTATTCCTTTTTTTTTTTTTTTTTAAGTCAAACCCACAAAACCTAAAATACTCTGAATCCAGCCAACTGCAGTTTGCGAAGATGCAACATTCCATGCCCAAGGATAATAAAGTCTTGTGCAATAAAGATTTTACAGATGTCCTTCTGAGGGTAAAGAAACGATTTTCCCTTTTCCGGTCTTACGGGAAGCCTGCCCACACGTTAGAAATACAAAGTTAGTATATATAGAAGCACAAATTAGCCATCTTGGAAAGTCCACATTTTCCAACCACAGAGAAACGAAGGAATTCCTGTGAGTGTTCCCATGCGCAGCGACACGGGATTGAGGATTCTTTTCTCCCCAACAACCTGGTGAAGCCAGCACATGACTCAAAAGAAAAGGGAATGAACGGCCTTTAAAAAGAGGTTTCTGAACCTTGAGCCACTGCAGGGCTGCAGTACCGACAGGTAAAGAAATGGAACTGAATTTCCAGGTCTCATTTTAAAAAGACGGTGCTTCGCTCACACCCTAAAAAGTCTTGAAGATGTGACTTCAGCATCACATTGGTCATTCATTAGCTTTACCTGGATAATTAAATCCAGATCAGGGGGATGGATTTTATTATAAAGTACTAAAAAAATACTCATTATACTGCGAGAAGATTAAATGACCCAATAGGGTTCGAGACAAACTACAGTTACATCCTATCTAACTCCTTGAGGCTTAGTTGAGGACATCTTTAAAAGACTTCGTTTGGGGCGCCTGGGTGGCTCAGTCGGTTAAGCGGCCGACTTCGGCTCAGGTCATGATCTCACAGTCCGTGAGTTTGAGCCCCGCGTCGGGCTCTGTGCTGACAGCTCAGGCCTGGAGCCTGTTTCAGATTCTGTGTCTCCCTCTCTCTGACCCTCCCCTGTTCATGCTCTGTCTCTCCCTGTCTCAAAAATAAATAAAACGTTAAAAAAAAATTTTTTTAATAAATAAATAAAAATAAAAGACTTCATTTGAATAATTCTGCACCTGTCATGTTTTCCAGATAAGTCTGTATTTGCTACATAAAACACTTTCTGCCAAGAATTTAACAGGTGAAAACTTCTCAAAATCATCTAAATGTTTCCGTACTTACAAAAGAGCAAAAGATTAGAGAGAATTCACTAAGGTTCAGGGAGAGAGGTTATGTTCAGAAGGCCACGTGCACAGTGCCGACACCAACCTTTTTCCCAAGGTTTATGGCCCACTTGATCTCTGATCTGTGGAAGATCTGTGGATCTCAGGGAGGCAGAGAAACACACGCGACTGCAGCACTAACAAAAACACCTTGGTTTGGAGAGTTGAACTAATCACATACAGGTGCTGATGGTGGCGGTGATGGTGGCAGTGATGATGATGGAAAGGAACAGGAGGAAGTGGAACAAGAAAATGACATAAACTTTAATGAAGTGGACGCCCGGGGGGGAAGTGCCATAATCATGTGAAGCACTCATCATGAGCCAGAGATTTTATCAAATACTATATTTGCACGGTCTCCCTTAATTGTCAGGAAAACGCCATGGAGCAGCAGTGACATTATAACGCCAAGTAAATAGTTAGCAAATGATTTTTCAAGGGGTCAACACGCTTGGCCAAGTTACATAGCCACAAAATGGCAAAGCTGGACCTTGAGCCGAAATCCCCTAAATGGTAATCTGATCTGGGTAATCCCTGGGATTCCCCCAACCATGTTATATATGTCATGATATCATTTATTTAGGGCCAGTTTAGAGAGTACATTGGGATGGTGGGTCAAAATGCATTTGCCACTTGGTTATAGGCAACGTACATAGTTTGTCAGCCACCATGCAATTTTAACAGTGACTTGAACAAAACAGTGGGGAAAGCTGAAGACATCAAGCTGTTGGTCTATGTCCTCTAAACAGAACAGTCCCAAGCCCCGCTAAGAGCTCTCCAGTGCCCTGAGCTAGTTAATATCCCACTGGTGGCCCAAGAGAGGCGGGTCACAAACACGGTGCCACAGATCCCAGGTGTGCAGAGAGCCTATCCCTCAATGGAGGGAGAGGATCCAATGGGCAAACCGTTAGAACCAACGAACCAAGAACAAGCTGCAAGTTAAATGGCACGGAGAGAAAGTTAACGGTCATCTGCCTACTTCCATCAACCGGAAGAGAAGTATTCGTCAGCTGTCCTGCCCAATTAAATACCTCACTAATTAGTGGGCATCTGGAATAGAAAACAAAACATAAATAAGAGACGGGAAAAGTTTGTGTTCACACATAAGAATGAAAACAATGCAGGGAACTTGTGGCTAATAAGCTAGGCTGGAGTCTTTCTAAAAAGTAAATACACTCAGGGAGTAAAAATTTAGGATGCGGATTCCCTCCCATTTTCTGCAGGAACAGAGATCCAACAGAGAGACCCGTTAAATAAAAATACAATGTAGGAAACAAGACTGTGCCCAGAGAAAAATCCTGCCAACACTGTTTCAAACTCTCCTAAAAAAAAAAGTAGAAAGACAATGAAATAAACTTTAATGAAGGAAGAAAAAGAGGCACGCCCCACTCCTCCTCACTTCTAGACTGGTAAAAACAACTGCAGCAATGAGCACTTTTTGATCAGAGAAGTTGTTATTTTTGACCAATAAGCACTTTTTGATCAGAGAAGTCGTAGCCTTGTCCAAAAGCTTACAAGAATCCCTAAGACCCTTTCCTCTATGCTTCTGACCACTTAAAAAATAATTCGCTCTGCACTTACAAAAATAATGTACCTTCCGTCTTTACTAACAATGTAATCTGGTCGGTGGGGAAGGGTGGGGGGGGGGAGCAGTTGCTGAGACGTAAGGTTGCTCCGGGCTCTTTGATCTGCACCCTGATGAGGGAACATTCCCCTCTGCTGCAAGCCAGCTAACGAAGGGATGAAATTAGCTTTTATCCTGGGCACTTTCTTGAGCAAAAAGGAAAAAAAAAAAAAAAAAAAAAAAAGCACTAATCAGCTGTCCTCACTAATCAGTCATCTGGCTAATGACCTTTTGCCTTAAAACACTAAAATTTCTGAATGATGTGGAAAAAGGGAAACACAAACCAGTGCCCCTCACTGGAGCTCAATGGATCATCTGGAATTGGAGCCGGGAAGGTTAAATGGCAAGTCTGTATCCTGGCAAGGTGATAAATCTGTAATCAAGAGCTGTAAGCTTTGGCACCTCAATGTGAACTTCATTACTCCACAACCAAATTATATTGTTTTTAACTAGAAACAGGCCACAAATAAAGTCACCCCTTATACATCATTCTTTGGAGAAAACCATCATACACTTTTGTTCTGAGTGCTGGTGATTTACTTAAACTTTATCAGTGCTGGAAAAGGAGCTTCGCACATTTCTGGCATGCTGGCCGGAGAGGAAAGCAAAACAGGTAGCAAAAAATCTTCCGCATTAAGGAATTTAGCAACGATCTGTTAAAAGAGGTCTGTTCATCCTCAACAATTACGCAAAAAATCATTAAAAATGGGAATAGCTGTTGTTGAAGACTCCTGCCAATGCAGCCCACTTTAATAACTACCCCCATCAACCAATTTTCCTCCTGCAGTGTCTACTTGGGTGGAAGAAATCTGGTTCTCGTTCCCAGCAAAGGTCCATGTGGATTAGCCACAGATGGACACCTTCCTGAAGGCTTGATGTTGCTTAGAGATGTAAGAAAATGGCTCTCTCTAAAAGGAGGAATGGACAGGATGTAGGAGAGGGGGAGAAGAGTGGGGAAAAAAAGTCAATTAAACATTTATATCAATTAATACCAGCACAATAACTCACGAAGCACGCATGCACACGCACATGCCTGGCCTTCCGCAGCTCCCGGAATGGGGGCCGCGGGACAGGAACCACTTACGGTAGTGGGGCTCCATGTAACCATTCCTGGGGTCCATGGCAAACACAGTCCCGCGGTACGGCACAGAGGGCTCAGCCAGGTGCGGCAGGGACCCATGGATCTCCTTCTTGATCAGTGAGGCCCTCTCGTCACTAGATGTCGAAGGCTCCTCGTTGATCTTGCCGAGCCCCTGGACACTCTGTGGCTGCATGGTGACTGCGTTTCTTCTCTCTCTGTGATAGGTCTGCCCAGGACTTTCATCTTCTAAGGAAAGGAGGAAAACGAAAGCTCCGTGAGCCACTGGAAGGAGTGATTCAAAAACAGTAATCAATTAGGTCTCCCTCTCTCTCCCTCCTCCCCAAAAGAAGCCTATTTCTCATTCTTGGCAACGTTGAAAGCTACACCATGATGGGATAGTCTCCAGGCAAAACTGCTTATGAATGAAGGTCCAAAATACAAATCCAAGGATGGGGGGGGGGGGGGGGCGGGAAATGAGCCTATTAAGTTGAGATGTAGGGGGTCAGCAAATTATCATCGCCAGCTTACAACCGAAATCTGCCAGGGAGGCTTTTCATCAGGGACTTGCCAATATCCCTGCAGGTCCCAAGTGGAGCTGGAAGCTCTGCCAGCCTGAGGCTGTGATGTCCAGCTTCCCCCTGACTGTCTGAGGAAGCTGGGCCGCTCAGGTATCTGGGCAGCTCAGACACCCGCTGAGGCTCTGGGTGATCTAGGGATCAAAGGGCCCACAGTGATCCAGAAGTTTTCCCGTTTTTGTCTTTTTAGGTCTGTAACCCGCTGGTTTACTGGAGCTTGAAATGGGACAAAAGACCCACTAGTTACAAAGGGATAAAGGTGCCAACCGTGGAAACCTACAGTGCCCTTTGCAAGTTACTTCGCTGCAGCCCACAGAACATTGCTGAGAACCAAGAAGAAAATGGAGCAAGACTGTAATTCCCAGGGCAAGACGGCTCTGTGGGCGAGGCAGGCGTCAGTTGTGCGGATACGGGCACATGTTCTGCGGGGGTCCGGACGCCGCTTCAGACATTAAGAAACAGCTTTCTGAAATTCCACACACATTCAATATTCCCGCCTCCAGTATTTCCATTCCCTTTGATCCATAGGACCTTCCCATCGACCCATTATGGCTCTCTGGGAATGGGACTGGAGGACCTTTTCTATAAGAGCAGATTAAAGAACCCACGCCTAAAACTAAACCAAACGAGTGATCTGAACCCACAACAAATGGGCCAATTCATCTGGTAGAATCATACACACATTCTAAACTACAAGCTCCCAAACAAGTTCTGCAGTTCATCAGCAGACTGTGTTCTGGAAGGTCCGTGCTGACAGAAGCAAAGCCGTTTGCGCACGGCTTACACATCTAATTTGAAAACGATTTTCCATTCTTGATCTTAAATACACATATATGTATGTGAGCGATAATGCTGTTGTGCATTTCAGATGGACAGATTTTGAACACGGTTTATCCCAACATATAAACTTCTCTTCAAAGTATTGCATAAAGCAGTTCTATCTGGCCGAGAGCCCCTAAACAACAGAAAAAGTATGCTTTAGCAGATTCATGACTGTTTGTACAAATTCAGAAGCAAGTACAGCTATAAACACGGGCAAGCATGAATATATAGACTATAGTCACGACTACTGTTCTGTGTTGACTAATGGCTTCAACTACCCAAAGCAACTTGAATCCTTCTGCCTCTGTCTGGGATTTGAAGAAATAAGCAATTGTTGTTTCAGCCTAGCAAATGACTTGCAGAACAGAACAGACAATGAGGTATGCTTTGGTCTTTACAGTGAATTTGCTGACTGCTGCAGGGAAACTGTGAAACATTACTTTAGCATTGTTTTGTGCAGATCTTCTCCCCCAAATCTTGTAATTATGGAATAGATTATGAGTTTAATCTATCAAGTAACTACTAAACAGAAGGAAAAAATCAGTGTAATCCCACCCTTTCCCACATCGATCTTTACAAAAGCAATTCAAAGCGCATGCTTTTGTTCAGTTAAAAACAAACTACCAAAAAAAAAAAAAAAAAACAAACCAACTCACAAAACCCTCCATTTTTATTTTCCCTTCTGACTAATCCTTGTAGGTGCCACTCCAACCTCATACTTCATTAGCAGTGAAGTCGCAGGCTATAGAATCAGGGTTTGCGAAAGGGTGTCAAAAACATTAAACCTCTTAGTCAGTTTTATAAAAATTCCTATAACCTGCAAATGGTCAACGTCATATTTTCCACTAATTTACGCCTGTATTAAATCTTTATTTCAAATTTCAACCTGAAGTGAACTCGTGGCACTGAGGTGCAAGTTCTGTAGGATGGACCTTCATTTGGAAAACCCGAAAGCCCTCCCCCAAGAGCCGTCTTGACACATAATTAGCATTCTCTGGTTAATGAATAACCAAGCTCCTCCGCTAATCTGTTCCAGGTTGAAAACAGGATTCCCTTGACTTAATCTTCCTAGAAGAAATTAACTTCTCTTCTCTTCTCTTGGAACGGCATCCCTGTAATAGAGTGAGTTTCTTAGAAGCCATGCCTTCATGATGAGCCGCTGAATTCCAACTTCACAAATAGTTGAATAATTGGGCCTGGTCTGAGCAGGGCCCTCCCATGCCCCACCCCCAGTCTCCTGGGAGAAGGAAGCCATTGGGGGGCGGGGAGGAGTGGAAATGGGGTGCCTTTTCAGCTAAGTGATTTTTTCACAAGTACTAAACTTTTATTATTTTCTTAATGAGAGTGATACTAACGTGTGACTACGCAAGTTATAACAAGGAATAAACAAAGTTCAAATAGTTAATACAGAAAACCTTAACTCATTGCTTTAGTAAACTGCAGGCAAGAATGTTCTGAGTGTGCAAACTTTCATCACACTCACTTTTACGACAGGCGATGCCAACACACTGTTTACCCACCCCCTCCCTCCTCGCCAAGAAATTCCTGTAGGCAACTATTTCCTGAAGTTTACCTCGTGTACTAAGCTGCTTCTCGCTTCTAACGTGCACTCAGATCAAACCCTGACAGTACACACGCTCCAGAATACAAACAGCTCTGAGGCTAGAGAGCACGCTCTCTGCAGTGAAAAGGAAACTTTCCAAGCCATATTCCTGCCTGCTCTTATAAATTTAGCAACCACTTCAGTAAGCCAAAAGAAGAAACTGTCTAATCTTGTTCAGTTGTGCCGAGTTGTTCAATAAAGTTTGAGAGTCAGTGCAGACAGGCTACGCCAGGCCAAATTATTGACAGAAACATACTGTTCACCATGGCAACAAGCAGAAGTCGGCTGCAAAAATGTAAGCCAACAGCCCACTGCTCCAGGAGCATCTGCCAATGGACTTTAACGGCCAAACACAGGCAGGGGGCTGTTCCTGCTTCTCTATGTCAAACAGCTGCTAACTCGGGGGTCACACGGAAACATGCAATTCACTAAAAAGTGTCAGGAAAAAAACAATTTTAAATACTGTCATCAGAATCCCTCTTTGGACCTCCTTCCTTCTGTATATCCACGCTCGAGTGCAAGTTAACAAACTCCTGCCCCCCGATGGAGAGCTGCCCAAGCATCGCATTTTACAAACTGTCCCAGATTTTTCCAAACTCACCCAAAGGCAACCGACATCATCGAGTCTTAGTGCCATGATCGCTGGAAACTCAAAAGTTGCCTCCTTGCAAACACCGCTCAGATCACTGACAATGAAGCCTTAACGAAACCGTGTGGTGAGAAGCGGGACTCGAACACACGCTCCTGTGCACTTACTCGCAAACACCTGCACGATTTCTCCTCGCAACCCAGGAAGCAACGGCTTTTTGGCCTGGACCTTGGATAAAAGTTTCAGACGATTCTTCCGGTATAAAAATAAAACCCTGCACTGCATCACCAACCAGAAACATCTCCTGCAACCCTGGCAAAATTAGCTGATGAGGAGAGCTCACGGTGCACGTGGCTGCCTTTTTTTTTTTTTTTTTCAAATTAACATCGATTTTTAAACTGTTCCCTTAAATCCCGTTTTAACACCATTACTCCTCTCTTCCCCCAAGACAGAGAAGACACAGAGTATAAGACAACGGGCAATACTTACAACTCGGACCCCAGGCTCTGGCTAGCTACTTTCTGCAAACTTCTCTTGGTGGGCTTTCTCTAGTGTGCAGACCCTCTAGGAACATTCTCGGTGTCTCCCTGCCTCCCTCGCCCTCTCCCAGGCAGTGCCGCTCCCATTAGAGGAATTAAAAGTGGTTGGAGCCATGCTAAATTTAACAAGCTCATTAGTATTCTTTCTGAGTGCTTCCGAGTGAACTCTCTCTATTCAAGCCGCTCTCTCCAGCAGAAGGGTCAGGCGGCTAATCATTAAATCAAACTAATGTCACCCTATCACAATCAGCCGGAGAGAAGGAGGGTTTATTATTTCAGTTTATGCTAAATAAACGGTTTTACAAATGGTCCCCAAGCAAGGTCAACAGCAGCTTCAATTACAAGACAAACTTAACAAGAGTTGCTATAAACCAAGTACTCTGTATTGACTTAAGAACAGGCTCAACTCCACATATTGCCACTGGCGGGGTTGTACCGGAATGCATATTGTAAAATAAAGGAGCTTCTTTCTTTGCCAGAATTTGCGACTGCACAGCACAGCGACTCCTCATTCACCTGTCTCCAACCAGCTAGCTGCTCAGCTCAATTCACCCCACACAAAGGCTGGAGCCCAGACCTCAATGGACCGAGTGAAACATGTTCAAAACTAGGCTCTCTATTGTGACTGAATTTCTTAACATCTTTTCAAAAAGCGGAGAATGCCTTGAGGCTAAAGGAAGAAACAGGCTAATGGTGAATTGGGAATTCTGAGCAAATTTCAGAGCCCTTTCCTCCTAGCTTTTGAGGTTGAAAGCAAGCTCTTTCCTTTCAAGTTTCAAAGTCCTTTTTCCTCCCGCAGTGTCACAGAAGGATTTGAAAAGAAGGTAATTGTGCTCACAGTCTCCCTGATCAGAGCTTACGTCCTATTTCTGGTATTTCGGAATACTTCTTGCAATAATAGTGCATATAGCTCAATCCCTTAACCGGCCTGCACTCTGCAATTGCTCATTAAATGAACAATTGCGGGTATAAAATGCCTTTTATGTTCAAGGTCTGGATATAAGATAAGCATTCTAGGACTCTAAATTTGGTTTACTAAGGAAACTCTCCATCATTAAATTACAAAACTGAAGTCAGAATATCAGGCTTTCCCAGAAAAGTGGCACTCAGGTTTCGGTGAGCCAAAAGGAAAGGCGGATGGGGGCAGGGGGGTGGGGGGAAGGGGTGAGGGGAGGAGGCAACAAAATGTTAAGGGGAGGAAAAAAAAAAAAAAAAAAGACTGGATGCTCAGATTTCTAGCCGAATGGGCTTCTAACAGGAGAATAGTATTTCCATGTTTCAGAAGGTCTGAGTGTGTGAAACCTCATCATTTCCATACTGAATGATTAATAATAAAGTCATCTTCAAATGGATTAAAACAGAGGTCTGAGGCCAGGTCAGGATGCAAATGACGATGTCGCTGTCGGACCCCTCACAAGCAAACATCGCCCCCTTCCTTAAGCCAAGAAATAATCCTTTACCCCCACACAGTGCTATAGTCTCTGCCATCTCACAGGGTCCCCACAACAGTCCTACTGCAGCAGGACGAGGGGCTGGGTCCACTGTCCAGATCAGAAACCGGCAAGCAAGGGACATAAGAAGAGTCCCAACCATGCCCTGCTGAACGAAGCCACTCAGCCCTGTTAAGGGGACAGGAGGTCTATTTGTGAACAGGTTTGGGGAGTGACACCTGGAGTCTTTAGGCACTCCCAGCCTCGGCCACCACAGCCGTCGCCAAAAGAAGACAGAAAGTAATTCCAGTTTTGTGCATAGACATTTTCAAAACTCCGCTACTCCCCCAGTAAGTTTTTGTGAATGTAACACACCCTTGGGAAGCACCCAGGGGGCCCGAATGACAAATCAATGATGAGTCATCTGACCTCGGGGCCTGGGTACCATGAGGCATCCCAGCAGCACAGGCTTGAGACGCACACATGCCCTCTGCCCGGCCCTCGCACCCCACCGAGGCTCAGCCAATGGCTTTTGTGCACTATAGCCGCCTGTGAAGTGTTTCCACCAGCCTGGGGCCCCACCCTCCCCTTCTGAGCAAGAAGCAGAGCCCAGGTTTCTGCTTTCCTCCCAGGAAATCGCCTCGCTGTGTTTGGAAAGAGCATTATTTCATGTTTTCCTATGATGCGTCTGTTGCGTCTTGTCAGCTTTACTTCTTTGGTGATTTACATTTCGACGTTCTCTGAATAAAGACCCGGGGGACCCAAGTCCTCGCCTCCCTGTTTCGGAATTCTCCTCCAAGACTTTGACCAAAGAGAGATCAGAAACGAAAAAGGGACGAGGCTGAGTAGATTCAGAAGCATAGCAGAATTAGGCTGCGAAGGAGGAATAAAGTTCCCGTAGGTTTTAGAAGCACAGTCTTGCCTCTTTCCTTCTAGACTGCAGCTAGGTCTCAGCCAGGGGCTGCTCCCTAGAATGTCTGGAGCTTGGCTTCCAAAGGCAGCGAGCAAACAATGCCTTCTCTAAGAACATTTCCAATGCCCTTGGGGTCAGACATGGCCCTTGAGCGGCTACACATACATCTCCCATTGACAATGACTGATGACAGAGGGAGTGGCCCAGATGGATCAGGAGAGAGCACTCCGCTTTGTCTGCACCCTTTAAACCAACTGCAGGGCCTGCAAGACGAGGCCAGCATCAGGATTTGGAGCTCTGGAGAAATTCCAGTGGCAACCCTCCCCCTAAGATTATGGCGTAGCTCTCTCTTCCCGCTTTCGTCAAGCAGGACGTCCCAGGTGAAAGGAGAGAAAGCAGAAAATGCTGTCCTCAGAGGATGGGCATCTTAATGTGTGAATGTTTCTAGAGTTCTTCTGCCGAAGAACAGAACTTAGTCTAGATCGACCAACTTCCCACCAGCCCGTCACCAGGAACTATCTCCTCCAAAAAAACAAGTCAGTGCTCAACCCAAGGCTGATTTCTCACCTCCCTCCCTACTACGCTCACAGAGTTCTATGCAACTTCAGAAGGGGAGCCAGGACAGAAGAAAGCAGGCAAGGAAGGCAAAATGGGAATTCAGATCACCTAAAACACCAAACCTGCAATGGCTGTTAGTACCGCTCCAAGCCCAGAGCTCCGCACGCCCAGCGAGCAGCCTCCTGCCTTCTCCAGAGACGATACAATGAGGGCTCCTTGCCCATCTGGAAAATCACGAGCTGATAACGCTATCAGCTTGTCTGAGGCCTCACCAGGCATGCCCGGTGGCCCACAGGGCTTCCATTCACTCTCCTCCGTGCCTCTGACCCCTGACAAATCCGAGGTCTATAACCCTGCTCATCCTTGCTCCTGGGCATTGGAGACCAGGACAGCAAGGTGTTCCTGTGACCTGGGGAACGCTACCCAACCTGGTGGGGCGTTTAAATCCAAACCCAAACCCAACAGTACTAACCAACTTTGAAAGTTCCAGACAGAAGGCACGAGCCAAGTCCCGCCTACGCCAGGAAAGAGAAAATAAAACAGATGAAACAGAACCCTGAGGGCCCCTGCAGGCATTCCTGTAAAAGGGAGGAGGAGATCTTCCTTATTTTCCATGAGCTTGAGAAGACCCTTCTTCGAATGAAGGATTCTAAAATGTCATGAAGCTTCTTCTATTAGCCTGCTATTAGTTGCTGGGCGCTGCTTACACAGAGTGAGTTAATTAGTGACATCAAAGGCAGCACAATAAATTCTCAGGAGGGCCAAAATTTTTTTTCTTTCCGTTTAATAGCGCATTTATGCCTATCTGTGAGTAACAGTCTCACGAACATTTAGGCATTAGAGATGTGTTTCAGAACTTGGTTTTCATCTTTTAGAAGCATGAAGAGCCTCTCTTTCTCACTTTGCACAAACAGACATGAACGGTGCGGATTCCAGAAGACTCACAACCAACAGTTTACCAGAAACAACGAAATGCCTGTTCCCAAAGCCGGAGCGTGCAGGTCGCTGCTGCCCGCCGTGTCCTCTGATGGGACAGGTCCTATCACTCTGGAGATCCACCCCAGCCCATTCAGCGGGAGGACTCAGAAGAGCCTTCTCTTCCTTTAAAGGCACGCAAGAATATTCTGGCAGCACTTTGGAATGGTGGCTTCCAGGTTTGCACCCCTCCTCCACCTCAAGATCAAAGTCCCATTCCCTAACCTTTCTACCATTTTTTAAATTGCAAGAATGAACACAAATTTAACTGGCTTCATCTGCTGTGTTTATGATGCATGGTTTTTGTTTTCAGAAGACTGCATAATGAGAAAGCCTGAGCATATGGCGGTATTATATTTTTAATAAAATTTTAAAGACCATGCTTACTCCATTGCAGAAATCAGACCCTCCTGGAGAGCACATTTAAATATCAAGAGAATATCATTACTGTACCAAAATGAACCAGAGGCTCCATCCCTATGACAAGATTAGGGGAGGGGAGCAGGGCTCACTTTTGCTGACTTAGCCTCTGGGCAAGGCCAGGTGGTGCTGGGTCAGGTTTCTACAACAGAAGCTCCCTCTAGCAACCACCCACTTTGACCTCAGCTATGAAATGTGTGTTTGAGAAACGCAAATTAAATGCATTTGGATTCTTTACAATTTTACCATAGGTAAGGCAGGAGACTGCCTATCCAGCCTGCTTCACTCAGCCATTAAAGTCGGCAAGTTTGTATAACATTTTCAAATAATGGCTCAGATACCATCTTAGGAGTGAAGGAGGAAGGGCCACAAAACCTAATCTCTCCAGAGCACATGTTCTTGGTCATAGCCAACACAGGACACTTTGGTACCCGCTCCCCCGGTCAACTGGGCACGGTGGACACCAACTATCCCGTGAGACTGAGAACCAGGACACAAGTCAGACCTTTCTTTTGCCTCTGTTTCAGATTTCTAGGCACATTCAGGAGAACCTAACGTCCCAACACTAAGGGAATGCATTTTTTTAAGAAGTCCCAGTAAGAGCAATTAAGGAAACTGAAGACCAAATTCATCTACCTTTCTAAAATACAAGTAATTTTGTTTTCGCTCATTCTTCCTACCAGTCTCTTTTCTCAAAAGCCTGCCAACTTAAATCTACTAACCACTGACTAATTAATAACAGCCAACATTTTCTTACTATGAGGTTGGAAGGACGATGCTTGCCTGTGTCGCTTTGTCAACACTGTAACTTGATTAGAAAGGCACCGTTATTTGCCAGATGAGAAAACTGTCACACAGGGAAGCTTGGTTACTTACCCAGATCACACAGCTGCTCCTCGGGCAGAACCTGAAGCCCACGGAGTGAGAACACTAAAGCCCACACTTAAATATTTGGCTACTGGACCTCCCTACTCAGTGATAAATAAAAAATAAATTTGACTTTTGGTCCAAAATTCAAGTTTGTATAGACCTACAAACTTCATAACTACCCAACTCTGCTGCTACAGGATGAAAGCTGCCATAGATAAGACCTAAACCAATGAGCATGGCTGTGTTCCGATAAAACTTTATTCATGGATCGTGAAATGTGAATTTCATATCATTTTCACATGTCCCATTTAAAATGTTACAAACCATTCTCAGCCCATGGTCTGTATAAAAATAGGTAGCATACTGGATTTGACCACAACGGAGGCAAAGTACTACCCTAAAGGAACATTCATCCTTTCGACACAAAACTTACATCCAGAAAACAACTGGGAACATTCCAGTAAAACTGTAAGAGCAATATTATTGAGTATGAGGAGAAATACTGAGAAATAATTCATTTTCTCACACTATTAAAATATTTCCACAATTGGCCAGGTGATTCCACTTCCAGGATATATTGAAGGAAAAAATTAGCAAAGAAGACAATGATTTATATTCAAAGCTGTTCATCATAGTGTTATTTATAAGGAAAACTCATTAACCAAATACCCATTATCTTATTTGATGGCGTATGGTCATTGACTACAGTGCATGCAAGGATTTTTAATGAACACAGAATAGAACTGTACTGATTGGCAGGAACTGCTCCGAGGCCCTCTATGCCAATCCTAAGAGGTAAGCATGATTGCGATTTGTGTATGTGCAAAAACTGAGGCACATTTGTCCAAGAAAACACAGCTAGACAATGGCAGAACCAAAACAGAATCTAGAGCCCATTCACTCACCCACTACCATGCTTCCAAATTTCTGGAGGAAGGAATGGTAGGAGGAAAAGAAATATATAATTATTTCTACACAAAATTCCTAAGTTGAAAAAAAAAACAAAAACCCTTAAAGGAAATGTACCAAAACAACATGAAAATATCTCTGTGGATTACTTTTTTATGTTTCTGTATTTCCCGCCATTTTGAAATGCAGAAACAGCTGGTTTGTTTACTTTTACTTCTATCGTAAGTATGACCTTTACAATAAACCTCTAGAGAAGTCCAAATTAAGTTCACCCAGATTCAAAAATTATCCCACAGATTTAGCTCCTGAAGTCTTTTTTCGAAATATTTATTCCACCTCTTAAAATCCAAGTGCCTGGCAGGCTTTTCGTACACCTAGTAAATAACTCTTAACACTGACACTGAGCTGTACAGAGATTTCAATAAACTTGTTTATTTACAATTATAGGATTATTTTTTTTAAGACTGATTGATTGATTGATGGAAGTAATCTCTACATCCAACGTGGGGCTTGAACTCACGACCCTAAGATCAAGAGTCACACACTCTACTGACTGAGCCAGCCAGGCGCCCCTAAAATTATATGATTATTTAAATTAGTCCATATCTATACACAAGTGCCTCCCAAACAACACCAAATGCCCTAACCTCCCTCCCTGCCAAACTTGGTAACTCAGCTTTCACCAGGCCATGCCTGAAAGGTATAGAGGGGAAACTGCATTTCAAACAATCATTACTACCATGGCTAGTGCTCACACTTACTGAGCACTTACTAAAAGCCGGGGTGTGTGCAAGTGCTCCGTCTGTGTTAATCCCTTTGAATGTTCACAGGCCCATCAAGTATGCAGTCTCATCACCCTAGTTCTTCAGGTAAACATCCTGAGGCTTAGCAAGTTTAAGCAACCCGCTTGGAGTCATACTTCAGGTAAGTGGCCAAATCGGCATGACTCCCTTCTATTGTAAATGACTAGTAACCCCTGCAAAATCTCTACTGCAAAGTCTCTACTGCAAAGCCCTTAGAACACTGATTTGCTTCCCATTTTTCTATATGTATGTGGGAAGATTACGGTCATTATGAAAAGTATTCTACCTCTCCCTGTGAAAGGTATCAGGAAAAGATACTTCAGACTGCAATCAAGTGACCCGTTATCTTGCCATAGTGTTTCTGGGTTCTGAATAGTTAGCAATTCTGCAAAGGCATACTTAATACTGTCTTCTGTAGGATTGTGTTGCAGACCTGGATGCAAGAAAAAGTCTGAGTACTTGGTTTGTGTTCAAATTAACAACAGCTCCAACAGTTAAAGCCGTACACAGTTTATGGAAGGGGGCAGATGTCCAATAGTTAAAGAAGCATATGGTTTATGGAGAAAGGGGGAAAATTGGTGCTTGGAAGCAGCTTCGCTTGGATTATTTACCAACAAATGAAAGGCCCTTCACGCCGCCCCCAGAGCATACTCCCCTCCCACAGGCTGCAGAGGAACGCTGAATGAGTCAATAAAATCAGCGACACACTAAGCAGGGACCTTCTCCCCAACGAAAGATGATTATCGAATTATGGCAAATTTAAGAAAGTTTTCTCTTTTTTAATCAAGAACAAAACCAGACTACTTCTTAAAATGCACTATTAGGAATTGTAACTGTTCCTAAAAGTGCCAGATATATTTCCATCCATGCAATATTAAAACTAACAAGCGTCTTTTCAATTTCTTTTAATGACAGGGTATGCAATAAAAATACAGCAGTGCTTCATTTAGCCAAAGGAGCTGAAGCAAAAAGAAGCAAAATAAATAAATAATAAACTTACATGGGCCACTTACCAAAAATAAAATCATTTAATTCAACCTTTTACAGGAGGTGCGTGTAGCATTTTGAAAGCAAAAATTCTCATAACACGAACCTCTCCACTTAAAAATCACTGCCAGGGGCTGGAACCGGGGCAAGATGTTATTTCTTTTTCAATTTATTTTTTAATGTTTGGGGATTAATGACATCAACAGCCATGTCGTATAATAAGGCAGCACGGTGTAATAAAAAGGGTTAGAAAACGAATGTCCCACACTTGCCTCCAGCCCTTCATCGGTGTGTGACCCAGGGTAACTTGAAATATATCAGACTGTCAGTTGCCTTACGTAACAGGCAAATAATAAAACTTGCCCCTCGTACTTGCCAGGGTCTTCTGAGGGTTAAAGAGTATATCAAAAAGGATCTATATAAACTATGGCATTTATGAATGCCAGGCACCAGCACTAATCCCCTCATTATCTGTTTGATAGCAACACAAAGCAGGGGGGTGGGCTGCAAGTGCCCCGGGCCAGAAGCTAGGAGGCTGATATAAGGCTTCCCCTTATATCAAATGATACGCCAGTCCACTCCACCAACCTACTGCATGAGATGAGGCAGAAAAGTGCTCCAAAATCCACCCCCCCCCCCCCCCCCCCCCCCGCCTGGAAGCAAACCAGTGCGTACCTTTACCAAGAGCCAGACTACACATTTGTAGCATTTCTGCTGTTTCAGAACAAGATTCAAGATAATGACTTGTAATTACAACTGATCATCTCTTTCACTTACATCTTTGATGTACCTTGGGTCAGGCTCATAATCAACATTTACAAAGCATGCCTACTTGAAACTGGCACTGACAAGACTCCTCTCTTCTCTACTTGGTTTTCAAAGATGACTCAAGACACTTGAACCTTCCTAAGAAAACCACTTTTTGTTTCTCCAAGGATGATATTTACTAAAAAAGAGTACACAAATTCCTTGAGGGTGACGGTTGGCCGCTGACACTCATGGCCCGCTATTGTACACCGGTGGGCTAAGAGTGGATTTTATAGTTTTAAATGGCTGGAAAAATCAAAAGAAGAAGAGTATTTTATAACACATGAAAAGTGTGTGAATTTCAAATGACAATGTCCACAAATGCACAGCCAAGTCTGCGGATTCTCATATCATCTGTGGCTGCTTTTGCACTACAAGAGCAGAACTTGAGTAGTGATGAGAGACCAAATGGTCTATACAAATCCTGAAATCGCTAATAACTGGCCCTTAATGGAGAGCATGTGCTATCCTCTGACTTACCTGTCTGTCTCAGGACATGCTAGGAATACCCACCAGTGAAATGATGGGGCATACCTGGGAAACATACAAAATAAGGCAATGCCATTTTCAAAGAACTTAGTATTGAATTGATGCTTCCAAACCTTAAGAGAACTCTAAGGTGGATCACCCCCATTTTACAGATGAAGGAATCAGGTTTAGACACGTGACCTTCGCCCAAAATCACAAGTCAGTAAAGCTGGGGATGAAATCAGTCCCCCATGATTCCAGCCCTGACAACGTATATGGTTAGTGAAAGGATGATTCAGGCTTTTCTCGTAAACCTGAAGACAGAATACATTTCCTGTCTCCCCTCTCGATGTGCTAAGTGCCAAGAGAACTAATGAATTTCAAATATACAGTCTGAGGAGCGTGTGATTAAGGGTGGGCCTTCTTATCCAGCTTAGCGTATGTCTGCAGTTGTCTTCGCTCTGCTTGCTTTTTTCAAGAACAATCACAGAACACACAAGTACACATTTATGTCAAAAGTGACACACTCTCCTTGGAAGTTAAAGGGGATAGAGCTCATTTCCCACACAACAAGCTATTTGATGCACTTTTTTTTTTTTTCTCCAAGTACCAGGAAAAGTACCCTCCATTGAGCCAGATATATTCCCTCATGACCGGTTTCTAAAAGCAGGACCACCCAGAGTGCGCGCACTTTTGCCAGGAGGGATAGAGAAGGCTCACACAAGAATCAAGGTTTGAGACTTCCTAGTCCCACCAAATTTGGGGCTCTCCTGACCAGATGCAGCAGCAAATGCTGTCAGGGTTCCCAGACAGTGTTTCTGCAACTTGCATGAAAAACTGGGTCCAGGGGGTTTAGGTCTGGCTGAGTCAAAGAACACAAAGAACACACACGGGCTCGGGCTGGCGGTTCTGCACTCTAGTCACACAGGCGCATCCTTGTCAAGGTCCCCGTGTGCCCCAGCACCTAACCTGACCTTCCGAGAGGTGTATAAACAAAAGGCTGCTGCCCTTGTGGCTCCTGTGACTGTGGTTTTCCTAGACATGGCATTGCCAGAGAAAACAGCCACGGCGTTGGTACAATGGACAGGTGGACAGTCAACTTGGCGTTGAGAGACGGCTACTGGAAGGAAAAAGTTCTTCAGGTGTGAGGGTGGGTGTCCAGACCCCGGGGACCTTCTTAGAGGACGTCTGGGAAAGTCTTAGGTGAATCTACTCTAATTCAGATTGTCAAGAAGGCTGGCCAAACCCCACCTAACCCCTCAGGGACGCCTTCAACCATAGTATTAGCAATGGCTCTGATGCTCCAAGATAGTCCACCTTGGCCTTGAGGGTGTCTGCATGGTTTTGTTTGTTTGTTTGTTTTTGCACTTTTCTTTCTTCTTTAATTCACATCTTGCTGACACAAGTGGAAATTCGTACTTCTTGGCAGAAAAGCTTTAACTTTACTGCCAAGCCATGCATGCAAAGTCTTCCATTGCCGTCTCATTGCCTGGAACACTTCGACTCAAGTCTTCAGGAAGAGCTGGAGAAGACAGCAACCAAAACATATCATCCAGGCAGTTTTATTGTGCCTGACAATTCTATTAATTCTATTGGGTTTCTTTCATCTATTCTATAATTTATAGGGGGAAAAACGTCCCAGTAAGGTCCAGCTAGCAAATGTAACAGCCCTCCCTATAAAAGCATTGCGTTCTCCGTTCGCTGAGCAGAACATCAGCAACCACCGCAACTTTGGTCCCGGCTCAGTCTCAAGAGAAGTTGCCTCTCCTTGGCTCTTAAGTAGTGCAGCGACAGTAAAGGAAGCTCAATTTTATTTGTCTTCCTTCCTATGCATTACTGGTGCTGGATTCCCGGGGAGGAGCGGTCCAGCAGAGGAAGAAGGAAACGCTTTTTTTTTTTTTTTCGACTTCCACCTGGTCTTCAAATCTGCACCACAAACCCATCTTTTCCTGCCAAACAGCAACAGTTTTCGCAAATTACGGAATTCCATCCAAACACTGTTTCTGGGCAATACTGACCTCTTTCTGAAGTATTCAGGCAATCGTCTTCCTTGCCAAAGGCCTCATAAATTACTCAGAGTAAAACCGAGACGGGCGCTGACCTCTATCCACCTGCCTTCCCTCTCATTCGATTCCTTCTTTGCGCCACGTTAAAGAGTACTTTTTAACTGCCATATACCCCGATGCTGACACCAGGGATGCTCATCCCAGCCACCAGCTCGCCTCTTTCTTAGAGTCGCCTCCCTCTGATTTGCCTTTTCTCTAGCTAAATCTCTGTTGGACCCAACACCGCCTCCGTCTGACACACCATCTCTCTTCTGTACACATCACAACCACTGAACAAACCCTAAGATCTCCTGACCACCAGTGTCTGGACTTTGTATGGCTTGCACTGGACTCCTGAAGTTGTCTGCAACGTTCCAAGAAGTGTCATTTGGCCGTTTTAATGGCTTCCTCTCTGCAACGATGCTTCCATTCAAGTAACTTTTAAGTACCTGTCTTTCTCTATCATTTAAATTTGAATGGCTCCAAAATGTGAATATCCAGGCCACTGTAAATTCATTTACCCAATTTTAATCGGTCTAACAAAAATCATCGCTGGCCTGGGTGGCCAGTCTGGTTAAGCACTGGGCTCTCGATTTTGGCTCAGGTCATGATCTCATGGTTTGTGGGTTCCAGCCCTGCACTAGGCTCTGCGTTGATGGTTCAGAGCCTACTCGGCATTATCTCTCTCTCTGTGTCTCTCTCTGCCCCTCACCCACTCTCTCTCTCTCTCTCAAAATAAATAAAAAACTATAAAAAAAATCATCGCTAAAAATATCCTGTACATACCCCTGCACTACAAAGTTCTGAAAAGTGTTAATGTTTATTTTTGAGAGAGACAGACAGAGACAGAGAGCGAGCAGGGGAGGGGCAGAGAGAGAGGGAGACACAGAATTCAAAGTAGGCTCCAGGCTCCAAGCCATCAGTGCAGAGCCTGACACAGGGCTCGAACTCATGAATTGTGAAACCATGACCTGAGCCAAAGTCAGACGCTTAACCAACTGAGCCACCCAGGTGGCCCCAAAAGGTGGGGTTTTACTATGGTTGTATGCTCCCGTGTTTCATTCCATTTAAAGAGTCTACAAAGAGGTTTCTTTTTTTTTAAGTAATTAAACTCCACATTCTAGGAGTTTTATTAGTGCAAGAGAAAGCAATAATGAAAGATGAAGAATTAAAACCTATTCAACAGACTGCACTCCCTGGCAGGTATAGTGAATCTGTTGAATACCTTTTGCTTTAGAGCAACCCCCTACAGAAACCACAGAAACCACCAAAAGTGCTGGTAAAATACCTCCTTATCCAACATGAACTGTCTTGCTGTGTTCCTATTTGAAGGTTTTAGGAGTTAAAATAATTTGCAAGAGCATCAGGGTTTTCATGGGGGGCTGGGAGGATTTTTATTTAATTTTTAAAATAACCCCTTCAGAAATACGGATTCCTAAAACCCAAAGACAGACCCATTTTTCCACATGAACCCTGAAAAAAAATGAGAAAACAGAAGCCACAGACTAGCTTAATGACACTGATCAGGTCACGAAAAGAAATGTGTCGCACAATTTATCGTGTCATTAAAAACTGTATAAGGTCGGTGCATTTGGGGGTCTCCTTCCCCACTCACTCCATGGCTGGCCTTGGTTTCATTGAAAACTAGCCGCTGGTGATACCAAGTCCTGAACCTGTTTACTGCTCTGCCATACTGACCACGGAAAAGAACACTTAAAAATCTCCTTAAAAGTGAACAAGTGAATTCTGTAAAGTCACGGATCATCGCAACATTCTCAACAACTCAATCAAAGACGTAGAACCCGGTCTGGCAAAGGAGCTTCAAACCATAGAAAAAATACGCTATGCTGGGAAACAGGTATCTCGTGAATCCTAAAATCTCATACATTTGATCTTAATTCCAAGAGTGAAAAACGTGCAGTACTGAAGACCAAAACACTGTTACAAGTTCCTGTGACCCACTGCCGAAAAATCTTCTCTGCTTGCAAACCTTCCAGGAAGCCAGGGGTCGACAAGACCAATCAATCCCAAGCTGCCTGGCCTGAATACAGGCTCTGTGCACAAGGAACCACCTTCAGCCTCCTCCCTCCCCAGCCTCTGAGGCTGCACCCCTCCTGCCCAATGCCTCCAGGGCATCTCTCCCACTCTCCATAACTAGCTGCGTATTTGTTTATCTCGGCCAGGAGAAGGTGAGCTCCCTGAGGGCAGGGGCTGCATCTAGCTGCTGCAGGTTCTCTTACACACCAAGCACACCACAGGCACTAGAGAATCCCCCGGGGGGGTGAATCCGGAACTGATATGCAGAAGGACTAGAAGGTGCTGTCTGGTCCTGACCGGGCAGGTCTGCTGCTGCTACCGTGTTGTTTCCAAAGGGGGTGGCAGCATCGACCTGATCAGGATGAAGGCCAAGGAGGAAAGGATTCTGGGGGGCCCCGGGGGGGGGGGGGGGCCGGCAATGGGGCCCCAAGAAACAAGATGCCAGAAACAGAAGCATAGCTCTAAACAGGGGAGGGGTGATGAAGAAGGGAGAGAGGGAAGGAAATCAGCTATGGCACCATTTCTCCAGGGACTGGTTCTGCTTATCTGTGCTCCTTTTACTGTTGCCAGATTATTAAGAACATCATGTTGGGGGGGCGCCTGGGTGGCTCAGCTGGTTAAGCATCTGACTTCGGCTCAGGTCATGATCTCACAGTTCGTGGGTTCGAACCTCGCATCGGGCTCTGCGCTGCCAGCTCAGAACCTGGAGCCTGCTTCAGATTCTGTCTCTCTCTCTCTCTTTCTCTGCCTCTCCCCACCCCACCCCCTCTCTCAAATATAAATAAACATTAAAAAAAATTTTTTTAGAAGAACATCATATTGTTGTTCATCAATTTAAGACTAGTGTCCTTTGATGGCAGATAAAACATTAAGGACACCAAAGCAATGAGAGTGAAAATAAGCAAACAGACAAAGGACACATACTGTTCTACCAAGGGACTCCCTCCCAACATCGGTGTTTCACCTGTTCAAGGTGGAGATTTGTCATGTGTCCAATACTCGCTTCTTGGAAGTCACTGGGGAGATGAAAATGTAGCCACGCATATGAGAGAAGTGTAGAGTGATTCGTAGTTTACAGAGATACCCATACAACTGGAAATACACCGACAAATACCTGGCTCTCCTCAAGACACTGAATTGTCGGGTTGGATGTGTTTGCAGAAGGTATTGATAAGTTTTAAAGAGATACACACAATTGACGGATTAAAGAATAATAATTTAAGAAACAAGCCTTTCCCTCCACGTACAGAGAGAGGGGGCGGCAGAGGGGAGGAAGGTAACTGCCAGTTCCTTGCAAGGGCAGGGCATTTTTATGTAGCACATGGGTTTTTTTTTTTTTTTTTAAACTCTCAGTCTTTCATCTTCTCTCTGGTGAGGACTGCATTTGCCACAGGCTGATAAGTGAATGTGGCAGAACTTCAAAACTCATGTCAGCCAAAGAATCTAGAGACAGAGAGAAAAAAAATCAGACATAAAGCTGGTAAAAGGCAGCTATAAATTTTTTTAATGCCTTTTATTTAATTCTACCAAAAGATCACACAGCAATGTGATCTAGATTTGGTCCATCTCTCAAACTCGGCTCACGCACGCACATGGCCTAAGTCCAACTCCTTACCCCAAAGATGTGGTTTTCATTAAACCAGTAAACCCAGGCAAGTTGCTTGTAAGACCAATGTGTTAATAAACTCTTTCCTCTGAAGACCATTTGAACCTTCAAGTTTACTGGGGCGAATCAAGAACTGACAAAGAAGAAAATAACAGGACAGAAAATGTAATTCTCCACGTAAAGATGAGAGCCCAGCCTGAAGCCCACAGCCATTAGCTACAATTTAGATCAGTCCTTGGTACCTTGTTAAGAGAACTTCATTACTCTCATCCTAACTAAAAGGAACTCCGTGGAAAGACAGGACAAGAACACGGTCCACGCAAGTTCACGCTGCTCTTCTACTTTCTGTTCAAGAGACAGAGGTGCAGGGGGGCCGAAGAGGCATGTGGACACATGAAGCTGGTTAAAATGCCATCTAACACCAGGGCTACCAAGACATCTACTAGAATATTTACAACAGCACCATTTGTAACCAAGAATCTGAAACTGCCAAATGCCTGTGGGCAGTGGAAAGGAGCCACATCATGGCACATTCGCGCACAAGGGAATACTACAGAGCAAGGCGGACCGACATCTACAGCTACCCAGAAGAGGGGTGCATCTTACAAACATAATGTAGAGCAAGAGGGAAGAAGCCAGACACAAATGTACCAAGTACAAAAACAGCCACAACTCACCTACGCTGGTAGAAGTCAGGGGTGAGGGGGCTCAGAGGTGCTTACGATGGTCGGTTTCTGGGGCTTGGTGCCAGCTGCACAAGTACATTTGGTCTGTGAAAATCTACGACATGTGCACTTCCCTACACGCATCCTTCCTTCAGTGGAAAGTGGGAAAAACTGCCAAACTGTTTCTAAACATCCTCTTTCTTCTTCAGACTCCACTCGTGCGCTCCCATTCCCAAGTGCTATTCTCTTTCTTAAATATGACACTTCCACCTGTCTATTTCAAGTGGCTTAATACAAATACACTCAGGGGCACTGGGGTGGCTTAGTCAGTTAAGCATCTGACTCTTGATTTTGGCTCAGGTCGTGATCTCATGGTTCATTGGTTCGAGTCCCACATCAGGCTCCGGGCTAACAGCACGGAGCCTGCTTGGGATTCTCTGTCTCCCTCTCTCTCCGCCCTTCCCCTGTTCTCTTACTCTCTCTCTCTCAAAATAAGTAAATAAACACTTAGAAAATACAAATACATTCAAACTCACACCATCTAAAAAAGTGTTACTCTACAACAGAAAAAAAAACAAAAACAAAAAACTCCCTAATAGGCAGGGGCGGGGGTGGGAGGGATGAACAGGCAGTTCACTGAAGAAGAAATTTAAATGCACCAGGAGAAAATAAGACGTAGTTTTTAACTTCATTACATAATAAAGGAAGTGAGCACTGAAACAGGACACTGGTTTTTTGTTTGTTTGTTTTTTGGCCTTGCTACCAAATTAGGAAGAGTGGGTGAAGGCTGAGTGAGTAAAGGAGAAAACAACATTGCCAGCAGGGTAAAAGCAGTACATTGAGTACTCTCACGTTCCTGTCCACCAGTTTGGTGACCTGTGTGACAAGTCTTAAATGTCTATCCCAGATGGCCCAATACTCCCTTTGCTGGGTACGTATCCAAAGGAGTCATTTAGCTTCCATGCAAAGTCTTGGTTTCAAGGATGCTTCCTGAAATGCTATGTGTAACAGCAGGGAACTCCTAAATGGCCCAACAATAGGAGAGGAATAAGCAGAGAGGAGAGGTGGGAGGCCACGAAGGAAGCGTAGACCAGAATGGTCACAGGGGTGGTTATCTCTGCACGGTCGATGAGGAGTGGTTTTTATTCTCTTCCACTTGCTGCATTTTCTCACATTTTTCTAGAATTAAAAAAAAAAAAAGCCTTCAAGGAATATTTAATTTAGAGAGAAATAGGTCTTTGCAGAGCTATCTCAGGCTTAAATATTATCCATTTCCTACACAGAGCGCAATGGCTCTTTAAGAGAGCTCTTGGTCTTTGTGAAATATGAGTTAGCGGTAAATAAGAGTGATGCCAGAACCCTCACCGCAATTGCCACAATCAAGTATTTGAGCATTTTTTTTCCCCTTTCCTAAATCCCCCTCGGGGGTGGGAAGGAGGTATTACGCACTCTTTGAGCTCATGCCCAGTTTAACCCTGATTCCCCAGACAAAATACAACCTGTGAGGATTCATGTGTCTCTCCTCCCTGCAGCTAACACCCAGCTGACTCAGCACACGGCTATTTATTAATCATTCTGCGTGCAATCACACAGTTCTAGAAAAACTGCAATGGCAATGTCTTCCCCTGCAAACTCACACTGTTTTTTCCAGCTCTTCTGACCCTCTGCAGCTCTAGGCACTATATTGTCAGATCACTCTGTCCAGCCTCTCATCTTGGCTTGGAACAAGTGTTAGATTCAAAAGTGTTGGCTGAGATTGCAAAATTCTCAAAGGTTGCTCAGAAATATGGGATGTGTAAAAATAATAATAATAACATAATAAATAAATAAATAAATAAATAAATAAATAAATAAAGCGGGGGGGGGGGGGGCCTGAGTGGCTCAGTCAGTTAAATGTCTGACCTCAGCTCAGGTCATGATCTCACGGTTTGTGAGTTTGGGCCCTGCGTCGGGCTCTGTGCGCACAGCTCAGGGCCTGGAGCCTGCTTGAGATTCTGTGTCTCCTTTTCTCTCTGCTCCTTCCCTACTTGTGCTCTGTCTCTTTCTGTCTCAAATAAACGCAAAAAAAAAAATTTTTTTTTTTAAAGAAATCTGGATGGGATGTGATTTTGTGCCCTTTTCTATCATGTAAGTAACTGTGTCATGCGTTTCACAAAACAGTATGTTTTTGGCTTCTGTACGTGAAAACCTTAGGATTTTAAAAATCCTTTCCAAAAAGAAGAACTGAAAAAGGAGATCATGAGTCAAAGCACATACGGAAGGAATTAGACAGGAGAGTTTCCAACTCCTATGCCATGATGGGGAAGTGATGTGAAGATATACATGTGTAGAAAAAAGGCTAGAAGGGAATGTGCTAAAATGTTAATTTTCACCCATATGTGAGTAGTGGAATTAGGGTGAACTTTAGTTTCTTTTGCTATGTTTTTCAATATTTTCTATTCAGTATTGCTTTGCTATTAGAAAACCATAATCAAATGCTACGGGACACAGAAAGTGCAGTGAGACAGAAAGGACAGAGGCTGGGCATCAAAGGCCCTGGGATGTGGGGCTTCTCACAACATGAGAGTTTATAATTTCCAAAGGTACTTTTTCCAAAGGTATGCCGATGCTTGGCACTGGACTCTCCTGAGGATTTCCCTTCCCACTGCAGAAAACATCGGACATTCATTATCCACACAGGAGTTAGATACTAGAAAAATAAAGGAAAGACCTAAGACCATGTTTTATCTATTTCTACTAGGAATTCTCCCCTATGTTTTAATGATGTTTTGGGGGCGAGGGGGGAATGTCTCTTTTTTTACCCACAAAAGTTAAGCACAGTGTGCCCTCACACTGACCCTAAGGATAAAATCATGTGAACAGCTCCAAAATGAGGCAGGGGATCCCTGCAGGATTCACACATGCTGCTCAGGTCCCAACAGCTCATTTTGGGTGGATCTCCTAGGTGCCCTCACTGCCCCACCATGGGCCTGTAGGACAGAAGATAGACAGCACTTTGGATGGCCACCGCGGAGGATCCCTGGAGTTGGGAGAGTTTGCACTACTGCGTTTCTATCAATCAGCACAATTAGATGGTAAAATGAAGAAGCGGAAACGCTTAACAGGCTAAAAAGATGAAGTGGCCTCAAAACCATCCTCAGCACCGCCGTCCTGGGTCATAGCCTGTCCGGAGGCTCCCTCGCTGGGTGGTGCGGGCAGCTCCGGGGATGGACGGCGCTCAGACATTCCAACTCCCCCGGTCTGCCCTCCCACCTGGGCTCCAACGCGCTGCCCAGGATAGGAGAAGAGCCTTCAGCAGCAGAGGTGAGATTTACCCTGGAGTAAAGGTAACACGAGTCCTCACTTACTGTTAGCAGCTTGCATTTAACAGGACACTTGAAGAGCTCTGCATGGACCCTGCAGCTGCCCTGTGAGCTGTGAAGAGGACCGCACATTGTACAACGGCGGAAACCGAGGCTCAGAGAGATGAAGCCCCCTATTCAGAACCCCATTGGTAGGGAATGGCAGTCAGA
Organism: Lynx canadensis; assembly: GCF_007474595.2. Lineage (NCBI taxonomy): Eukaryota > Metazoa > Chordata > Mammalia > Carnivora > Felidae > Lynx > Lynx canadensis. Next base: position 71,357,240 of record NC_044304.2, on the reverse strand, counting down.
GCGAGACAGACAACCAGTCAAGACAACCAGCCAACGAGCGTGATCCTCCCCAACCCCAGCAGCGCCTCTGGTAAGACCCTGCCCTTTGGAGGGGGGACCGCTGTCAGCCACCTACTGATGGTCCCTTGCTATCTTCCTGCCAAGTCAAGCTGTCGTGACAATGGTTAGGTTTTCCTCTTGCATCATGCCACAGGCAGCTGCACTGCAGGGGCTCCTGAAATGCCTGAAGCCTGGCTCATCTGGGGAGATAGAGCCTTCATGAGCACCAGGCTGGGTGAGCCGGGCGGCTGCCCTTGACAGACACATGGGCAAGAACAGTCTAACACACTCTGAGAGCTCTCCTCCCTCGTGTGTTCCTGCACAGCCCAAGTTACTTACTTCTAAGGCCCAAGTCTGGCTCTAATGTCTGGAAAGGGAGTTTTTAAACTGTGTTAATATTACCTTTGTGGTCTCTATAATAAGTCTAGTGACATGAATGAATGAGCATCCTGCACAGACCTGGGGTAACAAGGTTGCAGTCCATTTTTGCTTTTATGTAAAGCTGCCCCGACTTATTCTGATTTAGACGTCAACACACAGAATAATATTCTCCAACGTTTCTTCTGTATTTTCCTGTTCTCCTTCCCTTTCTTCACTTGCCTACCAGAATAGACCTGCCAGAAGAATGACTAGAACATTCCAAACCAGGCTCCTGTCCTAAGCACATAGGGTTTTCTGAGTCACTGGTCCCCCCAAAGCAGAAAGAACCTCGGGTAATTCTGCAGGAACACTATCAACTGAAATAACAGACAGTGGCCTCAAGAAGGGCCTGTGTTCTCTCCAAAGTAGAAGGGACCCAGGGCAGACAAGGGAGAAAAGTAAAAGCTGTCACTGAGAACAAAAGCAGAGCTCATCCATTCGGTTCTTACAACTTTATACGTGTGGACATTACATATCGGACACGCACCTGGCCACTGCCACGTGGCTTTGGTTTCTGAGACGTGTTGAGGGATTACAGAAATATTTGGCCAACTGTGATAACTCTACAAAATATCCCAACTTAAGATTTCTTCCAAAGGACCAAAAGGACAAAGCAAAGCAGATTCCTGATGGTATCGGACTAAAAACAAAATTAAGCGTAGGATGGTTTCACGTGTTCTACAGTGTAAAACTTGGCAAATATGCCAAGGGCATTCATAGAGTATAATAAAAATACACAACCATTCCAATTGCTCCCAACTTTCAGGGGGCATTTTTATCACACTGAAAATCAATTAAAGATGCCCATCACCTGTTAACACCTGGGCACCTAGTTTTTCTTTTCTGCCTTCTTCCACCTAAACCAGGTAAACTCCCCCACCCTCAAAGTTGCAGATTTTGTTTGGCCACTCTCATCTGTGAGAAAAGTGGGGAACTGACCCTCCGATTCTGGTTTCCTGACTGGCTCCCTGGGAACCGGTTCCACATCGCGTCCACAGAGGACACTCTGTGTCCGTCTTTCCACTGAATCCACCTCTCGGCCGACTCCACGCACTTGGCCTCCTTCACCCCCGACGCCTGTGTATTCATTTCCTCCCCTGGAAACATCCACGGCTCCGTGTTGCTAACCAGCTGCCGGAACGGAGCAAAGCCTCAGACATCGGCCCTTTGCCGGCCGACCTGGGAGTTCACGGTGCCTCTTCACCGACACACAGAGCATAACTGAAGCCCGTCTCGGTTCACACACACAAAAAAAGCCTTCACATGTTCACAGACCTCCTCTTTCATCTGCAGCTTCTGTTCGTTTTTGATGAACTGTGTTCGTCCGCTGCCCCCTCCCTGGGGCCGCACAGAGGGTGACAGCACGGCCGTGGAGTCTGGCTGCCGGGGTTCAAGGCCCCGCCCCTCTCTGCACTCAGCTTCGGTTCCTCGTCGCGGCGCGGGCGCGAGCAGAGCAGCGGGCTTGCCGCGAGGATTAAGCGGACGCACATGAGAAGCGTGCTATAGATGTTAGTTCTCAGAAGAACCTCTCACCCCACGCTGCAGACGCTCTGTCGGCAGAGTGTGGGATGTCTCTGCTGCCTGATTTATAGAAATTCAGCTGGTTCCCTAGGAGTCGCACCCATTGTGAGTCCTTTCAATTCCAAGAGAGGCCTTGAGGCTAGCTGATCAAAAAACGCACCGCGCGTGTGGCATTTCATCCACCTCCCCCGGGATCTGTAACCAACAGGGATCGATGTTTTTAGCTGCCACTTGGCGGTGACGCGAGCGCAAATAAAGTCCACGGGACCAATCCCTCCCCCCCCCCCCCCCCCCCCGGCCTGCCCCAAATGCTCGCCTTCTGCACCTCAGTCCAGTGGTGCGAGCCGAGGAAACAAACTTCACCCCTCTGGGCCTCGGTTGCTTCCTTTTGAAAACCGGAGGTGACGGCAGTTTCCCTTACAAACGTTCTGCGGGCAGGGAACAAGTTTAGTTTTGCAAACTTCTGTGGAAAAGCAAAACCTGTGGGAGTAAGTTCGCCCGCTAAGATGAATAATAACACAGCGACATCCGAAGCTAGTGAATGCCATGCTGTGCGCAACCCTTCACGGCACTGATTTCCTTAAATCTTCACCACAATCTTAACCATTCCTATTTTGGCAGGGAGAAAACCAAAGCTCAGAGAGGGTAAGAAACTTCCCCAAGGTCACACAGCAGAGTCAGAAACAAAGCCTGGGCCCAGGGAATCCTCAGCACTACTGTCATTTGTGGCATGTCTGAACTTGTCCACCGAGCTCCACGTCACTCACAGAATGATGGAGGAGGACAGCCACACGGGTGAGCCAGCAAGGTCATCCAAATCAGGTATGGTGACCAATAAGTGTCAGATGTCCCAGCCAGCCTGTCATGAAACCCCATCTCTACTGGATTTAATGTGCACTCAGACCCCATTACCCATACCCCACATATGTTGGGGCTGACCCAAGGATATCCTCAGAGATTCGTCAAGATGCCAGAAGGAGCTGGGTTCCAAGCAGAGGTCCAGAGAACGCCGCCTCCATAGTTTTGTGTGCTGCTTTGCCCCTAGGTTCTGACAAATCCTGTTCAGGCCCATACACTACTCTGTTTCTCTGTTTCTCTCTCTCTCTCCCTCCCTCCCTCTCCAGGTGCTTGGCCCAGCTTGGCCCCAAAACCTCCTCAGTCAGAAGAAACAGAACAAGACATGAATTCATGCAAACAGATGCCCAAAGTTAGCTGTACAAATAACAGCCTCCCAGCCCCGGTCTGAACTCAGCTGGGACGGCCTGCCTCCTCACCCTTCAAGGGTCTCAGACAACCTGCTTCTTTAGCCCTAGGCTACAGAGAAAAAGAAAAGGTCCAAAACTTAATTTGGCGAGGATTTCCTCCAAGGCACCGCTTCCCGAATCTTCAACGAGCTGTGCTGCTCTTCTCCGGACCTGAGTTGAAGGCAGCGTATCGATCGCCAGGTCTGCAGCCCAACTCCTGAGCTCCGCTGCCTGGAGGGGCTGGGAAAGCCGGCAGGGCCCAGGAGCCCAGGAGGAGCGCAGGGGCTCTGCCCTCCCCTGGGCACCCGTAAAACCCTTCCCTGAATTTCAAGGTGACGGCCAACATACTGCACAGAAAGCACACACCAGACTAAAATACGGGAGCGGACCCAGGTCATAAGTGAACACTGCAAGGGGCCAAGAACGGGGGCACTTGTGTTTATTCCCGTGTAATTTGCCTACTTACTGAGCCCTGTTGTGTGACACAGGGCATTGTGCCAGGGGCCGATGGGACCATCTCTGTACTCCCTCTGGGAGCTTACAGGCCCCTGGCAGAGGCTGTACTCTAGTGGGGGTGAGCAGAAGTGGAGGGGGTCAGCAAAGTCCCCAGGGGACCCTCAGACTGAGTAACGGGAAACAGCTCGAGATTCCAGCGCTGGGAGAAGAGAGAACCGGGGGGACGGTGGGCACAGGAGGTCGGCACATTCAAAGAACAAAAACATACAGGCCACTCCCGGGACTTCAAACATAGAGGAAGGTGTCATCGTGATGGGTCCTCCGGAAGCCAGGGGCACTGAAAGTGAAAAGGTTAACAAGGGGGCAAAATGAGGCCACGTCCACTGCCATCACCAGCCTGCAGGTGAGGAGGCCCAAGTGCAAAAAGGCAAAGAACAGATATAGTAAATGGCAGCATCCTTCTGACGCCAGGACCCAAGCCTGTGACCCATGATCTCCAGTTCCACTTTTCTGCGGCTTTAAAATGTAGAAACATAAACAAAGCAGGCAAGAATATCCAATGGGAAAAAAGAATGTCTCTTCAACAAATGGTGTTGGGAAAACTGCACAGCAACATGTAGAAGACTGAACCTGGACCACTTTCTTACATAATACACAAAAATAAACTCAAAAAAGATTAAAAACCAAAATGTGAAACCTGAAACCATAAAAGTCCTAGAAAAGAGCACAGTAACTCCTCTGACATAGGCCATAGCAACATTTTTCTACATATGTCTCCAGAGGCAAGGAAAATAAAAGCAAAAATAAACTATTGGCACTACATCAACATAAAAAGCTTCAACATAGCAGAGGAAATGATCAACAAAACTAAAAGATAACCTACAGAAGGGGAGAAGGTATTTGCAAATGACATATCTGATGAAGGGTTAGTATCCAAAATATATAAAGAACTTATACACATCAACACCCAAAAAAACAAATAATCCAATTAAAAAATGGGCAGAGGAAGCGAACAGACAGTTCTCCAAAGAAGACATCCAGATGGCCAACAGACACAGGAAAAGCTTCTCAACATCACTGATCATCAGGGAAATGCAAATCAAAACGACAATGAGATACCACCTCACACCTGTCAGAATGGCTAAAATCAAAAACACAAAAGACAACAAGTGTTGGTGAGGATGTGGAGAAAAAGGAACCCTCTTGCACTGTTGGTGACAATGCAAACTGGTGCAGCCACTGTGGAAAATAATGTGGAGGCTCCTCAAAAAGTTAAAAATTGAGCTACCCTATGACCCCACATTCACACTACTGGGTATTTATCTGAAGAATACATAAACACTAATTCAAAGGGATACATGCACCCCTAGCAGCATTATTTACAACAGCCAAACTATAGAAGCAGCCCAAGTATCCACTGATAGATGAATGGATAAAGAATATTATGTGTGTGTGTACATATATATATATATATATTCTACTATATTATGTATGTATACTGTTATTTATATCCTGTTATATATAGATGTTATATAATATTCCTTTACATATATGTTGCATACCTACATACATATATACATATGTATATAACAGAATATTACTCCACATAAAAAAGAATGAAATCTTCCATTTGCAACAATATGGTTGGAGCTAGAGAGAATAATGCTAAGTGAAATGAGTCAGAGAAAGGCAAATACCGTCTGATTTCATTCATGTATGGAATTTTAGGCACAAAACAAGTGAGCAAGGGGGAAAAAAGAGAGTAACAGACACACAAGCCAAGACTCTTAACTACAGAGAACAAACTGATGGTCACCAGAGGGAAGGTGGGGGATGGGTGGGCGAAATAGGTGATGGGGATTAAGGGGAGCACTTGTACCACCTGAAACTGAATGTTAACTATTCTGGAATAAAATAAAATGCAGAAATTACAAATGTCAAATTTGATGCAAGGATGATCATTAGCAAGCAGTTTAACAAGGGGATGCAGGGACTAAAGCCAAACTGCAAAGGGAATCGAGTTTAAAATCATAGACAGATCAGCAGGGACAAGTAAGGGGCATTTTTTAAAAAAATTGTTTTAATGTTTTGATTTATTTTTGACAGAGAGAGAGAGACAGAACACAAAGTGGGGGAGGGGCAGAGAGAGAGGGAGACACAGAATCCAAAGCAGGCTCCAGGCTCCGAGCTGTCAGCACAGAGCCCGATGCGGGGCTAGAACTTATGAACCATGAGATCAATACCTGAGCTGAAGTCGGATGCTTTACCGGCTGAGCCATGCAGCCACCCCAATAAGGGGCATTTTAATCACAGAAAACCAACGCAAACAACTACCGAGCCCCTCAGTAGAAATTCTCTGTGCCTCCTGGCCTTGGTCTGCCCAAACAAGACCATGCTAGAGCATCATGTCCTGGTGGGGTGCTTAATTCCTTACATTTTCCCCCAATTTTTTTTTTTAATTTGGTGAAATACACACATAAAATTTCTGTCCTAACCACTCGTAAGCATTCAGTTCAGTGGTGTTAAGTACATACGTATTGTACAACCATCACCACCACCCTGCTCCAGAACCATTCACATCTGCCTAAGGCATAACTTCGGATGAGGTTCTATTTGTGCGCTGTCACGCACAATTCCATAAACATTCCTAACACCCTGCCATGTGAGGGACTGGCCTGGATGTTGGAGCACCGAGACAGATATGACACAGCTCTGCCTTCAGGGAGCTCGAAGGCTGTTCACAGAACCGGATAAACGCATTCTCAAATCAGCGCTAAAACAGATTTCAGGTGCTGTGCAACTTACAGACCAAGTGCACGGGGCAGATGCTCTGCCCCGGGGCCCATGGACAGACCAATTGCACGGAGCAGATGCCCTGCCCCTGGGCCCGTGGACAAGGAGGGCCCAGCTGCGGCCCAGCTGAGAGGATGCTGGCCAAAGACAGCAGGCAAATGTCATTGTGGACCAGAAGCCACCTACGCAACTTCTCTCCTCTGGAACAGAAAGTTCCAGAAAAGTCAGTACAAAAATGTGTATCACCCAAAGCGCTGACAAAGTTTTAAAAGTTAACTTGATGTTTCACACATGTAGCTTCTGCTGGGACCCTCGCTTACAGGAGGTAGTTGGTTGGTCACACCAATGAGACCAAACTGCCGGCCCCCAAGAAGCAGGTGCTTTCATCCCACAGTCAGACGCAAAAGTCCCTTTGACAGCTACCAGCGCTGCAGAAGCCACGGTGCTGACCACACTGGAATACGTGCCTTCGCAAAGATAGCCTGCTCTCGCCACCTAAGCTAAGACAGAACAAAACAAAATGACCTTGCCTTTGATCTCCAAGGAACTCATCATCCCCTCTCCTGAGGCAATGAGAGTTATTTCTTCAGTAGCACAACAGAAGGGCCCCACCAGACGTAGCTCCAAAATGTGGGCTATACCACCAAAATAAACATGGATCCCCATCACTGGGAGCTCAGTTATAGAACAAGCAGGCAGCATTTGTCAGAGGGTATCAAGAGCTATAGAGAAATAAAAGGATAAGTGGTGTAAGTGGAATCAGGCCATGGAGGCCATGCGGAGGCCAACAGGCAGAAGTTCCCCCTGGAGCTCACCGAAAAACACACCTGAAAGAGGTAAGGGAGTTAATAGAACAGATTCAGAAGAAGAAGGAACAGCTGGACAAGAGGCTCCAAAACAGCCCGCAGGCCAGTGTGGCTGGAGCAGAGACAGGGAGGGAGAGACTGTGGGTAGCAGGGGAGGGACAGAGGCCTTTGGCTCCGAGTGATGGTGACCATTAGTGAATTCTGAGCTCAAGAGCAACACAATCCCACTGACTTCTTGTAAAGGCTCACACTGGCTTCGTGCTGACAAGAGACCACAGGGAAGCAAAGATGGAGGCAGGGCGCAGGGCTACTTGCCATCCGGAAAGGAGCAGCAGGTGGTGAGCAGGGAGCAGGTGGCTTATGAAAGCAGAGCCGACCGAATTCCCTAACAAGCTAGACTTGGGGTCGGTGTGCAAAGAGAAAGAGAGGGAGAAAGGATACGGTTCCGACATTTGGGGCCTGAACAACTGGAAGATGGCCTTGCCATCCACGGGGGATGAGAACGGTGGGCATGAGCAGGTTAGGGTGCGGGTGCTGGAAATCAGCTCGGTGTTCAACCTCACGTCTAAGAGGTCTATCAGATTATTGCAACAGAAACGTCTAAAAGTTGAATATACACGTCTAGAGTTCTGGGGAGAGAGGTCTGGGCTAAAAGAATACATCTGGAAGTTATGAGCAAGTCAAGAAATCAATGGTATTTGAATTCATAAGCCTGGTTGCTGTTGCTAAAGGAGTAAACTGAGAGAGGGAGGATGACCCAGGACTTAACTCCGGGGCACCCCAAATCGAAAGGCCAGAGAAAAAAAGAAGCCAGAAAAGGGTATGGATAGGCAGTGGCCAGAAAGCAGAAAGCAGGCAGAGGTGTCAAATAAAGAAAGTACCCCGAGGTACGTACAGCACCACCAAGAAGCCAAGTACGATAAGGGCTGAACGCTGACCACTGGAGTCAGAAACATGGGGTCCCTGATGGCCTTGCAAAGCAGAGTCCATGCAACAAGAGACCAGGAGAGAAGCCAGAGCAAGTGTAAAAAGGGAAAGAGGGGCGCCTCGGTGGCTCCGTGGGTTCAGTGTCCAACTTCAGCTCAGGTCATGATCCCATGGTTCGTGGGTTCAAGCCCCACGTTGGGCTCTGTGCTGACAGCTCAGAGCCTGGAGCCTGCTTCGGATTCTGTCTCCCTCTCTCTCTCTCTGCCCCACCCCTCACCCCACCACTTATTCTCTCTCTCTCTTAAAAATAAATAAACTTAAAAAAATTTTAATGAAAAAAAAAATACTGGTTTTAGCATCCTCCCAGGGTTAAACAGTACCATATAAGTGGTGCCTACCTCTGTAACTGCCCTTCACTCTGTTCTGGCAAACGGCACCATGACAGGTGGCAACACGCAAAAGGTTCACATGTGCCAGACTGTTCATTGTGGGGGTGAGTGGAGAAGGGACCTGAGGCACCTCAAAACGGCCTTTTCTTACCCCAACCAGTCCCATAGCAATGGTTTAGGACAAGCAAGCATTTGGAAAGTGAATCATTTCTGGGGACAGCAGTGGGGGAAGAGGTTCCTGGCAGGAATCCATGTCCCTTACAGGTAAATCAGTTTTGTTTTCCTTGTAGGTGACCAACAGACCTGTAACAGCCTGAACTTCCCCCAACAGAATCCCCAAATGGACAAGAACATATAGGATGCAACCAGTCAGATCTATACTTATCTTGCATAGTGGCTCAAGTCAAAATCCAGGACTCGGTTTCCCCTCTCGTCTCTGTTTGACCTCCCACATCCCCCTTCCTCTGCACCTGCCTATCATGAAGGCAGCCTGGCAGCCGCTTCGGTCTGTCTCCAGAGCAAAACCACCTGCACCTCAACGGCCTCAGGCAGGAATCCTACCCTCACCCCGCATATGAATCAGGCGATCTTCCCAGAACTCAGGAGGTCAGGGGTGCAGGATCAGAAACATGACATCCTAGGTGTGGGTCCCCAGCTCTGCCACTTTCCAGTCCTGTGGTAAATCATCTACCCTGTGTTCAGTTTCCTCACCTGCAAACCGGGGGACCAACAGCACCTACTCGTTAGGGCTGTTGTCGAAGTGAGTCCCACCAAACCTAACAGGAACGGCACGTGCCAAGCGTCTCCGCAAAGTGCCTTCTCTAGAAGAGCTCCTTTCTGCTTCCACACCTTGAGTCAGTCCCATCCTACCTAGAATAAAATCTAAACTCCTTGCCTCGGTCTCCTTTCCTTCCATGCCTCCCCCTCTCTTACAATTCTGTTTCTGTTCTGGAACACACGGCGCCTGTGTTCCCGATGGGGCCTGGCCATGCGCTGGGCCCAAAGGCTCTTCCTCCCTGCTCCCACGGCCGTGCCTCCTGGCTTCCTCGCCCTCAGCCCCTCCCCATCTCAGTCCTTCCGTGACCACCAGAGCATCCATTCCACCTGCCACCCTCATGTCCTGTGTACCGACGGTCTTCCGACTGGAAGGCTGGCTGGGTCCCCAGTGCAGGGCCCGTTTTGTTCAATGCTTTAGCTCCAGGACCTGCAACACTGCCTGGTTTTCATAAGTGGACAGTGCACACTGGCTGATGGATTGCTTCCGGGAATGAATGAATGAATGAATGAACAAAGGAACAAACATGCATACATAAATATACATATGCATCCATAAACATAAATATACACACACACATATATTGTGTTGACCAAGAAAATGCCCAACGCAGATCTCCCTTCACTGAACCACCTGTTGCCCCAGCTGCTGTTGGCCAGCAGCCTTCAGCTCAGCCCATGCAGGGATCACCTGAGCTACAGAGTACTGCCTTCTTCAAGGTCACCCTCCTTTCTGGAGCAACCGTCACCTGATGACTCACCTATATGGGAATATGGAGATCTGGCCACCCCAGGACAACGCTTACAGTCCATTCCAGGTGCAGTACTGCCTGTGGGGCCAGCCAAAGCTGGTGTTGGGCCCTCAGTGCATCTGGACATCTCCCTGCAGCCACTTCGGCTCCTCCCCATTCACAGCCACCATCTCCAAGGCACTCTGGAAGAAACATCCTGCACTTCAAGCTTCACCTCACACAAAACGCAACCTGTATCACACACGACACTGCTAAGGGGGACACAGGCCCCCTTCTACCCAGGCACGCAGGTCCGTGGGCTTGGGAGGTCGGCACGCCTGGCATTTTCTGCCTGTGCTACTGAGTCCTCTGTTCAGCCTGGACTTTTATATACTTCAGTGCCTGGGGCTCAAGGCCCAGCTGGCCAAGGTGGTGCTGCCTCTGGAGACCACATTTCCCGGGGGTCTTCGGAATCCACACCTGTTCAGATCTACAAGTGGTATTCTTGTTGAAATCCAGCCACTATCTTTTTTTTTCTAGGCTTATGGGAAGTAAATCGAAGTAAAAGACCGCTTCCAATTCCCCATCACACACTCATGTTCTCCTGCATCCTCTCTCCAGCATCCCTTCAGATGCCCAGAAACCTTTAAAGTGGTAGTTTGAGCCCTACACCCAAAGCCACCTTTTTCTAATAATTACGGCAGGATGCTCAGAGATCTTTTTTGTGCAGGTCTCATGCTATCGGTGAGCTGTAGCTGCTGTCCGGCAGCACTAAGAATGTACAGATATCCACATGCCTTGCTCGTGCATTCCAGACCCACCCGTGAGTCCGAGCTTCCCTTGGACGATCACATCACAGACGTGCTGCTACACGGGTGTGTGCGTGGTCAGCTCCACCAGCCAGCCAGTGGTCCTCTCTAGCTGGCGACCGAGGCTGTTAGTGCCAAGAACTATGATTAAGGGGCGCCTGGGTGGCTCAGTCGGTTAAGCTTCCGACTTCGACTCAGGTCACGATCTCACAGTTTGTGGGTTCGAACCTCGCATCGGGCTCTGTTCTGACAGCTCAGAGCCTGGAGCCCGGTTCAGATTCTGTGTCTCCCTCTCTCTCTGCCCCTCCTCTGCTCACGCTCCATCTCTCTCTTTCTCCTTCCAAAATAAATAAACATTAAAAACAAACCAAAACCAAAAACAAAACTGTGATTAAAAAACAAAAAAAGAAAACAACCTGGTGTCAGCATCCAGGACCTGCTTTCTGGGGCTGACCATCTAGACAAACATGACCTCCTGGAGCCCAGGGGCTTGACCTGTCCCCGCAGTCAACTTGGCTCCCTCTCTGCACTATGGCGGCCACTTCTGTAACAGCTGGCTGGTGCCCAGAGAGGAGCAGGGACTGAGGATTTAGCCTCCCTGTCACCCTGTGTTAAGCAAATGATCCCACAAGCCCGAGCATATCGGCAGCAACCACAGGTATGAAATTCTAGCTCCAAGTGTGTCTGGGCACTCCAGAGCCGAAAAGTATTCTTACAAACCACTGCTTTACGCGACAGAAGCTCGCATTTGAAACAAAAAGCAATCGGATCTGAGCTCCTCTTGTCGGCTTTCCCTGACAACTCCCTTCTGATGAAATAAGCGATCATTCTCTCCTGTCTCCCCTGCCCCACCCCACCACCCCTCCCAGCATTTTTAAAAACTCCCAACCAGAATACTGGTTGCATGGCATCATGAAAGAATTTGGAGGTATTCTCCTCTGCCCGGCGGAAGTTTGCATTGCTTGAAATCTGCCCTCCTCACCTTGGTGAGCGTCCGTCGTGACCAGCACAGTGCACAGGCAGGTACACAGGAAAGATTTACAGAAAAGACAGTGAAGCTCTTGATTGCACTGGAAAAAAAGGCACTTTCAAGGTCCTCTCCATTCCCAAGGCAACGTCATGTGCAGCAGGAAGACACAGTAGACAGAAAGCTGGAAAACCACACGGCCACCCAGACGAAACTGCGGTAGACAGACAGCCACTGACTTCGAGGCCCATCAGTGTGACTGTGCCAGGGGACGGGAATCAGAGTCCTTCATCATGTCTCGCCATGAAAAGGCCCACAACATCTGCAACAAATAACCTGAGGTGGCCTCTAAGCCTAGACAACACCATCTTTAAAAACTTGAATTTTCAGGGGTGCCTGGGTGGTTCAGTCGGTAAAGCGTCCAACTTCGGCTCAGGGCATGATCTCATGGTTCATGAGTTCAAGCCCCGCATCAGGCTCTGTGCTGACAGTTCAAAGCCTGGTGCCTGCTTCAGATTCTGTGTCTCCCTCTCTCTCTGCCCCTCCTCCACTTGTGCTGTCTCTCTCTCTCTCTCTCTCTCTCAAAAATAAATAAACGTTTTAAAAAATTTTTAATAAACCTGAATTTTCAGTGAGTGCAAACAGACCTAACTTCCGGTTCCACACCATATCAGCTTTCAAATCCTAGGACATCTCATTTTTATGAGAGCTACATTTGAGGATTAAATAAAAGAATACCTAAAAAAGAGCTTTTAAAGGTTTTTGTGCTCTCTAGAATAAAAACGACTGAGTAGTGTTAACGATTATCATTAGAAACAGTGTTAGCAATAAAATTATAAGGGAAGCGCCTCCTATGCAAGTAAACCCACATATATTTTATTTTTTGAAGGGCTAAAGTTTGAGATGTAGGATATGGCTATTTAATATCTACATGAATAAGGAAGAAGAAATCAAGAAACAAGGTTATCAAGAAATCAAGAATAAGGTTTATCCCTGGAGATGCCGCCACCACAGAGTAAAATAAGTTCCGTAATCAGTCATTCCTGTGGCTGTGGCTGAGGAGTTTTACTTTTCCAATGAGATTTACATTACTTTTAGTATCAAAAAAAAAAAAATCAAAATCAAAGCAACTGTATTGGTTTGAATAACGTGTCCCCCCCAAAATCGTGTCCACCCGGAACCTCTGAATGCGACATGATTTGCGCAGAGGGTTGTTGCTGATGTAATTAGTTGCATTCGATGAGGTCATGCCGGATCGGAGCAGGCCCTAAATCCAACGAGTGGTGTCTTACAAGGAGGCCAGTAGCCACAGAGACAAACACAGAGAACACCACGTGAAACAGAGGCCGAGATTAGGGTGATAGAGCTACCAGTCAGGGACCAAGGATGGCCAGGATTCTTCCCCGGAGAGGATTATGACCCTGGCCACACCTCGACTTCAGACTTGTGGCTTCCACAACTCTGAGGATAGATTTCTGTAAGCCACCTCGTTGGTCATAATTTCTTAAGACAGCCTGAGAAAACCAGCAGGGGAGAAGGACTCTATTGTTTCATCTACTGCATCGTAAAAGATTAAAAATATCAATGTACACTTTGCTGGTGAAAGGGTAAATTGGTTTAGCCTTTCTGAATATGTATTCTTTGATCCAGCCATTCCAGTTTAAGAAATATATGCAAATAATCAGAGAGAGAAACGATAAATTAGCTGCAAGGCAAAACACCACAGTGCTCTTATATTGTTTATTGATAAAAATCTAAAAAACTAACTCTAAGTAAATGACAATACAAGACTGATAAAGTAAATTTATTCCAACCAACCGGTGGAATATTTGGAGGAGCAAACTCAAACTGTACAATCATCAACCAAGAAAAGAATATGCAATGTACAGAAATCTTCATCCAGGGCACCTGAGTGGCTCAGTCAGTTAAGCTTCTGACTCTTGGTTTGGGCTCAGGTCATGATCTCACAGTTGGTGAGACTGAGCTCCACATCAGGCTCTGTGCTGACAGCATGGAGCCTGCCTTGAGATTCTCTCTCTTCCTCTCTCTCTGCCCCTCCCCTGCGTGCACATTCATGCATTCTCTTCCTCTCTCGCTCTCTCAAAATAAATAAACATTAAAAGAAAAAAAGAATCCTTATACAGGAGAAGCGGTGCAGGAAGTCAATATGTGTAAGGACAAGGTAGAAAGAGACAAGAAACCCCAAAAGTGAACGATCTGGTCAACAGTTAACATCGCCAAGCTCTTGCACTAAGCACTAATCATGCTCTTCCAAAAGTAAAGTTTTTGGGTTTGTTTTTTTTTTTCTGTTCTCCATTTGTAAAAGGTAATCAGGAAAAGCTGCCATCAGCCCAAAACAAAATAAAATGATCAGTGGAGAAAATAAAACATGGGAGTTCGGATAACGTAACGTGTATCTTCAAGCACGTAAAGTATTAGTATGAACACCCACTTTGTACTCCAATGGCTTTGAAGAATAAAGAAAAGGAAATAAGTTAAAAAAAAAAATAGCAAGTTAAGACCTGATGACACAGAAGTGAAAATATTCTTACCAAAATCTTACAGAGTCCTGGGGTAAATTAGCAAGGATAACAGGAGTCTGTCTTCCTCCCTGCCAATTAGCAGCACCAGAATGAACCATTTCCTTTCTCGGCTTCCGAGAAGCAATGGCCTAAATCAACACGCTCTTGCAGTCTTTCCCAGAGCCAGCGTATCGTATTACGTCTTGACAGACTCAGGTACGTCCTATAATGAACGCTCATGCTCCAGAGTTAAGTGTGTACACACACGTGCAGTTTCATGGCTTGCAAAACTACAGGGACAATGCAAAATATATTTACATTTGCACACACGATGACGAACAGTCATCGTAGATGGTAACCAAACTGGTGGTGCAAGCACAGTTTTACTGTTACAGAATTCCAATATACGAATTCATGTGCCAAGTTTTTAGAAGTTGTAAAAAAGAAAGCAGGAATAAGTGAAAATAATGGTGACATCAAAAGAACTATGACTTGGCAAATTGAAAACCATTATAACTTATCAGAACATTTCAAAGCAGGTTGTTTGCGGGGCAAGGGCACGATGAAACGGAAGGACCACTAGCAAGTGCGCCTACGATTAAAAGGACAGAAAATAACAAGCACCAGCTGGGGAGGAGATAGGACTCTGGATAAGGAAGAGCTCTGGGTTTCTTTTAATGAAGCACTCATTGCAATCAGATCATAAAATCTTGAATTAAGAGCCGGAAAATATGAAGGATCCAATAACAACAAAGAAACTGGAAAGCCATTCAAGAGGATTTCCAATAAAGGCTTCAGACCTAGTTCTCCTGGTAGTCTTAGGTGTGAATTCATTCAAACTTCCAAAGGACAGATGATTTCGTGTTACGAAAAAGTTTCTAAAGGAAAACGTTGGGGAAAAAAAATTTCAATGCATTTGAAAAACTAATGCAATTCTAATGTCACAATCTAACACTACGTGAACGAAGGAGAAAAACTAAAAATTAAAACTACTTATAGACAAACAGTAAAACTACTAGGCTCCTAAGTACAGTATTAGCAAATGAAATCACATCAAGAATCAAGTAGATTATGGGGCGCCTGGGTGGCTCAATTGGTTAAGCGTCCGACTTTGGCTCAGGTCATGATCTCACAGCTCGTGAGTTCGAGCCCAGCGTCGGGCTCTGTGCTGACAGCTCAGAGCCTGGAGCCTGTTTCAGATTCTGTGTCTCCCTCTCTCTCTCTGACCCTCCCTCGTTCATGCTCTGTCTCTCTCTGTCTCAAAAGTAAATAAACGTTAAAAAAAAATTTTTTTAAAAAAAAGAATCAAGTAGATTCTACACCAGAAAACATGATTAAGAATATTATGAGATACACTGAAAACTACAAGACATTAATAAAAGAAACTGAAGACACAAATGGAAAGAATTCCATGTTCATGGATTAGAAGAATTAATACTGTGAAAATGTCGATACTACCCAAAGCAATACACAGAGTCAATGCAAAACTCCAACGGCATTTTGCACAGAAAGACAACAAACAATACTGTGAAAATGTCAATACTACCCAAAGCAATACACAGAGTCAATGCAAAACTCCAACGGCATTTTGCACAGAAAGACAACAAACAATCCTAAAATTTGTACGGAACCATCTAAGATCCCAAATAACCAAAGAATCTTGAGAAAGAAGAACAAAGCTGGAGGCATCATATTCCCTGATTTCGAACCATGTTACAAAGCTATAGTAATTAAAACGGCCTGGTATTGGCGTAAAAAACAAACACAGAGATCAATGGAACAGAATAGAGGGCCCAGAACTAAAGCCACACATATGTGGTCAATTAATTCAAGACAAAGGAACCAAGAATGTGAGGTACAGTACTATATACAAGGGTTCCCTTTTCTCTACCTCCTGACCACCGCGTGCTGTTGCTTGTCTTTTTGAGCCTAGCGATTCTGACAGGTGTGAGGTGATATCTCATTGTGGCTTTGGTTTGCATTTCCCAAAGAAGACACACAGATGGCCAACACACACATGGGAAGATGTTCAACATCACTCATCATCAGGGAAACGCAAAGCAAATCCACACTGAGGGATCACCTCACACCTGTTAGAATGGCTAGGATCGAAAAGACAAGAAATAGCAAGCGTTGGCCAGGATGCAGAGAAAACGGAACTCTTGTACAGCACTGGTTGGTGGGAATGGAAGTTGGTGCAGCCACTATAGAAAACCGTAGGGAGTTCATCAGAGTATTAAAACTAGAACTACCATCTGATCCAGCAGTTCCACTTCTGGGTATTTATCTAGAGAAAACAAAACACTAACTCGAAAAGAGACCTGCACACACATGTTCACTGCAGTCACATTCTCAATAGGGAAGGAATATTATTCAGCCATAAAAAAGAATGAAATTTTGCCATTTGTGACACCGTGGACGGACATTGAGGGCATTATGCTATGTTAAATATGTCAAAGTCAAGTACCATATGATCTCTCTTACATGTGGAATCTACATATAAAGAAACACATATATAAACAAAGCCCATTGAATCAAGATCCAGAGAAGAGATCTGGGTTGCCAGAGGCAGGGGAAAGGGGTGTGGGTGAACTGTTATGGTGTAATGGGTTTTTCTTTTCTTTTTTTTTTTTTTAGTTTAAATACACTGAAATTTTTAAATTAGCATTATGAGAAATGTAAAAAGATCTTCACATGGTCAAGGGAGAAAAACCATATATCACAAAAACAAAAGATTATGAAAAAGGTATTTGGTAAAATCCAACACCCAATGTTACAAAAGTACCAAACCCAAACTAGAAAGATATTCCCTTAGCATGATTAACTTAGCATGATTAAAAAATAATAATAATATTAAAGTAACAGCCAAGAGGGGTGCCTGGGTGGCTCAGTCGGTTGGGCACCCGACTTCGGCTCAGGTCATGATCTCACGGTTCGTGGGTTCGAGCCCTGCGTCGGGCCCTGTGCTGACGGCTCGGAGCCTGGAGCCTGCTTCAGATTCTGTGTCTCCCTCTCCCTCTGTTTCTCCCCTGCTCTCACTCTGTCTCTCTCTCTCTCTCTCTCCCAAAAAATAAAATAAAATAAAGATTAAAAAAATAATAAAAAATAAATAAATAACAGCCAAGATAGTTATCATCACTCTTAATCACTATTATCCAGGAGGCTGAAGGCAGTTCAACAAGATATAAAACAGAAATCAAGTATACAGCAATTGAAAAGGGAAGAAAAATATTTTTATTGGCATGCGGTGTTACAGTGTAACCTAGAAAGCCAAGAAGATGTACCAGAAAAATTATTAAAACAAATAAGACATTTAATATAGCCATAAAATAGAAAATAAATATCCAGAAATCAACAGCTTTTCTATTTACTAGCAATTACCAGTTAATAGAAACAGATAATTTCTGAACATGCATTAACTGCCAGAAATGGTGTGAAGTTCTTAACACAGTAGCTCATTTAATTTTCAAAACAACCCTAAGAGGTAGATATCATTATTATCCACATTTATAGGTGAGAAAGCCAAGACTCAGCAGGATTACCTGTCTCACCAGAAGGCACACTGCTGGCAAATGGCAGAGCCGGTGGGAGAAGCAGGCCATCTGAAAGCCAAGTCCTCACGTCCCCTCGAGTTCCACCCCCACCTCCCAATTAAACCTAAGGGCACACTCCTAACTCAAGCAACAATGCCAAGAAATAAACACATTGAGGAATACATACAGCCCATACGAGGACACTAAAAAATACAAAAACTTTCTGACAGTCACAAACAAGACCCTATCTGAATAGAGACATGCCATTTTTCAAAAAAATGTCAATTAGTCCCAAAGTAATAAATAGATTTAATGTAATTCCTATCACAATCTACTATAGAGATAGTATTACTTTTGTTGCTTGATTTCCTTGCAGGGGATGGGGGCGGGGGCGGAGACGGAGTTTAATAACGTGATTCTGAAGTTCCTCTACGAGAAACAAAAGGGACTATCCAGTCAAGAAATGTTAATAGCTGGGAGTAAACTGTCCTTTCAGATGTCACTCACAGTCTTCTCTAGGCTTGGGTCCATGCGGTTCATTGTTCCTACAAGCACCTTCTTAATAGAGTTCTGCGTACGCCTTTGGTGGCCCCTTATTTCAAGAAACATAAGCAAAATGCAAAAGAACGCATAGAACCTAAACGCAACAGGGGCATGAAGACTCAAAAGAATATAGGCTAAAGTTTAAAACAGTTCTTGTGTTAAGGTGACGAAACCATGTTTGATACCTAGTTTTTGGTCTTCAAACTTCAGAGTTAGAATCTTCGTCATTGGAAGTAAAAAGTAAAAAAAAAAAAAAAAAAAAGGGCAATGGAAAAAGGGAAGAACAGATGTATAAAAAATAATTTAAAAATTATTTTAGGGGCACACGGGTGGTTCAATCAGCTAAGTGTCTGACTTCAGCTCAGGTCATGATCTCACAGTCCGCGGATTCAAGCCCCGCGTCAGGTTCTGTGCTGACAAGCTCAGAGCCTGGAGCCTGCTTCAGATTCTGTGTCTCCCTCTCTCTTTGTTCTTCCCCTGCTCGTGGACTGTCCTTTTCAAAAATAAATAAACCTTTAAAAAATATATATATATCTTCGCGGGGCACCTGGGCGGCTCAGTTGGTTAAGCATCTGATTCTTGATTCTGGCCCAGGTCATGATCCCACAGTTTGGGAGTTAGAGCCCTGCGTCTGGCTCCACGCTGACCGTGCAGAGTCTGCTTGGGATTCTCTCTCCCCACCTCTCCCTGCCCTTGCCCCGCTTGCGCACTCTCGCTCTTTTTCTCAAAATAAATAAATAAACTTAAAAAAAAACTATCTTAGAAAAAAGAACACATCTTTAAAAGACAGCATACGTACAGCACGTTTAACCTGGAAGAGCGAGGCCGAGGAATCATCCAGCAGCTGTACTAAATGATGCTGCCGCCTCCTCAGATGAGCACACCAGCCTGGCCTTCCAGCCTCACACTGGGGGGCCTCCTCCGCCGGGCTCCCCCACAATCCAAACACCACCTGAGCTGAGGCCCTTTGCAGCCCTTCTCCACCACTTAGCACCAGATCCACCGGGCACTGCGTTCTCTAATTGCGTGCAAACCAGACTGGAGGACCCTGGGGCAGACCTGCTGCCCCCTCCCGGCTTCCCAGGCCCAGGAGGCCCGCCCACCGTCTGGGAGCCCTTGCCAGACCCAGAAATCCTTGTTGATTCAGAGACTGCAAGTCAGCTCCAGGGCTCTTAGCAAGTTTAAGGTTTCAAAAGACGGGGAAACGGCCACATCAAAAAGGTGATGATTTTCTGACTCAGCTCCAGCTTTTTTAAATATTATGTTTCTAAATAAAGTAAATGGATACTCTAAAGGAATAGCTAAAGTAAGGTCACAGAGCAGAGCAACTACTCAGAGACTTGATAAATCAAATAAACAATGAGGCCAGCCCAGAAAAGCAGAAAAGCAAGCTACAGACCCTCTTGCCTTTTTGTTTTTCCATTAAGGAACTGTTCTTATAAACAATGAGCCCATTCAAAAGGGGTTTTTAAAAATCCCTGGAGGAAGCTTCTATCTCCTGGACCCAAAGCGCTGCTCACCCCTTTTCCCCCTTGCCCGTGAGCTCCCCGCCTCTGTGAGCGCCATCCCGCCTGCCTTTGGATGGAAACAACTTTGATCAGCAGCTCCAAGGGAAAAAAAAAAAAAAAATCAAAACACTCCTAACTCCAATTACTCAGGAATTAGACTTGTAGCAAAAGGTGAGCAGAAAGTAAAGACCTCCATGTAGAAAGAATCTGCTTCTTTGTGGACCTCTTCTGTGCAGACAAGCAATAGAGGTTTTTGATTTTGTTTTTGCAACTTTTAATGGAGAATTATCTGAACATCCACAGCCACCGAAGGCCAGGATTCCGAACACAGCGATGTGCGTGGATGGCTGACTGGACACTCTCACGCCTTTTAACTCATTATTTATTTTTAAACACATTGATTGTTGGTTTATCACTAGTTGTTATAACCTGTCTGGCCTCCAAGGATTCCTAAAGCTGAACAACCCAGGCAGTCAGCATACACACCGTCCCATCTGATTTTTGTTTCTTCTTTAAAACTTTTAATGATGAAACATTCCTAATGTACAGAAAAGTACTAATAATGATACGGTAGAATTTTCCAGGCTACCTACAACCCAGATTTAAGCCATGTGAACATGTTCCCATATTTGTTTCAGATAGTTTTAAGAAAATGGGACTTCCTCTCTCCTGCCCCTCCCAGAAATACAAAAACAGCAAATAAGCTGATATTTATCTTTCCTATGGATACTTTTGCTTTCTGGCCCTTGACAATAATATTGATTTTTTTACATTTTAAAAATGCATAACGGGGGTGCCTGAGCGGCTCGGTTGGTTGAGCATCTGATTCTTCATTTCGGCTCAGGTCATGATCATGATCCCGTGTTGGGCTCCGCACTGAGTGTGGAGTCTGCTTGGGATTCTCTCTCTCCCTCTCTTTCTCCCCCTGCTCCCCCCTATTTGCTGTGTGTGTGCGCGCGCGCACACACACACACACACACACACTCTCTCTCTCTCTCTCTCTCTCTCACTCAAAATAAATAAATAAACATTAAAAAATCCATAAATGGGGGGCGCCTGGGTGGCTCAGGTGGTTGAGCATTTGACTTTGGCTGAGGTCATGATCTCATGGTCTGTGAGTTTGAGACCCACGTCGGGCTCTGTGCTGACAGCTCGGAGCCTGGGGCCTGCTTCAGATTCTGTGCCTCCTCCTCTCTCTGCCTCTCCCATGCTCATGCTCTGTCTCTCTCTGTCCCTCAATAATAAATAAACCTTAAAAATTTTCTTTTAAAAATCCATAAATCTCTGTGCCTTGCCCTCTTTCCAGCCAGTATCAACGCTGCAGAGCAATTTTTTTTTTTTTCAGAAGAACCTTCCCTCTCACACTGTATTTGTTCTAATGCTGATCAACCTTATTATGGACACATTCTTGCCTGTACAGTATCAAAATGAGGAGAACAAACTGAGGAAAGAAGGAAAACATAAATACAATTAGAAAGGATGGGCCCAAACTTGATAGTTTACACACATTCTCATTTAACCATGCTCTTTCAGAAAGACGACATTTCTTCCTCTGTCTGGGGGTGTGCACTGTTGTCCCATGGGGCTCAGGCCTACAGTGATGTCTTCCTGCTCTGCTTCCGTGACCTCATGCCTTCCCAATGACCATCAACACTTCCAACCCAAGCCTCTTTTCCCAAGGTTCCAATCACTTGGATGGCGGTGAACCACCTGTCAAGGTGAGGCCCTTAGAGTCTCCAACAGCGCTCCCGCTCCTGTCTCAGCGAGAGGCACCACCATCTACCCAAGAAGCCCACCCTACAGTCCTGGGCTGCCTCTTTCACGGTCCCTCCTTCACCCCCATACACCCTGCCAAACTCAAGCTCGTGTCTCTAGTGCATTCCACTTGTCTCCTCCCACTGCCACCAAGGAGTCTAAGCCACCACCCGAGCGTGTGAGAGTTCATGCAGTAGCCTACAAGGTCTTCCTGACTTCTGTGCAGCCCCCTTCTGCCCTATTACAAACACTACAGCTCTAGTGATATAACCCAAATACAGTCCTATCATCCATGCTTGAACATGTTATCTGCCCTTTGGATAGAATCCAAACAAGGCATCCTGGACCTCCACAACCAAGACCCAGTCTCAAAAACACGCACCCCCTCTCACTCCATTCCTTAGCTCCGCTGGGGTTATTTTAGTTGCTTAAATACACAAGGATCCCTTTCACCTGCTGCTTGTCTGGAACATAATTCCCTCTGTACCCACCTTCTCAACTATTCTTACTTGGCTTTCTTCCAATTCATTACTATTTTTTTTTTTTATTTTATAGGTTTCAGAGTGAATATCTCTTCTTCCAGAAAGTCTTCCCAGATGCCCACCTCCAGTCCCAACAATGTCAGCGCCCCTGCTTTACGCTCCATCACAGCAACTGTGGCAAAAGCAACGTCCGGTACATACGATGTTTTCAAAAACTATTCACGTTAGAAATTAATGGATGAAGCAACAGGCATTCAATAAATCTGGTTGACTGTCTTCACCCTGCAGGACACATGGGCCAACTGAAAAGACACAGTATGTCATGCTCCATGTATCTTGGCTCTAGCTAGAATGGCTGTAATTAAATTTACTTCCATTTTGATCATTTTTCAAACGTGATTGTGCTGCCAGCTTGTCCAGGTGGAGTGTCTCAAGTACGCTAAACAAAGTGAAATGCAAAAATGAATAGTTAGAAAAGCAAACAGCCTCTCATCCTCACTAACGTTAAGTAGCACATCTATAAGTGAGGCAGGTCCCCGAGATGTTTCAGGAAACAATTCTGGGCCTATTCACTTAGCTATGACTAAAGATAACTTCATGGTCCTAAAAAGAAAGGGAAATACTTTTTAAAGGGGCCTATATCTAAATGTAGATACAGGTATCCCCCACTTTTCAAGAGTTCATGTCCTGCCACTTTGCTCTAACATTACTACCTGTTTTCATAAACCTGAGGACGATTTTTGCTTTTCCAAAAAAAGCCAAATGGCAAA